>NC_140445.1:8308780-8990146 GCF_963576455.1 Neolamprologus multifasciatus
CAGGTCATCTAGAAACCAAAAGGATGGTGGTTGATATGCCAGATATCCTTTGGTTGCTCTCTGATGCTCCCATCACACAGTGAATGTTAGAAAGAAAACACTTATGCAGAAAAAGTACAGAAGAAGGTGTTTATAGGAATGGGAGTGAATGTGCGTCTATGCTGTGATGCAGGCTGTAACAGCTCTGCTATGATGGTGGCAGAGGATAAATTCATTTAGTCTGTGAAAAAATAACCCTCACCACTTCACAGAGCCAAAAGTAGCATCTTCAGGTGTTATGTTTCCACCAGCTAACTGCACATAATGCAGAGAGTTTTAGTTCACTGTCATGATATCACTGCACATATTCTCATTGCACAAGCTGAGAATGTGCTGAGATTTGTTATTAATAATCACAGCAGCTCTGTTTTATCTTTTTTTTTGTCAATCGACAGGATGACATATTTGGTTAAGTGTCAAGAAGTATGAAACTAAAAGTCTTTTTGCCTGTTTGCTTTCCTTCAGGGTGATCAGGTGTGACCATGGCCTACACACTGGGCTTGGCCACTGATGGCCAGAAGCGCAGTGTCGGACCTCAGCACTGTGTCACTCGGGTGGAGTTGTCGGTCACCGCGTCCAGCCTGCTAGATCGAGATGTAGCCTCCAAGTCGGATCCATTCTGCGTTCTCTTCCACGAAGTGGATGGAAACTGGGTGGAGGTACAGTAAAGGATGGAGAGACATACATCCTTTATAAGATAAGATAACCTTTATTAGTCCCACGTATGAACAAGTGATGAGAAAGACTACAGAAAATGACATGAGAAATGAGAGGATTGTTTTGTTTTAATGGCGCAGAATCAATGGAGGATGGGATGGCAGACTGAAGAGGAAAGGCCGAACAGAGAGTTGATATATTACTGTTAAGATCATAAGTAGTCAAACCCATGTTGGCGCTTCTTCACACTGTGTATAGCGACTCCTGGGAGGTGGAGAGAGAAGATTAAAGTGCAGAAATAAAAAGATTGAGGGGAGGATGGAAAATTTGAATAATTCTAAGAAGTGCTTTTAAGGTTACATCCACCATGCTGGCTCCTCGAGGAAAGGGAACCAGAAGGTTTTGTTTGTAGTCTATGATACTCTGCAGGAAGAGCCTATAGGTTGTGAGTCAGATCCAAAGTCATGATGTCTTGACCATCTGGCATCAGCCGTGGCATGCTGAGCCCAATAGGATGTTGCAAGATTTATGAGCGGCATTCCAATCTGAGACAAGCAGTGTAGACTCGGGCAAAGGCACAAAAACCGAAAAGAGAGTCAGTAATACATGTTTGACATTTTTAAATCATTGCCATAAAATCTCAGGTTTCACGAGGATGCATCATCATGTTAAACAAATAATTTTTTCTGATTTAAACTTTGGAAAAGCACCAAATAAGCGGAAACACCAAAATCTGCTACTGATGACATTTCTCTTAAAGGTGCAGGGTTAAACTGAAGTGAAAGCCATATTTCCAATTAGAAGTGTGGCTTTCTGTTGCTGCGTTTGAGTTGCCTGGAATGGAAAAGCAATGTGTTCACAGAATATAAGAGAAATGTTTACAATTTGACAAGCTTACTTCACTTTAACACTCAATAACTGGTAAATTGAGGATTAAAAATGCTTTGAGATCATCAAAAATGAACTAGAAAAGCATTTAGCTGTAAAAAAGTGAAGCATTCTTTCTAATGACATCCAGTTGTGTAGAAATTTACAGGAAAACATCCATCAGCTCCTTTGCTCCTTGCCAGGCTAACTACTTGTCAGTCACTGCCCTAAGTTTCATAGTCAGATTTCATAAAGCTGAGGTATTGATTTTGAAAATGCTTAGGTTGAGACTTTACTGTGACCTTTACCAACCAGCGCGTGGTATCATGGTGGCTACGTGTATCTTTATTGAACAGGCAGTGGAAAACGAATGCCTTTGGCTGCTGCATTAGCTGTTTTTTGGATTTTAAGGCCTCTAGTGTTATTTTTTTGACATAGATTTGGAAACACCTGCATTTATAAGTCAGAAACTGGTAACTATGTGTATAGTGGCTTGGTGGTCCATACCAGTGATGAGAAATGCCCATCGGGGATAAAGCCACTCAGGTGGTTTTAATCATTTTGACTGTGTTAGTATGTACATCTCATTCACTCACCTGTTCCTTGTATCCATTACAAGATGGCACTGAAGTCTAGTTGAATGGCATAAAACATCACTTTATTCTCTTTAAACCAGAGCACAGGTCCAGACAGCGTAAAGAAGTGATTATACCTTCGTTTTTGTTGTTGTTGGTTTTTACCATTGACAAGAAAACTAACAGAGAAGTAAACAACAGCTGTACTGAAATCCTTTCTGGTCAGTAGAGGCTCTCACTGCTGTGTGCTCATGACTCAAAGCAGAAAGTTACTGGTTTGAAATCAGCTGCTAATTCTTCTTCTCTGCTTCGGCTTTATGGACAGCTGGAGAGTCCAAAGCAGAAGAAACAGATTGTGCTTTGATGCACCTTTAATTTATCTGCCGCAGTATAAAGTGCCCCGCTGAATAAGGGGAAGGAGTTAATGGTACAAATATGTGTAAATACGTTTTCCCAAAAGCTCATTGAAATGGTTTGCTAATGCTAGGAGAGCATTATTAGAACAGTAGTATGATTGTGATTAGGGCAAGCCTGGCTTGTTTGGGTTGTTAACCGTTTCCTGCAAATAGCAACAACTGGGGTAATAGGTTGACGCCAAAACTGAAGTGCAGCAACTCTGTTGTTAAATTCCAGTCGGTTTGATTCAGCTTTGATATTGTGACTGTATTTTGTATCAGATCTTGGTCAGTTGGTTTTGCTGTTTGTTAGCTATTTTTATATAGTTCTCAGTTCATGGTAATTATGTATTTTTCTTGGGTTAATTTATATTAACAGGTCTTCCACTGCTTCATCCAGCTTTGTGAAGTCAATCTTTTTGCCATTACTAATTCACTTTAAGCGCACTTGAGGCGCAGTAAAAGTACACAGTGCACGTCGACTGTTGCTGTGAGCTTGAAGCGTCGGTGCAGAGGTCCAACATGAGAAGATGGTGATAATCATGAGGCCATTTTCAAGACTCCAGCACACTGCTCACGAAAATCAATAGACAGAATCATTGCCAGCTACTATATTTCTAAACAGAGCAGTTTAGCAAACATCTGTTTTGAAGATTTCCAGAAACGCGGGGCATGTGATGGAGATGACTGACCATCGCAGTTGGAACAGACATTTGATGACGTTTAAACTACCAGCTCACTTGCTCAAAGTCCGTATTATGTCGAAACAGCACTGTTAATATTTTGTGCATTCACTGCTAGGAAGTGGCTGTCATGTGTCCTGATCATACATGGTCTATCCATGTAGACCCACTGAGGAAACAAGTTGAAGATGCTCAAGAGGAAGACGGTGATGAAGGTTTGGTGTGTGCAGGCTCCTGCTTCGATGCTTCTGCAGCTAACAGCTGGTCAACAGAGCAATCTGGGTTTTTTGTGCCTGTGTGTGTGTGTGTGTAGGCGAGTGCCTCAGGTTGCAGCTAGCTGTCGGTCAGCAGGGCATGTGGCTCCGATGTGAAATTGCCAACAGTTACCATAGCAACGGGAAGGGAAACAAAAGCTTAGTGCTCCTAGAGTGAGGCAACGATGGAGGAGGCGAAATAAGGCCCGAACCTTTTCGCGGATATTATCCACAGCTCGCTGTTTTACTCACGCTCAGCTTTCTCACTTCTCTGATCTCCTCCTGTTCCTTTCAGTTTTTTTCTCTGATTGTTCCCGTCGTCAGCCTTCCCCTCTCTAGGTCTCCGTGTCTCAGTCTCTTGTCTATCTTCGTCTGTCTTGTGAGCTAGAGGTGTGAGAAGCAGCTGGGTCCATCGGGGAGGGGAAAGAGAGAAAAAGTGGGTACGAAAGGGTAAGAGTGTGAGAACGAGGAGGCGCGAGAGAGGGAAATGAGAAAAGGGTGCAGCAGAAGGCGAGGGGAAAATTATCCAGAGAAAGAGGAAGAGGAGGAGGAAGAGAGAAAGACAGCGAGGCGATGACATGAATGAGCGACAGAACAAGAACTTTTGCTGACAGCCACTGTGTTGCATTTTTTATGGTTATAACACATTAAATTTAAACTGTAAAGCCAAAGCACACTTTCACTGGTACATTTTTGCACCTGCCAGTTGTCAGTGTTTAGCAGAGATTTTGTTGGTGTTGTAGGCTGGTCCTAGTGATTATTTATTAGCAACATCATCACCGATGTCTTTAGAGCCGCTTTGGTTTGTTTCAGTGATTCAACATCTTGGTATTGAGCTATTGGGCTGAAGTGTCCTTGTTATGTTTTGGGGTGCGGGTTGTTGGGGGAGGTTCTCCCTGTCTGCTGAATGAAAAAAATAAGTGTCCGCTCAAATCTAAGGCACGAAAACTTATAACAGATTGCTTCTAAAATCCTTTAACTCACTATAAATTAAGCTGCGGGATGCACATCTATTGCATTTGCTTTGTTGAAAGTCTACTTATTTATCTATCATAACCCTATCAGTACCTGTACTTTTCTTCCTGTACCTGTTTCTTCCAGCTGCAGTTCTACAGCTTAATTTTTCCTGCAGCGGGCAGTGCGTCTATCTGAAGTAATCTCAGTGACCTGTATTGTTGTTTTTCTTTTTTATCTAGTAGTAAACATAAACAGATAAGAAAGAAAGGAGGCATGAAGCGCCAGAGGGATCTGATTCATTTCTAAAGCTCAGTGAACCAGGATCAAATCCACAGAGGCACTGCTATGAGATTTTAGCCTGCTGGCGTGCTGTGATGTCCCAATAATATGAGTTTTTAAGCTACGAAGTGCAGCCATTCTCCACTGCTGCCTTCCCGTGAGTCAGACAGATGGATAAGTGCTGCAAGCACCGGTAGCGGGGTGAAGTTAAAACCTTTTTCCTGCTGGAGTATCTCAGTTCTGTACTAATATCATTACCTACAGTCAGAGAGAAATGTATCTTAGATAAAAGCATTCCCAGTAGCACGAGAAAGGTACATTTTATAGAATAGAATAGAGTAGAATAGCCCTTTATTGTCATTGTACATGTACTGGACAGAATTCAAATAAAATATAAATATAAATAAAATGTAAATAGTAAAGACATCAGGAATAAATAGCAAACAAGAATAGTGAAAGGAGTATATACAATATATATGAACATTGGAAGATCGTATGCAACCACTGGGACCCGTCAGGATCAAGGAATTCATTTCTCTACAACTGTTGCAGGAAATAAAGATGAAAGAAGAAGGTGTAATTGCATAAGAACAGCTAAGTAATAGATGGCGGTACTGCTGTTTGCTGCAGGGGTTTTTGAGTAAAGGCTGGTGAATAGAAAATACACCAGGATTCTGCAGAAATAGAGATTCTTTTGAGGTTAATAATCTGTCTAGATGTGCCTTCACTAAATGTTACTATGAATAAAAGTGTTAGATGTTGGGAAATGGGCTCAAGAAAAAAACTGTTCGATGTTTGGCTGGTCTTAGACACTATAGGGCAATAGTGATGGCTCCATAGTTTGATGGTTGACATATTTGCTTGGCAAACTAAAGGTCACTGTTTGAGTTCCAGCTAGAGACACAAATCCCCTTTGGGGTTGTATCAGGAAGGGTTTCTGGTTTAAAACTGCCAAATCAAATATGTGATGCTATCTGACTCTTTATGTCAAAGGAGCAGCATTACAGCAGCATACAATTATTAAACAGATTAGCCTATGAAAACACGTCTACTGTACAAGTGTAAAATTTACGCGCTCCTTCACATTTTCAAAATCCGTTCAGTGAGACAGATTGGAGTTATTGGCGGCTGATTTTGGCCCCTGGTCCTTGTGTTTGACACCAAAGGTTTAGAAGGTCCCATAGGTTTGGAGATCATCAACAAGAGTTTTCCTTTCAAAAAGAATTTCACTTTTTTGGTGTGTATCAAAGTTCAGTTAGTTTAATTTAAATTCTCCAGACTGAAATTCTAGACATCCAGTGTAAAGTGTTTGTTCCTTTCCTGTGAACCAGCAGAGGGTTAGATGCATTTTTGTAAGTGTTTTGCATTTCATCCCTCCCGTCTCCGTTATAGGAATGAGCTGAACTTTTTTAAGGCCTTTTATATTCAGTGGTGACAGGCTGAGTATATGTGACCTCATTTAATGATTGTACGTGTCGTGGGTGAGTCAGGCTGGAGAGTAGCACGGCCGTGGGATTAGCCAGTCAACTACCTGGTTTAGACGAGTCAGAGCAAAGAACATGACTCTCACAGCACTCTTTTCAGGCACCCACACCCTCTTATCTGTCTGCTGTCTGGACTGCTCTCTGGGGCCATGAGAACACAGCACATTGAGAAACATCAAAAACAATGGCTTTAGGGGAAAGGGTCCCTTAAATTGGATAAAGTGCTGTCAGACGGCTGCAGCTTTTTAGGACTTTGTTTTGGTTTAAGGATACATTTACCACAAAGCACCGCAGCAGGCTACTTTAAAAGTTCCGATAAATCTGCTGTTTTTTATCAACCCAGCGTCAGACCAAGGTATAATATTTATAGGAATCTATAGTAATTCTGGGGATGGCAGGTAGGAGGCACATTGTTGGGTCTCTGTCTAACACACTCCCACAGATTTGATCATCACTGGCCAAGTTTGTTTGTTTTTTTTAGCTGCATCTTGTTATCGGGGGGAATCCTGGCTTCGAGTGGGCGCCACAGACTTTACGACACGCCGATGTCACAATCAGGGATGCTGAAGAGTTGCCCGAGGCTGATTCTTGTCTAATGCATTCAGTATTAAATGTTTTTAGAGAAGTGTGTGTCAAAACTAATGTTAAGACTACACATCATTCTCTTGGAATCTCTAGAGTAAAAAAGATTGGAGAAACACAGACACACGCATATGTAGCGACTCAAACTATTTTACAGTCGTTTGGTGCGTTACAGTTGCCAGATACATATCAGTATCACTTTATTAAATTGCATATGCATGTACATACTTTGCTTTTTGTAAACACAAACAGTAATATTTTTATACTATATAAAAACTTGTTTGCTTGTTTTTTGCAGCTTTGTAACATTTCAAAATAAAATCCAATTTTAATTTTAATAATTTTAACTTTTGCAATTAAATACTCAAAAGTTAAATTGATGATTATGTACGATAGTATTTACATGTATTCATACTAATAATTCAATTCATTATTATGTTTCTAGTCATTTATTTTTAGTCTTTTAAGCTTTCATTAAGAATTTACAAACCTTCTGTATAAATTGCCACATGTTGCAAGATTGCAGAGACTACCCAGTCTTGCAGTTTTCCACAACAGAAGAGTCACAGCTACTTTAACCTATTATTTTGTAGGGGTGGGGGGAAAAATCGATACTGTGTAGTATCGTGATATTTTGTTTGCTAATAATGTATCGATACAGGGACAGCAGAAATCGATATTTTGTTACAAAATGTTTTTTGTGCTCTGACTTCAGAGCATGTTGATCCTTTTTCTGAGCAAGAATCCTGACATTCCTTCACTGTCCAAATGTGTTTAACTTTTTTTTTGGCAGCAATAAACATGACAGTTTACTTATTTTAATTTAAGACATGTTTTATTTTAATTAAGTTTAAAACTTTTTTATTTAATGTAAAATTATTTTTTTGTTTTAATTTTCTTTCAAATTCTTCAGTTGCTGAAGGGGCTGCATAGTTTTCATAAACTGCATAGTTCAGAATAGCTATAATTGTACCAGATGGTTGCGTTCAGTTAAGTTGGACTAGACTCTAATACAAACCGTTCAGTTTGTCAACAATAAAACTGAAATGAGAGAAAGACTGAGTGTGAGACTTTGATATTAGATAAAATGAATATTGATAAAGTTTACCTTTATGTACAGAATTTGAATATCGCAAAATATTTTAAAAATTGCAATAATATCGTATCGTGCGTTAAGTATTGTGATAATATCGTATCGGGAGTTGTATGGTGATTCCCACCTCTATTATTTTGGCATTCAAGTCTTGTTTAACCTCTTAAGACCCAAACTCTTCCACACCATGCATTTTTAATTTTTCTTTGATATTTGGGCATATTGGGGCCCAGTGAATGTAAAAACAAAGAATTACCAGATTTTCTTTTACCCAATTTTTGTTTCTAAGAAAAATAAGAGCCACAAATGAGGATATTTGTTTACAAATTTTGATAGAACGGTAGCAGTATAATGTCCTTCTAAGTGGATATCAGGCCTTTGTAGAGCAAAATTGAGTATTTGGGTCTAAATAATCAAAAATGTGATGTCCACATATGTGGACGCCAGGTCCTAGGAGGTTAAGGAACATGGACAGAAAACCAAGGGAAAAACTAGCCACTTGTGTTTTGCTGAAAGGGACGGAGCTTAGATTTTGTGGTGACTTTGAGACTGTTAGATGCAGGTGAGCAGCTATTTTGGTAATGTAGTGCCTACACAAAACCAGACTCTACAGGCAGGATTAACAAAGCTCTTTGTTAATGGTGGTAGAAAGCAATCCAAAACACAGGAACAAGGAAAAAAGGTCCAAACTCAAGACTCGAACTGGTAGAGGACAGGAAATCATAACAAATATCACAACAAAGGACAACCAAAGCTCTTTCTACAAACTGACACACTAAGACTAATCAGGATAACAGGGAACAACTGGGTACAAGAGGTGAGGCTAATGAGGTATAACAAAACAAAGGAAGTAAAACTAAGGATAAAACACAAAGGACTGCCAAAATAAAATAGAAACCAACTTAGCAGAGAGATGAAGACCTGACAACAGGACACAAGAGCATACTGTTGAGGAAGGAATAACCTAGGTCATGATCAATTAAAAACAAGCGCTGGACAGAGCTCGATAGTTCAGGACCAGGACTATGACACGCTTGTGAAACGTTAAAAGGGACAATACTGGAATTATTTAATTTTTACAGCATTTTTCTTTCCTTGTTTCTTGACCTTTAGCTGGGACGCACTGAAACAGCTGTGAACAACTTGAATCCAGTGTTTGGGGTGAAGTTCCAGGTGGACTACCACTTTGAAGAAATCCAGAAACTTCGCTTTGCCATGTTCGATGAAGACAAGTGTGCCACACAGCTCGACGAGCACGACTTCCTGGGAGCATTTGTTTGCACACTGGGAGTGGTACTGAATGATTTCTTCTTCTTTGGTTTGAAGTATATTCTTTATAACTACAGGTATAGTCTAGAGAAGAAGGGATAGGATAAACTGAACTAGATGGAATTTATTCTTACAATTAGATGCAGACTGTATTTTAAAGTGGATTTTTGCTCAATTCTGAAAATAAATAATTGTTGTCCTGATTGTCTCTTATCCAATAGATTGTGTCCAATAAGAAACTTCACAGACCCCTGATCTTAGCCAATGGGAAGCCAGCTGGCAAAGGATCCATTACAGTAAGAATGTCTACTGTCTCTTAAAAGAAAATATTCTGAACTATGAACTGAATATTATAAATATTATGAACTTATTTGTTTTTTTAAAAACCTCATTTACAAAAATAAAATAGAAATGGTCCCGAGAAGAGACCAGATTATTTAAGGGTAAGTTCCCGTTGGATCATCAGTTATGTTGGTTTAAATAAATTAAGTAAAGACACCCCAAGCTTGTTAGCGTTAGTATTTTCCTTAAACTGGGGTGTGACGGGTCACCATGTTGCCCCCAGATCTAATTAGAAGTAAGTGACTCAGAGCATGACCGCCATCATAACCAGCCCTCAGACCCTCTGAGGATCTGTTTAAAGGGTAGTCAGCAATCTAATAGTGCTGTATAAGGAATATATGGAAGTCACTAACCTGGTGACTTGGCCATGCACCTGATTGAAAGGTGTCAATGTCTCAATGCACTTAATGAGTTACAAGACAAATGCAAAAAATGCACACTATGCTGTGTCGCCTAAACTTGCTGTTGTCTGTGATGTTTGCGTGAACGGTAAGGCTACAGTCGCTGATCCTGAAGTAATCGAGGCTGCTGCCGTTACCGTGTTTGCCAACTGTTCCTGTTGCCTGTTGTCGATGTAAATGTTAATATTTGTGAGTGCTTCTGCTGCCGCTAATGTTGTGCGATGCTCTTATTTTAGATAACAGCGCAGGAGTTGTCTGACAACAGAATCATCACTTTGACCCTGAGTGGGCGTAAACTGGATAAGAAGGTAGGCAGTTAGACCCCCGCACGCTCACACACGTACACACACACACACTCAGGGTGCAAATCCAAACACACACATACACACACACTCAGATATATTTGAGCATGCATACCACTTTAGGACACACAAATACAGCCCACACAGACAAGATTTAAATGCTTTCATAGTCTTCACCTTTGTCTGCCAAACAACAGGCTATCAGGTGCTGGGGTAGCTGGAATCAAAACTGTTGTTTTGACACATTAAATATGTATTTTTGGATGTTTGTGAAAAAACTGCAACCTCCAACAGTCATTCCTGCAGCATTTAGTATTGGCAGATAATTTTGATTTAGTTCTAGTCGTAGCCTTTTGACTAAAGCATAAAATGGCTTCAGTCATAATTTCGACATCTAAATTATTTTGATTTCAGTTTAGTTTTAGTTGAGTATAAATATCATAAGATTATAGTAAAGTAAAAAACAAAAACAACGCTGTATAATCTCCCAGTGGCAATTAAACCTTACTGTATAAGGTCGCTGATAACAAAGACTATGACAAAAATAATTTTTCAAAGAAATTTATTCAATAAAATTGTCCCTAACAACACTTTGTTTGAAACAACATTAAGGAAAAATTACATTCCCAAAGCCTGTTTATATCAGACTAAAATCACTGGGTGAAACCAGGAACCAGGACAAACAACATTTACAGGAAATGCACATATAGGCCATATGTGCCGTGGGCATGATTGAACTGAAAGTGTATTGTGTGTATTGTGTATGATGGTGGGTTTGTAACAGCAACATGTTTCTAAACCCTGAAATATTAAAAAGTAAGTGCGCACAATGACTCAGCTGCCATAATAGGTGCTACCTTTATGTAACATTACAAGGTGTTTTGGCCTATGGTACAGTATGTACACATATGTACCTTTTAAACACTATCATGTGGCGTTATTTCCGATTGAAGGACAATTTTAAAAATTGTTGATATTATAAAATTGTTACATATTAAATATCGGCGTTCAAGCAGCTTTGATATACTGCAACTCTAGCTGCTGGGTCAGAAGCATCATAACTGTGAGCAGTGTTGGTCAAGTTACTTGAAAAAAGTAATCAGTAACTAATTACTGATTACTTCCCAAAAAAAGTAATCCCGTTACTTTACTGATTATTTATTATCAAAAGTAATTAATTATTTAGTTACTTAGTTACTTAGTTACTTTTTAAAAACACAATTTACAACCTGAATAGGTGATAAAGCGATAGATCTTTCAGCCCAATTCTACTTTTTCTGCATAATCCATCATGCAAAATGTAATCAAATGGAAAAGTCTCTTTTTAAAACTTGTTTTATTAGTTTTAATCTTTTAACTTTATGCATCAAGCAAAAATGTAATTATATGCAACATTCTCTGACTGGAAGAAATTTGTTTAACATTTAAACCTATTTTCTGCACATTCCAGCACATAAAATATTTTTTTTGTGTGTGTGTGTGTGTTTACACTCACTCTTTCAAATAGATGCAAGTAAAACACAGCAGAAAATAAATAAAGTCAAAGACTAGCAGTCCTTTTACTCTATTTTCACCTGTAAAGCAGGTGAAACCTGCACCAGGTTTACCCTGGTGCAGGTGTGCAGGTGTGCCGCAGCGGTCAGTTGAAGAATCCACGAGTTTCTCTGTGGATTTCCCATTACGTCGTAGCGCACTCGGTGCTTGCTTGGAAGTTTAGGGGGGTTTTTTCGCTGTAAAAAGAAGTTTTCTTCCCACGCACAATGCTAATGGACGTTAATGTTTTTGTCACTTTTTATGGAATCAAACTTAAAGTAAGGTCAGTACTTCAACGCTTTAAACGCTGCACGCTTAAACTCTCTCCCGCACTCGATGTATGATCCACTGTTGAGCTGCACACAGCTGTTGTCACGAACGTTGCACTTGCTTACGTCACTGTCTTGAGACATTCTCGCAAAATAAATCACGGTTTTAGTAACGCAGTAACGCAGCGTTCCTACGGGAAAGTAACGGTAATCTAATTACCGTTTTTGCAATAGTAATCCCTTACTTTACTTGTTACTTGAAAAAAGTAATCGGATTACAGTAACGCGTAACGCGTTACTGCCCATCTCTGACTGTGAGTAGGATTCAAGCTCAAGCTGTGTACCTGCTGTATGCTGTAGTTAAAACTCCAGAGAATTAATTAATCAATCTGATCTTTTAAGTGTTCGAAGAAACATTTTTTTTTAGAAATTTAAATCACCTGTAGTTTTGCAGTTGTCATGCAGTGGTTAGTGGTTGCAGTTTTGTGAAAGAGATAAGAGATGTAAACAGACAAAAAAAGACATGAGGGCAAATTCACCGTGTGTTTGTTTGTGCAGGACTTCTTTGGGAAGTCAGACCCTTACCTGGAGTTTCACAAACAGGGAGAAGATGGTAAATGGATGCTTGTGCACAGGACAGAGGTGAGTCATTGGCAGAGGTTAAACTTACCTTCATCTGACTGTTATTATCGTTGACTGTTATTGTCAGCTAAACTTGGCCTCACACAAAGTGGTACAACTTTAATTACAGACATAAGTTCAGGTAATTGCATCATACATCCGCTCCTCTGCCTATTTTTGTGTCTGTGACTTCAGGTCATAAAGAACACTTTAGATCCAGTGTGGAAACCTTTTACCGTGCCTCTCATTTCTTTGTGCAATGGAGACGTGGACAGAAGCATCAAGGTTAGTAGTAAGAATTTTTACTTTCTCTATTAGAAGACATGTTTAGTATCAAATGTAATCTTCACTGAATCTAACAGTTGAGATCAACTGTGAAAAAAATAAAAAATTATTTTATTGTGTCCTTTGGCTAGAATGTCAAACTTGAAAAAAATGAAAAAGGAAGTGAAGAGTCAGTAAAGAAGTGAAAGTAGGACACAGATACCAGAAACCACATAACCACTTGAGTTTCCGCTTTTATTTATAAGCTGCCCGTGTGAAAGAAAAGACTAGCATGATGTGATGCATTCTGCACAATTACAGGTGCTGTGTTATGACTACGATAATGATGGAGGACATGACTTCATTGGGGAGTTTCAGACCACAGTGGCAAAGATGAGTGAAGCCCAGAACTCAGTGGAGGTAAAACACTGACATGATTGTGCTTGTGGCTCCGTTTTAGCAGGTGGCATGTTAGCATGCTATTCGCTAGCAGATAACACAACTCAAACATGATTTAACACTGTTTATTGATAATAAAGGTGATAGGCTCATGAGAAGAATGGTAAATGGCCTGTATTTGTATAGCGCTTTACTAGTCCCTAAGGACCCCAAGGCGCTTTACACATCCAGTCATCCACCCATTCACACACACATTCACACAAGAAAATGATCTAGGTCAGAGAGCGGCTCGAGAAAGGGCTTATTCAGGATAAGCGGTGCCTCCCAGGTTTAGGATATCGCTGTTACACATATGAAAGAGGCGAGAGTAGGGGGATGTGGGGTGGGCCCCAGAAATGCTAACAAATAGGTGTGCAAGCCAGGAAGGCAGTACGTGCAGCATACATAAAATTAAAGCTAATGAGTTTAAGCATTTGAATCCTTTTGTAATGCAGTGTCAAGCTGTGTACACACTGGAAGCAATTGGGCCAACACTGCAACAAGAAACTAAAGAAAGTGAATCACATTCAGCGACTTTGAGCCAATACGGGCGAAATAAAAGCGGGTGATCAAAAGTGGGCAGGGCCCAAGATAAACTTGACGCAATTTCTAGACGAGGACCTGTATATGACATATGACCTGGATGTGAACACATTAGAGGGTCATCTAGGCAACCAGAACTTGGAATGTCTACAAGCAACCAGGCATCGTACAGCAGTGTGCAACGAGTGAATCGTTTCCAGTGTGTACAGAGTTTAGTAGTAGGGTAATTAGATCATAATAAAGAGACATTATTTAAGTAAATACAATGTAATTACTAGACTTATAACTGTGCAATTGCTTGGTAGTAAGAGTACACATGGGTATATCTTAGGTTAGACTTTGTCTTACCGACATGGTAACAAACTTTTGATTGGGTTTTAATTTGGTAATTTCATGATTTCATGATAATTTCATTTATCAGCTGATATCAACTTATGACCCCAAGTGTTAACTTGTAATGTGAAGTGCTATAATTCATTTCTTACCACATGTCTGTATTTCTGCCTCTTATGGCTTGATTTATAGTTTAGAAGCATTCATTTATACATTGGTATTGTTTCTAATTTTACTGAGATTTATTCTTTTCGCATGTGAGTTCCTGATCTGTCAAAGATGTATGATGCACTGATAAGAACGTAGGTCATTGATTAGCCGGTCTGTATGTGTGTGTATGTGTGTGTGTGTGTGTGTTGCTAGTGAAACTGCATGCGTGCATGTGCCAAAGCGGCCTCATGACTTGTTCTCCCACTGAGTCTCATCATGTGTGGTAATGATGTTGGGTGGGGGAAATAACAAGGAAATAAAGATAAGAGGCAGGATGGAGAGATGAGGGGGGAGTGGGGGGGTGTAAGCAGAGAGAGAGCGAGAATGGAATGCAAAACAGAAAGATAAAAAGAAAAGTGCTTTTGAGATGTAAAATATTCCTTAGCTGAGCCTTAGTAACACGACAAGGCATTTAGAGTTACCTGTCATATGAATCGCTGACTGACTAAAATGTCTGTTTTGATCAGTCATTGCCACCTAAGAGTGTGTCTGTGTGACTTACAGTATTAACAGCCATCCTGTCCTTCACTTTTCTTTGAACAGCATCACATGAAATTAAATATTTCTGTTTTTTAACACTGTATTGTTTTCATTTTCTGTCTACATGTAGGTAACTGTATTAATGGTAATCACTATAGTTTGACAGTCAAGGTGAACCTGCTCTCATCATTATGGGGAAGCTGTGAATCCAAGTCGCAGTCTTTCGACCGTCTGCCTCTCTGATCATTTTCCCATCTCACACCATCTCTTTTCAACTCTGCTGTTATCTCAGCTTTTCCTCTCCTTGTAATGTCCCTGCTAAACCCACTCCTCTGTTACTGATAGTGACACATTCATTTTAATTTCTTTCATTTCCTCTTACCCGTTCCTGTATCTGCAGGTGGAGTTTGACTGCATTAATCCCAAGAAACAGAAAAAGAAGAAGAATTATAAAAATTCTGGAGTTATCATTGTCAAGTCCTGCAAGGTGAGGACGGATGGAGGTTTCTTAGCAATCTTAGAATTGCAGTAGATGTATTCTTTTTCTTACTGCTGTCACCAACACATTCAACTTGTGGCTTCACATATCAAACGTGTTTCCAAATCTAAAATCAGATCAATATTTTTATTCTTAATAAATTATGAAGCAAATAACAATAGTTACAGCTTTGTTGTAAACTGGGGAATCTGTAGTCAGTCAGGAAATTGAGTGATATTTTAAAAGAATGAAAGCAACATTTTGGTTTTACATGCTCAAGCATTCAGCATTATTAGTTGTCATGTTCTGATGTTTCCATATGGTTGTTGGTTTTAACTGAAAGCTTATACCTCTTATACAGGTGCTAAGCTTATAGTAGATTAAAAAAAACACTGTGATCGCTACCATGTTGATGACTGAAATTTGTGTTAACAAACAGTTAAAGTCCCCTGAAAAGTTTTTAGGAAGGGGGCAGAAGAAACAGAGCAGTGATGTTTTTCCACATTTGCACTTATTTGTGTTTTAGTTGCTCCAGCTTCGGAAGGAAATGCTCTCCATTTAGCTGCTACATCTTTACCAGCCGCTTGTACACTTTAACTTTCTGATATTTCGTGCGAACCACCTTGCATACCTTTGCGCCAGGATTTATAAGTGAACCATGAGGCTTCACTGGAAAGTCCTGCAGTAATTCCTGCAGTAATGAACTAAACCAGTCCACACAGAGCAACACAGCTAGGTGATATTTCACAATGAATTCAGCAGTACAATTGAGTAAAGTTTGATAATACCACTGGTATATCAAACTTTTGTTTTAAATATTAGCTCAAGAAGTTTGATCCATTAGCAGTCTAAGCAGGAGCAACAAAAATAACTCACCTACTGTAGCAAATCAAATAAATTATCCGGCCACTCATCACGTGTTAATGATCCATCTTAACACTCGACTCAGTGAATTTCAGTTTTGATCAACTGACACACTTCTAACTGGGCGTTCATAACTCCACTTGAATAGCTAATTAGTACGATGGCTCAGAGCCCCACAGAGGACACATTAAGCTGAACCATGGAGTCTTTAGATGCCTGTTGGAATGACATTAAAGCTGTGTGCGTGCAATGACAAGCTTTCATAATTGATTCCTTTCCTTCTTTCCCTCTTTTTTTTTTCTTACACACAATCATGAACAAGCCTTTGTACAGAGACACACAGAGGGCACAGCACATGAAGAAAATGGCTAATATAGCAATTATATTTGTTGGCTGCCAGCAGGGATTAGACTAATGACGGTAAAATCCATGCTAAATATTCATTGTAATTGGAGTGCTCAAACAAGATAAGTGGTGCTCTACTGGTTGCACATTATGTCACGAAAAACATATGTCAGGTTTGTTTAAAAAATTTAAAAAGAATAATGTCTGTGTTTATGTTTGCAGCAAAGTTAATGGTGAATGATAGAAAATATAATTTCATTTAGAGATCTGATCTTCAGCAGATCAGTTCTCACTTGCACTCTTATTTTCCTGATTTCTTGCTTTTTTCCCGTGTCTCTAGATTACAAGGGACTACACTTTTCTGGATTACATACTGGGAGGATGCCAGCTCATGTTTACAGTAAGTACGATATTAGCTTGCATGTTTATATCGCTGCAATAATGTTATAATGGGACATTGATCCAACTCTAACCCTGTGTCTTTTATAAACCAAAAGAAAAAGGGTTAAAAACAGAAAAGGTGGTACTGATTGTTGTAAAGAGGAGAAAATGGGTATCGTGAAATGTTGAAATGGTTGAAATGGAAAATGAATGAGACAAATGAGGAAAGAAAGGGAGAAAGATAAACAACAAGAAGATATTTTACCAGAGGGAGGGGGAGAAAGAGAGGCGTCATGGTCTATTTTGGTCTCTTGTTAGTAGAAACTCTTGTGTGTGTCCGATGATGTCACACCTTTTTGTGCAACTCAGTGAATGAGAGAGAAAGAGTCCTCTTTTATAGTAGCCAGGCGCAATCGCTGCCACACATTGAGTTGTTTTATTAATATATTTCCTATAGCACTCATGCAATGAGAGAGTACACACATATACACACATGCACTTCACTGCATGTACACAACGACCCTTTTTTCCCTCCTTCTCTATCTCTCCAACAATTTTCCAGCTTTGTGAGCTAGAACCAGGCTCCAGATGTAGCAGAATGAAGATAACGTAGTTCCTTACATTTTCTGGTATTTCTTGTAAAGTGTGTTCTCAGATTGGACATCTGTGCACCACAGTGTACAGTTATATTTGTCAAGATTCATGTTTTCTCTACAGACGTACTGGAGGAGAGTTATTCGTTTCTGATTATATAAAATATAATGGATAGTTTAAATATCCTCCATGCACTTTGGTTTTATTCTCTAATGCTGGAAAAAAAAATACTTTGAGTACTCATATGGAGTAATGTAAAAAGGGCAACAGATCTCAGTAAATGTTAAAGTTTATGATGGTACAATTAGAAAAGACACTGAATAAGAATGACTTGTTTAGGAAGGGTTGCCAGGAAGAAAGAAAACACAATAATCCCAAAATCCCCACCCACATGTCAGCATGGGTTAAGTTTGCAAAGTTGTATCTGACAACAATGGACAGACAAGACCAAAGTGGAGATGTTTAGCCACTAAGTAAACCATGAACTCCTTTGAACAACAAAGTATTGCAGAGTCAAATGTGAGGCCGATATCTAAAATTTGACTCAGATTAGTTGATGCCACAGGACGATGATCCCAGCAACACTACAGCAGAATGTCTGATAAAGAAAAAGATCGTGGTGTTTCATTGACCCAGACTTCAGCTTGAAGTGCTGTGGTGGGACCTTAAGATAGCTGTGCATTAAAATCAACGCCTGCAAACCTTAATGAACTGAAGCAACACTGTAAATAAGAGAGGGCTACAATTCCTCCTGATCTGAGAGACTGATACAAAGTCATCCAGAAAACAGTTTCTCCAAGTTATTACTGAAAGTGGCTCTACAACCCACTGAATCATGGGGTGGATGAGTTTCTGAAAAGGTCGCTGTTACATGATTGTAAATGTTGGTATTCAAGAGAGAAAATACATAACCACTGGTGCTGGAGTGACATAACCTGTACTCACAACAACAACTCTTACAATGTGAAGTCAGGAAAAGAAGTATTTAATTAAATCGATGCAGCTCTACATATTAAACCGGCCAAGACAGGAAAGGCTATATTACATTTTTAATGCAAAGCATCTGGGATAACAGTTGAGTTCCATTATGTTTATTCTATTTAAGAAGGAAAAGGTTTATATATTAACACAGTCCATCGTGTAAATTTGCTAGATTTAGCCATATAGGCTAATTTTCATTTGCAGTCACTGGAGGTTAGTGCTATTCATAACCAAATTAATGAAATCCTAACATCTTTGAGGGAAAACCCACATGTGAACACATGTTGTGGGGAAATTAGTGTTGTGGGAATGGGCAGTATGCTGAATTTATCAGTGAAATTGAAATGCGTAGGAGTTTGTGCTCAGTCAACGTGTTTATATATGTGCTGATTACCTTTTTGACATAAACTCTATGTCTACGTATTTAGGAGGACAAGAAGCAGTTTTGCCTCAAGGCTCTAATGTTTCCCAAGTGGTCACATACATAGAAGTATCCTGTTTTATCTACTATGCCTAGTATCTATTTAGCAAGAAGGCATGTGTGTGCATGGTGCAAGGGATCGTACGAAAGTTCATACAATTAGAGCACCCAAAGCTCACAGCACAAAATGTCTGCATAGCCCCTCACAATAATGCACTTTCACCAGCTACATACACACACACACAGTAATAAACCATCGGAACAATGTGATGCGTGAATACCTGTAAATTACTACTTAAATGTTAAACAGATATGGAAATGTCATCATTATCCACCCAGGAATCTGTTTTCATTATTTGCAACATGTTGACACTGCAGAGTAGTTTCAGAGTAGCTTCCTTCTGTGATAGAAGGCAGTGTTGAGTATTTTTCTGGTCTCAAGAAAGCTGTTCTTGTGCACTGAGCTGTTGAGAACTACATTTTGTCTGAAGCAGTTGCTGCTAAAGCTGCTAATAACAATGATAACCTCCAGTGTCAACCTGCTATTTACACCTGAGCTTATTGGTGGAAATGAGGCTTTAAAAGAAAAACGAATAGTTAGACACTTGACTACATATTTACAATATGGTTGCAAAGCTGAAACTTAAAGGAATTGACGGAAGGGCACCACCAGGAGTGGAAACCTCACCCGGCCTGGACACAGAAAGGATTGACAGATTGATAGCTCTTTCTCAATTTAAGTGAACATATGTTTCTCAGTTTCATTTCATTTGTCATTATTTTTGGTCTAAAATGTCCAACTTTTCAAACAGTGCCCATTACATGGTGCTACATGCTCAACAGTATGTGGTGCTGTGATGAGAGCAAAACACAGATTTTAAAGAATTTTGGTTTTAATTTTTCTCAGTAACTAAGATGTTTTTAGACTTTCTAGATTTTAGTTTGTCCAGCTAACTAGAATGGAACAAGTGGTTACATAAGTAGCTACTTACTGTAGCTACTTATGTAACCACTTGTTCCATTCCAGGAGTTAAAAGCAAAGATGAAATCTTTCTTTACTGAGTTTAGTGTAATATTTGCAGCAAAACAGAACTCTTACTTCTCTAAGACCAAAACGTCCTAACCACATTTTTTTTCTTTATTTCTATAATGAGGATGACAATGTTTTGCTGTTAGTTTTATTTGTAGCTTTACCCTTTTATTTGAGCACAGCATCACCTACATAGCCATTAAAGAAGATTTTCACATAGTTCCCAATTTGAAGTAATTATTAAAACTTTGGGTGTTAAAAACATGAGTTAGCATTGAGCGGAAAATAGCATGCAGATTTGCCAGTCTGCCAGTAACATATTAAATATGAAGATCACCTGTTAGAAAGAGAAGCTGATTTTACCCACTTTGTTTGTAATCAATGAACAAAAATTACAGCCGATGAAGCCGTTAAAACAGAGGCATTATATAATCATGCTGTAACCTCCAAAGGATGCAATGCAGATCCTATTGATAATTCTAGTATTTATTGAATGATAAATGGGCTTAAGTAGCACATAAGTAGCACATAATTCCTCTTATATATACTCTACTCGACAATTGACAACCTGTTAAAATTAAAATTAAGTTGGATTTCTGAGTCGTCCAGCTGTGATAGGCTTTGAGCTTTAGGGCCATTAGGACGCTCTATGTCCAGCCTTCTCTCTTTTCGATGGCTACCGTGAAGGTGAAACACTCATCCCCAGGTAATCAGCCAGCAGTCAAGTGCCCCAACAAAAGGTTGGACAGCTCTCAGCCATGGCAATATTGCAGCGTTACTGAAAATGCAAACATCCAACACAATGTGTTGAAATATAATAATTACTGGAATTTGCAAACAGGTTCTGACTCACAGAATTGTTTAAATACTTTTTAATCAGTTCCTCACTCAAGGCTCTGCTCTTCTGGAATGTGTTGAATTTCAGTGCAACGGGAACATTTTCCTGCAATAGTGGTGATGAAATGAGCAAATTTGAGGCAGATTGGTAACTTAAATCCTCCCTGCTCCCTCCTAATCTTTTGCCATTTGTCACAAACCTGCAGCTCTTTCACTGAGTTACACACACACACACACACACACACTCAGAGATATTTTACCTTCTCCTGCTTACAGGCTCATTTGCTTCACACACGTGAGCACAAACGTGTATCCTCCACACTCCATACTTCACACTAAACACTAAAATTGATTTTAAATGCAGATTCCATGGGTAACTCATGACACACACACACAAAGCACAAGTTGAAAACTCACTATCTGTGTTCATACAGATGTTTTCCTACTGCGCTCTGAACAACCGTGGCGTAGGTGTACATGCACACGTACACAAACATTACACCTCACCCTTTTATGCACGCTGACTGATTCAGACATGTATAATCTCGCGCAGATTCTCAATTACCAAAGAGTTCTCCTCACGTACACACTGGCGTTTATATGCTCGGATTTTAGGACCTCGCTCTCTTTCTGTGTTCTCACGTACGCGGGGAAGCGGTTGTGTACAAAAAAGCCCATCCTCACAGTCACACACACACACATGCAGAAAGAGCTGTTCTCCGGTGTTCAATCAGACTTAGTATGGCTATAATCCTAATCTCCGCGAAGGGGAAGTCTCTCCTCTGGGCTGCAAGAGCTTGAGGAGAGAGCCGCATTTCGGTTACACACTCCAACACAAAGAGACAGCCTGCTACTGCTGATAGGCTGTTTATGAAAAACATTTTTACTAAATTAAGATATTGTTAATATCATATGTTTGATATCATTCAGGGGCCATATAGAGAACAATTAACATAATGGATTTTCAAGAATCGAAAGCAGACTCTATAGCTTGTGTATATTGTGTGTATATTATACCACAGTGAAAGAAACCACTTCCTGCAGTATAAGCTGAAACTCATATTAGTAACCGCTGTAATGGTCAAATCCATTAGTGTTCATGAGGAGAGTCATTGCTTAGCTTCGATGTTAAGGAAAATTCCAGTTTATTTCACTGTGTTCATTTCTACCTTAAAGGCCATTTTATTAGGTATCTATTGCCAGTAGTAGGTAGAACTCCCCTTTGCTTTCAGAACTGCCTTTATTTATGATGATTTGTGGCATAGAATCAACAAGGTGATGGAAACATTCCTCAGGGAGTTTGGTCCATATGACACCATCGCATAGTTGCAGCAGATTTGTCCACTGCACATCCATCATCCATCCATCCATCAAAAAAAAAAATCCAGTATGAGATTATGTGAGGTTTGTGATGTAGATGTGACATCCTGCTGGAAACGGTCATCACAAGATGATTAGTTAGCAGCAATATTCAGGTAGCCTGTGGTATTTAAATGATCCTCAGTTGGTTCTAAGGATCAAAGGGTGCCAAAAAAACATCACCCACACTATTACACCAGCAGCCCGAACCAATGATACAATGGATCAATGCTTTCATGTTGTTTACACCAAACAGCAGAAATCGTGACTGATCAGACCAGGCAACATTTTCCAGTCTTCTCCTGTCCATTTTGCTGAGCTAGTGCAAATCGTAGCCTCAGTTTGCTGTTTTTAGTTGACAGTGGTGGCACCCAGTGTGGTCCTCTAGTGCTGTAGCTCATCTGCTTCAAGGGTTGGCACGTTGTGCATTTACATGGCTTGGCTTAATTGAGTTCTTGTTACCGGCAGTCCAGCCGTTCTCAGAGTTAATCTGGGCAGAGAACTGCCGCTCGCTGCCTGTTTTCTCTTTTTCAGACCATTCTCTGTAAACCCTAGAGATGCTTGTGTGGGAAGATCTCAGTAGATCAGCAGTTTCTAAAATACTCATACCAGCCTGTCTAGCACCAACAAGCACACCACGTCCAGTCGCCTTTTTCCCCCATTCTGGTACTCGCTTTGAACATGATCAAGCAGGTGGTCTTAAACATTTGCACTCTTCATCTTAATCATAGAGATTCAGAGTGCAAATGCATTGCAGACACTAGCAGCATTAGGGATCTAATGCCACGCCGGCCTGTTTTGCATCTGTAAGGAAGTGAAGAGCTTTCAAGGATGGTAGTAGTAGGTTTTGCTAGTTGTTTCTTTACCTTTTATGGAGATCTGATTGTTTGTTCTGGTCAATCACTTGTCTTTTTTTCCTTTTCTTAGAAGGGAAAAACACGATTGAGACATTAATGTTCATCGGAACTAAAGCAGCATTAGTGGAATTACTCTTAGTAAACATAATTTTAAAAATACAGTTTACTCAATTTTTCTTTTGGATTCAAACTTTTCACAAATCCTAATGCCAACAGTATCTTACGCAGCTTCTCCTTTCAAGATTTTGTCAGCTTTATGTTGTTAAATCCAAGTGTAGCAATCAAATCTACTCATGATGATTAAAATAAAGATGATCGATCGCCACTTTCCTTTTCCTGCTGATATTCAGATTGCCAGCAATAATAACGATGATTACTTGACTCAAGTAAGTTGGCTCCCAAATTTAAATCCTCTTATCACGGTTATCTTTTTGCAGTGGATCTATTTTTGATTATTTTTAACTGGTTCACATCTCTTAAGCTGAAATTGTCTCGTGAATTCATTTAAACTCATTTTATTTTGACAGGTGACTCATAACCCCTTTTGATCAAATATTTGAAAATTAAAAAAAAAAACTAATGAGAGAGAGACGTAGACAATGGAAGGAGTCAACCTCCATTCAGTTACACATTCTGCCTTTCAGTGCTGCAGAATTTACAGCATAGTTATTCTCACAAATATATTTTCATCATTTTCTTATCGTGACTACCTCGGCTGAAAAAATGAACAGAATGTCATGTTAATAACAACTGGTGTGCTGCTGCAGAATGACACTGAATCAAAGAGAAAGTCGGATGCTACAATCTGTTCTACTATACCTTTTTTGGGCTAGTCCAAAGTCGGTGAAAGTGATTTCCTGCAGTTGCATCACATTTCACATGTAAAAGGGAGATTATGTCTTTAGAGCTAGTCATTTTTTTCCTCTCCTCTTTTTTTATGCATGCTTTTATTTTGTTTATCTAAAAAAGCATCAGCGTGAATAGCATGTAATTTTATTTCAAAGTTTTTAGTCTCTGCCGACGTGAAATAATTAGTGTGTCGATAAAAACAAAATAGAACAGAACTGGGGAACAAATCATGACATATAAGAAACACACACAGTGTGTGTGACTAGCAGCAATGTGGACACTAAAATGTCAGTAAAGTCGGCAGCTTGATCGGAAAGATAACTCGAAAATACTGTTTATAAAAGACTGACAGCTTTTGGGTCTTTGTGCTGTGCAGCAGGGGTGTCGCCCCCCCCCACACACACACACACACACACACATACATTTAGAGGTTGCCACGGTGCCTTGCATCCTTTTGTGTTACTCAAGCCATCTGCATATCCTCCTTCACACATCCATGAATCTTCTTTGGTCTTTATCTTTCCCTCCTGCCTGGCAGCTTCGGCTTCATCATCCTTTGTCCAGTACATCCACTATCCCTCCTCGGCACGTGTCCAAAGCATTTCAGCCTTGCCTCTCCTGCTTTGACTCCAAATCGCTCAACCCGAGCTGTCCCTCTGATATACTCATTCCTAATCCTGTCCATCCTGGTCACTCTCAGAGAAAATCTTAACATTTTCAACTCTGCCACTTCTAGCTGAGCTTCTTGTTGTCATCTTGTCAGCACAAAATGACTCCTGGTAGAAAAATAAGTCAATATCAGTCAGATTGTATAGAAATCACTTTATCCATAAGCCAGGCTTAAGTCTTGTTGAATGCAATATGATATTTCTTTTCTTTTCTTTCTTTTTTTTGCCTGTCGCGTTTGGTTCTTTTGCCATCAGAATTATTGTCTAAAGGCGAGGAAAGATGCCCAACGGATTTACTTTACCAAATTGACCATCACAGCCTTGCTGTAATGGTCTATTTGATTCACCTTTTATTGTTTATTTTATTTTATTTTATTTTATTTATTTTCACTTGCTAGATACAGGACAGACTTGAATGAGGAAAAGAAAAGGGAAAAAGGAAGAGGGGGAAAAAACAGCAGAGAAGAGGGACGGGGATAAAGGGCAAAAAAACCAAAAACCAACTAAATAAGCAGACAAAAAAATACATATATCAATCACCTGGATCACCTGTTGAGAAAGAAAAAAGAAAACAAGCAGAAGAAAACGAGAGCAATACAATAAACAACATCATGATGATCTATGGGAATATAACAGTAAATACTAAATATTAAACATTATTGTGCAGCACGTAATATCGACAGCGCACAGTGTGCTTTGAGGTAGGAGCCAAAAAGGGTGTAGTTTGTGTGTGTGAGCACCCGTGTGTACACCTGTGAGCATGGACGCGTTTGTTTTTAAAGGGTTCCTTCGTGTAATGATCTGCTAGAGGGTGTGGGGGACCTCCAGGGCATGAAGCAGGTATGGAGGAGATCAAGACTCCAGACATCCAGAGGCCCCCAGAACACAAGAGACCAAGGAAGACCAACAGAGGGGCAGCCGTGCCACTATCCCAGAAAGAGCTGAGGAGAGTCCCAGATGAGGGGTCACCCAGCAGCCACGGAGCAGAAGCCAGGGGGGGTTGCAGTGACGTTTTGATATTTATTTTCAAAATTATTCTAAAATAAAGGAAAAATAAAGCGAAATAGATAACACAAGTTGTGCTTCAGGCAGACCTACTTTGTGGCCAAGTCACTGCCGTATGAGCGTGCAGGGTTCCTTAACTTCTCATTCAGTTACAACCTTTGCTCATAAACTGACTGTGATAATGGTGATGGCCAAAATGCTTAATTCACAGTCTTCACAAACCAATGTGTGACATCACAGTGGTTAAACCTTTCTTTTATATGCTGTCTATGTGGGTACAATGTGTCAGCTACCAAGTGGTAATTGATTGTAATTGATTCACTCCACTAAAGACAGAAAAAGTAGTTTTAAAAAACCCACATTGTTGTACATATCATAGCAGTTTGCCTACAAGCACTGAGTCATTCATCATTACATACTTGGCACTGCTGTGATTTTTATTGTTTTCTTTAGAAAGCATCCAGTGGCTCCTGTGTACCTCACAAAAGCAAAGATACATAACTACAACCAACAAGACAAATATGAACCAAGAGCAGGCCTTCCCACAGTGGGCTGCAGCTTCTGCTTGTCACTGTCTCTTTATCGCCTCAGAGTGAGACAGAGAACAACTCCAGAAGATGTTCACACAGGCTCTAACACATTCATCCATCCCTCCATCCATCTATGTGACTGTTTAACTGCAAATGAGCCTAAGAGGTTCTGGCACGAGAACTGGCTCATCAGTACTCGACAGGGCGCAGCTGAGAAAACTCCAGCGTGATTGTCAGCATGTCTGTTATTTGACAGTAATTTGGCAGTAGTCGAATCCATCTATGTAATGCGGTCACAGACATTTTCTGCCACATTGCTGCGCTAAAATATCCAGTAATGAAATGCTCCTCCGTCACCCCATGATCATTTTAATTCTTGTACTTGCTTGTTAAAACTGTGTGTTTGTCATGGTGTGTTTAGTCTGCTTGTGTGTTCGCAATTACTAATAGCTTGAGGCGAGGAATAAGTTGGAAACAGTGGTGTCATCTCCTACTGGTGTCATCTCCTACTGTCATCAAATACACAGCCATCAAACTAAAAGCATCTGTCACGGGAGAGGCCACTGGAGGAAAGATGCTGTAACAGTTTAGGGATGATCTTATGCCATCAATTTGGCGTACATATTTTCAGCTTCATAGTAAGACAAAATAAATGATACCAGAGGGGGAAAATATGTACTACATGAGGGAAACAAAAAGCCTACTATACAATAAACCCTTTCTTTTTCTGCTTAGTGGTGTACCTGCAGTACTGTGCTTAAGTCTTAGGCTGCCTCTAATTTTGTTATTTCTTTGCTTCCAATGAGCTATTCTGTAATTTATTTAATAGATTTTCTGAAGGTCTTTCAAAGTACGTAACTCACATAACAGAAAATGTTTAAATTGTATTGTTAGGAACTTTGTTACTAGCACTTTTCTCCCATTTCTTTACTTACAAAAATGCCAAAAATAACAGTTTCATAGGCATAAAATAGTAGTCGTTTTCCACCAACAAGGTGATTCCCTGAGCTATTAGCTGAAACCTTGGTGTATCTTGGAGTCGCAGGCCAAGAAAATATCTACAGCAGATCAACAGTGTATTTAAGTCATGTCCTTAAGAAATATGAATAAAAAAGTCCTACAGGACTTAGGATCCATCTGGCCCTTCAATTGGTACATCTACTTTTTGTTAAAGTCATTCTTAATGAAGGGGAAAGTGGACAAAAGGCTGATGTACGCCAAATTACACAAGAACTGCACTGAAAATCAGTGGAATTATGAGTGCAGAAAAGTACTGTCATATTTTGATCTGCCATGCAATACCATTGAGACGGCATCTGAATGGGAACAGCTTCATTTTTTAGCATGACAATGATCCCAAATACTCTGATAATTCACTAAAAGCATACTTGGATAGAAAAACACACAATGGTCAGTGTGTTGAACAGCATTGCTGAAGCCTTGAGGGATCATAGTAACAGAGAACTGAACAAAAGGCAGCCAGGATCCAAAGAAGAGGTTTGAATGTCTTAAAGAAACCTGGAGAACTATTCCTGATAACTACTTAAAAGAAATTCCAAAGGAAAGCTTGCCTGAAAGAGTTCAGGCTTTGTTGAAGTATGAAGGTAGTCATAAAAAATGTTGACTTTGAACCTCATTAGAATTGTACTAATTCTATTTTCCCCTTATATAATGTACTTACATGAATTTATGTTTCAATAAAGTGCTCCACCTGTTTTCCATCTTCCTAGCAAAACATTAAGAAGTGTGGAGAGGCTTTGCACAGTGATGCAGTCATCCGTGCTATCACAAATCGTAAGCAGACCAAATAGAAAGACTAATATGTTAGCAGAAATTTGATCTTGGCTATGATACCAGCAGTGAGAGATTCTAAAACACTTGACCTGGGCAGCCCTGAGCCAGGCTTTTTGAAGCTGCGAGCTTGGTGTGTAAAGTAACCACGGTTGGTTACTTTACACACCGAGACCTTGAGGAACATATTCTCAGCTATACCCATATGAAAAAGAAGCAGAACTTTATTTTTGTACATGCTGTATGTCTCATAGATTATTCATGAAACTTGCCACTTTCACATCTAGTAAGACAGACAACCACACGCTTTCACATCCACACACACAGCCGATTTAGACTCCCCAATTAACCTAACATGCATGTCTTTAGACTGTGGGAGGAAGCTAGAGCAGAATCCTATGAAAACCTTTACTTCACACAAAAAGGCCCCGGCCAACTCCTCTTGCTGTGAGTCAACAGTGCTAATCACTATACCGCCATGCTGCCCCTCGTGCAACATAATTATAAGGATTAAGTGTGACTCAAGTAAACATTATATATTTGAGAAGAATGCAAAAGAGTCCACTTTGATGATGAGTAAATCGTAGTCTTGTGAAAAAATAAACATGTACTGTTAAAGACAAAAGAATATATAATATTTTTTTTCCTTTTTCCATATGTGTATTGTGTTGATGAAAGGAGTGAAAAACCAACACATTGTGTCAGTTTGGAGGCCTATAGGAGAATGTGGGAGAAGTGAAGATGAGGCTTCTTGGAAGTCCTGCTGGGAGACTTCAGAGCTCCTACTGAGTTTGACTGTCGAGAGACTGGGAAAGAGACACCAGCACGTTCTTTTTTATTTTTTTTCGTTAATCTGATCAACTGTCTCCTCTTTTCTACATTTTAGACACATCACATGTAAAGATGAATGCCAAGCTGCACCCATATATATACTCTCTGTTTGCAATGCTCAGACACTTATTTAGCATCAAGTCGCAGAAAAATAAAATACTCAGCTTTCACTTACTAAAACTGAAGCACACACTTTTTGGACGTGCTGTTCTGGGGGCAGCCTCAAGTGGCCTTCAGAGGAACTGCAGCTTTTGGCACCGTTCACTCTTCATTTTCAGACCCAGAGGTTGTCACTTTGTTTTAATCTGTCTTTTGTAATGGCCTGGACCTGCACTATTTAGATTTGTACACAGTGCAGATAACTTGAATGGCTGTAATGAGTAACTCATAATGAACAGAACCCCAGGCTGAATTGCCTATTTAGAATTCTAATAATGATTTTGCAAGAAGTAGAAAAAGTATCTTTTTTCTTTTTCTTCTCGGAGACGAAGGAGAAAGCAAGTATTATGTGGAGACTGCTCTCGTCTGACTGTTCCCCGGTGACAATCAGTTTTATATTGCAGCTTCAATAATAAATAATAAATCTCAAGAATAAATTTGACCTGCTAAAATTCCAGCTGGCACCAGCTTTTGGGGGCAGATTTTTGTATGGTGAGGCGTCGATTGGTTGATCTGAAAGTATATGTGCCATCTGGAAGAAATTATTCTAAAATTAACCAGGGGCAACAGTTCAAGGCTAAATTCAGGCTTAATCAGAGCAATCTCTACGGGGATTTAGTAAGCTGTGAAAATTCAGGTGTAGCGGTCAGAATTGGAAGATAATAACGCTTCAGGTAAATTTTACTTGCCCTCTGGAAGCGAATCCAATGACTGACTCGACTCTGCTGAGATGAAACTCTTTCACTCGGTAATGTTGCTGATGCAAACGTGTGTTTCTGAGCCAAAAGATGAATGGATGTTCTTGTGTCCTGTTGCTTGGTTTCCGTGTTAGCTATGGGTTTACAAATAATGGCCTCATAAAACGTATTTGTTCGCTTAACACCCTGAAGTGTAGTTTTCACACAGAGTGCCGGGGAACAATTTTAACGGCTAAAAGTAAAGCAAGGATGCTTTCAAAAACAGTTGAATTAGTGAATTTCATTTAATTGAGAACAAGTAATGAAAAGAAAAAACGTAAATGGATAGTAGCCCAAATGCTTGTGGGTGTTTAGGCTTGTTTTTCTGCTGCAGAATGAAAGCAGTATGATCAGAGGCCTCACTGATTTGAGTGTGCTGGATAAGAACGAAAAAATCTGTGCCTAAAACTTCTGCACAATTCTGTATGTTGTTGTCACATTCCCACAATACAAAACACAGCAGCACCCTAAATCTGTCACCCTGCATTTCTGTACCCGTCACTCCTGCTTCTCCTGTTGCTCTTTAAACTCTTTCCTCTCCTTGCCCTACCACTCCTTACCTCATTTTCCCAATTTTCTCCCTTGTACTCACTCACTCCCCACCTTTGCTCCCTTCCCCGTTATATCTTTTCTCGGTCCTTGTCCTTGCTGAACTAGAACGTTGTCTTATAATACACCAAACAAAAGACCGAAGAAGAAGATCGTTTTAGACTATGTTGAAGCTGATAGGAGGGAGGCGGAGATTGTGGGTCGGGTTCTTGTCAGCACACAAACCACTATTCACTGCCTGAGGAAAAGCCTGTCACTCTTAATCTCATATTGGGTTTGGCTGCACTTCCCTGCGTTTGTGTTTTCCAGTGTGTGTGTTTGCTGCATGTGGAAAGTGTCTGTGTGTGCTCATATATGTGTTTACTGTACGTCACCCTGTGGTAATCTGTGTTAAAAGAAAAAAAATCTCCATATGATTTCGGGGTCATCGCATGATTTTTATTTGTCTCTATTTACCCCAAAAATATACAGTGGAAATGCATTTACCTTCAGTTTTACTGACCAGAATTCACTGTACATATCCTCGAGGCTCCAAATGTCATGATCAGGCTGTGTGCAGGCAGGAGAGGACCCAAATGCAAACTCACGGGAAAACAGGACTGAACTCAAAATACAGCTTTATTGCTGACAGAGGATAAAGGCGATACAAAATAATATGAAACTAAACTGGGAAGTACTAAGGAACTGACTCACGAGGAAACACACGGAGGGGCACACAGTCATGAGGGAGAACACGACACAGAACTGAGGGAGACGCAGACATAAATACACAGAGGGTTAATGAGGGAAGTGGGAGCACACGGGGAACACGGGTGACGCTGATAATCGTAACGAGACAGGGCAGGAGTGAACACAATACACAACACATACTGACGAGAGACTGTCAAAGTAAAACAGGAAGTACACAGAGGTTCAGACAGGAGGAGAGAGAGCACAGACATAACAGGCTGGGGAGAACATGGAATAAAACACGAGGGGAAACAAGGGTTCACAGATACACAGAGGGGCACACAGGGGGCAACCAAATAAGGAACATCTTAACTAAACAACCTAGGAACCAAGGCATAAATAAAGAACAAAATACAAAACACACGAAAACTAAGAATACTGGGCCAACATGGCCCAGGACCATGACACCAAATGTACTTTCACATCTGTATTACAAATTACATAAATATCAGTTAGCTGTATAAACCTGGAGTTACAGTCCCACACGCTAACACAAATTCCTGTCTAATAAGGAAACACGCACAATGTTTCTTTTAGTGTTTAAGTTTGAACACAAATCCAACAACACAAAGTAAAGTTAAAATCCAGCCCAGAGACACTTCGAAGCGAACTCCACAGTGATTTTACTTTAGGAACCTGTACAGGTGGAAATGAAGGCTACAATGCTACAAGCCTAGCTGCTGTTCACTGGTTTTGTTACCTACTGAAGATCAGTGGCTGGTTGCAGGGTTGGGATTCGCCATTCACACAGCTAAAACATCACTCTGGCTAGCTGTGTGCGTGCATGCTGTCTGCAGGTGCTTGCAAAGAGCTGATGTTATGTTAGCAGTATGATGCAGGTGACCTGGATACATGTTGCATTTCACTATTTCCTTCTTGTTCTTTCATGAAATAAAAATAAAAGTAATGCCAAAGTAATCACCATTCCTCAGAGGTTTCAGACCCTCCACCATTGTCCTCCTCCCTGCACATGATTTGGAAACGAATGCAATGTGATAACTACTGATCTGTCACCTCTTTGTATTTTAATAGGTCGGTATAGACTTCACGGCATCCAATGGGAACCCCCGAGAACCGTCCTCCCTCCACTACATCAACCCACTGGGCAGCAACGAGTACCTTGCTGCCATATTAGCTGTGGGACAAATCATACAGGACTATGATACGTGAGTATTTAAATCAAATCCTGTGGGGGGGGTAACACTGAAACTGCTGATTAAGACCACAAACTCATTACAAAGTCAAAATTAAAGTAAACACTGATGTCATTTTATCCATTCAAACTCTGCCCCCAGCGGTTCATCAAAAAATAAGGGTTTAGAGTAGCTGCGCATTGACTTCCCTTTTCAGACTATGCCATGTTTATATACAGACTATGCTAATCATATTAACTTGTGAACCACAAAGAGAGTGACTGGGGTCCTTAAAAGAACAACAATGATGCATTGGTTTCAGAGTATTTTGGCGAAGACATTTACATATTCCAGTTTTGAAGTTTGAGCTTCGAGCAGTTGAGGCTTTGTGGAAAGAACTAAACAGGTTTATCAGTTCCCTAATACCCATCTTAATCCCATCATCTACACAAGCGCCACTTCACAGAGCTGTAGCATGGGCATCACTTTTGGACTTTAAACACACAAACATCTATTTGTTCTTTTACATTTTGTGTTAAAAATAAGACAGTATAAACAGACTAAGAACACCAATAGCATCTATCGACTGCTATTCCTCCTCTTTCAGTAAATAATTGTACATCAGTATGTCTGATTTTCTGTCCTGCCCTGTCTTTCTTTGTGAGAAGACATTTTTTCTCACTGCATCATTTTGCCACCAGTTCTCTTCTTGCTTTTCTGTAAATGTCTTTGAATGTGTTTCTATGTGAACAAGGTAACAGGATTTTTCCTGCTATCTAAATCCAGCTTTTTGAATTTGTATGCAAAAAAAAAGAGGGAAAAAAAGAAGGTTTAACTAATGTTCCAATCTGTTGTCATGGTTTCCTCCTCAGTGACAAAATGTTTCCAGCTCTGGGATTTGGAGCCCAACTCCCACCAGACTGGAAGGTATGTGTGTGTTGATGGTGTTGTTGTTGTTGTTGTTGTTGTGTGCGTATGTGTGCGTGTTCCAAACACAAACGTAGGTGATACATGTATATGCATGTGGCAAAGAGAGAGGAGGGTGGGTTGTCATCAGCAGACTTACAGTTAAAGCCGAGATGTATTATTTTACCCACAGACACACATGGAGACACACAAATAAAACTATAAGCGTTATAGATGCATATTCACATGATTACGCAACTGTCAACCCATCTGTGTTGCCATGGCACTGAGCTGATGAAAAGGACAAAGAAGAGAGAGCAGCACACAGAGGGATGGAGAGAGGGTGGGAGGGAGAAGGTGGGAGAAATGGACGCAATTTCTTAACAATATTGTACAGCGTAGTGAAGGATTATCATTCGATTCATTCATTTCTTTTCTCCTCAGGTGTCACATGAATTTGCCATCAACTTTAACCCAACAAACCCTTTCTGTTCAGGTGAGTTACCGCACAGGAGGTTATGATGTCATCTAGACCTCTGCGGCAACCTTACAAATTATTTACAATTACTTACAAAGTATTTACAAATAGTTCTCATTTTCATATTTTTTTTATTTACCCCATCTGAGTTCTCTCTAGTCTAGAAGTCTAGTTATCCCATTTACATTTTTGGCCTTTCATACATGATATTAGTAATTTTTCAACATAAACCCATACCATAAAAACATACTTTGATATGTTTACACTTATAGGATGTTGTCATGTTTTTGGATGCAGAAAAAGGAGGCCACTAACTGGTTAATAGGTGTAAAACCTGTCATTTACAGATAGCTATATAATTAAGGTTATGGCAGAAAAAGCACTGTGTGATTAAAAGAAACCACTAATAAAAAAAAACATGCCATCTCCAGATCATGTGACCGCAGCAGGTGGTGCACTCCTCTCTAAGTGCCTTGCTGAGTAAATAACTCCTTAACACATCACCTACACTTGCTACTTTGGATGCTCGTCTAAATTAGAAGTATGAACGCTAATGCACATTATGACACCAAACAGTTCAGAGCAGTGAAAACAGTCCATTCCTTCACATTTAAATTAAAAGTAACAGTGTCTAACAACTCTGACTCTGGGAATCTTTACACAGATTGATTACATTTTACAACACTCAGGCTTCTGAACAAAAAAAAATAACATAAAAAAGAGTAGTTTTTACTATTAGCTGTGGCTACACTTACGCTTTAAACACTGGACTTCAATTTGCTTGTATTTATTGAGTATAAAGCACCATACCCGAGCAAAGCTTTACAGAGCTGCTTGCATGGCTGCAGATCCTTGCTTCTGAGTAAGAGTAAGTGCATGCCCTCACCTTCATCGCACAAAGATGACTTGAAAAGATTCATAAATTGTCAGCACCTCGCTGTAATAACCTTATAGTAAGCTCTCCTTTTACTACACTGAGCTTGCATCTGCTAACACGTTTGAAATGTGTAGGATGCAAACGTATTTATTGACAATTGCAAATCAATTGAGTGCCAACTGCTAAAAGCACATCTGTGAGACCCAGAAAAAAAAATTGTGATTGTGTAACACATGTTTTAGCCTGACTGAGGCAAAGAGGTTACGTTAAATAACTCCATTTATACTCACCCCTGTGCTGAAAAAGGCCCGCGTCAGAACATGAAGTTCAGCTTGTGTTTATTTTAAAAAAAAAACTGCCTCTGCAAATGCCCTTTTCTTTTTAGGGTTAGCTTATTTTCTGGGCCAATACAGCCTCCAGTGCACTCTGAAATGAAAAATTCTAGGCCAAAGGAAAAAAAAGACTTCAGCTGTTATGCAAAACTTTATTCTTGAAACTGCAATATGCAGCTGTCCTGATAACAGAATGGTTTTATGTTCTCAACTATCAGCGTGCAATGTTTTGAATAAGTGCACATTTGCGCGGCATGTTTTTCTCTGAATGTGTATATCTTTATGAAGATGTGAGTGAAGGGAACACAAGTTTTTATATGTGTGTATATATATATATATAAACTTGTGCTCCCTTCACTCACATCTTCATAAAGAACAATTTTGACCTTGAAATACTCTATATAAACTTTTCCCCATCTCTCCCAGGACTTTACAAACCTCTCTCCCTCTTGCTTTTCTCTCTGTTTCTTTCCTGCCCTCACTATTTCCAGCTCATCTTCACATTTAAAGTCTATTTGAGTCTAAATTGTTTCTCTCTGCCTTTCTGCATCTTTAGGTGTGGAGGGCATTGCCCAGGCCTACTCTGCGTGTCTCCCTCACATTCGCTTCTATGGTCCGACAAACTTTGCTCCAATCATCAACCATGTAGCACGTTTTGCTTCTCAGGCCCTTCAACAGGAGAAAGCAGCGGTGGGTGGCTACAACTTACCTATTTACCTGCTTTTTACACTCTTAGTTGTTCTTTAGTTAAACCTCTCAAGACACTGTACTCCACAGATAAAACTATTTATATATAAAAGCAGGCTGTATTCCACAATCAGCTCTACTTTTCCATCTTGTTTGAGAGGTTGACTGTGTTGCCGGAGGAGTTTGTGTATTCCCAAACGCAGATGCTGATTCTAACGGTAACCACTGCAAATCCAAGCTTAAACACAACCAGACTTTCACTGCAATCTGTCAGAACGCTCTCTTCTTTTGGCGCACCTGTCCATCAAGGCTGTAGGTTACATATACATACTGAGTTTGGTAACTTTATATATCACTGCTCACTTAGTTACATCTTATTATAGCGGGCAGGATCCTCTTTTACCTTCAGAACGGCCTTAGTTCTCCTAGTCATAGATTTAACAATGTGCTGGAAACATTCCTCAGAGCTTTTGGTCCATATTGACATGACTGAATTTGCAGCTGCTGCACATTCATGATCTGAATCTCCTGTTCAGCATCCCAGAGGGGCTCTAATGGGTTGAGATCTGGTGGAGGGCATCTGATTACAGTGAACTCATTGTATTGAGACGAGGAATGGAGGTATGCTGCGGTGTTTATCATACAGTTGATGCTGAGGTTCTGCGTAATGTGCCAAGGAAATATCCCCTTCGTCATGAGGAGCGAATGCTTATGCAGGATTCTGAGACTGTTCAGTTCTGGTGAGCCTCAGTTTCCTGCTCTTAGCTGACAGGAGGGACACTTGTTTTGGTCTCCAGTGTTGTGCCTTCAGAGATGCTCTTCTGTACTTCATTGTAACACGTGGTTATTTAAGTTCCCGCTGCCTTCCTATCACCTCTTAATAGTCTGGCCATTCAAAGACCTCTGGCATAAACAAGCCATTTTTGCCCAGAGAACTGCTGCTCACTATTGTCTATTTTTCTGACCTTTTTCTATACAGGGGAGGGGGTAGAGGCATGCTTTCGCCTATCCCAGCTGTCATTATATACAACAGTTCTAAAACAGAAGTACCATTTATGTCAATTTTGTTGTATATAGCCTCTCCCCCCTGAACGACGGGCGACCGTGCAACTTACTGGTGTTGGCCAGAGAGGCCGATGGCGCGATATGGTAGCCTCGCTTCTGTTGTAGCCAGGGCAGCTGTGGCTACAACTGTAGCTCGCCTCCACCAGTGTGTGAATGAATAGTGGAATTGTAAAGCGCTATATAAATGCAATCCGTTATTGTTACCAATTCTACTTTAAGTAAAGACAGCACATTTTAAAGCTGGAGTGTATGAGTGTTACATTAAAAATTTAAAGTAAAAATGTTGAAAGACTTACCTTTAGAATATCTCAATATCTTGCAGCTGTTTTTTTCTGTTGTTATCTATGTTACCTATAGTAGCTGAGATAGGCTCCAGCCCTCCTGCAACCCTGAATGGGATAAGTGGAAGAGAGTGGTTGGATGGATGGTATCTCTCACAACCTAAGGAAACAAAGAAATCATTCTAAAAAAAAAATACTCTTTTCTATATTTGAATTTTCAGCCTCCACACACAGCAGATAAATTCCTAAACTGGATTCCTACATTGAATCATTCAAGCCCTTTATGAAGGACCGCATACAGTGCTGAATTAGCCGCTAGTCCCTACTGTCCCTATTTCACGGTATACCAGAGTTTTACATCAGGGATCTTGAGTGACATTTCTATGCAGGACCACAGGTAGTGATGTTTTACGTCATCCAACAAGGACTGATGTGCCTCGACCTTGAGAGGGGAGCATCTGTAGTGATGGACAGCGACTTCGCTACAGCTGTGGCTGCACAGAGTGACAACAACAGAGGACAGCTCACGACAAAAAAAGAAATAGGAAGTGTTGACAATGATTTTCTGAGGCCAAGATTATACTTGCTTGCGGACGTGGACGCAGACACTGCTGCTGCTCTATTATACTTTTTACTTTTTCTTGGGGGCTATTCAGTTAGTCAGTTCCCGTGTAGTGCCTGTCATGAAAAAATTGCTGCCACATGGGCAGCCACGCAGAGCCCTTACTTCCCTTGGATCTAAGCAGACCCTTGCATTCCCAAGAACGTGGAAATTCCAACACTGTCGTGTTTATAGCATTGTGTAACTACACCAGAAGGAGATCAAATCTGTTAAAATCAGCTCAGGTGTAACAATTAAAGGTTTTAATTTTCCTTCAAATGTGAACGAACCCTGAGTTAGTGCAGCTAGCAGCTTAGAGCTGACATTGCCCAAAGCACAGAGGGAATATCTACACCTGTGCTGCCCTTAACAGCTGCAGAAACACACATGTACTCTCTGTGATGCTACCCAGTTAAGTTTATAAAGGAAATTAAGGAGCAAAGAGAGGAAAGGTCACAGAAACAGTTAAATCAATACATGTCGTCGTCTGGGGAAATTAAACACTGACTGAAAATTTCAGGCTACCTAATTCGTCCTAATACCAGAAACCTAATTCGATTTCTTTCTATTTGTTAAGCTTTTTTTAATGAAGGCAAAAAATGAGCAAAGGTCAAGCAGGGTTCCCTCTAATGGAAGTGGTACCTAATTTAATTGATTTTGATTAAGGACGTTAGAAGTCTTATTTCAGCTTGAGTTTGTGCCTTTTTTTGAGGGGGCTGGTTGCCTTTTTTTGTCTTTAATTATAATGAAATGTAATATTGTATTAATTTCAATCTTGTCATTTCCATTTTAAAAACTTATAAATGCAATTTTTGTGACATTCCATTTAAATAATTTTCTTTCTCTTTAAAACTGTGAACATTTCCCAAGCACTCTAAAGAGCTCCCTCCAGTCATTTGTCTCCAAACCTGTGATAACGCTGCAAGTGATTATCAAAATATAAAATAAAACTTTGATTTAATGTGAAATTATTCAATGAATTATTTTGAATCTCATGTTAGCGTGATGTTTGTGGGGTTTTGTTCATGTCCGTATGAGTTTTGCATTTGTATGCTTGAAATTGGGATGTCAGTTTCAGTCATGAGTGTAAAAAGGTCCCCTCTCTACCTGTGAATTAATTCATATTTTGAAAGATTATAATAGAGGATCCAGGTATTAGGTAAACCTTTGACTTGGGATGGAAATTATTTTTGCTTGTGTGATTCTCTGCTAATCCAGAGAGACCATATACCCAACAGATTGCATGTTATATGTATATGTGTTGTGATTTCTTTGATCAATTGTTTGAGTATTTGCTTTATTCCCATTCAAGTCCATTGCAGTCTGATTAGTAGTAGTTGTTACGGTGGCCCCTAGAGACAAAGCACGTACAAACTCCAAAACACTTGCAAACTCCAAAACACATGCAAACTCCAAAACACTTGCAAACTCCAAAACACATGCAAACTCCAAAACACATGCAAACTCCAAAACACATGCAAACTCCAAAACACTTGCAAACTCCAAAACACATGCAAACCCCAAAGCACATGCAAATTCCAAAACACAACGGAAGTGCTCCAGGACGCTAGGGGCAGTGTTGAGCTCGATTTGCAAAATAAACGGCAAGTTTGTCTGTATGGGACGGTCTAGTCTCTGTCGCGCTTCCCAGGTTGCCTAGCAACCATGATACTAACCGCTGGAAACGTGTCATACAACTTTGTTTGACAGAAATGAAGGAAAACATATTTTGTTCATTTGTTTGTTTGTTTCTACAAGAGCTTTGTGTGATTTGATAAGTATCTGAGGTTGAGACCACAGGACAGTAAAACATGATTTTTGGGCTTCATTTCTGTACTGAACAGTCATTTAAGATTAGTTAGTAAATAACAATTAGCTAATGTTGTTCATGAGACTAAAGTCATATCACTTTGGTAATGTAAATATAATATGGCCAATATTATAGTTATTATATTAATCATTATTAGCTATTACAGCAGTGAACATGAACTCTGTGTCAAATACTGAGCCACAGTACAGATTCAAGTTGCAGTTATTTATAGGTCTTATCACCTTAAATCTTCACTCAAAGACAAGTATCTTTGACAGTGCATATATAGGTGTATCATATATAAGAGAGAAATGTTGTTCCTTCAGTATGTTGGCATTACTAAATTTGGCTCATTGCTTACATACGTGTGTAAAAAGAAATTATATGAGCTGTGATAACTGTTTCTGATAAAATGAAGAGTAGACTGATATATTGAATATTCCTTTATTGGGTGAGAAAATCAGACCATGTCATAACTGCTTTAAGTCATACAGAATAGATATCAGAGCCTTAAACAGGCTGACTTCTGCTAAATGGGTCAAACTGGGCAGAAAGTATACAAACACATAGCATCATTATAGAATATGATGTAACACTATAGATCAACTTACCTCAGAATATATAAAGCATATAAACAATTACAGCAATATGATGCAACAAACACAGCACTGCTACTAATCCAAAATACTCAAAGCTTCATAGAACTGAAACAAACATTTATTTTTAGGTCCATTCAGCTGCTGATACTTACTTTAGGTTTCTGAATATTAAACTTGTTTCTTCCTTTCATAGTGTGTAACTTGAAGGCCCTGAGTACTTTCTCCCACACTGCAAACACTGGAATGATAAAATTATTTGAACATTACCTAATAAGACTGATTCAGGACAGACAATTAGTTATGTTAAACTTTCCTAGCAGTCCTTCACAAACAGGGAACAGTCTGTCTATTCTCTCCATCTGTCAGCTGCTGCTGGCTCTTCCTCCTCCTCTTCCTCACACACTGCTGAGTCCTGGTGGATCATCAGGGGTGCAAAGCCTCACAGATGATGTGCAGCAGTGAGTCCCTCAGTCTGTCCTCACTCTGGACACTTGCAGTTGTCACACATGGAAATCAAATGCGTGATAAGCTGCAGGATTCAAACACAAATGTAACTTATAAATACATGTTCATACTTTTATTACACAATCAGAGAGAAAGAAAAAGAGAGAGAGTGCAGGACAGACAGACAGGTGACAGCCTCAGGTGTATACACTGCTACAAAACAGCACAAAAGAAGGAGGACTGTGTTATTACGAAACAAGAAGAGTTCCCAGATGGTACAGTGGACACGTGTGTGACTCCTGTGATTAAAGCACCTTTCTTTCAGCTTAACGAGTGAACCGTCAGCTCGTTCAAACACACGTTAAAGTCCGTTTGGCTCGACACCACCGAACAGTGGCAGCAATATAACATAGCTAACATTAACAGTGCAGTGAATCCTGCTTGTGCCGTGATATTCAGGACTGCAAACCGAGCAGCATCACTGACTTTCAGCCTGTTGTGTTTGTGGATATATGACTGACTTTAATTATCCATAAAATCATCACATTCTCTGTAAGATTAAAGTCAACTATTGAACGGCGTATATTTTGGAGTAAAGGCTTTAAAACCAAGTTAGTACAAACATCGCTAATGTCACATAACTTTCCCGACATGTGGCCAACAGTAATGTTTTAATGTTCTTCATTATAAAAAACATTTGCGCATAAATAAGTGACATAATATTCAGTACTTACTTCTGAAAGTTTACTCTTGGCGGCTCCGCTTCAGCCGTTTTTTTCGGCAAAATTATCCACACCACAGGCGAGCTATGAAATCTGGGATATGTTGGGCCATGAAGGCTACAGCGACCCATTCTTAAAATTCAGGGAAATTAAGGACGCATTTGAGGGCCGCATTTCGAGCAGCCTTTGAATTGGGACAGCCTTCGTCGAGTCGCTGTGACGTAATCGGCCTTAAAATGTGGACTTTAAGGCTGCAGACCCCAAATCCGGTCATTGGTACATCCTGGCTTGTGTAGTTACTAGGTAACAAAAGCTCAACACTGCCCCTAGCGTCCTGGAGCACTTCCGTTGTGTTTTGGAATTTGCATGTGCTTTGGGGTTTACAAGTGTTTTGGAGTTTGCATGTGTTTTGGAGTTTGCATGTGTTTTGGAGTTTGCAAGTGTTTTGGAGTTTGCATGTGTTTTGGAGTTTGCAAGTGTTTTGGAGTTTGCAAGTGTTTTGGAGTTTGCAAGTGTTTTGGAGTTTGCAAGTGTTTTGGAGTTTGCATGTGTTTTGGAGTTTGCAAGTGTTTTGGAGTTTGCAAGTGTTTTGGAGTTTGCAAGTGTTTTGGAGTTTGTACGTGCTTTGTCTCTAGGGGCCACCGTAAGTTGTGGATTAAAACACAAAAGCCAAAGTATAAGCAGAACCATAAAAACATAGGATGAAGCACGTTATGTTACTGTATATTCCTGGAAACAGAGACAATTATTTTACTCAATAAAAATTCTACTTCAACAAAAAAAAGCAAAAACTTCTTAAAACTTCATTTTACAATGTAGATTTGATCAGCGATTCTTTATATGCAGGTTTTTATGTCCAAGACACCGATGAAATTAAAGTTAATTTTGATCGTTTTTAAAAGTAAATGTAAAAAAAAGAGACATTTCTGATTGGATGCCAAGAATCAAATTAGGACTGTGCTGGAAGGCGCTCATTCTGTCACTTTGATATTTTATAGCTTCATACTTTATGGAAAAGTTGAATTCATTTATTTACTTTTAGTGATTACAAACTCATTTGGTTTGCACTGAAATATCTTGAGAGCTAAAAAACCCAAATCTACCTGGCCCTATTAATCGCCCTCTAAACCTAATGAGCAGTAGACAGATTAGTCGACGGGCCAGATGAATCTCTCAGGTACTGTGTCAGATCTGGCTTCCTGGATTTTTCCTGTTTCTTGTACATGACTTTTAAATACAGTTAATCTGCCATAGATAGTTTGTAGGCCTGCCACTTCTTATTTGGGCCTCCATTTGCCCAGTTTCCTCACATTTTTTAAGGACACACTATACATAACTCATCCATCTGTAGCCAGATGGATGAGTTATAAAAAAATAAACATTCACCTTAGAGAGTCTGTAAACTATCTATATAGGCCAAAATGGTATTTTTAGCCACTTTTAATTCAGTTTTAGTTTAATTTTATTTAAAGCTGGCATTTTAACATGGGAGTCTGTGGGCGTTGACTGACTGATGCCTTCTTTCCTTATGTTTTATTGTGATTCTGTGTCACAGGTATTTAGGCTCTTTTTTGATTCAATCTCAGTTTTTGTCATTTTTCTGCTTTTGCTGTTCGATGGTGCTCTGCCCTTTATGGCGTGCAGTTAGTAAGTTTCCCTTCATTCAATTTAGTAGCCATATGTATACATATATCATATCTCACACCAGAGAAATGCAAACATTACACTAATATTTATTTACTAACCAGTAATAGTCGACAGGGAATGCCTGTCAGGGAAGTTGATACTCACAATTTATCTACACTGATGGCTGACGGAGCTAACAAGTGTGTGCATCTGTTGGCTCGGTCTCCTGGCATGTGGATCAGCGTGTCAGGAAGGAAGGTGACAGACTGGAGTGACGACGTCTGTCCTAGCTTCTTCTGTCTTACACCTCATTGCAGCTGAGACACTGACCAGGGAGGCTTCTTGTTTTTTCATTCTCGTGCCAGTGGCTCGGTTCTGGGTAGGACTCAATCAGTCGCTGCTGGATGGACTTGTTTAAAGTTTGTCTGTGATCATCGGCTTTTGACACTGTTGACCACCACATCCTCCTCGAAAGGCTTAAACATTGGGTTGGTGTATCGGGTACTGCCTTGGAGTGGTTCTCCTCATATCTACATAACCGATCTTTTCCTGTGGTGGTCCCCGATTTTAGGTCATCCTCTACCTCCCTTACTTGTGGTGTCCCTCAGGGTTCGGTTTTGGGGCCTTTATTGTTCTTAATATATCTTCTCCCACTCCAGCACATAATGGGCTCTTTTGAGGACATCTTTTATCACTGTTATGCTGATGATATTCAGTTGTACATCTCTTTTAAGCCCCAGCTTCAGCTTTTAAATGACTGCTTAGATTCTATCAAACGTTGGATGGCTGTAAATTTCCTCCAACTCAACGAGGGGAAAACTGAAGTCCTCATATGTGCTCCGGACAGTTTTGTATCCCAGATAGTGAAAGCCCTTGGTCCTCTTTCTGTGTATGTTAAATCCTCTATCAGGAATTTAGGTGTCACTTTTGACTCGACTCTTACATTGGATGGGCGTGTGAAATCTCTGGTTTGGTCTTGTTTTTATCATTTAAGAAATGTGGCTAAGCTAAGCCCTATTTTATCTCTCCCTGAACTGGAGATTGCTATACATGCATTTATTTCCTCACACTTGGACTATTGTAACTCTTTGTTTATGTGTCTAAGCAAAGGTTCTCTGGATCGTGTGCAGGTTGTGCAAAATGCTGCAGCTAGACTTTTGACAAGATCCTCCAAGTATTCACATGTGACACCGTTGCTATTTCAGCTACAGTGGCTTCCTGTTGAATTTAGAGTACATTTTAAGATCCTGGTCTTGACATTTAGAGCCTTGCATGGACTGGCACCTCCCTACATCTCCGATCTGCTACAGCCCTATGTCCCTAGCAGGTCCCTGAGTTCATCTGATCAGGGCTTCCTTGCTATAAAACAGACTAAAATGAGAACTAAGGGTGACAGAGCTTTTGCCACCGTGGCCCCGAGACTGTGGAACTCTCTCTCTCTCATACATTAAGACCTGTGGACTCGGTAGTTGTTTGTGATTTCTGTCTAGAAAGGTGCTATATAAATAAAATGTTATTTATTATTTATTTTATTTATCTTTTATTTTTAGTTCATTTTAGATAGCCTGAGCAATCTTATCATAAGCGCAGTTGTGCTTGCAGCATTTCTACTGTAATGCTGGGTACTTTCGAGACACATATACATCCCAAACACCTTTAGCAGCAGAAAAAGTCATGAAGAGCATGTTTCAGCTGAGCCTGCCTGATCTGAATTGACTTTCATGCAGAAAAATGACTGAACTGCAACATGCTGTACTTCCAGTGGCTTATTATATGTCAGTGAAGCTAACACCTAAAACCCAAAATAAGACCAACCCTAAGGCTCTATGACACATCCAAAAAAGACGTTCTATTTTGGCAGCGTTTCTTGGTAGAGTGTTCCTTGAACACCGGGACCGACTCATTCTTATGATTTATCGTAACTTCCTTTTATATTTATCTTTGTGTCAAAAACAGAATTATGCCACGTTGCTCTTCTGCTGCTTTATAAACACTATAGAGTGTACAAAAACAAACAAAAAGCACCGGAGTAGAGACAGCGTTCTCATGCATAAGGCTCCACATGATGTTGTCATTGGTATGAGTGTATAGCACTCGCTGAAGTTTGGGATCTACAAACTTTAAACATATACATGTCCTTCTCCAGTACATATCCACTGGCATTTCTACTGCCTATATGTGACGAGAGTGTAGTGGCTGGGTATCATTATGCTCCCACGGTGCTTTTTGTCCCTAATTGTACCCTGTCACCCTGTGGAGAAAAAATACATGAGCAGAATACACAAAGGCTTGTACTCGTCTGTGTGTTGTGCGCCAGAATCCTTTTGTTTCTGTAAGGAAATGATTGCAGACCCTTTTCTTGTCTTATATTACAGCGAGTTCAAACACGGGTTGAAATTAGGAAGGAATAACAGACAATGAGGATGTAACAGCTGCAGCACGAATGCACGTGCGCGCGCACAGGCTACACGCTGAGTTACTGGTTAGACTGGTGTGTGTTGGAGAAAGTCGGTGGGTAGGCTTCACAAATCAGCTCCTCCTCAGCCTTGGCGTTTCTGTTTCTCAGATAATGAGAGAACCTGCGACTGCAGACTGTGCGAGTGTGTATGATCACGCTCCTGCCAGTGACACGCGTACACACCCAGGCTGCAGGCCAGCGCAGTCTGTGCGTGCCTCAGTGTGCGAGCGACCCTGTCTGTCTGTGTGATAATGATTCTCTAATGAGCGCTGCTGTTAGCACATTAAAGAGACAGGCTTCAGAGTCGTCCTCGCGTGTGTGGCTGTTTGCGTGTCACGTGGAAGTGCGATTTTCTTCCAAGAAAAGTCAGTGTGCATCGTCACCTTGTCTGTTCTTATCGTAGGACAACCATTCGCATTTCATTATGCAGAATTGATGCATGCTATTTTGTGCCAGAGAGAGATAAAGTCCAGCAGTTATGTATTTGGACAGTTTTATTTGGGTTTTTTGTTATAAAATAATCCCACATTAAAGCATGTAGTCTTAGCTTCTTCTTTTTAAAAATACATTTGCATCAGAACACAGAAAGAACTATTGGAGATGTAGCTTTTTAAACACATTCTGCATCCTGCTCAGTGATAAAACGTCGTCCACTGAGTCTTGATGCATCCTTATTGTTTTTCTTCTGTCAGCAAAGACACATTCGCACCCATACATGCTGGTCTCGTAACACCACCCCCCACCATTTTTCAAAGGTGCTTTGGTCAGCCAGAGGTCCTCAGCTACATTCATATCTATATTTTGATAGAGGGTGAACATTTGAATTATGAATTATGTTAAAGTTGACTAGAAGTTAGCATGAAGGTCTCCTGGGAGCATCCTGGGAGGCACCTACAATGCAAATAATTTTATGCTCATCCACAAGTCTTGTTCTCATCTGTTTGGCTACTTGTTTCTTGTTTTGTAGTTTTCTTACTCTTTTAGAACTCAGCCACTGATTTTGGTAACTAGCTGTGATCTCTCTCTGGGAATCAGCAGCTTTTCTTCATTTAAGGAGTTTTCTAGTGCTGTTTAGTTCATTGCTTTCCTTGCAGGTTGTTTTGTTTTGTTTTTGTTCTCTCTCCATACTCCATACATGGACCCGGAACTGGGATGAGGACAGTGTGATAAATGTGAGCGAAAGCCTCGGCCACACAGGCCTAGAAACCCGTCCGTGACCATGTGGAAAAAAACAGAAAGAAAAATGATTTTATTTTTTCTTTTGTATTTTTCTCACTTCCTGCACAGCAGATGGCTGCCCCACCCTGAACCTCTGGTTCTGCCAGAGGTTTCTTCCTGTTAAAAGAGAGTTTTTTCTTTTCACTGTTGCCAGGTGTTTGCTTATTGGGGTCTCAATAATACGGTAGTCTTTATCTTGGAGTGCCTTAAGGCAGCTGTTTTTGTGATGCTATAGAAATAATCTTGAATTGATCTGAATTTACTTTAATGCCGAAACTAAGTTACAATAAATTCAGCCATTTATCTTTCACTTCCATTATTTTGTCAGGATTTTTTCTTTTCATTGGCACAAACGGAGTTCAGATGGAGTTCAGCTTGATGAAATGCAGAAAGGCTTTATTTCTGCGTTGTATTTGACTCTGCTTCACCATCACTCGTAATAATATCTGTTTTGTTTTGTTTTTCTAGCACTCTTTTTCCTCTTCATCCGCAATATGCGACTCTGTTTACCATTATTCACAGCATAATGATCGTTACTGAATTTGTGTTTCAAGTCTTTTTGTAGCTTTAGATTCATCTTCAAGAGCTCAACTAAAAATAACTTTTTGTTGTTTGCTAATTCTTCTCATTTTTTCTCGCACCATCCTTCTTCCCCTCTGCAGCAGTACTTTACACTGCTCATTATAACAGACGGTGTCATCAGCGATATGGATGAGACGCGCGACGCTATTGTGCAGGCATCGAAGCTACCCATGTCCATCATCATCATTGGCGTGGGCAATGCCGACTTTGCCGCCATGGAGTTCCTGGATGGGGACGCCAGCGTTTTGAGGTCCAGCACAGGAGAGGAGGCTGTTCGGGATATTGTGCAGTTTGTCCCTTTCAGGGATTTCCGCAACGTAAGTATTGGTTTCAGTAGATACGCACAAATATGTATAAACACCCAGTCTGATATGTCCTTATTCTCCAAATTGGCTGATGCTGCCCTCGAACACATGTAACCCGAAATTCTTTCTGTTTACATAAAAAGAATTCAGTTTCTTCTCATAATGTTTCAGATGTCACATAATACACAAGGCCTGCTGAAATGTGTTCATTTTAATGAGGCTTCATACATGTTTGCTGCAGGTCAGCACACTGGTTAATTAGTGTGTGCACATTTTCAGGCTGTGCACAGGAGGGCTCATTAGGGCATTTTGGGTTTTGTCATCGTCTTTTTATGTGTTTATTTTTTGTCTGTGTGTGTGTGTGTGTGTGTGTGTGTGTGTGTGTGTGTGTGTGTGTGTGTGTGTGTGTGTGTGTGTGTGTTTGTGGGCTGATGGTGGGCGAGTTGATTTCCTCTGTAGTGGGAGGAACAGACAGTGTTTACTGGCTTCATTCCAGATTGTTGGTGGGAGGTTAAGAGACAGCAACTGACTGAACAGAGAGGAAGAGAGAGAAATGAAGCCTAAGACAGAGAGGAAATGTGGAAATTACCTGATTGATAAGCTGTGCTGGGAGGGTAGATTATTTTGTACTAATTAGGGTTGTATAGTGCTACTTTGAAAGTTAACAGTTTTTTTAACAAGTTAAAATGGGACTTGATGCTCGGTTCAAGCTAAGTATGATGGGTCCTGGGCTCCACTAAGGTAGTGTTGTTTCCCAGTTTGATTAGCTGCACCTCAGGGGTTTGGGCAGAGATGGCCATATTAACAGTAGAAAATCTATGAAACAGAGTGTTTAGAGCTTTGTGAAGGCTGGTGTACAGCTTTTGGTATAAAGATGTTACTTAGCAACTTTTTTACTTAAGAGCATCCGTCACTGTACCTGTTTAGAGATGACAGGAAATAAGGAAAAGAAATAAACATTTATAAGTAAGGTGAAAGCAGTCAAAGCATTAGCTTTAAATACTGAGCTTTACCACATGACATCATTGACACATTGAATTCAGTTTAGCTCAGTTTTATTTATCAAATTGTTATTTTTCCCAGCGAATGCCATCCACCTCTAGCAACCACTTGCAGTCACTCAGGGAATATTCATTTATCCTCTCACAACCAGTCAGATGGTCATAGACTGGTCTCTAAGCCTTTGAGACTGGGGCATTATTCACTTGATCCTACATTGTCATCATGATTGTCACACACTGGTGAACAAGTTAATGTGCTTAGTGGTAATTTGTCTACAATACCTCAACACTTAGCAGTATAAAAAGTAAGAGTAGTTATTATGCATTTATGGTCAATTTAAGAATTCTGTCTTCACTCATATGGACGCTGTACACATATTGCACTTGGTAAGTGACAGGGTAAATGGCTAATGCACAAGCCGACTGTTTTGAACAGACTCCACACACAATTTCACGGTGAGTGTATTAAAAAGTAGGGGTGGGGGAAAAAATCGATACTGTGTAGTATCGTGATATTTTGTTTGCTAATAATGTATCGATACAGGGACAGCAGAAATCGATATTTTGTTACAAAAAAGGTTTTTGTGCTCTGACTTCAGAGCATGTTGATCCTTTTTCTGAGCAAGAATCCTGACATTCCTTCACTGTCCAAATGTGTTTAACTGTTTTTTGGCAGCAATAAACATGACAGTTTACTTATTTTAATTTAAGAAATGTTTTATTAGTTAAGTATAAGTTTAAAAAAAGTTTTTTATTTAATGTAAAATTATATTTTGTTTTAATTTACTTTCAAATTCTTCAGTTGCTGAAGGGGCTGCATAGTTTTCATAAACTGCATAGTTCAGAATAGCTATAATTGTACCAGATGGTTGATTCAGTTAAGTTGGACTAGACTGTAATACAAACCGTTCAGTTTGTCAACAATAAAACTGAAATGAGAGAAAGACTGAGTGTGAGACTTTGATATTAGATAAAATGAATATTGATAAAATTTACCTTTATGTACAGAATCTGAATATCGCAAAATATTTTTAAAAATTGCAATAATATCGTATCGTGTGTTAAGTATTGTGATAATATCGTATCGTGGGATGTATGGTGATTCCCACCTCTATTAAAAAGGCCAAGGTTTCTGTACGTGAGTGAAAATGTCTCATTTTAAATCTTCACTTTATTCAATCTAAAACCCAATGTGTTGTTTTTTTCTCTTCCTCTCAGGCGCCCAAGGAAACCCTTGCTAAGTCAGTTCTGGCTGAGCTGCCTCAGCAGGTCACCCAGTACTTTAAACAGCGGAATCTACCGCCCATTAACCCAGCGCCAGAGTGAGACACCCCGAAGACGAGAGCCCACACGAGATACAAGAGCTTGACGAAACCCCTCCTTTTTGTTAATGGCAAACAAAACAGAACGAAACTGTACAGTATATGTCAGCAGTAGACAAAAATTAGTTGTGGAAAAAAAAATCCAACGTTGAAGATATCTCTAAGTTTTCACTGATTAAAGAATGTTTGGTCAGTTTTCAGTGTAAACCCATCTGAAGTGATGCTCTTTCTTTCTTCAGTCTTTCCAGCACACAGAGCAGTGATGATAATGTGTAGAGTACCTTGCATGTCCAAAATGTGCAGATAAAATGCAGGTGAAACACTGGCCTGTTTAGGGGAAAATAAATTAACTTACCAGGATGTATTTTTTTTCTTTTGCTTTTTGCATGTGTATGTGTCTTGTGATTGATACCATGTGATACATACAACTCCTTTGTGTGAAGTCCTCTTTAAGCTGAATTGTATCAGTGGTTGATTCCTCTTTATTCTTGTACCTTTTGAGGTAGCATATCAGATGAAAGCTGTTTGCTTTTGTGCTCATGTGTGATGGACTCATACACTGAGTCTCAAACAGAGCAGCATTTATTTAACCCTCCAGGGGGAAGGGTTCTGTTTAAAAGTTTTGATCAGCAGTTATCTGGGAGGCAGATTTAATGCTCCACTATCCTTGGTGAAGTAAAGAGGACATAACCAGAGAAGAATGAGGCATACTGGCAGCTGTAGCACTACCACAGGACAGATGTTGGACACTGAGTGTATTCAGTAGGCCGTTTTGCTAGCTTTTGCAAAATCCGTGTATTTTACTTATGACTTAAGTTCATCCTGCATGTTGCCAGTATCTACTCACTGTTTACAAACTGATGATCACAAACGCATGATGGGTTTTTTTCCTCAAATTATGTACTTACCAGATTTTGTAAATATTTTATGAGATTGTGTTGCAAGCAAAGAAAGTATTACGTGATAAAGACAGAGGCTGCAGCTGTCACAGCCTTAACGACTGGAGAGGGCAGAGAGAGCAGGGAAGGTTCTGATATGCATATATCGAATGTATATTTCTATGACACTGTTTATGTTATAAGAAGCCAATGTTTATGCCATGTTTTTAATGTACTTTTTATGCAGTGCTGAATCGTGTAATTAAACTGAAATGTGTATTGCTGTGCATCTTTGTACTAAATGTGTTGCTATTAATTTTATAAAGTTGTGTCTATGTCCACACTCAGGATAATAAACTAAAGGAAAAGTCTCTTGGCCTCTGTGCAATGCCTATTGCACAACTTCCATTGAGTACTTATGAGACTAGCAGTATGATGCTGTAACTTTGAAACCACGTGTTATCCTGTTCCTGGTTGACCTATGATTTTAGTTGCATTTTCTTTGTTTTATAGTCCATTAAATATTTTCATTGAATGGCAGCTCTGAACTGTAGGACCGAGCCACACTCTGATAATGTGGAGAACATTGACTACCCTGAAAATGATGTCGGGACAGCAGCACATGTTGCTATAACACTTGGTACAGAATTAACGATGTCTTCAAAGATTGCAAGTTACCAAAGATCTGTGCACTAGTCTAGGCTGTGCACTTATAAGTCTCTGGATTTTTTTAAAGCACTACCATCTAAGAACCTAAAGATCACAGCCATTCAGCATTTATCTGGATCCTTCTGACTTATATATAAAAAAAAAATTCTCCAGATTCTCTGAATGCAAATGTAACCTGTGGTTTTAACAGAGAAGTGAACCCTGCCCACTGAGCCCCTGCCTCTCTGAGTTGCTCTTTTTATACTCATGTTGCTGACTTTTGTCAGTTAAGCAAATTAGATGTAAAATGCTCGATCCGGTGTGTTTTTCAGAATTGTTTCCAGTGTTGTTGAAATGGGTTTTTTTAGTAATAAAATTTCATCAACATTAATGTGCAAAAATCACAGTAAATTTTGGGGCAGCAGTGGTGGTCGTTTTTGCAGGTGGTGCCTTGATTAGCACGTTTGGCTCACAGCATAAAGATCCTGGGTTCAAATCCAGTTGAAACCTTTCCGAGTACTCCTACTTTCTTCTACAGTCCAGACATAAACAGAGTTAGATTAATTAGTCATTCTAAATTGATCATTAATGTGATGATTGTCTGTCTCCATGTGTTAGCCCTGCAGCAGTTTGGCAACTTTTCCAGGGTGTACCCTGCTTCTTGCCCAATAACAGCAGAGATAAACTCACATGACCCACATGACTGGATAAGAGGAAAGCTGGATGGCATTATGTTTTTATCTACAGCTTTTGGAAATAACGCTGTATGAATATTCTCAAAATAACCACAAAAAAGTAGCCACAAAATGATGCAAAAAAACGAAAAACAAACACCCACAAAGAGATACAAAATTATCTGAAGCTATGCAACATAGAAACAGCTACAACGCAATGTAAAAGGACCACAATAGGACCACAATTTAACTGCAGTGATGCAGGGTGACTATAAAGAGATACAAAATTACTACAGAAGAGGAAATGCAACTTTTAAAGCAACCACATAGAAACAAATAAATACAAATAGATGTCCACTCACTCCAAGCTACACCTGCCTCTATACATAAGAGCAAATTTTACAGTTTTACAGACACAGAGATGTGGACACTTATACCAGGCCTGTCTTTAACTCCACATGACTCACCTCTGATTTTTCCCAATGGTTTTGCTTAGACTCAAGAGATCATGAATTACAGCCTGCCGCTATTAAACAGACTAAGAAGACTAATTTCAGCTTACATAAAATTTGGCAGCTTAGAAACATGAAATACTACAGAGAGGAAAAGAAACTTCTTGAACCTCTGTGGACAGACTGTGGATTTTATAGTCCTGTGGTTTAACACCTCTGCCTTTGATACAAACTACCTTGGACACACTGTATGTAATAATTGCCAGATTAAAAAAACAATGTTGCTCCTGGGTGTGTGTGGTTTGCCTCAAAATGCAAATTACCTATTGACATTTTCGTACATTAGTTGTGTGTCAGGTTGTCATAGCAACGCTTTTTACAGCGGCACCACACTAAACTAAGACACCCATGCCATCCTTAATGATGTCAGTGAACTGAGCTCAGATGGACTGAAACACTTGTTTCTGACCATCATCACAAGATCAAATCACCTTCTAGTCCCATTTCACAAACTATGTTTCCAAAGGCTTTGAGATTGAGTCTCTTATTTGAGCAGCAAACATTTAATCCATTAAAGAGAGTTGAAAAATTGTTAAATGTTTAGCTTATTAACACACTGAGAGAATTTAAATGTTATCTTCACACCTTGACTGTCACCCTGTTTTTCAATCTCAAGTCAGCCAGCTGAGCTCAGCTCCAGATGTACAGTTCTCCTGCCAAGATCTTAATGAGAACTGAATACACATCCCACAATCCAATTAACCAAATTAATTTTGATCTAGTCCAATTTTGCGCATTAAATTCAACGCCCATGTCAGTCTGATTCTGAGCCACAGTATTGTGCAGACAGATAACAGGCCCTTTCATATACAGTCATAAAGAACCACCTGCAGTGACAAGAAGAACAAGAAGTCCGACAACAGATGGTTTGATCCCCACAGAGCACTGATGTCAACTTCCTGAAGTCAGTCCGGATTTCAAGGAAGACACTGAAGACACGGAAACAGCTTGAATCCACAAAAGACTCGCGCAACAAGATACTTGGAAGAAGCAACCTGCTAAGATTCTTGGAAAACTGTGCACAAAGTCTACCTAGAACAACGGGGACTTTTTTGCTTCTTTTTTTTTAAGTCGGAGTGGTAACACAAAACATCTCAAAGCTGTCGGGAACTGTCACCAAACTGCATTGTTAGAAATATAACAGAAGGTGTGTAGTGAAAATGATTTCTCTAGTTTAGTTCTAGATCTTCATTTTGTAATTAATTTTCTTCTTAACCATCACTTGTTAACTTGAAGTACCCTTAAAGGTACATTGAGAGTGTAATTACATCTTCCAACAAAATGATTTTCTCAAAAAATAAACAAACTTGGAATTAATAAATTTAAAATAGACAGGAGTGGGTGAGCGTTTGTGGAAGCTACCATGTTATCCCACTATCTTGAATACAGTGGCTGAGATGGATATTGTCATTCTGCCAAATCATATTTAATGTGTGTGGGTAGAGACCAGCCACTTACTATGTGGTAGGACAAAGATGAATGAGTAGAGAACTCGTATGTTCGTGTGTCATGGAGGCAAATTTTAACTTTTGTCTGCACTTACTGACTTGAGATGTGAAGGATCGTACCATTTTATAAGGGTTACCTTCAACAAAGAAGTGAAAACACAAATGAACCCTCATCCTCCTCACTTCAAGCCTCATCTACCTGAATGAATACGGGGCTTTAAAACAAAAAGAACATGTAAAATTATTTATTGTTAGGCTCGAGTGATGTATACAGTCAATATCGATTATTGGGAGCCAGAGCTGTTGGATTATGCACTTGAACTGGGAGGGGTTAAAGCATATAACTCAGATGACTGCAATCTACCTGTTATTATTGTTTCTTGTGCACGCTTACATACATTTTCTTGCCCATCTGAGCACCTGAGAATGGAGGCCTACACTACTTCCTTTTTTAATGACTTTTATCTGACCCTTTAACTGAAACGTCTTGAACAGTGAGATTTGCTGATGAAATGCAAAGGCATTTTCTTTGTCTTGTGTGCGCTTGACAAGAGAGTCACAAGAATTCTGTGTGTACTTTTACATTTTACAATCACTGCTAAGCAGATATGGTTACTTCTGGACAGAACCAGGATTGTTGCTTTCAATTTCCAACCTTTCCAACACACACAGAGAGCTAATTATTGTTAAGCAACAGATTTTAAAAAGTACTAGACTTCTTGGACCATTTGTACTTCACAGCAGGACATATTATTTTTTAAATACCTCCATTATAAATGCACTAAAAGGTAAGAACACCACAAAACGAGTCCCAGAAGACAACTGAAGGCTACAGGAACCATTCCAACAAACTTTAATACAATCCAAATAAGTGAGTTATAAGTAAGATTCACCCCAAGACGGTTGTTATTAACCTTAAGTAAAAATACTTAAACCCTTTTTTGTACAAGGTTCTAAATATGTTCATCAGATGAACTTCAGTTTCTGACTTTTCCACTAATTCTGCTTAATTTTCAGCCTTTCGGGTTACCAGTGTGGAGAAAACTGTATTGCTCATCCAGTGGGTACAATATGAACAAAAAGTGTAATTACAGGTTTTCCTTTTCCATGAAGCTCCAGCTTTCAGCAACACTTTCTGAGAATGTTAGCTGCAATGGCAAAAATCCAAATTTAAGGTGAATAATCCATAATGGAGCCCTGGAGAGGGAGCAAAGCGCAGGGCTCAGATGCAGGTAGAAAGGCAGAATATTCAACAGGTTCTGTGCTCCCTTTAGGGGCAGCCATTACATCTCTACATTACCGTGCTGGAGAAAGTGACACAATTCTGATGGGCTAAGAAAAGCACTCAGGCAGAGAGGCAGAGCGAGGGAGAGAGGGTGACATAGATAAAGAGACTAAAACAAGAACAGGAGATGGACAGAGCTCAGGAGACGTGAAATAGGGTCGCAATGCAGAGACAGAAGAACATGGAGACAGAGGTGCACAAAGGTCGAGCAGTGGACACACAGTTGGCCAGTGTGTATATGCAAACTATAGAATCTTCCTGATTTTCCACAGCATTAGTTTAGCTCTGCACCTCTGTTTCTTTGTGCATTTTGTGTTCACAGCAGCAAATGACTGTATGCAATTGTCACCGTAGCTACCAGCCTATGATTCAGTTTCCACGACAACCCATCCTCTTCTTCATCTGCAGAAAACCTTTCGGTTAGAAACATGTGTGTCTCCAAAGACAAAGAGAGAGGGTGACAGTGAGGCTGAAATGCTCAGAGACCAGCCACATCGGGAAAGTAAACATTTCTGAAGCTATTTCAGGTGTACGCACACCGGCGAGCTCTGGTGGCGTAGGATCTGGCTCTTGAGTTATAAATCTAAACTAATGTCTAACATTTGTACAGAAACAGACAGCCAACAAGGGCATGATGCAGAGATTGGCACTGTTGCCTCTGGTCAGCTGGGGCCTTTCTGTTTGGAGTCTGCATGTTCTCACAGTGAGTGTGTTTGTATTTTATTTATTTATTTATTTTTTATTTATTTATTTTTTTTTGGGGGGGGGGGGGGGTACATGAAAGTCAGGCTGATCAGTAACTGATTGGCCCTGGATGTGGATGGGAAACAGTGTGGTTATCTTGTTGTCTCTGCAAAGCTGAAGGATCAGAGTCAAGTTTGTATTATGTTATTTGTTTATGTAAAATGAAAAATGAAATTATTCACAGATGCAGATGGGGGATGAATAAAAAAAACAACAGAAAGTGTCATAGCTGTTGGTGGCTTCACTGGAATTTGGCATTCTCTGGAACTCTACTGGAGAGATAAACAACAATCATCCAACACATATTCTTTCACCTGGTGATGGCCGTGGAGAGACTTCAAAATACAGATATTTTGTTGGGTTGGATTCAGGTGACTATCAAGACCACAGCGTGTGATTCACATCATTTGGATACTCATCAAACCACTCTCAACAAGATATAAATGTTTCATCTCAGGCAAAAGGTTATCTCTCCCTACAGCTGTGTATTGACCTGCAGTGACCCTTCCCAAACACAAGTGGATCCAAACCACAGCATAACAGGGCCACCACATGCCCTCACTGCAGGGGTCAGATGTTCTTTTTTATTTAGAACTACTGGATTTTTTTAAAGCCTACAAATTATTATGCATACAAGTATTAATAACAATATTGATCTGATGCCAAATCTACTGTCATGTAAACAGAATTTTACTTTTACATCTGTACAAATCTTTCAATAAATTTTATAAATTAAAAGTGGCAGATAAATAACATAAAGTCTTTTGCTCCAGCTGGGAAAATACACACAGGTATTGCCACTTTGGTGGAATGATAACATATCTGTTGTCTATCAGGCTGACCATTTTCTCAAAAGATTCGTTACTCGCCGTGCTCACTGGACACCGAATGAAATGCAGTTGCATTGGTGATTTCAGTGCGTCTTTGTGATGTGGACGGATACACAGACGCGCGCTGTAGCCTACAGGCTCGCTATTATGGACCCCTGAGTTGATGCTGGATGATTCACGTTAGCATTGCATTGCTTTTCTTCCCGTTCATGAATTAATTCTGCTGTAATTTGTGCAGTTTGAATACATTGTGTTGCTTTGTGTTGCAAACACACGACACTCGTTGCATTTGATTTCTTCTTTATTACTTTCCGTAATTTAGATGTTGATCCGCTTTGAGGGGCAAGCTCTTCATCCTCTGCAGTGACTTTCTGTAGTGGCATTTAAATTTCGTTGTATATTTGTGTCCAGACTGCATCTAAGAAACTTGAAGCTGCGTGCTGCAGGAAACAGCGGCGATCGGTACACACGTGGTGATACATTGATTTTAGGAAGCGTCTGATTTCCTGTTGTTTTAAGTTTTAACAGTCGGAGCGATGCTGGTTAAATAGCGGGAGGCCAAATTAAAATACAAATAATTGGGCAGCCCTACTTTTATTTAGCCTGTACAAAATCTTTTTCTTTTTTTTTTCATGCTTGCATACGTTTACTAGCTGCTGCCTTATCGTTGCAGTCGAAACATCAAAACCGATACAAATCCCAACACCCATAAGTGGTGAACTGTTCCTTTAAAATATGACTGAGCTTTTAGCATTAATCTCCATGGTGCAATGCTTTTTATCACAGGACCTGACAACATGTTGATAATATAAATAAATAATAACCTCGCTGTATTTGTGGAAGCATGCATAATTACTAAAAGGCACTGAAAGGCTCACTCCCCAGCCGATTGGTAAAAACAGCACATCAGACTGACTAATCAACCCACAAGAACATTTATTTTAGAGACACTATGGCTGAGGCCATTACTTTCATTGGGCTGGGACAAAAACTATTGTCTTGTAATTTCAGTTTTTAAGCTTAGCAATCATCAGTAGTTACTATTTTGGTCGTAGTGCATCATTAAATGAGGAATCATTTATAATATCTGACTTAACTTCGATATAATGTAACCCTCAGCTGAATAAAACCATTGGAATGGTTTTCTTTTCTTTCTTTAGGTTTTATTTATATAGCACCAATTCACAACGTCAGTGGCCTTAAAGAGCTTAGAGATCTTAAAGTAAATGCCCTACATTACTAGAGATAAAACTCCAACAATCACATGATCCCCCTGGGTAAGCACTTGATATGGCTGGAAGGAAGAACTTCCTTTTAAAAGCAACAGACTTCTAGGAAAACCAGGCTCAGCGATGGGCAAACACTTACTGCAGCAGGTTAAGCTGCCAGAGGTTGGACAATTAAACCAGAACAAATTTTCAAAATAGAAAAGTGATTCTAAAAAATAAGTTATGCTTGAAAAATTGTGTTTGCATGATGTGAGGCCAGTGATGTCATCCACTGGCTTTTGAAGTCACGTGTAAGAAGCTGCAAACCTCGTGTAATACTTATCATCCTTTTTGCTTTTTGAAAGCAGATATCACAAGAACGGGTTGGATCTGACTGTGAAACTGAAGGTTACTTCATGGTACTGTACAGTCATGTGATAGCAACTTGCCAATCCCATACACCGTAAAGCATAACATGCTTCTGGACAAAAATGGGAACCATTTATTACAAATGAAACTACATGTTTCCTACATTTGTCCAGCAACACTTGAAACTATCAGCCATGACTTTAAACTAGCCAAGAAAGTGTTTGCAGACGGAAAGAATTAAGTGAGTGGAGGATCGTTTTTTCTTTAAACTGGACTTTGCTTTAGCAACACAGGAGGCTGTAGCCTGTGGGCGCCGCTTGCTAAACGTACACATTCCATCATGTGGAATCTGTCACTTAAATCGAAAAGGCATTTCAAGAGGTTTTCCTGAACAAGGAAAACCTCTTGAACGAGTAAAATAAATTATCATCTACCCTTAAAATGTAGCTGAACAGTCCTCCAGAGATACCTTTGGACCTCATTAATGGATTTTAGGCGCCATCTTGTGGTCAATTTGGTAACTGCTTACAATCTTATTTTTATGGGTTTACTTATACTCATTAGTTAATCTGAGAAGGCAAACTTACATGGAAGGTCGAATATATACAACTTTGTACTGTATATTCACGGTTTTATCTGCAAATGTAATTCATTTGAAAAGCTTTAGTCTTTTCTTATTTTCATGTTTATTCCGTCTTGTTTTGAATATTTTTGTTTAAACCTCTATTTATTTGAGGTTTTGGTTTGTTTTTTCTGGAAAATGGAACTACAAATGGTGCGTATAATTGAGGGACTCTTTAAGAAGCACACGATGTAGATATAATTAATAATTGACAACAACTGTGTCTACTAATAAATCTAGGTCATCGGTAATATTCGGTAGGCCTTTTCTGTAAAAAAAAAAAAAAATCTATTAACATATATTGAAAACAGAGCAGCCTGCGTTTAACAACAAAAAAGCGAGTCGGAACTTAATTCGAACGCCGTATTTCGCGACGAGCCGTCTTCAGCGTGACACAAAGATCATTAAACTGGAGCGCTAATCTAGCGACAAGCCTGGATCTTGGTAAGGTTTATCCACTTACAAGTCTTTAATCTTGATACGAGGCAGTCCTAAACTACAGACTGCTTGGTCATGCATCTGAAAATGTTTCTTTTCAGACTTGACATGATGTTCTGTTGCTCTTAAAGATTATTTTTAACGCTAACGAAGCTAACGTTAGCCGCGGGTTTGCAACGCACAAGGCATCTGCGAGTTCAGAGTTTGCTGCTCTGCTATATAGGCAAAAGGTCAGGTGTGTGAGTGTTTCCTTTAATCTTTGTGTGTCCACAGCTTTAAGGGACTAACTCCGTGTAGCGGCTGGCGTTGTTCTCGCTGTTGTGTGTAACAGTGAGTGAATCATCAGGGCCCATTATAAACTAAAAGCTTCGGTCAGTTAACCAGATCTCTCACTTAATTCACTCGTCATCTTATTTCACCTCCATTTAAGGTTTAAAATGGCTTCAATCTTCATATTCATCAGAGGGCTAAATAAAAGCCAGAAACCACACAGATCGGTACAGCTTAGTCGAAATATTGTGCAGTGGTGTTGTGGTTGTCCAGCTGTTGCACTTGTTATTGCTTTGTATGTGATGAACTGATAAAAATAACAGGCTTAATACCATCTGCTGTAATGCCAACCAATGAAAGCTGTCACGTGATGGCCGTTTTCATCTTTTGTTCCTTAATTTTTAAAGTCAACAAAATATTTTGCAGGAAGTGTGCAAGCCAGTAAATTGATTTGTCAGGAAACGTGGCAAAATAAACTATCGTGAGACCTGTTATGACACGTGGTTTGGAGATGTCGACAACAAAAACACAGGAGGCAGTGCTGGATGTGGCAGAGTTGAAGATGTTAATATTTTTACTGGGAGTGACCATGGGGGACAGGATTAGAAATGAGTATGTCCGAGGAATCGATCAGGCTGAGCGGTTTGGAGACTAAGTTAGCTGGGCAAACAAGACTTGGATGGTTTTTACATATGCAGAGGAGGGAAAGTGCATATATTCAAAAGATGTTGACGACAGAGCTGCCAGGCAGGAGGGAAAGAGGAAGGGCACAGAGAAGATTCATGGATTTCATGAAGGAGAACATGCACAGGGTTAGTGTGACAGAAGAGGTTGCAAAGCATAGGGTAAGTGGGAGGCATATGATCTGATGTGGCGACCCCTAAAGGGCACAGCAGGAACAAGTAGTAATTGTTTTTGTTTTCTTTTTTTAATGCAGAGATGCACATTTCATCAGAAACCTGTTCTAGTGATGCCATTGTGTTTTACAGTACCATGTCATATTTATTCAGCAGACTCTAGCCTCAGGTGGTTGTAAACAATTAACACTTGTAAGTATTGGGAATAGTAGTCTTTTAAGGGTTTTGCTTATTTTAATGGAATAGACTTATTTTTTGCTGAGCTATGTCAAGAATCAATTAATATTCTGTGTTCTTTGAGGAAAACCCAGAGGTATTAATTGAGCAGTCACTTGTAGACTTGTAGTCAAGACCGCCTAATCCGAGACCAAGACAAGACCAAGACCAGAGGGTATCGAGACCAAGACAAGACCAAGACCAAGACCGAGACCAAGACAAGACCAAGACCGAGACGAGACGAGACGAGACGAGACCAAGACCAAGACCAAGACCGAGACAAAAAAAGTCTTTAAACTGCAGCCAGATGCTGCTTCGTTTACGGGTCTCGGGCATATTTATGTGTTTTTGCTTTCGCACAGCCCTCCTCACCGCTGTCTACTGTCTCACTCACTCACTGAAAGGACAGACGCATGCTCCACTTGACTGTTGCGTCTCTCACCCTCTCTGTTTTTCACATAATGATATTATCCTATATCCTCGCATGTGATTGGCCACAATATGGAGGGATTGGAGCGTAGCTGAGCCACTGTGTGAGAGCTGAGCAGCCAAAGGAAATTAAGTGGGGGTAGAAATGACTGAAAGATTATTAGGCTCTGTTTTGAGCTTTGTTCAAAAAAGAATGACTTCATATGTATGTATATATATATATATATATATATATATATATATATATATATATATATATATATATATATATATATATATATATATTAGTTTTTTAATTAAGCAGCAAGGCAGAACAAAGTCGGGCCTGTATCAAGACACAGGGACTAAACCCCAATTCAACCAGACCCAGAACTGATCCAGAATTAAAACAGGACTACAACAGTAACCAAGACAGAACCAGAATCAGAACTAGATGATAGCAGCACTAAAAATCATCTTAGACCTGCACTACACTTATTTTTTAATTCTACCAAAGTACACTATTTAGATTCTGAAAAGTTTATATAATTATTCAGCCTTGTTGAGCAAACAAGCCTGCATAACTTAATAAATATAGAATTTTAAAAGTAACAAACGCTATCTAAAAAGATACAATAGGTACGAGATACATGTTCTGATGAGTTTTTGGCAAACAACCATTTGACTAACATGTGTGTCTCACCTGCTCTTGTTCCATCTCTGTTCTGTCGTCATTTTCGTCGTCTCTCTCCCTCTCTGTTCCTCTCTTTCCCTCTTTGTGCTGACAATCAAGCCAAACACAAATATACAGTGGAAACCAGATATTTACATACTCTTCAGATAAAAACACAAACACTTTTTAATTGTAACATCAAATCAAACTAAATGTTTCTTTTTTTAGATTGATAAATATAAAAAACATATTTGTTAACTTTAAGAGTAAAGACAGAAACTGTCTGTATTTCTTAATTGTAAATGGCACCAAATTGTATTCAAAATTGAGCCACACTTATGGAGCTCCACAATTCTTTTCCAGAATTCTTTTCCAGGTGTTTTGGTTGACATCTCTTGATTTTTCAAAGAAACTTTCCCATTTCAAAGAAACAGGCTCTGTGTTTTGCCTTATATGCATCCACAGCTGTGCCACCAATTTACCCACATGGACTCTACTAACCAATCAGAAGCTTCTTAAGCTCAGAATGGAATCATCTGGAGTTTTCTTAATTAATCTTAATTAACAATAAACTTAGTGTATATGTACTCCTACATTTGATGAAAGTGATTAAAATAGACAGCTCCCTCTTTTTATTCTGACATTTAACTAATTCAAAAGACATTGCAACATTTATTTATCTAAAACAAAAGTTTACTCTAAATTGATGTTTAACAGTAAAAAAAAAGGTTTTATGTTTTCTCCCTAAAGTGTATGTAAATATCTGGTTTCAACTGTGAATATACTGCTGTGTATTGAAATTCCTCTTGTTTTGCATAGATATACTGAACATACAACAACAACATACAAAGCATAATATATAAAATAACATCTACCTGAGTTTTTTCTTTGAAAGAAGCTCCTTATGTCCATTGTTGTGTTCATCAGTACACAACTGAAACCGATTTAGAGAGTTTGTTTAGCCGTGGAGGGTAACAACTGAAAATATGAGATGTAAGCTAAGACTCTCTAAAAAAAATCAGCATTGTCGTTCGGCTTTTTATTTATCCATTTGTTGATTCACTCGAAGAGTAAGTAACGCAACCAAGTGATCAGTTTGATATCAATCTTTTGTGATACACCGTCATATTTACATTATTAGTTCAGTACGAATGATTTCCGTTGGTACCTGGTCAAACTTAAGCTCTCCTCTGCAGCAAACTCGCAGGCAGCAGCTTCTCCCCCCTCGCTCACATGGGTGCTGTGCTCAGTCGCCTAGTGCCAAAGCTCGGATCATACCAAAATCAGGGGGAATTTACGACGGTGCGCTCTGTGCTTCGTGTGTTGTTTTTGTTTTATACAGTTGTCAGTCAGGCATCTAACAAACAAATTACACTCCAAAAAACCCCATGCTTCAAAAAAATTGACCCGGGCTTAAGCCCAGTAAGACACCCCCTGCTCCGCTGATGGTTGACTCCAAATCTCCCGAACACTATGTCGATTTGAGAGCGCAAGACCGAGACAGCGAGACCAAGACCGAGACCAAGACAAAAGTCCGTCGAGACCAAGACGAGACCAAGACCACGTAAAAGTGGTCTCGAGACCGGTCTCGAGACCAAGACCGGTCTCGAGACATCCAACTCTAGTCACTTGTAAACGGTCTGTGTCCAGTGCGGAGATGGGACAACAAATTTTAGAATGGTATTCAGAGCTTCTGTGTGGCTGTAGAGCAGGTCGTCTAATCTGAAGGTTGGTGGTTCGATCCCCGACTGCTCTAGTCTGCCAAAATCCTAGGGCAAGACACTAACCGAGAATTGCTCTCCAATGCGTCCATTGGAGTGTGAATGTTACACAGAAAGCACTTTGAGTGCTCAGAGTAGAAAAGTGTGATATAACAATCAGCCCATTTCTGTGTTTTATGTTGCGCAGTTGTAATGGCAGGAGAAGAAGGAGCAGGTGTCGACCTCAGCAGGAAGTTTGTGTCTGAAGCAGAGCTTGATGAGAGGAGGAAAAAGAGACAGGAGGAATGGGAGAAAATCAGAAAACCTGACGACCCAGAGGGTAAGAACACATATCCAAAACGATACCAAACCTCTAAAGGATGTCCCACTGTGCATGTAACCCCTTTATATTTGTCCTTTGTACTTCTCAGAGGTCCCAGAGGAGGAGTATGACCCACGCTCCCTCTTTGAGCGGCTGCAGGAACAGAAAGACAAGAAACAAGAAGAATATGAGGAGCAGTTTAAATTCAGTAGGTCTTTGTGGGTGTTGCTCCACTTTTTATTAGGGTTTGAATGAACACTTTTCTTCTGTAAATCTGTGATGTAAGAGATAATGAATAATGTATTATCAGCGGTATGTGTCAGTACACTTTAATATTCAGTTTCTAAAGGTTGTTTTTGAACAGCTTCATAGCAAATGTAACGTAAGCCGTTTAGAGCACAAGCCATCATTTTTAGACATCATTAAGGTCCACTTATTAATTCAAGTCCTAATCAGCCATAAAATTGTCTTTGGCTCTTGAGGAAACTTTGTAAAGTCTGTAGATTTAATCTTGAAGAGTTTATCAGAGTTCCAGTGGTGTGAAACTTTGTGCCCCTTCCTGATTTTCTTGTATGTTTGTCACTCTTAAATGTTTCAGATCATTAAACAAATTGAAATATTAGACAAAAATAACACAAGTTAACACAAAATGCAGTTTTTAAATAAGGGGGCAAAAATCCAAACCTACATTGACCTGTGTGGAAAAAGAGATTAAACTGGAGTAGATCAAAAGATCCTTAAAAGCCAGACATCACACTGTGATCCAAGGAAATTCAGGAACACTCTTTCACACCACTGTATGTCAGGTTGGGAATTGAGGTTCTTCTCCCAACAAAATAATGGGAATACCTACTCCCATAATTTGGTGCTTTTAATTCTGATGAAATTCAAGATTTCAAAAATGTCTTCAGAACTTGGAATCAATGATTATATTAAGGGAAACATTGAAATTTATTCTCCTGCTTCGAGTATCAGACAACTTACCCCCAGTTTTTATGTAGAGCTTATTTGGAAAAGCTCTCTTCAGTTCGTTCATTTATAATTCCATATTCAACATTTTTGCAAGTCATGTTAGATTTTTGTTTTCAGTGCTTCCTCAGATGTGTGTTTGTGCAGTTTTATGGCAGATTGTCTCTGGTTTGTTTTCGGGAAAATGCAGTCACTCTCTTGTCATGTGTTTGAGAGTATGTTTCTATGGTAACAGAGAACATGGTGAGGGGATTGGATGAGGATGAGAGCAGTTTCTTGGACGAGGTCTCCCGGCAACAGTGTCTGGTGGAGAAACAACGCAGGGACGAGGAGAAAAAGGAGCTGTTGGAATACAGAATATCCTTCATATTCAAACAGGGCACTTGCACGGTTGAGATTGGAGTCGTAGAAGCCAGCATGCAAACATAAAACCAGAATGAGAGTTGCATTTAAGTTTGCGTTATATTAAAATCAATAGCAATTCAAACTCTCATTCAAATAAGAAATGCCTCCACAGCAAGATTTCTACTTCTGAGGTTGAGTTTTACATTCATATTCTTACTTGTTTGAGTAAAGCTTTCCAGTCTGCTCTCTGGTGTCTCCCTTCAGTTTTTAATCCCCCACTTTTCCACACTAGGACCCCATAAGGAGTTTTTTTTTCCACCTTAACTGTGTAGCTTCACAGCGCTCTAGTGAAGCAAGCATCTGCAGAGAGCCGCAAAGAGCCTGAAAAGAAGGTGGCACCTAAAGGGGTGGAGCACAGGACCAGCCACCTGTCACAGGCCCATTTATTAGTTGGAGCTGTAAAGAGACGCAAGTATGCACATGAACATGCACCATCCTAAAACATGCTCTTGTTGTTCTCACCTGTTCTCAGCTGCATTTGAATAAAACACCAAATCCACACTGTTTTACTTTTAAGCTTAAGTTTTAAAACTTACTCTTTTTTTTCCATTTTAAATCGTGCTTTTTATTTGTTTCTGTTTTTTAATGTCTCTGTAAAGCACTTTGAATCACCTTGCTGTTGAATTGTGCTATATAAATAAACTTGCCTTGCCTTGTTTTTTAGCTGCCATTAGCCTCTGCCCTCCACCTGCCAAAATCCAAATTTGACTCTCCTTTAATATTACTTTGTAGCCAGAGGCTCTTGGGTCTCAAAGTGGAGATTCTTTATAAACATGCTGACTTAATGCTATCTTTGTTCAGGACACACTATTGAAAATGACTTCAGCTTTCTCGTTAAATAAAGGAAAATTAGTTTTTTAAGTACTCCAGTGTCTTCACCATTTAGGCCCTAATTTTGTCTCCTTTTCTTTATTGTCTGGCTCAGAACTTGTTTTTGTTCAAAGTACAGCGCTCAAAGAGACTAACAGTTTCAACAGCACCGACAGAGTTTGTTGATAATTGCCACACTCAGGAATTTCACAAAATTGCTGATATAAAAATATTGATTGGATCAGCTTTAAGTCTTGTTTTTCTAATCTCTTTGTTCTCTCTCCAAGTTCCTCACAATCAGACAGCAGTAAGAAACAGAAAGTGGAAATCACGGCAACAACAGCAACGACAGGAAATGGAGAAAAACACACAGGTGGGCAGCAGCCAGAAAAACACATTAATATGCAGCTCATAGAATATACAGTGGAGTCTGTTCCCTGTGAGCCTGTTAAAAAGTGGAAATGGATGCAGATTCAGTGGACCACTCTTACTTTCTTTCCTACAGTTCAAATCACTGTGACTGTTGTATGTTGGCACAAGGTCTTACACTTAAGTTATGCTTTCCAGAAGAGGGGGGCGGAGCAGGAGCCAAAGATCAACAGACAGTCCCCGGCGTCACTGCAAAGCCGCCCTCAGCCGCCTTGAGCTCCGGCCAAGGCGTACTACACTTGCCGTCAGCGGCCGTGTGTGTCGGTGTTTTACCAGGACTCTGCGTTTATTCCGGCAGCAGCGACTCTGACAGCAGCTCGGACAGCGAAGGTAGCGTGGACGCAATTATGTCGCCGTACCCACGGCACAACAGAGCCTACAGATAGACACACAGCAGCATCCACACACAAACTGACGCATGTTGGCAGCAATTAGAAAAGGTGACCTCACATAACACATGCACACACAAACTGATTAAAGTCATTTATAGAGGCGTATCTGCAGGTAACAGGAGTTTTTGTCAAGTAAGTCGTACACCTGCAACACACAGCAAGCAAACATTTTATGAATTCCTGTTGTTTTCACAGCTGTGAGTTTAACTGTTGCTCTTCGTCATCAAAGTTCAGCCCAGTGATACAACCCTAATAAACCAACTTTAAACTCTATTATGAGCTAAATCTGTGTATCTATTTGTGTTGTTTTGCAATTGTGGCACCCAAACATGACGCCTCCACCCTTCCTTCCCTCAATTGCATGTCACGCAGTTTAAGCCGAGCAACCAATCCCGCACTGCCTACCCTGATGACATCCTGCCCCCCCTACACTCCCTTCCCAACCCAAGCCACAACAGCTGCAAGCTGTGCTATTGGCTGAGGGAACAGTGATTGACAGCTGTGGAGCAAGGAAGAGACTGCTTTAGACTGTCACATGACTCACACCTTTTAGCTATCTGCAGCAGAGGAGTGAGAGCAGGACTGCGTTTGGGTTGAATGCTGAGTCTGTTTGGATTGAAAAATTCTGTTTTTATTTGTGTGAAGTAATGTATGTTTGTTTAAAAGTTGCGTTATTCTGGGAAGATGCTGGACTGTTTATTGCTGTCTCAGACTTTGGGGCGTCTGAGAAGAAATAAAGAGATTTCCCTGTGTTGTGCCGTGTTTTACTTTGGAGTTTCTGAGAGTACAACAGAAACATTATATATACAGGAAGTTTTAAAATGGCTCAAGTTTAGGAAGTGGGCATGATTATTCCTTTTAATTTGGTGCCTCTAAAGAGTGTTGTAAATGTCTGTTTTTCTGAGAGGTTATAGGAAAAGAGACAGGGATTAATCTAGATTTGATGTTTTGGGGGCCTCAGCCCCAGTCACAATATTATGCATACAGTGCATGATATTAATATTAATGGTAATCAACTCTCTTCACATTTAAAACAGTTGGGTGCACATTACAATGTTAACTTCCAAACCAGCTTAACTAGTGGAATGAGCTGTTGCAGTGACTAAGAATAATTCAGAATAAATAATGAATATAACACCAGTTTAAGGGTGGACACTAGTTATCAAATATGAATCAAAGGGTCGATAATGTTGACCAGAATTTTCCAAAGTTAAAGTAAGAATATTGTGAGGAGAAAGGAGAAACATGCTTTACATGGTTTCAGTCTGTTATGAATGGGATGTCACCAAAGTTCATATGCATGTGAAGGCAGACAAGCGAATACTTTTGGCAATACAGTGCATGAAAGAGGTGGTCTAAAATAACATGCATATTAAACAATTGATTACACTTTGACAGGCAGGGAATAATCTAATGTAACTCTGAGGCTCTAGCTTTTTCAATAAAGTGTTTTCTATTTTTATTCTGTGTTGTAGATGATCACCATATCTGTGTCACCAAACCTAACTTTGTTTCTTACATTTTAAGCCAGCAACATGTGACAACCTCTGCATGTAGAAGGCAGATAGGTCTCTATGATGCCCTGCAATAACTAAGCTCTTTTTGGCAAACGCTCTCTTGGTGCCAAAAAAAATAACACATTGTCTCAGTTTGGTACTTGGGATTGTGGCCCTGGGTATGACCTGTGGACATGATTTATGATTCAACAATGAAAACCAAAATAAAAGAGGGTTGTATAATTGTGTAATTAATGGTTGTATAATTCTGTTTGTGACAGAAGGTGTTGACAAACTTTTTGTGACCAAATCCATCTGTAATTATATTGCTTTTATGAGGCTATTTGCACTGCCAGAGTGCACCTACTAAAAATATACCAGTTGAACAATTTCTCTCCAGTGTTGTGGGAAGCATTTAGTTTCAAATCCTGGGAAGAAATGCAAAGAGGCGAATCTCAGAGTTCATATTTTTCTTTTAATATATATAAACCAATACCACACATGGAAAAATAGATCATGTTCTTTAGTAACGATTGGAAATGATCTACAGGAAAGACTATAAACGGAGGAGTTTGTGGTTCACTCAGCTCTCTGATTGTGATGGCGCAGCTTTGCGCACAGCCTTCGTCAGGGCACGCTGGATAACTGGGTACAGTTTATAGCATCCCTCAATGCAGGTCCTCACTCCAGCGGTTAGAGTCTCTTCAGTCATTTCTCCATCAGACTGTAGTCCAGAAATCTGGTTCAGGCTTGGGAGGAATGCGACAGTCAGACCACCCTGGTTCTCACAGCTTACCGAGTTGCAGCCGTTTTCCTCCATGTAGGAGGGGTCAACCACATAGGAGGTGCCATCCTGGCGCATGGAGCAACCGAGCACCAGATCATACATTTCGATCCCCGCATCTGCAAGCGCAAGAGAGGCGCATGTGACGGCATGGGCCAGAACTGAACCGCTGTTCTCAAGAACCATCACGTTGACCTCGATCTGAGAGCGAGGGTATTTGTGGAGACATATGGCAGGCTGCAGGCTCTCATGTAACATCAGGGAAAAGTCCTTGTCCTGACTCCCCTGAATCCAGGAGCCCCTCTCTGGGCAGGAAAATGTAGCAAAGCGCATGTCAGTAGTCAATCTGGACACAGAGAAAAACAGTTGTGGTTGAGTCATAATTTTTTTTTTTTTTTTAAACTGTCACAGATATCAGTGTCCACTTCAAACTGAATGCTTTATTGGTATACCCACATAAGCTCAGTTTTCAAACTAACTATGGTACTAAATAATAGTTCACAGTGAGAAGTAATACAAAAACTCTTTTCAAACACAAGCAGTTGCCTCTTTGTGCACATTTATGACTTATGGATATGTCAAAAAGCGTTTTATTCCCCTAGAAAAAAAATTTGCTGCATTTGGATTAAGTCAATAATGTCTCCAGCAACTGTTTTGGGCAAAAGTTAAAATTCTGTTGCATTTCAATTGTTTATGTGGTTTATTAAAGTTTAGACTAGTTTTCACGCATGTGTAGTTCAGAACAGTGGGGGAAATAAAATAAAAAAAATCCAAAAATTCTGCTGTCCATGTAAGATACAGAAGGCTGTATTTTTATTATGACTTCACAGTTTAATCAGCAGAAAACTATTTCTTTGTTTGTTGTGTTGTTAGAGCAGTCAATATGCTTAAAGATTTAAACAAACTCCATACCTTCCACATTTCATATCCGTCTCATCCTTCCGGTCTGTTTCTCTGGGGCCGTAAACGCAGCACATCAGCTTGGTGTTTCCAGCCTCTAAGTACGCGGAGCCTTTAGCTTGGCTCACCAGGCCACAGCGGACGAAAACGGGGCGGACGTCGACCTGATCCCGTCGCCGACCGTCCGCTCTGGGCCCCTTCAAGGGCAGAACCGCCGCCGGAACGCACGAAAAGAGAGACGGGCTCTGAGACACTTCTGGACCACGAACACGTTTGGTGTCAGTCGGCATGTTGAAGTAAATGAACCAAGCAACCGGTCCCGCACGAAATCTCTCCCCCTAGAAACATAGCATGCTGGAGAAATGCTTCCGCTAATATACGCACACCGAAGGATATTACATCAGAAATGCGAAATATCGAGTACGTACTGATGCAGCAATATTGCATCATTATTACTAGTCAGTTCGTATGCCATAAAATAACAGTCACAAAAAAGTGATACATGTTATTAATCAAGGGCAGAATAAAATCATTTCTTTTAAAAAATGTAAATAGATAAATAACAACATTAGTTTAAAAAGTTAGAGTACTTAAAACAAAAGCTGGCATACATTGGGCTTGCGGACTTTTCTCACATTTCTCTACATCAACTAACATATTTAAAAACGACAACAAAAATCTGAGCTGACACCGTTTAAGTTGCATCAGCCAAAGCACAGTTTGTATTGCTGCCGTGGCGGGCTCGGTTAAGAAGGACAGTAGATTTGTCCAATAGGAATCCAGAATTCTTGACTTTTCTGTGTAGCCGGACCAGTTGGAGGCTGTCGTAGGCGTGGCCGCTGTTTGTGCTTTCCTTCAGTTTGAGCAGCGTGGAAGTGAAGGAGAAGTACCTGATTCATTCTGCGGGAATAGCGGCTTCTGTGAGTATTTTCATGTGTTTACATGTAGTTGAAATAAGTTATCTTCATTGTACTGGTCAGTAGAATAGCCTTTCTGTTAGAGCAGTGTGCCGAACTGTCTATCTCAGGCTGAGCGCAGTGAGGTAGCTTGATTAACTAGCTAACACATTAGCCTGCTAACGTCAGATCAAGCTAGTGCCTCTGCCTAGAAAAGCAATTATAGTCAGCTGACTAGTTTACATTGAAGACTGTCGGTTTTTGGTAGAACTTTAAGAGGAAATATGTTGTATCACATGACTGTCACAAATTTGTGTGGTCTGGAAGTTTATGTTAGACTTGCGAGATTAAGTTCACTGATTTTGTGCCATTGAGACAGAGAACAGGGCTTTTCCTGTTACTAACCTGAAAGGTGGGTCCAGTATTTATCATCAACCTGGTCTCCGTCTACCTGTTCTATGATTATAAATGTCCTTATTTTGTCTTGAAAATGGACCATTATTTATTTCTCAAAACCACTGGGCTAATACTTACATCCCACGTCTCTTCTTTCTCTGCCTGCCCGCTAAATGCTTTGTTGTCAGGGCGGAGACATGGGCTATTTGTCATCCACTCCTTATTCCCAGAAAGCTGAAAACACCAGCTGAGGTTTGCTTTGGCAGTCAGTTTTCACCATTGGGAATTGAGCTCTGCTGCCTTTTAATTATATATGGTATCACATTTTTAATGAAACACGTGTACTCCAAAAATCCACAAAGTGCTTACGAATCAATTGTAAGTTGCTTTTGTTTCCATTCTTACCTAAAATTGCATCTGACTTTATATTTAAGATCGCAGCATTGTGTGCCTCACCTGTCTCACTGGATTCCTGAGCTGCTGTTGTTTATGAGGAGAGTGTCAGGCCAATTAGCTGCTGCTAGGTTAACATCCACACCCTACAAACAGACTTAACTTTAAGCTTTTGGTGTGGAGTGGTAAAATCAAAACATGCACAATTACTATAATGACCAATAAACAATTTCATAATGTTTTGATACTTTATGGACAAAAACATGTATTTTCGGGCCAACACTGGATAGTTCTTTAACCAGCCTTTAAAAGCACTGACAAATGTATATATATATATATATATTTTTTAAATTAAATGGGATTGCCTTGAATGACATTTTAGTACGTAAAAAGGAGCTACTTCAACAGCTTCCAACAAAGTACAGCACTTGCATATAAAATATGAAAGAAAATTTTTGCTTCTTAAGGTGAAAACAACAAGGTGGTTTGTACAACCCCTTATGCACCAGCCTTGCCAGAGCTCTCGCTAGTTGTGCAGTCATATGACTGGAAGAGAAACCCATGGGAAATTGCTGATGCTGTTAATTGATGGTAAGCCAGTGTTTTAAACAGCTGGTTAAAAAGCTTTACCCAAGATGTGACACACACACACACACACACCTCTTCTGTACTTGCTAAATTAGTATTTGGGCACGAGCACTGAGAGTGTACCCTTAAGGGGACTACTGCCTGAAAGGGAAGAGCAGGCCTTAATTGTGTTTTAATAACTCAGTAGAAAAGTTGCTGTTACTCAGACCAAATAATCATCCACCTCTCTAAATGGGACCAGTTTCTCTGAGTTAAATTATTCGTCTGTCTGTGACCTGGAACAATTTAATTGGACCAAGAATTAACTTTAAAAAATCACTGGCTGCATACAAGACCTCTTTAAATGTGCTTGATAGCTAAAGTGTTTCTTTTCTCTGTGTGTAATTTTGTTCACAGAGCTTCTTCAGAATGGACTCCTCCCTGAATGCAGCTCAAATTCGCCAGAAGTTCATTGACTTTTTCTATCGCTATGAGCACCCGTACGTTCACTCTTCATCCACCATCCCCCTGGATGACCCCACACTGCTTTTTGCCAATGCCGGCATGAACCAGGTACACACAATGTCTTTCCCAACACTGCTTCCTACACCATGGCTCTTCTTTATGTTCCCACTGATTCACAACTTTTAGAATAAGCTCGGAAATCAGATCTAGCAAACTTTCTTGAAAAAAAATAATATTTTTTTTCTCAAGATTTTTCTTTTTTTTGCACCTCATTTTCTTTAGTTCAAACCCATCTTCCTCAACACTATTGATCCATCACATCCCATGGCCAGGCTGCGTCGTGCTGCCAACACCCAGAAGTGTATTCGTGCAGGAGGCAAACACAATGATCTGGACGATGTGGGTAAAGATGTCTACCACCACACCTTCTTTGAGATGCTGGGCTCCTGGTCCTTTGGGGACTACTTTAAGGTATTACATTTTCTCATCCTTCACATCAGTTTCACTTTTTTGTTACTTGTATTTTTAGTCCCACAGATTTAAATCCTGTTTGTTGAACAGTGCTCGAGTACACACACACACATATTGCTGTAGGACCTTTCACCATTTATAAATTTCTCCTCTGCAAACATTTTGTTTGCCAAGTACTTTGTGATAAATGTATAACTAGGCAATATAATCTGCTCCCTCTCAAGTGACTACCAACTTCTTTGCCTTGGACAGCAGCTAGCAGTAGCTGTTCAGCTCTGTAGCATTGGTGAGCTCATTGTAAAGGCACAGGAAAAAGGCACTTTCAAAATAAGAGTGAGGGATTGTCCACTAGTAAAAACATGCATAGTGTCATTATCTTAGGTAAGTAGAGAAAAGGAGATAATTCTAATACAAAGATGCTTGAACATATGAGCCTGGGGCTCATCTAATTCTTTTTATATTTTCGGTTGAAGTGGTTAAAGTTGATCTATGTGAGAATCTTGCTGTTCTCTCCTTTTTGTCAATGTTGCTTGTTATATTACAATGACATATTCATTATCATTATTAATGGATAAGACATTGTGTAAACAGCTCTAAATTGTTATTGCATCATTTTTGCTCTCCAGGAATTGGCCTGTAAGATGGCCTTGGAGCTGCTGACTCAGGAGTTTGGTATTGCTTTAGAACGCCTGTATGTCACCTACTTTGGAGGTAATGAGGATGCAGGCCTGGAGCCCGACCTGGAGTGCAAACAGATCTGGATGGACTTGGGGTGAGTGAGCCTTGGGAGCATTGACTGTATGTAAAAATAGATAAAGCTTGTGATGCAAAAAGTGAAACGAGTTTGCAGGTTTAAGGCACTTCCAATCTTTTTAATGGCAAGAAAGAGGCAGCGACATTTCTGTACAATCAAAATGAGCTATAATCTGCTATACATATATGTGTGTGTGTGTGTGTGTGTGTGTGTGTGTGTATATATGTATATATGGCACTTAGAGAACGTTGTTATAATCCAACACTAACAGCAGAATTAACATTTAACTCTTAAAAACATCCTGATCGAGAGCATGTTAGCATAAGTAGCATAAGTTACCATGGTGACCTGGTGAGGTTATCGAGAGCCACATTTATTAAGAACATTAATCCTGATTTGTATCACAGACACACACACACACACACACACACACACACACACACACACACACACATATATACATACATACATACATACATACATACACCCAGCTGCAAACACTTCACGCAAGTCGAGCTGCCCGAGATTCACAGAAAATGTTACATTTTTGTGATTTATATCGTTATCGGGATGATAGATGTCTTATATCGGGATATGAGATTTTGGTCATATCGCACAGCCCTAATACTACACCTTAAAATAAAAATAAAAAACAGTAGTTCAAAAGTATTCATTACAATCCTGGTGATCTCCCTTTGGTCAAATTGCAAAACCTCATCAGAGGACAGAATTTTGTCTGCAGGAAAACCATTTTTGCATGATGTGAATGTTAAATTAATGATGAAAGGACAGCAACAGACAAAAATGTTTTGCTTGTCGAAGATTGATTTGTCTTTCTCATCTTAAGGGAGTTGATTCAACTTCTGCCTCCCTCTGTTTCTTTGTTTGGTTTAGCGTGGATGAGGCTCGCATCCTACCAGGCAGTATGAAGGATAACTTCTGGGAGATGGGAGACACCGGCCCCTGTGGCCCTTGCAGTGAGATCCACTACGACCGCATAGGAGGGCGAGACGCTTCTCACTTGGTGAACATGGATGATCCCGATGTGTTGGAGATCTGGAACCTGGTGTTTATCCAGTTCAACAGGTAACACACACACACACACACACACACACACACACACACACACACACACACACACACACACACACACACACACACACAGTGAAAAATAATCTTACTAAGAGGACTTTATGAATCGATGATTGCATCCATGAAGCAAAATAATGTATTGAAGGAATAATGCTTTTGCATTAAATTCACACATTTTTTTCACACAATCACACGCTGTGTTAAAAGAATAAGTAATTTATTCTCATGCCTTATGAGGCAGTGTAAAATCTTCTTGGTTCATTGCATTCATTTACACCTTGTGGTGTTTTGAAAATGACTTCCAGGATTAGTCCTGTCAAGGCTGCTGGGCTACACGAATCCATAGTGTTGCTTTGTCCTCAGTTCCAGCAGGGCTCGGGTTTGCTTTCACATCCATTGTTGTGCTCGTTTGGTGTGAGCTAAAGAAAAAAATGATATGTAGTTAAGTTCTTTTTCTAGTCTGTGTTCACAAAACTTAAGCACCCAGCCTTTTGAACTTGCACTCAACATCGATCCAGTAGTGAAATTAGATTCTGTTGCAACAATGTAATGTTTGTTATGCGTTTATGTCTTCTGCTATCTATAAAAGCCCATTTGGGGGGGTATTTAGAAATACTGATAACAGGTATAAGCAGAATGAAATGCACTGGAGGAACTGCTGGAATACAGGGACCTGTAAAAGCTCAGTGCACCTTATATTAACTTACTATATTTCCATGTTCTGAACAAACAGGGAAAGACTGTATTCACATGTACATGTGGTGTGTAGGCATTTTCACTCTGTAATTAGAAAACAAAACAATGCTTTTCTGATGTTTTGTAGTATTTCCCACCATATTTGAACCAAACCACAGTGAAAAGTTATCACTGACAGCAATTATCAACACAACAGTTTCAATTGGTTTCAGATTCACCTGAGCCTTGTTACTCGTTCAGCAGGTGACAAAAATAAACTAAAATGAACCTTTGTGGCAGCAGCACACCCTTGCATGAATCTAAACAAAGAACACGGACTGGAATTTGGACACACCTCTATCTGTTTTGGACAGAATGTTGAAGCTAGTGAATCAGATGCACACTCCCACTCTCCACACCACTTAAAACTAAATCTTTTGTTTACGCATTCCAAGAAATTTACTGTCGAGGATTTTTTTTTTTCCATATAAAAGTAATTCTCACCAGTGGGCCTATTTTTTTTTTTTTAATAAACTGCAAACTACAATGGTAAATAATAAGATCAATAGTTGCATATAAATTACATATACATGTATGTTTTAAGAATAACATGTGTGCACCTCTATAACAGAACAGCACTGCCAAGAGGTCTTAAATCTTTTTACTGATCAGTGAATCTGTGTTTTTTAACTGTTGTTTCCAGAGAGTCAGAGACGGAGCTGAAGCCGCTGCCTAAGAAGAGCATTGACACAGGGATGGGTCTGGAGCGCCTTGTGTCTGTACTGCAGAACAAGATGTCCAACTATGACACTGACCTTTTCATACCGTACTTTGAAGCCATTCAGAAGGTACAGAAGTGTCAAGGATTTGTGTGAAAGACAGAGAAGATCTATCCTTTACTTAACAGTTCAATGAAAGAGAAATTCTGATTAGATTGGGCAAGATCCAGTAAATAGTTATAGCTACTGAATCAAAAATATCAAAACAAAATAATTAATCTGGTAGTATGAATCCACACAAAGTTGCCTTAACAGCAGCATTTATCAACGTGTTTATTTACATTAGAGGAAGACGTTTGGGGCCCACATATCTAACATTAAGAATATGATCTATTTCAGGGTACGGGTGCTCGACCTTACACGGGAAAAGTAGGTGCTGAGGACGCTGATGGTATCGACATGGCTTACCGTGTGCTTGCTGACCACGCCCGCACCATCACCATCGCCTTATCAGATGGCGGTCGGCCTGACAACACAGGAAGAGGGTAAGACATTGTTAATTGTTTAAATAGTCAACAGGCTTAACAGTAAGTAACATGATTGCTGCAAATGAAAAGTTTTGTGGAGCCTTTTTTACACATCATTAAAATATTTTGTTGTTTCCACCATGTTTAGCTACGTGTTAAGGAGGATCCTGCGCCGTGCGGTCAGATATTCTCATGAGAAGCTGGGCGCTCAGAGAGGCTTCTTTGCTTCTCTCGTGGATGTAGTGGTCGATTCCCTGGTGAGATCTTCTTTCCTTTGTAGTCCACGTAGGCATTACAGACACACAACTTGCTGTTGTTTGGGTTATTGTCATGAGGGTTACGTTAATTTTTAGCTGTTTTATTCTCTGATCTTGTAGTGTGACTGGGTTATTGTTGAAGACAGTTTTCCTCTTGCTTTTTTAAAAAGCATTTTCCACTTTAGAAGCCAAAAAAACATTTGTTCTGTTCTACCAAAACTAGTTTAATTCCATTTTTCTGGAAATCCATTTTTCCTGCAGTGAATTCTATTCACTGCAGGAAGCATCCTTATTATTAATATTAGATTTCACATGAGATTTTGTTTTATATATTCTTAATTTTGAGGTGTGTATTTTTCAGTGTTGTGAAAAAACATGACTGTTTCAAAAAATCTTGGTGTTTAGTATTAGTTAATATATAACACTTAATAAACTCTAAATGATGTGTCTCTTTTTCTTTTTACTCCTCCTTTTCCGTTTCTTTCTTTCTTGCCCCCTCTCTGTCTACATCTCCATCTGTCTACTTTGACTGCATTTTCCAGGGTGAAGCATTCCCAGAGTTGAAGAAAGACCCAGAAATGGTGAAGGACATTATTAACGAGGAAGAGGCGCAGTTCCTTAAAACCCTCAGCAGAGGGCGCCGTATCCTGGATAGGAAGATAATGAGTCTGGCTGACACAAAGACAATCCCAGGTGAGAGTGCGGTGTTTAGTGTAATGTGTGTAACTTTCTTTTAAGAAGTTCACTGCTCTGTTTTTGTTACATCCTCCCTGAATTATCCTCGTCATTTTATTCTTTCTTCACCTTTCATCTGTCTTCACCACCCACATGACTTCTTCTTTTCTTGGCTCATTTTTCTGTCATTTCTTCCCTCCTTCAGTTGCTTTGTTTTCCCGCTTTTAATCCCATCAGAATTTGTTGGCATTATGGTTCAGTCTCTTCCTTCATCTTTTTGTCTGATTGTCATGCTCAATGCCTCAGAGCTTCCCAGATCAGTACAAAAATACTCACTAAAGGGAAGGAATTAGAGTTTGAAAAGCTGAAAAATTCATCAGTTGATGTTTCACACTATAAATTCAAGCGACATAAAAATTGATGCACATTCAGCTTTGCTTATAAACGTAACCCTCCAGGGTTGTTAGTGTACACTGTAATGGATTTTTTCAAAAGTTGTATACCTCAGGCAAACTAATATTTCTTCATTGTCACAAATTGTGTCCGAATCATTACTGCACCCTGCAAAAATAAGCTGCTACAAAGCAGTTTATTTGTGCTTTTCACGCTTTTACTTATCCAAACAATGCCTCCAGTCCATCAATATTTTTTTATTGTCTGACTCAAGGACATAAGTGTTTAAGCAGTGTTGTTTCAGACACTCACACTTCTGTCTTTTCTCCCTCTCTTCGTGCGCACAGGTGACACAGCATGGTTGCTGTATGACACATACGGTTTCCCTCTGGACCTCACCTCCCTTATTGCTGAGGAGAAAGGCATGGAGGTCGACCTGGCTGGCTTCGAGGAGGAGAAGAAGGCAGCACAGGTGAGCAGATGATTGTTTGAAAACGGCCTTGACCGTCCTGACTCTACTGAGTCTCGCTCACTACCCTACTGTGCCACTCCTGTGGGTGCACTGTTTTGCTTCGTGTCAGCATTCTCCAGTACTGCACTGTAAGTCAGAATCAGGAGTCATGCACCTGCTGTTTAAATAAGCCTACATTTACTTTACAGCCCTGTGTGAATCCCTTGTTGTTTGATTAAGCCAAAAGATTGATTTGCTTTCCGTAAAACTGCAACCTCTGATTTCTATCCCACACATTTCATCGATTTTGTACGAGTCTCAGACCAATACTGCAGTTCTCCTCATTCCCACTTGGGGAGTTTGACACAGAACACAATCACTGAACAATATCTCCTTAACCTTATATAGAGTTACCAGTTTATTAGATACACATGTGAAGCCTCAAACCAGTTTTTCTCAGCGTTTTAAAAAAATAGTATCACATAAGTACTTATTTATTATTCAAGTGTGTCTTGAAGAAGGAGAACAAATTTAGGAACATTGCAAACTTCAAATGTTCTCAGTGGTCTTTAACATGTGAGACTTGCATTATCCAGAAAATATCTCATTACATTGCAATATAAAGTGCCTTGAGGCAACTGTTGTTGTGAATTGGTGCTAAATAAATAAAATTGAATTGAATAAATATACAGAAAAATAAACTTGCAAAATATCTCATAAGTGGGATTTCTACACTTCTGGGTTTCTACAACTATACTGCATTGTCCTCTCTTTCCCCCAGATTTTGCTTCGTCATGGCTGTAATTTCTTCTCCCTTTATTCTTTTCCCCTCATCTTACTGAGCTGCATCCCTTCTGCACTAAAGCACTACACGTTTTACAAATCCAATTGCTCATTTAACTGTTATGTGCTTAAGCAATGGATGCAGTCTGAGCCAGTTTACCTGTAATTTGTCTTGTGGTTGTCCCTTCACTTGTTGCTGTTTCCTTTTGTTTTTCTGAGTTGATTAACATTTATGTTGGCTAGAAATCGACATATGCATCTTTGAAACCTGTCTGTAAGAAAGCGAGAGAGCTTATAATCTTGTAAAGAAAAGGAAAGAGAACAAAGTGTTGCTTGGGTCTGATTTTGTGCCATCTCTGTAGCACTCCTGCAAAGTCACTCCATCTTCCACACTGATATAAATGTAGAACGCTTAAAATTCTTAGATATTGATGTAAATGTACAGGAATTAAATTTTTCATTATATCTGCTACAGTTCCGGGAACTGATTGAATGAATTATGCACAATCTTGCACAGTCATTATTTAACAAATGTCTAATCTTTATTGAAAGATTATACCAGGGAAATTGTGATTGTCTTTTGCTATCAGTCATTCTGTAATTATGTAAAATTTTAATTGTAAATGCTTCTGTATTTTGGGGGTTATGACTGAGCATAAGTCTGTTTGTGTTTGTGTAGTTGAAGTCCCAGGGTAAGGGCGCGGGAGATGAGGACCACATCATGTTGGACATCTACGCCATCGAAGAGCTGAGAAACAAGCAGATACCCGCCACAGATGACTCTCCCAAATACAAATATACCTCAGATGAAAATGGCAACTACCGTAAGTGATGCATAGAAAAGCACTATATAACAAGTCCATTTACCTTTTAAAGTCAACTGATCTGTATCCTATTATTGTACCCAGAGTTCCAGCAAACCTCAGCTACAGTGCTTGCCCTCCGTCACGACCGCGCCTTCTGCGATGAGGTGACCACGGGTCAGGAGTGCGGAGTGGTGCTGGACCAGACGTCCTTCTACGCAGAGCAGGGTGGACAGACATTTGATGAAGGCTACATGCTCAGAGAGGATGACAGTACAGAGGATGTAAGTGCAATAAAAATAAATTGAGGGAAACAACAGCTAGGTTCATGTGCTTTTTACACTTCTGTAATGAGCTCTGTTAATCCTGTTTGCATTGTAAAAAAGAGCTTTGATAGTTTCCCTTCATTAGGGTAATTGTCACAGTTGGAGTTTGTTTTTCCTCCCGAACACATTGCAGGTACAGAGAGAAATCGAGCGTTACCTTTTGTCGACTTTTAACTGGGCGGATGAGAATTGCACAGTCTATCTTCAAAGCTAACACATTTGTTCAAATAGCACTTCTGGATCTGATAGCTGCTGGAAATCATGGCTGTGAGCAAACAGCCCATCTGCTTGGCGAAAAAGCCTGCGAAATGAATTATCATAGTTCTTACAGAAGAATGGACAAAAGATAATAAATTGTTCTTGTCTCTCGTCCATAACTGAGAACTTGAATGGCATGAAAACATTCATATCAGTTTTAGCAGAACATCTGTGGGGGAGGGGGGGGGGGGATCCATTCAAATTCCAGCACTTCATTTCTTTTGTATGTCTTTATGTATTCTTCTCGTAATTCTCATATTTGCTGAGAATGTGGGAACTTTCTATAAAGAGCTTTAACTTATTAAGTCATCGTGTTCTCCAAAATATTTAATCTCATAGACACACAAACCTTCACTTTTTCTTTTTGCCTATGAAAACTTTTGTTTGAATGTACTCTTCTGCTTTTTGCAGCGCATGGAGTTCTCGGTGAAGAATACGCAGGTTCGAGGAGGTTACGTTCTCCATGTGGGTACAGTCTATGGCACACTGAAAGTTGGAGACCGTGTCACCTTACACGTAGATGAGGTGAGAATTGAAACCGGGATATTGACCCTAGTTTTTAAAAAAACAAACAAACAAAAAGCCAGCTAAGTAAAAGAGATTCTAGGTATGTTGAGCTTTATGACTCTGGTTGACCCCTGGTTGATGGGCCTTTGTGACTTCTTTGTGTACTATCAGGCAAATAGGTGTTTTTCAGCATCTAAGCTTCATCTGTCTTAATCCCTCTGAATGGAGGTCTGACAAAAATATCTATCCACACACACTTTCCAGGCTCGCCGTAGACCCATCATGAGCAACCACACTGCCACACACATCTTGAACTTTGCCCTGCGTGGGGTGCTAGGGGAGGCAGACCAGAGGGGCTCCCTGGTTGCCCCCGATCGCCTGCGCTTTGACTTCACTGCTAAAGGTGCTCTCAGCACGGATGAGATCCGCCGGTCTGAGGAGATCGCTTGTACCATGATAAAGGATGCTAAGGTCAGTGGATGGAGTGAAATCACCAGACAGTTTTATGAAGAGAAAAAAATGTTAATCCTCACAGACTTTTATGTAATATTAATATTGGATTTTAACTTTCCAGCCTGTGTACGCAATGGAAGCAACCCTCGCAGAAGCCAAAGCGATTCAGGGTCTGCGCGCTGTATTCGATGAGACATACCCCGACCCGGTCCGTGTCGTGTCTGTTGGCATTCCTGTCCCAGAACTGCTGGCCGACCCCAACAGTGCTGCTGGTTCCCTCACCTCCATCGAGTTTTGTGGTGGAACGTGAGTATGACGCTTGTTTTCAGTCTTTGTGCATTTCTGCTCACATTTGAGGGGGAATGCAAATCAACCGTATGGCTGCTAACATTGTTGGGTCAACTCAGCGTGGTTTCCTCTTGGCGAAAAGTTTTTATGTGATGGGTCTAAGGAAACCCGTTTCCGCCACTAAAAAAAACGTATCCATAACTCTTTCTCGAAATTTTGAATTATTTTCTCAAAATTTTGAGTTAATACGTTTCGAGAAAAGTAACTTGAAATTTCGAGTTAGCGGTGTGGATATGTCAAACACCCTTTAGGCTTATGTATTAAAGTGCTTAATTTGAGCCAATTGTTTAAATTCATCAGATTTTTTTCAGTATTATTTTGTTTTTCTTTTATTATTCAACCATTTGGATTTTAAGTCTTACATTTAGGGGCAACTGTGTCAGCAGAGACAGCTGTACCCGCTGCCTACTAGGCTTCAGACTGAGCTGAACTGAAGACTGTGTTTCTGATAATGGATCTATATGACAAATAATGTGGCTGTTTTTTGTGGTACAGTTTTCCAACAAGTTATAATTATAGTATTATTTTTTTATGCCTGTTATTAGCAGGGTATCTGTATCTGTGCGTTGTCCGAAGCTCGCTAAGCTTGCTATGGTAGGGACCAACACTAATGTTTAGACTTCAAAATGTGGACTCCAGTCGTAGATAGAGTAATAGCTATGGCTGTGTTTAATATATGGTTTATGGCTTGGACACTTCAACCTCAGATTGTACAGTTTTGTGTAGGGCTGTGCGATATGACAAAAATCTCATATCCCGATATAAGAATTCTATCGTCCTGACAACGATATAAATCACAAAAATGTAACATTTTCTGTAGATGCTGTGAATCTCGGTCAACTCGACTTGCGTTGAGTTTTTCCAGCTGGGCGTCCTTTACCTGGATTTGAGTGTTTTAACCGATGCATGAAACTATACATTGTAACGTTTCAATGTTGTTGTAACGGCCACCATTTTCTCTCAAAGTTTGAGTCTAAGGTTTATTTTTTTTATTTTTTTAACTCTCTGCATACTCTTTCATGTGATTCAGTTTATTTTGAAAAGTCTCAACAGGATCTTGAGCTTTATTGTGAAAGGTTTACGTGGAAAACAAACAAGCAGACAGCAGAGAAACGCGATGGTTTTACCGTTATTGTTGCTAACGAAAACACGTAAAAACAGGCGCTTATCCGCCCATAGTGTGGTTATATTAAATATAAGAGAAAGAGAGAACTTTAAGAAATTATTATAGCCACTACAGTGACCATCAAAACTATGAAAAATATTGCTGTAAACAGTTTATTTTACGACACCACGAAACAAACGATAGCATAATAGGAAACGATAGACGTTTTTATATCGTCATCCGATATATATCGTTATATCGAACAGCCCTAGTTTGGTGCTGGATCTCAGGTTCTATTGCTAACTATGTTATTGATGGGTTTCTTGTCTGTGATTTAAAATCGTTGCAGCCGTTCCTCATGAATAATGGATTCTAATTGTCAGTTTCTCAAACAGAGAAAATGGCCTTCTGTTAGTGTTGCCTAAAAACCTCAAACCAGTTTTTCTCAGCTTCACTCCTTTAGTTTGGAGAGCTGCCTCATTCATTATCATGTTGTGATAATGAATGGTGACAATGCCTATTTGTTTAACAGTGTATTTCACAGATGTTAGTTATGTTTGGGAAAATGCACGGGGGGAAAAATGAGCAGAACGACAACATGTGGCAGGATGAAAAATCCAAGCATGCTAACATTTTTCTTAATTTGATATGCTGCATTGATTCAAGTGTGTTTGCCATGCCATTACTGTGTGTGCGCCCTGAGTGGAATCAAGTGTGCAGCGTGAACACATATCAGTGTACAAAAGTCCAAATACGCGCATTTGCATTGGGCCGATAGTTTTCAGACCAGCCCAGGGGCGGTGTGTAAAGTGGAAAGCGTTAATTGGATTTGTGCATCTTTATGGTGAGACGAGCGTGTCCCTGTGCAGACAGAGGCCTGGAACATTTCGTCAAGCTCAATCCACTGATTAGACTTGCTCCACTGACTCGTACAGTGTCTGCTCCTGGCTGTAAAATTCACCTGAATGCCCAGACATCTCCGCTCTTTCACACATTGTGTTGTAGCCTGGCTTTTTATGCCATTTTGTGCTGCAGGAGCCAATATTCCGAGCTACATTTGATGCAAAGGCTGCGAGGGTCGGTTCAGATTTTAAGCACCGCAAAAGACATTTGCATTAAGCCCATTCGCCATCTTCTTTTTTTCTTTTTTTGGTTTTAATTGCACATCCTTCCATCTCAAGCTGCTTCAGGTTTCAGTAAACTGTTGGTGTGCTTCTTGATGCTGTCTTTGATGTTGTTTTAATCTGCGGCCACTTCAAAGAGCCTCTCATTCCTCCTGCTGCTGTTGTTTGGTAATGTTTTCCTCGTCCTCTGCTCCTGCTCGCCCCTCTCCTACTTCTCATCTGCCTCCCGCAGTTGTGTAACGTTGTTGTTTTCTGTTATCCACAGCCATCTGCAGAACTCGAGTCACGCCGCGCCGTTTGTCATCGTCTCAGAGGAGGCCATCGCTAAGGGCATCCGCCGCATCGTTGCAGTGACAGGAACAGAGGCCCAGAAGGTCAGGGGACACACACACACACACACAGCTTACACTTACTGATGTACTCGCTCAAAGCGTTACACTCGTGTACTCACTTCCACCCCCACATACAGAGAAGGGTTTAGACAACATTTTTAAGACGGTAGCCCCACAGAGGGGCGGGGGTGTCTTGATGGTGAAATGTTCACACTGGTAACTACAAACACGACTGATTAAAGGAAAATTTTCCCCAGACAAAGCGACCTTTGGGTTTCTGTGATGAAACTTGAATGAATGTTGGGGTGAACACTGTATTAGAAAGAAGAATGTAGCACCCCTCTCTCTTCAGGCCCACAGGACAAATTTACTATTTTTAGACAATTAGTCTTTCATCTTTTCCACCGTCTTCTCTTCTCATTCTTCCTCCTCGTGTTTCTTTGCCCTTTTTGATCTTTGCCCCTGCCTCACTCCTCACTCTGCTGTGTCGCATATCCATCAGGCTCAAAGGAAAGCCGATGCCCTGCGCCAGTCTCTGTCTGCCCTTGGAGACAAGGTGAAGCAGCAGACAAGCCCAAACAAGGACATACAGAAAGAGATTGCTGACATGACTGAGGTAAATGGGATGTTTGGTTTAGAGAGACATTCTGAGGCAAATAAAAAAAATAATAATAATAATAATTGCAAATTGCGCTGTGGTAACATCTCCGTCTCCTCTGCAGTGGATAGGCACCGCAGTAATCTCTCAGTGGCAAAAGGATGAGATGAGGGAAACCCTGAAGGGCCTGAAAAAGACCATGGATGACTTGGACCGCAACTACAAGGCTGACATCCAGAAGAGGGTTCTGGAGAAGACGAAGGAGGTGATTGAAAGCAACCCAAACCAGCCGTTGCTCATCATGGAGATGGAGACTGGAGCCTCAGCAAAGGTGAGAGTCAAGACGGAATATTTTTGGGAAGTGAAGTCTAAAAATCAGTAGCAGAATTCTTATAAATCTTTTTACGTGTTATTCCATAAAAGAACCATGTCCTCGTTGGATATACAGAGCATAAAGAGAGAGCAGATTTATAATCCAATCCCCGAGACTTCATCAGCATCCTGTACAGAAATAAATTAGGAGTGCAAACAGTATTAAAATTCACTTTATCTCTGCACATTTTCTCAGGCTCACTTAGCTTATCTCACTGTGTTATTGCCACGGGACTAAATCAGCTCTGTGGCCCATTAGTTGTGACCTTGAGACATCAATAGTGCTGATTAGGAGATGTTTTTTATTCTTCTCTTCCCACTTCCTTTTTCCCCCTCTTTACATCCCTCTTTCCTTCTTTCTCTCTCAGGCTCTGAATGAGTCACTGAAGCTGCTGAAGTCGCAGTCCCCTCAGACAGCTGCGATGCTCTTCACTGTAGACCCAGATGCTGGCAAGATCACCTGTTTGTGTCAAGTCCCACAGGTATCGTTCAGTGACATATGCTAGAAGCCTTGCTCTGAGCATTTTCCATGGATTTAACACTCCGCTTTCCACCCTCCACCTTTCTTCTCTGCAGGATGTGGCTAACCGTGGCCTGAAGGCCAGCCAATGGGTTCAGGAGCTGTGTCCCCTGCTGGACGGCAAGGGAGGCGGCAAAGACATGTCTGCACAGGCCACGGGCAGGAACACACAGTGCCTGCAGGAGGCGCTCCAGATGGCCAACGAGTTTGCACGGCTCAAACTGGGGGAGAATTAAGAGGCGCGAGGGTGGGGTCTGTGTGGGAGGTGCGGTTACAAACATATCGGGGAGTGAAGTGGAAATTAGTCTGAAATCTTCAAACATCCTGTCTTTGTTTTTCCTCTCCTCTTTTAGACTTAGAAAGGCTGGAAAACTAGCAAAACTCAACCACTGATGCTCAGCCAGCAATAAATGAGCCACTCGTCTTTACTTTCTGCTTTGCCCTGTTAAAACTCGTCTCTCTGGGAATAACTTGAACACATAAGATCCACTCATAACTGGAGGATGGCAGATGATTTCTACTTTCCTGTTTCCAACTCATTTTTGCATGCAAAGGAAAAGAAAAGGGACATACATTTGATGTAGCCTCCTACAAGTACTGTGCAGCTCAGTTAAATTGACAAAAAATTCCCACCTTGGAGCACAAAGTGGGCTTTCGACATACCACCATCCTGCCTCCGTGTTTAGTTTCATCTCACTGTAGTCCTGTTTGTTTAGAAACAAGTCCCCAAGGCACTTTGTCATTCTTTTGGCTTCCTGTACCACTTGGGCTCAGGAATAACAGTAAAGTTGACCCAGCTTGGACACAGTATAAATAATGTTTATCCTTTATTGGCAGAAAGCAGTTTGGCTCCGTCCATGTGTATGACAAAAGCCTGTGTGCTCTCCTGTGATTAGCTGGACAGTACATGCAGTAGCTGTATTATAGTCTTCAAATAACAAGCCATTTTCTGACATGTAATAAAACAATGGGTTTAATTTAGTAAATTAAGAATTCACTAACTGTAAAATGATCACGAACATGTCTAGTAACCAATCTTTGCAACTTGACATTTAATATTGATTAATTAAATGCAGAAAGTTTTGTTATTGTATCTGCTTCCTGTCACTGAAATGTCACGCTATGGGATGGAATAAATACAGCTGACAAATGCCACATGTCTGTGTCATTCCTTGTTGATCTGTGATGAACTTTGGGTTATTCATTTCAGATGGACTGTTATTGATTTGAGATTGATCTAAACTCCAAGCACTGTTCATAAACTGTGTGTAAAGGATGGCTGTAGCTTCCACGTCTCAGTGTCTAATAACCAGCAGGGGGCGACTCCTGTGGTTGTGTGTGGTTGAACAGTTGCTACTGTATGAGCTTCACATTCAAATCCAGCTCTCACTGGATTAAAAAAGATAAGAGTGTGACAGCCAAAACTCAAATTGAGGTTATCTCTTATAGTCTATTGATACTGACACAATCAGCTACTAAACAAAAATGTGACCCAATACGACCTGTTAAAAGAAGTGAGAGTTGCATACCTTGTACAAGCTTTTGTTGCAGACACTATATCAGCACTGATTTATTATCATTACAAATCCTTTGACCATTTGGCATCACAAACACAGCATCAGGCCTTAACCTCATGTTTCTTGAAGCTTTTATTTGTACAATGCCATAAGATACAAAGAGTCTGTTCACATATCATACAGATGTTTGAGTGCAGTAAATACACGTTGTCCAAAAGGTATTCCTACCAAGGAATGAGACATTAAAGCCGGACTAGACAATGACAAATCCATACAGCAATAACAGGAAACCGTCCACATGGAGAGGTCTTACCCCTCCAAACGTTAGTGTTTAAATATCTGACTACTCGTTTTGTTGTTGCGACAGATGCATTCACTAAGCAGCCTTTAAGCCTACTTTATAAGACTGGTGTTTTGTCTAGCTCACTGTAGAGTACTGGGACAACAGCTAACGGAGGTATGTATGAGTGTTGGCGTTACAATCCACAGAGACAGTCTGACATGGGCTGTCTGCAGCTCACTGACTGCTGCTGCTGCTAAAGAGCCGTTTCTGTTCAGTGCAGACCAGTGAACTGATGAGGAAGGAGCAGCTTGTGGCTGTTCCCACCTCAGCAGGCTGGCAGGAGGAGCCGGCGATGTAACGATGCCAACAGCCAGCACTGGCAGTGTTTTGATCATGATGTATTTGTTCCTACAAACTCTTTTTCAAACAGCCAGTGCAATGTCTGTCCCTACTGCACAAACCTATTCTCCATTACTTCAGAGTGACACAGAGATTCCACCACAGCAAATGGAAAGAAACAGAACGAGGCGAATGAATTAAACTATTAATCCGGCACAGGTTATCTATCATTTACCTCTACTAGACAACCACAAATTGATCCAATTTTATTTGTTCCTGTCAAATTAAGTAATGATTTAAGATTTTTTTTTTTGACAAAGACTCAAAATGCCTCATCTGTCCTCATACCAGTGCCTCTAAAGCTCATTTATTAACATGCTGCATCTTGTTTGTTTAATCATTAAAGACTAAAACCTGTCTATGGGAACATAGACTGTATATAAAAGATGGGCATAGCTTCGGGTTTAAAGAGAGCGCCAATGGATAAATATGTTAAATCTGAATTCTCATCAGCACATTTTTAAGTACCTTTATTGTGAGTTAATGGTCTTAACTGTTAGCTGAAAACATAATGTTCATTTTGCAAATTATGGTTCCAATTAGTTTCCAGAATAACGATGAAGTGGTGTTTATCTCCTGTGCAACGGACACGTGGTTAACCAACGAGCAGTGTCCACCAGATATGGCCTGCTCTCAAAACTGCTGGTTTCAAAAACGCTCATCTCTAACCAATGAGTGATGTCACAGTGGCTACTTCTTTCTTTTATAAACAGTCTTTGGGTTCCACCCCACCTGAATTTCCTCCACTGGTCCCGCTTCCAAACTGTCTGTTCATATTAATGGGTAGAAAATACGTGGAGCACAAAGGGGTTCAGATTCCATCTTTCAGGGAAAAACAGTTTTCTTACTAAATGTGTAACACTAAAACAAAGCACTCAAAAGCACCAGTCTGCATTATGTTAGCTTCATTAGTTTTCGGTTCAGTGCCCGGTAACAATTTGCCGTATTGCTGCAGGGGAACCAAATCTCCTAATACATGTTGGTGAAAGCAGGTCAGTCCACAATTAAAATCATCATAACTCAAACATTAACCTAGAGTTTTCTGATTTTCCCTTTTAAATTTCTGCATGTGACGCTATAAACATTATTGTCCAGCTTCCTTTTTTTTGCTGATCTGGTGTTTTGAAATGGTCTTAGTTCCCTTCACTCATTCTTTTTGATTACCCCATAAACAATGCAGCCAATTAGTTTAATGTGCCTCTGTTTCTATCCACGAAAATGGAAAGTGTGGTAAACTCCCCGTGCAGCGTCTCAAAGCTCGATAACATAGTTTCAGGCGATCAGTAATTGGGTGATGTTTGTGGCTTCACCGAGCAGCAGCACATGACACGTGAGACAAAACTGAGTAAAAATAGTCCTGGATGTATCGGGGACCTGCATTCCACTGACAGCACGAACAAAGCGGCTTTTAGCGCAGGGATGGTCGGGGTAGTCCGGTCTAAAATTATTGTATAATTGTATTAAATCAGTCCAGTTTAAACTCAGCATTTTCTGTAAGTCAGCCTCAGTGAGCCACACAATCAAATTTCACAGCCTAGCACAAGCACACAAACACAAATTTAACTGAAATGCTTTCAGTTGTTTCCTACAAAGTTACAACACAGAACCTAACCAGAAAACTGGTTCTCCAGGAGAAAAGAAAAATGAGTGTATTGGGTCAGAGAAAAGACCTACTTTAGGTTAGAAATACTACAGGGAACACTCAGATCTGTGTCATGTAGGTGGAGGGAAAAACTCCACACTAATCTAGGCTGGTACACCCGAAAGGGATCGCCCTGCTACTTATCTCTTTCTATCACGATGTTCAGGTCTACAGCTGTGAGCCAGGAAGCTGAAAGCTGTTTCGATGTCAGAACAAGGTCTGGTCAGTTTGTGTGTGTGTGTGTGTGTGTGGTGGGGGGGGGGGGGGGGGGGGGGGGGGGGGGGGGGGGGGGGGGGGGGGGGGGTTACAGTTACGGCTTTTGATAGGAATGTGTTACACTGCTACCGGAGAGCGACATAAATAATGTCTGCATAAAAGCCACATTATCTCCAAAACAATTTACACATTCATTCTGAAAGTGGCAGCTGACGATTTTAAGAAAACACCGAACCAGGCTCAAGTTCACCACAAAAGCAGTACAGTGATACGTCTACAATTTTAGCTGTTTTGTTATCATCTGCATCTGCTGTTCTACACTCGCGGCGTGCTTCAAAACAGACAAGAACAGGACAGGTACCCGCAGAGTCGCGGGCTTGAATAAAGCCGATTAAAGCTCTCTCTGTCTGCCGTCTATCTTGCCTCACGAGTATCTACCCTGTGTCCCAAAAAGAAGCAAAGGGCCTAATATGAATTCACGGCGAGTCACGCTGCATCACGAGTTTACATCCTCTCCCTCAGCAATCTTTAGAAAACAATGACAGTAAGGAGTGAACACCAGGGGACGTTTGTACCGTGACCAGAAGGCAGAAGAGCGTGTTTCATGAAGGTGTGTGCATGTACAGCTCAGAAGGCACAGTTCTCAGCCAGAAGATGTGCATGTGTGTGCTTTTGTCTGCACGTGTTTGTGGGAAAAAATGGCAAATGGTAGCAGGTGTGTGTTGCCGATGGAGCAGCTGTAGGCCAGAGGATGTCCAGCAGCAGGACAAGGCACGAAAGCATGAGTGTACACGTGTGTGTGTGTGTGAGAGAGAGAGAGACAAAGAGTGTCCAGAATCAGCCACAGCAACACCAAAACATCCTGTAAAATCTGTTATGTGCAAAGAAGAAGAAAAACACTGAAATCAACTACAATGAAGATACAGTAATACGCCAACGGAGCTCATATCAGAAGCAGAGGCACAGCTTAAAGTGGACCTCTTATGCTCATTTCCAGCTCCATGTTTGTTGTGTTTTTATTCTTGGGCTCTCACAATAGCCTTTAATGATTTATAGCTCAAAGTAATCTTTATTTATCATATACTGGGTCTTCAGCTTGCCACTGAAAACAACCAGTGTTGGCTCTTTTCCCTTTAAGCCAGCTTTCTTCTGATTAGCTGAGATGAACAAATTAGGCACAGACCCCCCATAACTGTCTGAAACTGGGTGATTAGAGCAGGCTGAAGCCTTTTTCACCTCAGTACTTGAAATTTTGGCCATGTTTGATATGAGCATCCACTTCTGTAACAGTAATATATATATGACAGAAAATTAGGTAAAGCATAATGGGTACTCTTTAATCGTTCTCAGTAAGAATGATGGTTAAAGTACATGTAAAATGTAAAACAGCTAATAAGAACATACCTCAGTAATAATGTCAGGGGATGATATCCCCGAAGTTATAACAACAATCTCAGAGAGATGCGATTGTTCTCTCACACAAGTCTTATTTCACATGGATGAAGCAGGTGCTGCAGAAGTTGGCGCTCACAGTTCCTACGCAGCTTCTATTGACAAATCTTCATAACCATTTTTAAGGAGGTGTCAGATTTGGTATTTTAACTCAGCGCATGCCACATTATGAGTCACTAAATACACGCTGACTCAGAAAGAAAAATATTCAAGCTGTACCTAGCACTTTTCTCACAGAGCAGCATGCTCTATGAGTCTGTCTGTGCTGTTTGCCCTGGGTTAAAATAGGAAGGCCGGATGTGAAAAAATGTGAGATGAAACAAAACAGAAAACATAAAAACACTGCTGGGGAATTTTGGGAGCCTCATAGAGCAACAGCGGCGACAGGACCTGCAGAGGTTTTGTTTCTCTGTAAGCATATCTTGAGGATCTAACAGCCCAGCTCAATGCTTTTTCCTATTCATAAAACATTAACAAAGCTGATTTAAACACAAAACAAATCAAAAAAACTAAAAGCCTGAAACCATCGGCAGGGAAAACCATTATATTACTACCTTTTCTCATTTTAGATGTATGAAAACAGGACACGCTGTTGCCAGTGGTCAAAAACTCCACAGGATCCCTTTAACTCTGAATGTTGTTGGTTTCCTCATAAATATTTAATACTATTTTTGAAATATGTCAATTTGAAACTAAGTGTTTAGACCCTTTAAGTAATTCATGACTTACAGTTTGACAACTCACCACTGAATCGAGCCTGTGACTGACAGAAATATTATCAAAAAAAAAAAAAATGTTAAAAGGGGCCATTAATGCTCATTTTCTGTTGTGGTTTCTGCTTGATTAACAGTTTAAAAAAATGTTTTCAATAATTTACCTTATACTGGCCCTTTAAATAGCCACCCAGCGCATCATCTAACTGAAACATTCTGGCCTCTTTGTTGTGATTGGCTGTCTTGCACCCTTGCCTTCTTATCGTAGGAAAGCCAGAGCTGTGGCTGACCATATAAGGAAATATGCACCAAGCTGACATCAGATAGACACAAGAGTAGAAAAAAAACATTTAACTAAGCCTTTAGAACTGTGTAAAATCTGGGATTAGAGCTCACAGCAGTTACTTTTATAGAAGCTTACCTTATTACTTGAAAATTTGGCAATATTTAATATGCGCATCCACATTTGTAACAGTATATATGAAAGAAAACAAAGAAAAGCACATAAAGTTTCAAAGCCACCGCTCTCAGTACAAATGCTGCATTTACAATAATGATTCAAATCAGTATAACTGCATTAGGTGCGAGTGAAGAGCGAGTTGAGTTCACTCTGCCAGTTTTTCTTCATGTTTTACAGACCTGCGTAGGAACCCTGAGTACCTTTCATTTTCAGCCTCCACCTCTTTATGACCACATCTCCATGGATGAATTTACAACCTCAGCTCAAACCAAATACTTTCGCCTGCTCTAGAAATGGTCTAGTAGCACATCCTAAACTATCATTTGCTTGTTTTCTTGTTAAAGACATATCAACTAACAATGGCGAATATCAACGAGTAAATCACTACTACTTGATGGTGACAGAAACACTTTTTTTTCCTGTAAATCCCTCAAATCCAACAAAGCTAAGAATGAACTCTGCGTTCTGCGGGGGGTGGGGGGATGTCATCACAATGGGACAGGATGTTCAGTTTTATGGCAGAGAGGTCAAGTGTAAGGCGACTGGTAGCTCCGCCCCCTCCAGACACAGCTGAAAGTTTTAATTGGTTGAAGAGGGACTGGTGCTAGTGGTTAATGATGCTGAGCTACTTATGAGTTAATAACTCTAATATCTAGTGGAGGTTTCTTTCACTCCATTAAATGGGCCTTAATTTGGGATGAAGTGCTCCGAACAGTTTCTAAGTCCACTGAGGTGTGGGAGGTTGCCTGAAGTCTTAGCTCCTCCATCTTTTCCAAACCAGAGCGGTGAGTTTGAGTAGCGCTGTGCAAGCGGCTGCACATAAACAGCAGCGACGCGACGCCTTCTTCTTTTTCCGCTTCTCATGCCGGCTTTGTCAGTCTGTTTCTACAAGCCCCAGCTCTCTGTTTTTAGTCCTCTTCTCCCAAATTAGACCTGGACAGACCACATGAGGATTAAACTCGGGGCCCAGACACCAGCATGCCTCCATCCAAACATAAAATCCCGGGAGATGGGCTTTTGGCCTCACCACAGTCAAAGCGTCATTCTCCCAGAACATTTCCTCTCCGAGTCTGAATGTGAATAAAGGCTGTAGCAGGGGCCTGTGGTTGTTGTGGCATTTAAAAGCAGGATGCGGTGCTAGTGCTGCAGTAATCTTTCTGAGTCAGAATGGCTGAAAGGCAAAAGTCTCCATTGTGCTTCTGTGGGTCAGCTGCATGGTGCTAATGCCTTGCGAGACTGTAAGGACTCTGGGGACTTTAGAGGACAGTCATATGCTATAAACCTAGAGCAATCACGCACTGTCTTATAAAGAACCATTTGACAACCCATCACTGTCAGACAAAGTCCTTATAAGACTGTCTTCTCCAGTAGAAACCACATAAATATGAGTTTACAGTGAAAATTGTCAAGATTTGAGAAGAACTGTTTATCAAGTGGCCTTTTAAGTTCTGGAGTCCTTTAAATGTCCAACATTACACTTTTGTGTCTGCAACCTCAGCCTTTTCTGAAGGTCTGTACCTAACAAGGGGAACAACAAACGATGTAGAACAACATTTCTCTAGACGCTGACCGTTCAGCTTCTGTCGTCTTTTCAGTACATATGATAGCGTGTCTCTCTTATTTATTGAGGATTAGGTTGTCCTCCAAGGTGAATATTTCCTCTGGATTTAGTCCAAAAGTGGGACATGTTTTTCCTCTGTTTCCTTCTCCATCCTCCTCCATGCTGCAAACAAAGTCAGTATTTATTGTCATTGGTTAGGTTTTCCTCCATGGGCCCTCATACCTGTGTTTGTGCTGTCCCTTGCCTTGACTTTCAGTCCTAACGCAGCCCAGGTGAAATCCTGAGCCTTTTGCTTCTAATTTGAGGCTCAACTCCCACTTTAGAGCAGCGAAAAGAGTCACGTTGGATCTACACAATAGTTGTTCGTAGCTACTTAACAGAGGGCATTCATTTAATATGAGGGGAAAGTGAACGGAGTAAAGTGTTGAGTACCAACTGTGATCACTTTGTCTCGTCTTCCGTAGCCATTTGGTTTTACTTCAGCTGAGAACCTAAACTTGTGCAAGCAAGTGAAAGCAAAAACATGATGTAAGCAGCCTGTATAGTGTCTGTTTGCTGCACCAGCCCTCTAACACTAAACTTTAGATATATGCAGGATGGTTTGCTGGTTATTTTCCAGGAAAGACTGTGATTTTGCCGGCTTTGGCCAGCCGCTCAATGATCTGGGCTTCGTAGTCTGCGTCGTGGACGCCGGTCTTCCTGAATTCTCCGGAGTAGCGGTTCTGCTCCCAGTAGTGGTGCCAGTTTCCACGGCTGTCTGCACCGAAACCAAACACGTTCACCTAGAGGAGAGCAGATCATAAAACAAGACATATGACACAAGTGCCACGTTGATGCAAACGCAGAGAGAGAAAGAAGAAGAACAGACCTCATCACAGACGTGCAGAGCAAAGAACAGCACTAGCATCCCAGTGGAGGGGTAGCGGCCATGATGTCTAGTCCAGCGGTCGTGGATGTATTTAAAGAATGCTGGGTTGAAGATCTGGACCTGGGTCATGGAGGGACACGTAGAGAAAGGGAAGATACCATAAGATAAAGTCTTATTTACTGTGAAATCAAAGCAAAAGTCCCACAAGAAAACTGTGGAATTTCTTGTTTATTTGAAAGTACCGCCTCGGGCAGCGAGACCTGCAGACCTCTGCTTCAACTACAAAGCCACATCGTTCCAACTTGAGTAAAATTCAAGCTCATTCCTCATTAAAATGAAAGTTGTTAAACAGATGTTTGCACTTTAACACAGGGAAGATAACCCCATGCATATTATAGACGCTGCATATTCCACCGGTCCCACAGAACAAGTTAAATTTTAATACTCCCTGCAGTTCTGATCACTGTGAAAGATTCAAGGACTTCTTAAGGGAATGAATGGTCATTAGAAATGTATCATCTACCTCTAGGTGATACTCAAGTCTGCAACAAACTTAGAGAGGCTGCTTAGAACCCCATTTACTCCCCCACCCCACAGTGGGGGAGTAAGTCTTTTAAATCTCTAATTTTGGGTCGGCCACAAAGATGCTGTAAAAAACTTTTTTAAAAATAAATCAAAACTGAGTCTCTGACCAAGCGAAGACATTTGCAAGGTCTTCACATGACAGGGATTAGTCTGAGTTTATTTATTTTCACGGATTAAAAATACCCATAAACGAGCAGATTAGTGAAAACAAAGGAAGGGTTTATAATCTAACTGTAATCCTTCATCAACAATGGGAATGGGGCGAAACAGTTGTAGCAGACCAGGTTCCCTCTTTGTGTGTGTGTGTGTGTGTGTGTGTGTGTGTGTGAGAGAGAGAGAAAATGGCCAAAATTAATTGCACTCAATGAAAATACATACCTTGTCTTTATCTACTCGGAGGAACTGCTTCACTGGAGCGTAAGTACTGAGAGGGAGAGAGAGAAATTGATTGACTACATTCAATCAGCACTTTATGTGATTGCTGGAGCTATGAATTCTGGATGATTGACAGCTGGCAGATTGTTCCACCCCAAAAACTCTCTGGCTTCTCACATCTCCACTCCACGTGTCAGTGCATGTGTGTTAAGAAAATGTTATTTATTCCCCAAAGATACTCTTCCGTGTGTCTGTGTGCCCTGAAGTCAAATGGCAAGTTCCAAGCAGTAAGCAGTATTTCACATGTCTTAATCCATGCTTATGCATGTCTGCGTGCACGTGTCTCGTCTTACAATCGAATCTGGCCCGTGGACAGAGCGCTGGTGATCCAGACCAGATCCAGTGTTTTGAAGGGAACGAGCACGAAGCTGACGTTGGCTGCCAGGTTTTTGGCACTCTCTGGGTACATGAAGTGGTGAGTGGTGTGGCTGCCCGCGTCTTCCTCGTAGCCCACTGTGGGGGCCAGATTTATCCTAGGAGAGAGAGTGAGGGGGGAACAGAGTGAGAGATGAACATCATCAGGTCACAGGCTGTTAGAAATTGGTGTACGAGGCCTCGGGTTTTACCTCCAGATGGAGTCAAACTGGTGCCAAAGGACCTTCACATGGATTTAATTTCACACTGACTTGCCAAATTCCTGCTCATGTTGCTGGAATCAATTTCTTGAAGCATGACTTCATGACCTCATAGAGCTCAATATAGATACTAATTTTGGCTATTATGGGTCTATGACAGATATATCGGTATACAGATATCAGCTTGTGTGTTATTCAGCTATTTTGTAACTGATAAAATAAGTTTGAGAGCAAACAATACAGTTGTTTAAAATGTGCTTAACTTAAATAAAGTAAAAATAAAGCATGTCATAAAAGAAAATGGGCTCAGTTTGACACACTTTACAGCTGAGGTGATTTTAGTGTTTCGCTGCTGAATGCAGTTTGATTCAAGGTCACACAAACAAGTTCTTCACCTATAGGCCGCTGTTCTCAGCGACTGTTTGTTTGCTTGTTCTTTACGTCATAGCACAGCTCCCATAGCAGTGAAAACACCTTACGTTTATCACAGTTACACTATATCAAGTTCACATATGCAGCGTATACAGTAATGTATATTATATGCAGGAAAATCAGTCAGACAGTAACTAATCGCTCAGCTGCGTTTGAGCCATTCATTGTATTTACAGTAGCTGTGACCCACTGTCTGGAGGAGTGATCCGTTTATGTAAACAGTTGGTTGCGCTTGGAATTAAAAAAGTGGCTACTGACTTCACCTTACCATATGCCAGTGAACAAAACAGATGTTGTTCACACAGCAGGAGTTAAAAAGCATGCAGACAGGCGGTGGGTGGTGATAGTGAGGGGGACTTTTGTGGGTCAAGCTGGTTGAAAAACAAATGAAAATCAAAGCACAGCATTAAGAAATCGTAGCAAGAGATGGAAGTTGCAGGCTGCCCACACAGGTCTATTGAGAATGCAGCTCTAATGGATTCCATTGCCTATAGCAGGCAAAAACACATTATATCAGTCACTCCTGCTGAGTGTTTCATGGCACCGGCATGTGTCCTCGACACTAACTCGCGCGCAGTGCAGGAAACTACATATAGCTGTGCTCATGAGCTGGATTGTTTAAGAACAATCAGGCTTTGTGATCCGTCAATGCGGCTCGGAAACAGCTGGGGAGCAGACTGACACAAAAGGATTTATGTGCCTCTGTGCATGGGCACAGAGGCACATAAACTTGTAGGCTGCGACAGAGATGCAGCCTACAAGTTCAAATGTCTCGGGACAGAAATGCTGGGATTACTTTTGCTATCGCACACATATCTGCTGTTTGCTTCTTTGTAAGTACACCTCCCCATCCTGTACACACATGCACACACAATCTAGATGGCTATGATGATGGAACTTTAATGACACATACTGTGCGGAGTGAGAATGCAGTGTAATCCCCACATAAACTCTTTTTTCTTCTTCCCTCCAGCTGTCTCCCTCCTCTCCTCTCCCTCCTCCACCTCCAAGCTTTGGTCTTACAGCATAATTTTACTTCTTTGAGTCGTGCTTTTATCTAATAGTGCCCTGCATCCACTCTGTTTTGTCTTGCTCTGCTCATCTATCCGTTGCGGCCGTCTCTCTCACCTCATAATGTAGTTGTGATCATCAATGGTTGCGCCATATCTGGCCCCGCGAAGGTTCCCGGAGTTCCCCACCACAGCGCAGCGCAGGCAGCGTCCCGGATCCCACGAGCCGTACGGCGACCTTCCGGGAATCACCTGTGATAAACAACCGTGATTAAATCAAGCAGACTGGACCGAAGCTACGGAGGAAATTAAATACATCACAAATACACATAAAACGACCTAACCTGCAGCTCAGACCTGACTGTGAAAATACATGCAGCTCTCAATATTGGGGTGAATTCTTTATGAGAATCCCCATGAAAAATACAGGAACCACTTCAGCCCTAAGGGAGCCAGACTAAACCTACATCCTTATGGGAAAGCAATTTAAGTGCTTTGAGAGTCCGAATATAAAAAAGTCATACGGACGCGCTGGAGAGGAATGAGCCAGGTTTGAGATAAACCAAATGTCAAATAAAGACAATCTGCTCCCCCTCCACTCAGTCTTTGGACGGAAGTCTGAATTAATGACTTGGCTGATATGAAAGCACTACGGCAAAGGAAAGATGAATTAATAATATAAAATACCTGGAACAACCTCAGCAGCACCTGCTGGATGCTGTGGGGTTTAAACTGCGGCTGTAACATCTAGAGAGAGAACGAGAGAGAGAGAGAGATAGTTAGGATGTGTAGTTTCTCCTCTGCAGACAAATCATATCTGACAAGAGACTTTAAATTTAGTTACATTCTGTGTGCCCGTGTGCATGTGTATGCATGCACTCACCTGCATTCAAGAGAAAATGAGCAGATGCTTGTGCCTAAGTGTGTGCGTGTGTGTTTAGGTAACAGCTACGTGTCAGACTGACAGGATGCAGTCAGACTGTGGTCAAAGGAGCTGAGGCATTGCCGTCCACATGTCAAAAACAAGCTGAGTGAGAAAATCTTTTTAAAAAAGAAAAGAAAGCAGTGGGGGAGCTCCCAAACACCTTTTTTTTAAGGAAGGTTGTTTCAGAGTAAATTATTAAAAAAAAAAAAAAAAGATTTGGTAAATGTAAAGGTGCACAGAAGAGAAAAAATAAGATCTAAACATAGCTCAGAGAAAGATGAAGAGAGGAGGAGAGTGATACAATAGGTCGCTCTTAAGCTAGCTGTCTGTCAGAGGATTAATGGATAAATAACACCATAAATGTGAAGCTACTGGTGTTTTACATTGAAAAAAACACGTTCCTCCCTTTGGCTACTGTAAAAATGGGTTTAATGCATTGTTCATCAGCTTGTCTGAAAACATGAATAATAATCTAAGCGCTTTAGCTTAAACAGAGTCCATTATAATTTTAATGAGGAAGGTCGCTTAGAAAAAAAAATAAAGCACAGCACCTCACAAAATTACCATACTTAAAAGCTCCACCATTTTACAGGGCGCATTTGAAATGAGCACAGAAGTATCAGTCTACCCTCTGACCTGTGGGTGGTGACTTTTGAAGCCATTTTAATGTGAAGCCTTAATAGCTTTTAAACTGGTGAACTTTAAAAAGCGCTTAAACTGTCTTGGCATGTTTGTCCTCATAATAAATTATGACATTTCAACACATGAGACTATGGTAAGAGACCATGGGCATGACTACTTCTTGAGTCCTTGAGCATGCAAACTAGTGCCATCTATAGGTGAAAAAAGTAACAGCAGCACCAGCAGAACAATCTGGGTGTCACCTGCCACATGTGAAAATATTAATTTCTTGGTAAATGATTGGATAAATTTTACTTAATCAAATACTTAAAAACAAAAAACGCCCCTCCAAACACTAACCAGATTTCCATCAACCTCAGCTCTGCTTTGGTTTAATGGTAATTTTAAAATGTTAATCGCTTCCAGCATGTTAGCATCGTGACATTAGACTTTAGCTCAAAGCATTGCTGTGCCTAATTATAGCCTCTCAGTGTTGCCAGCATGGAGGCACCCTTCATTTTTAAAGCTTTAACTCACGAAATGCCCGTTTTTTTAACTTATCCTTTAACTTCAAAGCTTTCTTGGGCAGGCACCAGTCGCTTTACATCGACAAGTGATCTTAAAGGGCATGAACTATATTGAAGCCACATGTTTACAGTTAAGAAAAACAAAATATTGTTTGCTTTATTCATGTCAGTAAGAGCGTTTTTCCTTTCTCTGGATCACGGTTTAAGTGCCCTTTTGTGGTATGATGATGCTTACCAACTAACAAACAGAAGTTGTCCAATTAAAAGGCAAAAAATAAATCCTGGCTCATTTGAGCATCTGCCAAACCATACAGGCAAATGTGCAATCATGCGTGAAAAGATAAAACAAGCACCTGCACAAATGTAAATTTTTTTTTTAAAAAATCCCATAAACAAAGAATGCAGTTTATGGCATCCTGTGGATATCCATCGGGGTATTGGCAGCCGAAGCATGGCTCCTCCTATCCATAACCATCTTTACTCTGTCTCTCCCACACACAGCAATCTTCATTTTCACACTCCTTTGTCACCCCTTCCTTTGCACCCACCAGTGCCCTTAATTCGCTTCTTCCAACACAGATCTCAGTCTTCAAGATTTTCATTCATGCATCTTCTCTATCAGCCTTTTTGCCCGCATGTCTAACTCCTGCTCTTTAACTTCCCCTTCCCGCTCTCCCTTACTGCTGCTCCTCTTGTCTATCTTCATCTCCTTTTCTCTCTGGGTTGCTTGTGCACGAGGCAGATCATAAGCCCTGATCAGAGTCCACTAATCTTTCTTTCACACCTTCTGACTTTGTCTCTCTTGCTGTTGCCTCTCTGCTATTGTGTCTTTGTCTCTGTTTTTCCAATCCTCCTTGATCCATCCATCCCTTTGCCTTCCTCGGTCTCTGACTGCATACACGATGCCAGAGTCAGCTTGGCATTCGATACCGCTGTTGTTCAGGGGCTACTAATTTTTGGCGTTTGTTTTCTGGCAGCATAGCCGGATGCTGTCGAGCTTCCTTCATGTCAGCCGTCTCCTGACTCCCAAAGTTTCCTGGCAACTGCATCCAAGGAACTCTAATTTTTCTTTTTCCATTGAAACAAGATTTCACTGCTGTTTCCAGAAGCCACATTAGATATTCAAAATTAGCCCTGTTATAAAATTAGCGACAGATGCCCAGTGTGCAAATTTTAAAAGAAATTGTAAAATTACCTTAAAAAGTACAATTACAACATTGGACAGTTTGTGTCTACAGCAACAGACTGAAATGTTTAAAATATTTGTTTCACTGCGTGCTTGCATTGTGCCTCTTCTGAGGCACGAATACACATTTGCACATTAGGTTTGATTGAAGAGGTCCAATCACGAATACGCATTAATCGCTTGTTTTCATTTCTTTATCACGCTGGTATTGGATTTGGGAATAAAAGAAAGTCGACCAATACAAAAACAAACAAATCAAATAACAAAGGAGAAGTATTTTTTTTCACTGGTTGCATCGGGTGCATAGACTTCCCATAACAAATAACTTTTGGACTGAAGAGGTTCTCTCAGAAGAAATAAAAGGAGGTAACTGACTAGGGAGCAGCTACACAGATGATCCTTACTGTGAATTGCTGAAGTCTGCCTCATAAAACTTTTTACCAGGAAACAATGTCTTTTTCTGTTTTCTGATTCCCAAATGCAAGGACTGTAAGTCATCCTTACTTTACATTACAGTGCTCAAAGATAAATACTAGCTCAAGACACAACAATATAAACAGCAGGCAAGACACTAGACAGCAAGCCATTATTACTCTTGAGGTCTGTGGCCGTTCCTCTCTCCATTCTCCACCCAGCCATTCATTAATTCCTGTTAAGTTAAAATGGATGTATTGATTAGAGAGTGGAAATCTGCTGACTGCAGTGTGAGAGAATAAATATTGTGTAGTTGCAAAATAAGGCTTGCCTTTTAGGTTTGACGTCAATTCTTTTGAAAAAGTCAGAATTCACGCATGACTCAATTAAAGACTCTGGAGTATGTCTGTGATTGTAATTCTCAGCAAATTTCCGCACAACTAATTCCAGCAGTCCAACAATTCTTGACTGTGATATGCAGGGTTTCTCTTTTCAAACAGAAATAATATTCTAATTAAGTTCTAGTCAAGTTTTTATTCTCCGCAGTACCCTCTGCAGGAGAGGCCGCATGAATTTCAATGTAATTATTTACATGCCTTGTGATCACTCTGGGCAAATTGTTAAGCTTCATTCAGGGTGCTGTGACATTTTTCTACTCTAAATTTATGCAGACAACAAGTAAACTGGCACTTTTCACTGTGTCTGCAGTATTTCAGAAACAAGGACAGCTGCCTGTCTACAACACTTATCTCTCCAAAGCCTGGTGAGTTGTCTTTGCCTTCATAGGAGGCTAATAAATATAATTTACATTATGTTCATTCTTACAATATTTTAAGGAACATTCTAAAATTAGAGAGAAATATGGAAACTCTCTATGAAGTTTCCAAATTTAAATGTTAAGGTATTTTAAGATAGGTAGAGTTTTCCTCCCCATTAGCATTAGCAACGATTTTAACATATCTCCCAAAACTACACTCCAGACCTCAAGTTAAGAGGTCTTCAAGGTCAGGTGTTCGTGGTGCCAAACAAACACACAAGGTATATGTTATATATTAGAAATCAAGCAATAACAGCATTACATACGTGGTGTAACCAACACAAGTCGTTCATTAAAATGACTGCCTACAGTGGTCAAGCAGTGTGACTTATTGGAAGTCCATTAAAAGCTGCTGCTGGTCAGAGGAGATGATTACATTTCTGGACTAATTAAATTCAGAAACCACATTTAATATAATTAAATTAATATAATTTAATATAAATGTATTTTAGATCTGCCCATTCCTTTCCTATCCACTCTTTCTTCCCCCCTCCCCCAGTTCATCACCACCCTGTTACAATGTGACCTAATGACTTGGCAGCTGTTGGCCTGTGTTTGCAGTTTTTTGCCATTTCAGAGCTTAGCTGAGGATTCAGCTTTGAAATAAGAGTCTAACCCGGCCACTGAAGGACACTAAACTGGATGACACTTACTGCAGATGCAAACAAACACATTTGCACTTAGTTTTGAGTGGACATAGAGAGACAACATGTACGTAAATAGTTACAAACCAAACTAAAAGGAGGCATTTACATATCGATCCTTTAAGTGCTTCCTGTCAGTCTCTCACACTTGACTCAAAAAAAAAAAAACTCATTCTGGGGTTTGTTTGTTGTTGTTTTTTTACACATTACTATAAAACAGTTTAAGGAAAATCCAGAGGCCAACCTTGTTTATTTGTTCCACTTTTCCACAAATACCATGACATATGACTGGCAGGGATACTTGAGAAGCATGTAGGACTTGTAAGAGGGGGATTGGTTGGCTCAGAGATGAGGCAGGATGAGGAGGATAAGATTATTATGTGTTACTCCCCCTGTGTTAGTGTTCTATAAACTTATGTCTTCCATGTAACTTGCAGCTCCCCACGCTCTCTATATACGTAAATAGAAAGTGCTTGATAGTGCTCCAGACAGTGGCACAAAGTTATTTTTGTACTGTGGTTCAGAGGAGAATGATGCTACAGTGGGGCAAAAAAGTATTTAGTCAGCCACCGATTGTGCAAGTTCCCCCACTTAAAATGATGACAGAGGTCAGTAATTTGCACCAGAGGTACACTTCAACTGTGAGAGACAGAATGTGAAAAAAAAATCCATGAATTCACATGGTAGGATTTGTAAAGAATTTATTCGTAAATCAGGGTGGAAAATAAGTATTTGGTCAATAACAAAAATACAACTCAATACTTTGTAACATAACCTTTGTTGGCAATAACAGAGGTCAAACGTTTACTATAGGTCTTTACCAGGTTTGCACACACAGTAGCTGGTATTTTGGCCCATTCCTCCATGCAGATCTTCTCAAGAGCAGTGATGTTTTGGGGCTGTCGCCGAGCAACACGGACTTTCAACTCCCGCCACAGATTTTCTATGGGGTTGAGGTCTGGAGACTGGCTAGGCCACTCCAGGACTTTCAAATGCTTCTTACGGAGCCACTCCTTTGTTGCCCGGGCGGTGTGTTTTGGATCATTGTCATGTTGGAAGACCCAGCCTCGTTTCATCTTCAAAGTTCTCACTGATGGAAGGAGGTTTTGGCTCAAAATCTCACGATACTTGGCCCCATTCATTCTGTCCTTAACACGGATCAGTCGTCCTGTCCCCTTGGCAGAAAAACAGCCCCATAGCATGATGTTTCCACCCCCATGCTTCACAGTAGGTATGGTGTTCTTGGGATGCAACTCAGTATTCTTCTTCCTCCAAACACGACGAGTTGAGTTTATACCAAAAAGTTCTACTTTGGTTTCATCTGACCACATGACATTCTCCCAATCCTCTGCTGTATCATCCATGTGCTCTCTGGCAAACTTCAGACGGGCCTGGACATGCACTGGCTTCAGCAGCGGAACACGTCTGGCACTGCGGGATTTGATTCCCTGCCGTTGTAGTGTGTTACTGATGGTGACCTTTGTTACTTTGGTCCCAGCTCTCTGCAGGTCATTCACCAGGTCCCCCCGTGTGGTTCTGGGATCTTTGCTCACCGTTCTCATGATCATTTTGACCCCACGGGATGAGATCTTGCGTGGAGCCCCAGATCGAGGGAGATTATCAGTGGTCTTGTATGTCTTCCATTTTCTGATGATTGCTCCCACAGTTGATTTTTTCACACCAAGCTGCTTGCCTATTGTAGATTCACTCTTCCCAGTCTGGTGCAGGTCTACAATTCTTTTCCTGGTGTCCTTCGAAAGCTCTTTGGTCTTGGCCATGGCGGAGTTTGGAGTCTGACTGGTTGAGGCTGTGGACAGGTGTCTTTTATACAGATGATGAGGTCAAACAGGTGCCATTCATACAGGTAACGAGTGGGGGACAGAAAAGCTTCTTACAGAAGACGTTACAGGTCTGTGAGAGCCAGGGATTTTCCTTGTTTGAGGTGACCAAATACTTATTTTCCACCCTGATTTACGAATAAATTCTTTACAAATCCTACCATGTGAATTCATGGATTTTTTTTTCACATTCTGTCTCTCACAGTTGAAGTGTACCTCTGGTGCAAATTACTGACCTCTGTCATCATTTTAAGTGGGGGAACTTGCACAATCGGTGGCTGACTAAATACTTTTTTGCCCCACTGTATATGCTGTAGTATAATACATGATCTTATTATTGTGTTTTGCTTTATGAAGTTAGAAACATTAAATCACCCAAACGCAGTCTGCAGATTTAGTGTGAAGTATGCAAACCAGGTGTTTTACTCCAAAACAAGTAACTAAACCACATAGCATTTATAAGTAGAACTTTAAATTTCTGATTTGGAAACTTCTACAATTTGCATGAACTTGTGGTAGCATGCAATGCATACCAATTTCCCTTCCAGTCAGGGACATCTGACCCTAGAACACTGAGATAAAGGGCTAAGAGCTCAGACAGGCGGTGAAGAACTTATTGCCCTTACTATTGCTGGATTTTTTCATGAATAATTATGAAAGTGAATTCAGATCATGGCTTTAAATTATTTAATTGCTCACATGTAAATATACCAACAATCAAATGAAACCATTGTAGACATTATAAGTTTATCTAATGAAGTTGTTTTAAAGACTGTATGACACTGAGGGTTTCTGCCAGGAAAACTGTGGCTGCTGTAACTCGTGGAGGGATAAGTCGGCATTTTAATGCACACAAGTGAACGAATAGCTGAAGAGTGGACAAAGTATGACTTCATAACATTTCTTTCTGGTTCTTTATGACTACGTTTTAAAAAACAATCATTTAAAGTATTTTTACATGTGTGAAAACAAGAACGGTATGCTAATAAGACACATTAACTAACTTAACAGCTGTAGCATTTGTTCTAGTGCTTAGGAGCAGTGGGAGATTTAGCGCTGGCAGGCACAAACCCTGCTAATATTAACATCACATTGTATCAATCACGTATGGACGAACTATTCTGTTTGTATGTTAATTATAAAGCCAGATACTTAACATAACAACCGGGAAGCAGTGGAATCAACTACACAGGGTGTGTTCAAAATTCAACTAAAAGTTCATTAATCTTAATCTTATATCTTGCATGTTTATTCTATAATGGTTTTACAAGGGATTATGTGCTGTCACTTAGCAGGGAAAAACAAACTAACACGATAACACCTGTTAATCAGTGAGCTTTAGAAGAACTGCTAAGAAGATTTTGTTTACTTTGGAAATGCCATGCTGTCTCCAGCCTTCCAGTCTTTGAGCTAAGCTGACACGCTCTTGGATAGAGCTTAATATTTACCGATTAGGAGCAATAAGTATATATGCAAAGAAGCTAAGCTATTAAACTCGTAGCATATTGAGGGCATAGGCTCTTTGCTTTATTCGCATATTGAGAAAAAAAACATCAAACAGAAGTCAGGAACAAAACATACTTGCACATGTAATAATGCGTCACCACACCTAATATAGTATAGATTTACAAAGATGTAGGAGCCCTGGTTGTGGAGGTTATTAATTTTCCAGACTTTGAAATATGTTACAATAGTTTACTGCTTTAGCTGATGTGAAAAACAAAACAAAACAAAACAAAACAAAACAAAACAAAACAAAACAAAACAAAACAAAACAAAAACACTCCAGACTGTTACTAACTTACAGAACTTTAGAGATTAAAGTTACTTACCACCCACCAGTAGTAGACATCAGAGGGTAACTGCATGTTGTCTCTTGTCCAAACAGGAGAGATATCCGGGTCGTAGTTTTCATCGAACCAATCAGAAACTCCAGGATCCCCGACACAGCGCGGGCAGGCACACGTCTTCTGCTGTGGGGCATCAGGTGATGACAGGCGGTGCGCACCCATGTAGCTGGGCACGAGCTTCACACGCCGTGACTCTTCCCACCCGGGTGGTTCCAGGTAGTTGAATCCGACGCCCCCGCGAAGGGACACGGACAAGAATAGGGAAGTGAGAAAGATGAGAACCAGGGAGCCGAGGAGAACCCAGATTCTGCGGGAACATCTCACCCTGCCTCCTTTCTCTGCTCCGCCTCCTACCCCAGTACTACCTCCACCTGTAACCATCCCTCCACTTAACCAAGGCCTGAGCTCTGAGATTCTGGTAGCTCCCCTGGATGCACCCCCGCTCCAGGACCCCCAGCCCCAGCGTCTGTCCCGGTGCAGGGTGGAGGACGGTATGCGGCCCCCCCAAGGCCATGTCCCCACCCCTGGGCCTGCCACTGTCCCCAGCCCACAACTACCTCCTCCTCTTCCTCCTGTGCCTCCACTAAGCAACCACCACGGTCTGGTCACAGTGACGGGAACGAGCCCCTGGCTGCCAGTATGGACCACACAATCACTCCCTTTATCGGTCTGTCAAAGACACGCACAAAGACACACACACACACACAAAAATACAAAGGATAGTGTCAGAGTCAATCTGTCTCACAGTCAAGCTGTTCGCTCACCGGAGCTCCTACGCTTTCTCTATGTCTCCCGCTGGATTCTCTCTCTAACTGCTCCACAGCCATGCACTTGTCTCACACACTGAAACACCTGAACAGACACGAACACACACACACACACACACACAGGAGTCGCCGCTGAATCACACACAACTGGAGCCAGACTGCTTCAGAGGTCCTTTGTTTTCAGTGTGAGGTGATCTCTCTTTCAGCTTCGAGTACAATCCCAGCGTATTTGCACCTTTGTATCTTTTGTCCACTCCCTCCTCTTTTGAACTTTATAACTTTGCCTTTCCTGGCTTGCTCTGTCTGGATCTCTGTCACTTTTCCCTGCCTCCTTTTATTTGATTAACTGCAGTATCCATCGTCAGTGAAATCCAACAGCTGGATGCGGCACGTCTTTCTCGTTTCCTCTGCCATCTGTGTGAATGTTGAGCTTGGCCGCAGCGCTGTGCTTTCTCTCTTCCTCCGTCTCTCTGTTTGCACTGAAGCGACGTAGCCAAAGACAGCCAGCAGACTAGTCGAGAGCGGTGGAGAGAGGGAGGGAAGAAGGAAGGAGGAGCAGCAGAAGGGAGGTGGTCTGCCCTGAAGGGTGTTCCATCACTGCTCTAGCCACCCTTGACAATAAAAAAAAAAATCCAGTTTTTCCTTTATTTTCTTCCTTTTGTCTTTCTATCAAGTTTCACCTCGCCCAGTATCACCCTCTTTCAAGGTCTCTCCTTTTTTTCTTTTACCTTTTTCAGTCCATTCTCTGAATCTGCCACTGAGGAACGCTGAGCTACTTGACTGAGAGCAACTGTGTTGAGATTAAAGCTCTCCTGTGATGTGGCTCTTTCTTTACGCTCTCCTCAAACACAGAGTCTTAAAAGTTAGTATAGAAAGTTTCAGTTCTTTGTGTGTTATGATGAAATTGTAATGAAAAAGAAGTGTATAAAAAAGAACCCTTTAAGATAGTTTTCATCACACGCTGTAAAGGAATACAGCATTTCCTTCACTGATGTCTCACCAATTTGGCATCCACAGTTCAGAAAGAAAAATCAGTCAAGAAGTCCTGTCACTGTTCATTTCAAAGTGGTACAGATGTCAGATTTTTATGATGACTATTTGTCCATGGATGAGGCTGCGCCGTGGAAAGGCGAAAGTGGTGGATGGAGTGAGGCGCACAGGGCGTGATGGAAAAATAGACAAAACCAATCAGCCCCAAATCTCATCTTCTCTCCAGCTGGCTTTGAGAGGATGACGGGAGGAGGGGAGGGCGTAGCATCTGTCCTCTACCCCAGACTCTGTGTGTATGTGCACATCTTTATGCCTGTGATTTAATGTGTGTATGGTGCAAAGCTAGGTTTGCACACCGTCTGCCAAATGCACTAATTTAATTGTGTTCTACAGCTGTGCCAGTGGGTGTGTGTTTGTGTGCAGATGTTTTTGTGCATGCTCTGTTGGCTAGAAGTGTGAGTTTCATGTGGCTGGTGAGCTTAAGGTGGTTGCTTCTTAGGTCTAATCTGCTAAACTGTAATCTAAGGTTAGGACCCCTGCAGCGCCCACTTTATGCCAGCTGTCTGCCCTGCTCATGTTCGTTAGATGCCCTACAAAACACCTGCTTTGCTCACCTGCAGAGAAAGTTATGCTTCTGTATTTCTAAAAAGCAGATGTTAATGTCTAAGTGTCTCTGGATCTTTAAACTGCAAATCATTGGTTCCAGCAAAGCTACGAAACTGGTTATTTCATGATCAAATGTCCGTATCTGGTTTTGTGCAGTGTTTTATAACTTTTAGCTCCCATGTCCAACAAGAAGTTTCACTTCCTCTTCAGCTGGAAGACCTGGAGAAACAGAGAAATAGGGATAAAAGAACGCCATTAGTCTCATTAACCTCATCAATATCTTTAATCTTCCTCTTTGATCCACTCACTTCAAGCCACCTCATTTAACCTCTTCCTTATTTCTGCTTTCTCTTCTCCCTCTCTTTTCATTCTTACTTTGATTCTGCTCTTCTTTCTTAATTTGTCTTTCAGACTTTCACTCACTACAGACAAGGGCGAACATTTGGGGGGGGGGGGGGGACAAAATACTTGGTTTCTGAGTGTTTTGATTGGAAGTGAATACATTTCAAAATGTCACTATGCTGAACTGGAAATGCTGAAACAGACTGACAGCATACAGATTGAAAGAGTGGGGGCAGAATACTAAGCAGAGAAACAGGCCCTTCATATAAACAAACTCCTGTCATATCGGCTGTCTTCTGTGTTTATTGCTGCTGTACTGGATGATCGCGCATCTGTGGCACATTTACTAAGCTCAATATAAAATGTCAGGTTGCACAATTTTGCATCACAGCAATATTTCAGTGTAGATGACTGAGAGAGACAACTGAGGCTACAGACTAATTAAGTCCTGCTCATTAAGGTTTAAACTCAGTGGGGTGTTTGGACACATTTTGCCCGTGTCTGGGAAATGACACAAAAAAAAGCACAATAGAAAGTGTTTCTTGCTGGCGGATTGGTTAAACAAAAATATTTTTAGAACTGCAATATTTATTCGTCCTGTAAGAAGGCGGCTGCATGAGAAAATGTGAGTTAAACTCCCTAACGTCATTGGCTCTACAGAAAGATTAGCAACTGAATAATCACTGTGGGGGATTTTGGTTAAGCTTTTAAACTCTTGAGTTGATTCTTGCTGTAAACAACAACAATAATAATATTGAAAATGATAATTAAAAGACACTGGACTGGACTTCCAGATGAGTACTTTAAATTAAGGCAAGAATGCAATTTAAGAAGGAAATCAGAAAGGAAGCCACATCACATCTGTCACATCTGTTGTATTGTTGTCGTGTTCATTTTCTGCCATTTCACACGCTAAGCCTTCAGTGGATTAAAAAATCTAAAATAATCAGCAGTGTAATCTGCAAGTGGTAGCTGGAGCCCCTCTCTTGCATTGTATCAAAGCCAAACCTTATAGCGGTTCATTATAAGTAAGGAGGGACATCATTTGGGAAACGAAGGGCTGCAAATTCTTATTGCATATCCCAATATGTAGTTGTGTAGTGGAATGCTCTCCTCTTTGTCACCTTTAATTATAAGGATGTGATAAATGGAGCAAAGCTTGCTAGCCAGAGTGAAGTAAGCAACACATTTAACCTGCTCACTCTAGTCACATCATATACCAAACACAACCTCCTAATTTGGCTGTCTATTTAAGCTGCACACCTCCCACCTCACCCTGCATCTCTGCCTGCTGTTTCAACCCCTCCACTGCCCCAGCATCCATTTGTCGGCTTCAGGGGGGACATTTACTCATCTCTCCCCAATCTTATGTGTAACATGTGCGAGGAGAGATGAGCTCGGAGCCTAGACACCGATATCTGACTACTTCTGCTGTAATAACTGAATCATTTGAGGTTATGAGCAGTCTGACTAAAGTAATTATATGATGTGATGTGTGTCTGCGTCTCTTTTGTGCCATCAACCTACCAACACACCCACCGAGTAGCCAACGATCATTTTCCACTTCTCTATTTTTGATGCATTGCCATGGCAGCCAGCAAGTAATGCAGAGTTGTTACAGCAACACAAACCAGTCCCCAACCTTGACCCGTCTAATCAGTGCAAAAGAACTAGGGCAGACTTTGGTTCCAGTTGACATAATTTTTCTTTCTTGTTAAGTTGTATTTCTATATTTGCTGTATACGTCCACATGCTTCTGTGCTAGAACTTTTTCATCTTATTTTATAACTTGGTCTTTTTATTTTAACTGCACACCCATTTGTCGGAAAACTGCATTAATAAACAACACACATATGCAGCTGTATAGAGCTGGCACAGGTTCTAACATCCCAACAAGCTGCACATTTACAGTATGGTGTAGCTGGTTGGCTTTTCCACACTTGTTCGAATTCATTTTGCAGGTTCCATATAAATTCTTGTTAGAATTCCTTCCATTTGTCACTGAAAGCCAAGGGAAACAATTAATTTGAGCATGAAGCTCGCCTCTGCCCCTTTGGCTTTAATGAGAAATTCTGCCAATGCAACTAAGAGCATTCTTTATTGTATCTATTACTCATTTCGGAGAGAGAGGGAAGGACAAATGCAGACAGAGCTCTACCGTGGCAGCTGTTAGTGAAACAGCTGTCAGGATTTTCCACTGGATTTCCCACGGTTATCTATACTGTCCTTTAGAGTCCACACAGCTGTCAATGAAATCGTCTGTTAAATGATTCACTGCATCCAGTTTTCACTAAACAAATGCACATTTCTCCTTAGTTATCGCCGCTGATTGCTACGCAAGACAACACGGTTAATGTATAAAACATTGATGCCACAGAGTCCTGCTCATGCTGCAGCTCAAATGTTACATGTTTTTATGTGCACAGACACATCACCTGTCTGAGATGTTAATACATTTATACACCTGAGGAGCAGCTTTCAGGATGTGAACTTGACTTCTGTGATTTGTATGCTGTCCAGTTTTTGTACACTGCCCTGCTTTCAGAATGCTAACACTTCTGTTGCATTGATTTCAGTCCAGCTATAATAAGAGCACACCACTTTCAACTGTCAATCACCTCTCCCACGTCCCCCACCTTTGTTCTCTCTATTTTCTGCTTTTGGCACAGCAATTTCCCTGTCAGATTCCTGCAAGTCTGATGCCATCTCAGTTTTACAGCTAGCAATTATCACCCGATACCTCCAGTCACCCTTCTTTCTGTAGCAAAGGCTGTGAACAGGTGTCAGAAAATTTCTTACACTGCCTCCTGTTCAGCACGCTAACCTATGATACCCTGGGTCTAGTCAATCTTGTTCATTTCCTAGGTGAAGTTGTCCAAAGATTGAAGAAAATAATGGCTAACACAAAAACAAATCTACGCCCTTGCAAATAGATTTTAGAGATTTATTGTTCAAAGCTGAGCACAGATGCTCCACAGTGCATGTAAGTGGCAGACAGTTCTTTATGTCCTGGCAGCAGCTTCACCTCACATTTCAGTGGACTGCTTAAGAACAGTGAATATGAGCATAATTATTAGTATTAACACTGAATATGTGCCCCAAGAAACTGACAGCTCTGTTCAAGATCTGTATTAACTGAAAATGTGATTATTTTTTTTTAAAGTTGCTTCATTCACAAATTCTTTAGGTATATATTAATGCAGATTATGGTGATGTGCAAAAGTCTTGAATCACCAATCATGGAAAATGGAAAATTGATGCAAACATATATGCAACTAGTATGCGGTGCAAAAACAGAGTTTGTACAATTCTAATAAGCTTGAAAGTCAATTCCGAGTCCTTGATTCTTCAGCACAGCCTGAACTCTGTTAGTCAAGCTTTCTTGTAATTTTTTTAAGTAGTCTTCAGAAATACTTCTCCGTTCTCCATTTTGTTTATTACAGGTGTCTCATATTTTCAGTGAATCATACTTGTTATTAATCTCTGTCTCTCTTCTACAGCATGCCTTCTATCCTGTCTTCTTTCTGTCACCCCAACAGGTCGCAGCAGATGGCTCCGCCCCTCCCTGAGCCTGGTTCTGCCGGAGGTTTCTTCCTGTTAAAAGGGAGTTTTTCCTTCCCACTGTCGCCAAAATGCTTGCTCATAGGGAGTCATTTGATTGTTGGATCTTTCTCTGTATGTATTATTGTAGGGTCTACCTTATCTTACAAAGCACCTTGAGACGGCTGTTGTTGTGATTTGGCGCTATATAAATAAAATTGAATTGAATTCATATACCTCCCCTGCCTCTCATGGTCACGGACCATTCTTTCCCCTTTTGTCTCTCTGTATGACCCCCTTCCCTCACCTTTTGCATCTCTCCTTTCTTGCCAATAATAATGCTTCACTGCAATTTCATTACAAGAGGCCACCATCAACGTAAAATCTAAAAGAAATACATTTCTTCATTATATTTAGATTTCAACTGACAAATTTAGAAGAACCTAATGCATACTTCTGTTACAAAATCCTTCATCCACTTGCACAGCTGTGCCACTTAACTCTCTTTTTGTTTTTCTTTTACTTTTGCACATTTTGTGTTTTTGCATCTGCATTGAATATCTTCCTGGATATCCCCCTCTTCTTTCACCTAGTCTCTTTAGGGATTGCTACAGTGGATCATCTACCTTTTTATGTGCACATGTCCAAACCATCTCAACCTTGTCTCTTGTGTCTTCAGCCTGAGCTGTCCCTCTTACATACTCATTTCTAATCTTGTCTTTCCCACTCTACCCTCCCTGCACTACTGCTTCAACTCTCTTGTGCTCAGTCTTTTACCTTTTGCATGGTTGACCCCAGGTAATTAAACATGCTGCTCGCTGATCATCACCACTTTTCTCACCCTAACTTCAACAATTCTTTAACTTTATGCCTCTGTAGTTGCTATAGCTCTGCACATCACCATTGTTCTTGCATTGTTCTTGATGCAAACATAATGCAACTAGAGTATGTGGTGCAAAAACACAGTTTATACAATTCAGTACCACAGGCCTTCAATTCAATTTTATACAAGTCAGTTCTGAGTCCTTGATTCTTTAGCACAGCCTGAACTCTTTCTTGTAATTTTTTTAAGTAGTCTTCAGATATACTTCTCCAGGCTTCTTGAAGGCCAATCAAAGCTCTTCTTTGAACGTTGGCTGCCTTTTTGTACTATTCTCTGTCATGATGATCCCACACTGCTTCAATAATACTGAAGGCCATGAGATTCATGTTCGGTACTGTTCCACTGTGTGTTTTTTATATCCAGTTATGCATTTACTGTGCTGTCAGCATATTTGGGATCATTGTCGTGCTGAAAATGAAGGAACTGTTAAAATTACACTGTTGTGTAATTTAATGTACCTCAACCTTTTCTTCCTGTTTCCCTTCTTTACAAACGGCTTCTTCACAGCCACCATTCAACCCCAATTCTGACCAGGCTTTTTTTTGCCTGCCAGTTTATTCAAATTTTTTAAGGACACATTCCATACCATACCAAGATTCAGTTCAATTCAATTCAATTTTATTTATATAGCGCCAAATCACAACAAAAGTCGCCTCAAGGCGCTTCATAGCTACAGAGAAAAACCCAACAATCATATGACTCCCTATGAGCAAGCACTTTGGCGACAGTGGGAAGGAAAAACTCCCTTCTAACAGGAAGAAACCTACGGCAGAACCAGGCTCAGGGAGGGGCGGAGCCATCTGCTGCGACTGGTTGGGGTGAGAGAAGGAAGACAGGATAAAAGACATGCTGTGGAAGAGAGACAGAGGTTAATAACAGATATGATTCAATGCAGAGAGTTCTATTAACACATAGTGAGTGAGAAAGGTGACTGGATAGGAAAAACATAATGCATCATGGGAATCCCCAGCCTACGTCTATTGCAGCATAACTAAGGGAGGAGTCAGGGTCACCTGGTCCAGCCCTAACTATATGCTTTAGCAAAAAGGAAAGTTTTAAGCCTAATCTTGAAAGTAGAGATAGTGTCTGTCTCCTGAATCCAAACTGGAAGCTGGTTCCACAGAAGAGGGGCCTGAAAACTGAAGGCTCTCCCTCCCATTCTACTTTTAAATACTCTAGGAACAACAAGTAGGCCTGCAGAGCGGGAGCGAAGTGCTCTAATAGGGTGATATGGTACTACAAGGTCATTAAGATAAGATTGGGCCTGATTATTTAAGACCTTGTATGTGAGGAGCAGGATTTTGAATTCAATTCTGGATTTACCAGGAAGCCAATGAAGGGAAGCCAAAACAGGAGAACTCTTGCTGCAGCATTTTGGATTAGCTGAAGGCTTTTCAGCGAGTTTTTTGGACATCCTGATAATAATGAATTACAGTAGTCCAGCCTGGAAGTAATAAATGCATGAACTAGTTTTTCAGTGTCACTCTGAGGCAGGATATTTCTAACTTTAGAGATATTGCGCAAATGGAAGAAAGCAATCTTACATATTTGTTTAATATGTGCGTTGAAGGACATATCCTGGTCAAAAATGACTCCAAGGTTCCTCACAGTGTTACTGGAGGCCAAGGTAATGCCATCCAGAGTAAGAATCTGGTTAGATACCATATTTCTAAGATTTTCAGGGCCGGGTACAATAACCTCAGTTTGATCTGAATTAAGAAGCAGAAAGTTAGCGGCCATCCAGGTCTTTATGTCTTTAAGACATTCCTGCAGTTTAACTAATTGGTGTGTTTTATCTGGCTTCATAGGTAGATAGAGCTGGGTGTCATCTGCATAGCAGTGAAAATTTATGCTATGTCTTCTAATGATGCTGCCTAGGGGAAGCATGTTGTCACGGTACTGGGCCATGAGGCCCAGGGTTTAGGTTCTAATGCTTGTTTTTGTATCCACATGTGTAGTTTAACACATCTAGTTGTTTTCTAGTTTGCAGTTTAGTCCTTGGTTTCTTAGTCCCTTTTGTCATCTCTCCCTGGTCTGTGTGTCTACCTGTCATGTTTCATGTCTCTGGTTAGGTTAAGTTCATGTTCTATCTCCATGTCTATGTCTCTGTGTTTCCTGTTTTATTTTGAAAGAGTATGGTGTTCTTTGTTCATTGTAGTTAGTGTTACTCTCCCCTGTATTGTCATTATGTTTCCTTCTAGTCAGCTGTGTTCTCATGTGTCTCCACTTCCCCTGATCACCTCATGTGTGTATTTAAGTCCTCAGTCTTCCTTTGTTCGCCGCCGCGTCGTCTGTTCAACTTCCCCCATGTTACGCCAGGTTTCAGGACTCTGTGCTGGTCATGTCCATGTTACTTACGTGAATACGTTTCATAGTTCTTTGTTGTTCCAGCACAGAGTCCTGTTCATAGTTTTCTCCATCACGTGCATCGTCACCCTGTCTTAGCCTTCCCTGCTGTCTGAGTTAAGTGTCAGTTCTTAGTTTTCCCAGTTCAGTTTCTAGTTTAGTTTTGCCTCAGTGCTTTCTGTTGTTTGCCACGTTTATCAGCCCAAATAAAGGCTCGCTTTTCGTTTCAAGTTCAGTACTGTCTCCTCGTCTGTGTCTGCACCTGGAACCTCACACTCCCATACACGGTCCGCCCACATTTTTGATATGAAAGGAAGGTTGGAGATTGGCCTTTAATTAGCTAAGACTGCTGGGTCTAGAGATGCTTTTTGAGTAAAGGTTTAACTACAGCCACCTTGAAGGCCTGTGGTACATAGCGGATTATTAGAGATAGGTTGATCATGTTTAAGATCGAAGAATTAATTAATGGCAGGACTTCTTTGAGCAGTTTTGTAGGAATGGGGTCTAAAAGATACGTTGATGGTTTGGAGGAAGTAATTATTGAAGTTAACTCAGAAAGATCGATTGGAGAAAAAGAGTCCAACTTAACATCAATGGTACTAAGAGTAGCTGTAGATAATATTACATCTGTGGGATGATTATTGGTAATTTTTTCTCTAATGATAAACTAGTTACTAGTTAACGTTAAAGGGATGGTTGGCTCAAAAGAGCTCTGACTTTTTGTCAGCCTGGCTACAGTGCTGAAGAGAAACCTGGGGTTGTTCTTATTTTCTTCAATCAGTGATGAATAGTAAGATGTTCTGGCTTTGTGGAGGGCTTTCTTATAAAGCAGCAAACTATTTCTTCAGGCTAAATGATGATCCTCTAAATTTGTGACACGCCATTTCCTCTCCAGCTTACGAGTCATCTGCTTTAGGCTACGTGTTTGAGAATTATACCACGGAGTCAGGAACTTCTGATTTGAGACCTTAGTTTTCACAGGAGCTACAGTATCCAGAGTCGTACGTAGTGAGAATTATGGATTTGATCAACTGGTCTCTGAATGCTATTGACACCCTTTTCTCAACGAGAAGTCTGGGCTCAGTAGAGCCTGAGTGCCCTGGAGGGACTTTCCCTGCCGGATACACGATGGACGGATGGCAGACTAGCAGGATCATGTGCCTGGCGGGACTGTCGATCGAGGACACTGAAGATATCTACCTATTCGGAACCATGATAACAGGGTTCTTGCTGATCGGAGCTGGCTTGGCCCTGGCTTATCGGAGAATTAAGAGAGCGGAACCGGCTGTTCAAACCCCCCCAAGGCTGCCCGCTGGGATTGAAAGGATGGGACGAGGCACGACTTCTCACAACGAAAGCAGCATGGCTAACACCTTGGAGACGCTTACAGCTGCCGTGAAGACTCAAAATAACACCATTGAGCGTATATTGGGATACATCAAAGAGAGGCCTGCTCAAAATGACACCCTTGAGCTAAAGTTGGATCACATTGCAGAACGGCTCACTGCAGTTGTGGGGTCTCAGAATCACAAGAATGACAACACCACGGAACGGAAGTTTGATACCATCATCAGGCTCGTGGTTCTCCAACGGGAGATTGAGAGACCAGTGTCGGAGTGTTAAAGAACAGCTTTGAAATTCTCCTGAGCTGCTCACATAAAAGAAAAATCAACAACATCAACATGCGGATACCTAGGCGCCAGCTGTGGGCCCAAGGCTGGAGCCGAACAAAAACTCCCAGATAACGACTGTGTGTTGACTATTCTTCCCATCCCATGCAAGGCCACCTGGTTTGGCTAGCAGACTGTTTACTTAGCCTGATAGGGTGAAGGACACTGTCTCAGCTGAACTCTGGACACGCACACACATACACTTACACTGATACACACGCACTCATCCCCCTCCCTTTCCAAACGCCTTCGATGCTTGTTTCCTGCGGGGGAACACGGCGGGTCTATGTGCCGCGCTGGAATGGTAGCGCTGTGCAGGGCGGCTGCTGTGTTCGCTTCGTATTACTCCTCACCCCCCACCCAATCCTGTGGCTTGTCATGTCTTTCACAAAGTGTGCTGTGGACATTTATGTGCTTTTTTGTGCAGAGGAGTTTTTTTGTTTCCTGTTCTCGTGCTGTCCTACCATGGAAGCACAGCATGAGTAGAGGTCTCTTTTTTCCTCTTGTACTTTCCCATTGTTGTGTATATTTCAGTGTTTTTCTGTAACGCTACCGATCTCCGACTTGTATCCCCATGTAATGTCTGTGTTGTGTCTGTAAGGTCGGGGGGGGCGGGGGGGGGGGGGGTTGATTGATTGAGGAGGTAAAATTATTAACAAGATAATCGACCTCTGTTGGAGAATCGTTCAGATAGCTGCTCTGCTCTATGTTGGTACAGGGCATTGAAGATGATAACAGTGGGCGGATTATATTCTTAAACTTAGTTACAGCGCTTTCAGAAAGACATCTACTGTGATAAAGTCTACTCTCCACTGCTGTGTAATCAATTATTGTAAATGTAAATGTTATCAGGAAATGATCAGACAGGAGATGGTTTTCAGGAAACACTGTTAAATGTTCAGTTTCTATGCCATATGTTAAAACAAGATCTAGAGTGTGATTAAAGTGGTGGGTGGGTTCTTTTACATTTTGAGAGAAGCCAATTGAGTCTAATAACAGATTAAATGCCATGTTGAGGCTGTCATTTTTAGCATCTACATGGATGTTAAAATCACCCACAATAATTATTTTATCTGAGCTGATAACTAATTCAGATAAAAAGTCTGAGAAATCAGACAGAAACTCTGTGTTAGGCCCAGGTGGACGATAGATGATAACAAGTAAGACTGGTTTCTGAGTTTTACAGCTGGGGTGGACAAGGCTAAGCATCTGGCTTTCAAATGAATTAAACGATATGTCTTTTTGCAACAGACTGCTAGTAATAAAGGTTCCTAAAGATATCATTTAAAATAGGTTATTTGCTACTTGGTCTGTTATGTCTAGACGCAACACTGATTAATCTTTTCACTTAAGAGCCTTTTTATGTTTGAATGATTGTCGGTGCCAAGTGGTTTAGGAAACAAATAATTCCTCCAGAAATAATTAATTGCAAGGATGGGACTGAAAATGAATGCAAATGTCCAAAGACAAACTTTGAAAGACCTTCAGAAAGCCTGGAAACTATTGTCTCTATTATTACTTTTATAAAGTCTCAAGAAAGTCATTTCTTGAAGACAAAGTACAAAGAAGAGAGGTAGCTCAAGACTTTTGAATAGTAATGTATGCCCCACATCTAACAAAATAGAACCTGAAGGCTTAAATCTGACCCACAGACCCTTTCGACTTAAGGTAACCTGCAATCACAGCACTGCTGCTTATGTGCGCAAATTAAATTTACATACCTAACACAGGGATACCCACTGTGACGTGACACATTAGTTTGGGACTCTTTGTTTTGGAGTTTCGACATCAAGAATTTGGCAGTTGAAGTTGAATCTTTTATAGACTGTGGAGGGCTCATTTGTCAACTAATACTAGCAAGTTTTGTTAGCCAGCTGTATTCATAAACTGTATGATCGCAATGCATAGACACACATATCAGCTAAATAGTGCTCAGTAACCGACAAATACAATACTAGAATTTCATGCACCATAAATGAAGCACAAACTTCTGTAATGTATTTGCACTTGAACCATACATTCAAAACAAGTTTTATTCTACACACTTTAAGCTTTTTATCTCACAGCTATGGCCCATTTAGATCACCACCATAATCTAACATTAGGGCTGCCACAAACGATTATTTTGATAGTCGACTAGTCACCGATTATTTTTGCGATTAGTTGACTAATCAGATCATGCATCCATTGGATGTAAAACATATAGCTTATTGCACCAGCATGTATCTGCTCTTATATAACTATCATTAGCTTACAGCTTTAAGTGTTTAAGGTATGTGCTAACTAAAAATAAAGACAAGATGAGAGTTTATTAAATTTTAATGACATTTGCAGATTGTTTCAGTGGAGTTTAATCTGCTTGACGTTTATTCAGCTGTGTAAAAACTCTAACTTTAATCTCAGCCAAACCGATTTAATCAGGAACCAATAAAACACTAAAAAAAAGGCAAACAATAACATTTTGAAGTTATCTAAGTGACTTATATATCATGTTTAACCTGAGTAGCGAAAGATGGCGGTGGGTTTGAAAACGATTTGCCGGGAGTCCGGTGTTCTCACGGGCTCTAGTGAGCCTTGCCCCCGGCTAGCTATCGAGCTAGTGGGTAACAGACGTCTCCGAAAACGTCGGAGCGCTTTTGAAAATATGTGGTGTCTTGATAAACTGAGCAGATATTTGAGGTTTACACAGCTACATTCTCGCCTGAAAATATGTTAATCGTTTATTTTGTGACCCAGAAAGAATAATAAGAGTAATATTAAAATTAACTAGCTTCCGCCATTGTTGACAACTGAGCTGGGCCGCGCTATGAATTCTGGGACACAGCTTCTTCTTCTTCGGGGTTTAACGGCAGCTGGCATCCTTGTACATGCAGTGCTGCCATCTTCTGTTTCAGTCCGTTATTACACTCTTAAATCCTACAACTTATTCCTGCGTCTTTTGGGATCTTACAAAGCATCAAACGACGAGTCAACTATTAAATTAGTCGTTGACGATTTTTATTAGTCAACGTAATTGTGACTAGTCGACTAATCGTGGCAGCCCTATCTAACATGCATGTCTACTTAAGGCATGCAGGCACAGAAGGAGCATCCAAACGGCACACAGTTAACAATTGTTAATTCACACTAAAGGTACGTCTGTGTCTGAAGGGGAAGAATGTTATAAACTTAAGAACTTGGCAGCGAGAGATGAAAATTCAACCTCATCAAATTTTTTATGAATACCAAACTAAATGTGCATCCATGGCAACTACTCACCAAATTCATTATTTAGTCCTGTTTGAAAGACTTTTGCTAAAAATTACAGCGCTCTGATGCAATTTTTAGAGGTTTGCATCTTTACAGGGAATAAATGGGCCACAGACTGTTAGGAATATCAGAAAATGTTGGTGTGTGGACTAAAATATTATAAATTTTGTATTAGCCATGGGAAATTGTTAAATATCCCCAGCTTTATTCTTTAATTGATATGCTGAACACTCCCTCTTAAAAATTTAAAGGTAGGCACAGATGTGCGACACATTAAATCAAAACATGAACCCCTGCAGAGAGGTGATCTGGTGGCTTTGTTATGCTGTGGGGGAATTTTTCATGGCATTGTTTAAGTGCACTGGTCCCTTAATAGAGAAAAATCACTTCAGATTAATGCATGTTATTCTGGTTAATCACCTTTATAATATAGAAACATTTTCTGTCCTAATAGGAGGAGCTCTTTTCATAAGTCACGAGAATCACTGAACTGTTTGACAAGACGGAAATGATGTGAATCATATGCATTAGTACTCCAGCAGAGTTCAATAATAGGAGATTTTAGACTTATGTGTCAGACAGTGCTCTCCACCACCTTCATCCAAAGACCAAATGAGGAGATATCTTTAGCAAGAAATAGATTTATTCCTCCGGCAGAGAGTGGGAGATTTAATGTTGAAGTAAACTGAAGCTGTACATTTTGCACAAATATCATCATCCCGATGTCATAAAGTATTGGCTGAGCATAACAGCAGCCACTTGAAGCTTTTGACATGTAAACTAGTGACTCTTCACTTCATGACACTGCATAGATGAAATCATGTATATAATATAATGCTGCATGAACTGAGAAAACATTTACAGCTAACTTCACATCTAGTAACAACATCACCTTGCCTATGTCGATGCTGCTTTTAATTGTCTGGTGCTGTTCAGTGTCCAACAAAACAACTTTAATTACCATCTTTAATTACTTGCCTTAACTGGTGCTGTCACTAGGACTGTTGTTGTCTGCCTGCCATTAACCTATCTGGATATCTGTTCTTGGTCAATCAATCCTCTTTTTCCCCCCATCCATCTCCTCGCGAGGAAAAGAGGAAAATATCCCTTAGCAAAAACATCTGTTATTAGCAGCTGTTATCTTGCACCAACCATTTTCAATTATCTTTGCCAATCATCTTCTCATAATAGGCTCTCCAACCACCCACTTTTAGTCTGTCTCCTCATCTTTTACCATTAGTTTCTTATTATTATCCAGCCCGCTCATTCATCTCTATCTTCTGCAATTATGTCTGCAGTTTGACTGTGTTTATGACAATGTAAGATTGATGCTGTCATTATAGGTGCATAGCACTCAGTGCTATGCACCATCTTCGTCTCCATCATGGTTCTACTCCGCTTTCCATCCTCCCATTGGAGGCAGCTGTCATTAGCAGCTGATTGAGGTCCAAAAGGTTCTAATAATTTTCCATCACAGTTTTTTTTTCTTTTTTGTCTCTCTCACCCTTGCTGGATGTCTCATTTGTCATTGTTTTTTACCGTTCCCCTCCATCAACCTCACTCTGTCTTTCTGTTTCAATCACAGCAGCAAATGGCATGAGTCAGAAACAATAAAAATCATCCATTTTGTTTATTACAGGTGTCTCATATACCTCCCCTGCCTCTCATGGTCACGGACCATTCTTTCCCCTTTTGTCTCTCTGTATGACCCCCTTCCCTCACCTTTTGTCTCTCCCCTTTGTTTCCAATAATAATGCTTCACTGCAATTTCATTACAAGAGGCCACCATCAACATAAAATCTAAAAGAAATACATTTCTTCATTATATTTAGATTTCAACTGACAAATTTAGAAGAACCTAATGCATACTTCTGTTACAAAATCCTTCATCCACTTGCACAGCTGTGCCGCTTAACTCTCTTTTTGTTTTTCTTTTACTTTTGCATCTGCATTGAATATCTTCCTGGATATGCCCCTCTTCTTTCACCTAGTCTCTTTAGGGATTGCTACAGTGGATCATCTACCTTTTTATGTGCACATGTCCAAACCATCTCAACCTTGTGTCTCTCTTGTGCTCAGTCTTTTATCTTTTGCATGGTTGACCCCAGATAGTTAAACACGCTGCTTGCTGATCATCACCACTTTTCTCACCCTAACGTGAACAATTCTTTCCTATAGCTTCATGGTATGGTTAGTCAACTTTATCCCTCTGCAGTTGCTATAGCTCTGCTCATCACCATTGTTCTTGGATACTTGTACTATTATACTTCTTGATTCCTAAGGCATCCTCTCATTCTCCAGGATCGTGTTAAGCAATCTGGTTAAACAGTCTGCTGCATCTCTCCTAGACATCTCTATACTTCCACAGGTATTTCTACTCTTCATCCTCTTCACAGCTGCCCTTTGCTCCGTAATAATCATTCTCATAACTTCAAAATTCATTCTCATAACTTTCCCCTATATGTCCTCCTCTCTCTCTCATTTGTGAGCTCCTCTTTCCATCTTCTTAACGTACACACCTTTCATATTTTGTCCTAAAGAACACAAAAAACCTTTAGCAACAACCTACATCTTTGTGACTATTTTTGTGTCTCCACATCTAACACTGCGACAGCACTGCCAATCTGGAAATAGAAGAAATCATGACCAGCCTTAAGCAAAAAGAAACACAGAATAACTGAAATAACAATGGGAAAAGAAAATCTCATACACAGTCAAAGATCGGCTAATCTGAAAAGAAGATAAAGGGTTATTTATCGCAAAATTCAAAATTCTCTCCATTTTGATAAATGCAAACAGAAAGCCCTGCTCTGCAACTGGGCTGTAGCCATGGAAACCCACTATCTATATCCTTTGAAAAGAGATTATTTTTTCACTCCTGCCTTCAGTTAATTGTGTCACTGAACCATTCTGATTACACAAAATGACCAAAGATCTGCTCTTTAAAATGCAGTTGGTACATTATAAAATTACAAAAATACCTCCGGACCTCGGACCGGTACGTGAGTCGTTTGGTACCGGGCCGCGAGAGTTGAGGCTCAGGTGTGAAATGTATGGTTTTCAGGGTTTTTATTGGTTTTCAGCGTTATTTTGTTATAGTTTTTATCGTTTTTATCGTTTACTCAGTTTTCCTTGGTCTTTTCACGTGTGTTATGAATAAATCTTCTTTTTTTCGGTACCGGTACTAGTTTTATTTTGTTGTACTTATCCGCGACACCTTAAAGGCCGGTTCGTGGCGCAAAAAAGGTTGGGGACCACTGGGCTATAACATTTAGTGCAGACTGATGTGACCCATCTCAAATCATTAATTTATCAGGACTGAAACTCGGGATTTATTTTTCACAAATCATACTGACTTTTCTAATACAGTTCTAGTTGAAATGTGTATATTTCCTGTGCACATGGATGACTTTGCAAGGAGGCATGATTTTTGACTGTTATTTATCTTATTATGGAAAATGCAGTTTTGTACTTTAGTAGTTCGAGCTATAATGTAACATTCTCTTGGAAGCAGACAAATGTGCCAAAAGTGGTTATATCTGAGTTTAAAAAGCACAAAACTTAAAACTAAAGTTACCCAGGCGTTTAAAAAAAGAGGAGAGCTATGACAGACATTAGACAGGCACACTACAAATTCTTTGACAGCCTCTGTAACACATTAATAGTGTTTCACTGGCATCTTTTAAATGAAAAGTGCCACAAACAGAGTTGGAACAAATGATAAAAAACAGACTAGAAAGATGATATCAGACTGTTGGTTTCTAAAGGTTACAGGAATGTTTGATGCAGTGTTTTTAGTTTAGACATGAGTAAAGTGGTGGGGGATAGGGGGTTCTGAATCCACCTAACCATCTGAGTGTTTCTGACAGGGTATGGTGGCCCTTTAATCATAAGTTTTTTGTGATGTCAATACTTGACACTTTTCTTTTTTCTCAAAGAAAGTGCTTTCCAACAGAACCTCTCAAATGACATCTATAAATAAACACAATATGCTCCCCATGTACCACCTTTCTTAGTCTCTACTTTGTACTTTAATGCCTAAAAGAGAGATCGCTCCAAATTTTGCATTCAAAGTGTCATACAACCAGAAGTAGAGCTAAAGTCCCTAGCAGTCAGAAAACTTTAAAGGAACTTATTCTTTTTAAATCTTTACAGAAAATTATGTTGAATAATGTCGAGGAGACACAAGAAGTCAGTATAAATCAAATAGAGTACTGTGTGCAGTATGTAGATTCTTATTTTTGTCTTTGCCAAGACCACACCAGCAACATTTTGAATAATTCCATAATTCTGCTTTTGCTGAGTGCAATTTCTTACTTTAGTACTGTCAGCATGTCTATAATTAGATGAGCCTGGCTCCTGTGGCAAAGGATCATTTCAGAATAAAGTCTCCTGACCTGTAAAAAATGTAGACAGCACGACTGGATTTACAATCCTTGGACAGTTAGTTTTGCTACATGTTCAATGTCACTTTAGATATACCTTTATAGTGTAATGTGAACAAATACGGCTATTCTGATACAGTTTTTATGATAAAGCGAGTGGTAGAAGATGCAGATAAAACTATGCTTTTTGCTGTGGTACAGATTGCTTTATGCTGAGAGCTGGTTCTATAATTTGGCCAATCACATACATATAAATAGGGATGATAAAAAATGGCCAGCAGCTGCCAAAATAAGGCTGTCAAATTCAAAAACACCTATAACTACAACCTAATGTTTGTCACTGGATGGTTTTTACATTTCCAACAATGTCACAAAAAACTCTTTAAGTATCACATCATCATATATTTCTGCTTATATTAATGAACTATAGATGCTACTTTTTGAGCAATGCTAAATTTATTGTTTCACATAAATATTCTGATATCTCTGGTATCATTTTACACATGCATATTGAAGCGGAGACATATGCTGATACTTTAAATTACAATTTACAATTAAGCTGAACAATTAAGTATGAGTGTGCAATTACGGACACTGAGGTTAACGAGGTAGGCTAAAAGTTTTTCGCTCTGGAAATAAATGCAGCAGTTCTAGTTTCCCCAGAGGACTCAGAACCTGACAACGAGTCACAGAGATAATCACGCCAGATGGGAATTTGCATCCTAAGGAACAACACAAAGTTCACGGATTCAGCAGGGAAGGCAAACTGAAGGATGTTGAGGACATATGGTAACGAGACTGTCAACGACATTTTATAACAGGGGTCAAAAGAACATTCACTGTGGGTGGTTAAAATGTGTTTTTGTTTGTGTTGCCCACTGAACCATTGATATTAATTAATTACTGTTATTACCTTGTTGCTAAAAGCATAATAAATGTAAATTATGCATATCCTCCCACACAGGACATGACACCTTCACATGCAGGAACATGGTTGGTTTTATATGTACAATTCCCAGACATTGTTGAGCAAAGCTGCACAAAATCTCTCAAGAACAAACCTGACCTTTATTCAAAGAAGCAGGCAGCTTGGCAGGGCTGAAGTGTTGTGTATCCTGTGCTGAGTAGATTAGGCTTTGAGTTGTGGCTCAATTCTAAGGGTAAGCAAACACCAAGGAGTGACCTCCAGAGCGGAAAAACGAAGCCAAATGCATGTGGCAAAGACTGCAGTTCTTCTAGAAGCCACTTGAGGCTGTCTCTAAGAAGGACAATTCCCACATATCCCATGATAAATGTACAAAATTAAAGGTTTGAAAAGCATAGCCTGGTACAAAAAGCTCTAGAGATAGTTTCCCACTTCATAACAACTCAGAGGAGGGGACTTTCTAGTAACTCAACCATCTGGATTGACAGGTGACCTGACACAGTAGCTGGAGCTGATCAGTGACTGGTACGCCTCATCCCTCACACCTCACGGCAGTCCCTGAGCCTGATTCTGCCAGATGTTCCTTCCTGTTAAAAGGAAGTTTTTCCTCCCTACCACTGCAAAGTGTCTGCTCATCGGGGACTTATTCCTTGTAAGGGTTTACCTGTGTGTTTGCTGTTAGTTCCTTTTGGAGTATTTTTAATTTTAAGTGACTAGTATTGATTGCTGTGTAGTACAAACCATCCAAGATATGTGTGCTTGAGTGTTGGTGACTAAAAGTCTGGTGTTTAATTACCCCTTTAATTAGCTGACATTTGTCTGTGCATTGCACCTGTACAATTTATGCTTTTCAATTCATTTCAAATCAATTTCTTTTGTATAGCGGCAAACTAAAACAACTGCTGCCTAAAGGCTTTTAAAACTTTTAGTAATGTAGGAGTACAAATCACAAAGCTATGACCAGTATTTAATCTTAGCTAATTAACATAACTAGAGAAAACACAGTAAATTTGATGTTTTATCTTCATTTAAATATTTTCTTTCATTCATTATGGCAGCTTTGATCAGCTTTGAGTTTGCCTTTCCTTGCTTTCTCACATGAAATGATGATTCAAATTCATCAGCATAATGATAAAAGCCAATTTTCTTCACTTAGAGCGGAACGTGTTCCAGCAGGACTACACCTTGGACCGCAACAAAGAAAATAAATGCAAATGCAACATTTCAGTATTTCTAAAAACAGCTATTAAAGGTCAAATATTTGAAGTTGTGATGTAAAAATAACCCCAGAAAATAATTCTGCCTCTTTGGATTCGCTGTACGTGACAGTCCTAGTGAGTCTGGGCTATCAATCATTGTTTTCAGCAAGTTTAATCAGCTGTCAGGCAGCAGCAAAGGGGGGCTAAAGGAATGTAGACGTGTCGGGATGGAGGATGAAACAGAGACAGAGAGAAAAAAAACGACATAGGGAGGGAGAGAGAGCGAGCTCGTTGCTGCTGGAGGAAATCAAATGAGTAATGTTCGACTCTTAATGTGTGTGACTCTGATATTGTGTCATTTTGTTTGTGTGAGACAGGCAGAAAAAAACAAGGCAAGTGAGAATAAATGCGTCATCTAAATATTGAAGGATTGAAGTAACTGGATGTAGTGATGAATGTTCACTCCTATACTGTTCTGCTGGAGGGTGCCAAATACAAATATACAAATATATATTTTTCTTCTGAGGGCCTCATTCCTGGACCAACTCATGAACTGTGCTAAACATCTTAACTCCAAGAAGACATTAGAAAAGATGGTTCAATCACCTCTGTTAGCCTTTTTATTATTAACAGGAATGTGTTATGTTAGGGATGGGTGAGGTGTCTGCCTAAATATGCATGAAAAATCATTCTTAATGCAAAGGAAATATAGTCTAGGATATTCTACTTATTTTAATACAAATAAGAATGACAGGTTTTAACAGTTACAGCTCCTGAAAGACAACTGGAAACCAGAACCCTGACACAAAACCATAAACGTTTCTGGCATCTCAGTTTTAGAACTGTGACTATCGCAGTTGTGTTACTATCACCTCCCAAGACTCAAATTAATGAGATGCAGCATAAAAAACGAACCATTGGTAAACTATCCCTGAGTTAAAATAATGCTCAGGGTAAGTCTTAGCCTAAATTGAAGTCCATCCTTTAGCTCAGCGGTCCCCAACCCCCGGGCCCCGGTCCGTGAGTCGTTTGGTACCGGGCCGCAAGAGTTGAGGCTCAGGTGTGAAATGTATGTATGAGATTACCCAAAAGCTAAATGAGCACCCACACATTGGATGAATAGATTTGCATTCCCAAAACATGCGAAATACAACTGCAGACACACAATCACAGAAAGGCCAGTAAGATGTTAATTCTCTGTTAATTTATGCCACAAAACTGCGAGATGCACGTCCCATTTCCTGGACCTAATTTACAACTTAATGCCAGAACAATGGCCACTCTGTAAAATGAGTTATTATCACGGGGTAGCACCTGACAAGGCATCCTTTGTTCGCAAGAGAAGATGTTCATTTAAAACAAGGGAAATGTTTTACTTCTTATCCCAGATACAAAGCATACTGCAAAGCTGCAACTCCACTGGCTGACCCTGTCACACCACAGCTGTGTTGAGACTCTGCCAAACTCACATTCTTTCAGCTCACACTGACCATCAGCATGACGTGAACCCTTTTCCACCGGCCATGGCATGGCAATTTTCCTTTTCATGTGTCCGTTTCTGTCAGCATCCTGTGAAACCCTTCTATTATCTAGTGTGGGTAATTTTATCACATGGATATTCAATCTGTTGGTCTATGTGACAACAACTGCAGGTTCTTAAGTATGCAACATTAGGTCCCACTGTACCAATCTCCTCTTGGCAATTTTTACTGAATCAGGTCTAATTATACACCGCTGATTTAAGTAAGTAGGATGCTAAAATATTCATAGTTTACTAAGTGAAGTAATGCTTTCAAATAAATTGTTGCCGGGAATTTATAAACAAATGCACCATGACTCCTCCTGCACGCCTCATCAAATGCAACAAAACACAAACAACAAATTTACTTAATAAGTTAAACTAATGCTCTTTTCCCTGTTGTGCAATTGATCAGTTTCTGTTATTAAGAGAATGTTGTACAGTTGAGTTACATTAGTTATTAAAATGGTAATGAGTTAGGGGGTAAAAAGCAGCAGAACTAATGGAGCATCTCATTCAACCCAGAAAAGATAACAAACCAGACTCAGTAATACTTGAATACATCACTTTTCTTACAACCTCTGATTCTGTAAGTGTGTTACTAGCTTATTCGACATGTTGAGGATACAATAAACAGCTGAACTGCTATATTCGTCACTGAAAATGCGTGTATTAATAGGTTTTGTCCCTGGAACCAAAATTATTTCAAGTACAAGTAAAAATCCATATATTTAACTAACAATCCTCTTTGGTGGACTCCTAGGTTTTATTTAGGGATGTATATTCAAAATCATGCCATGACGGTTCTAATTGTGCTTTAATTCAACTGTTTTCTAAAGAATTCTTTAACGTACACACAACATGCTGCAACAAACCACCTCTGACTGTTCATTTAAGGTATCACCGCATGTCGCAAGTTTTTTATTTCTGTGAATGGAAACAATTTTGGAAAACTGCTCAACACAATCAAAAAATTATAATCTGATTTTCTACTATTAGTAGACTGTCATGCTAACGATTGTTTTTGCCAAAACTACAGGAACAGAAATTCTTTTTGGTTTAAAGGTACTGTGTAGCAGATGTACACCTGTCTGAACCATAAAGCCATAACAAAAGCACTTTAAAAGCTGCTTGCAAAAATACATTTGTTTGTTTGTTTAAAAAAAAATGCTATCTAGCCTTCTGAAACCCTTTCTGAGTCAGATTATGGAATGAAATGCCAGCTTTAGATTGTTATTTATACAATCCGATGTTGATTTTGTAAAATATGGCTCCCATTAGAGTGAAAAAGGATACTAAAGCAGGTGCTTGTGATGGATGAAAGTCACTAGCCCGTGAATGTGCAGTCACTTGGTTTCTCAGGCATGCGTGCTTGTCAGATTCAGTTTTAAAGCACCTAAACTTGACAGCGATAGCCAAAACACTCAGCTTGAGGCTTCACATCGGATCTTCTTTATCCAATAGGTGATGCCAGATAGGCATTGCCCATCTTTTATATACATTCTAGGAGTTGTGGCATAGTTTTGTGTTCATCACTACAATGAATGGAAGTCTTTTATTTAATATTTCAACACTGTCCTCAGGGCAGATGAGTTAATGCAGAAAAACCTGTTTAGATTTAATTTTCTCTGAAATCAATAACTAAAAGAAGTAATAAAGAATTTGGATCTTGGATCTTTGGAGCATTAATAGCTTTGTTTTCACACCCCAAAATAAAACATGGCAATCTGAAAAAGCCCTGTGGCTTAAATGAATGGATTTAAAAATGCTTGATTTGTTTTACATCAAACCTTATTTCTATGCATCTTCTGCTTCATACACACCCATCTCTTCCCATCTTATACAATGGTCAGCTTCTCCTGTAACCAGTGATCAATACTAATCCCCCACTCTGTCCTAAAAGTTTCCACAAAACTGCAATTTGTCTGACTGCCTCTTCTCCTCTTTCTCACCACCTCCTTCCATTTTGTATTTGTCCTATAATTCATTTTTATCTTTCCCTCCATTGGACGACTACTACTTTACGATCTTAAATCTGATAGCACAGACATACTTGACCACTGAGTCATCGCTCTCAAGTCAAAGAACATGGCCTTCCCTTTTCACTCCACCTTCTCCTTTCGGATTTATGAGTCGTTACACATTGTTTCTGTATTGGATAGCATCGCATTTGTCCAATCACTGGAAAAAATAGGCGCACTTAAAGAGCACTTAACAATAATTCTTCTCTGACAGCTGAATAGCTAGGTAGCGGCGAAGAGGTCTATCGCCAAAAAGAATCTCTCTTTTTTTCTTGCTCTCATCTCCCAGCTCACCCCCCTACCCCCCAACCCCACCAAACCATTTTCCTTGCATTTCTTCCTGGCTCCTTATAATCCCACTATTTTTATTGTCTTTTACTCTGAAGACACTCTACGAGGAAGGGTTTGATATTAAATTCTCTTTTAAGAAAAGGTAAATTCTATTCAGTCATGCCACAAGAAGTTTAAAATGAGTAATTTCTTTCAAACGGTTTCCTGCAGAGTTCCTATTCAACAGTGTGACTCTTAAAAATCTATAGTTTCCCTCTCCTATCATTCTTTCAAACTTTTATCACCTCCGGTTTCACCTCTTGCTGCTTTCAATTTCACTTCTGTGTCACAAGTCTTTGGATCTTGATTATTTGTTACAACACTGTTCAGCTTCACAATCTTCTATCACCCTGTCACACATGCTTTTTGTTGTGCCAACACACAGTCAAAAGCTCAAATCATGTCTGGCATTCTTCCTCAGATAAAAGTCTAAATTTCTCCCTACATTGGAAAAACTTTATTTTTTTAGTCTTCTATCAATCAAAACTCCTGCTGCCATGCAGAGATGCTCTAACACTGCCTCTGTGGTTTTAATCTTTGCACCATGCTGCATTGCTCTGTAATTTGCATTTAGGTGAGTGCTCCTCGACCTAGATGCACCTTCCAACAACACTGAGCACTGCTCTTCCTTTCAAAGTCACCTGTTGTTCACAGCTTTCATCTGTCAAAGACAAGTTCTGCTATATTGGCAGAGAGTATACTTGACTGTGTGAACTCCCATCTGGTGATATTAGGTGATTGTTAAGCATTTGGTATATCAACATCTCTAGTAAACATCCCTAAAGTCCAAGATGATGTGCTGCTCAGCTGAAAAAACCCCTTTTTGAATCTACTGTGCCTTTTCTTATTTTCTGTCCTTTATGTACAATGAATCCACATGAGCCAGAATTTCCTCCTTGAGGCAGCTCTAAATGCTCAATTTCAGACATTTATTTCTACCCTTGTAGCTGTATGGTGTGAAAGTGAGGTGATATGCTTAATATGATCATCTCAGGCACAGGAGCACAAAGGACGCACCCCCTGCTGTTAAAATAGTCTGTTTGCAAGCAACAGCCAATCAGAAAAAAGCTGGTTTAAAGGGAAGTTGGTTTTAATGAGAAAGAAGGGAAAAAAACAACTTTTTTCAGACAGTGGATGAACTAAGGAGCTCAATATAAGATAAATAAAGATTATTTTGCTCGGTGCATCATATAAAGCTAGAAAACATGGGGACTTTATGTACTTTATGCTTACATGCAGCTATCTGAATCTGTTCTTTGTTGTGCCAAACACATCAGTTGGCTATATACTACTGTATTTAAACCACTGGCTAATCCCCCATTCATTTTAATTCTTAAATAAATTCTTTAATTTTTAAATAATTTATTAGTCATCTTTATCTGTTCCAAAGATTCCTCTTTTCCAATTCAGTTGTTAGTCATCTTTCTAACTAAATTATGAATGTTGTACATGTTGTGCCTTACCAAACTCAAGGTACTGATTATGTGATTGTGATGTGAATGTGATTATCTGCAACAGCCGAGGTAAGACAAGGCGAGCTTATTTGTTTAGCACTACTGAGACGCAAAGCAATTCAGAGTGCATAGAAAAGAAAAGAAAAAAAAATGCATTACAAACCTCATTCCGATCTCATCAAGCCTCCCAAGAATTCAAGCAAATTGAATTCTGAGGACTCTAACCCCACTTAACAAGAACAGATGGCACAAAAAAAAATTATTATCAAGATAAATTAAAACATGTGACATTAGGGAGAAAAAAAAACCCCTTAGAATTGCAAAAACAATTTAAAATAGAAAATTGCTTTTTATGAAAACAAATCAGTTTAAAAAGACGAAAATGGTTTAATAAAGGGTTAAACATCGAGATAAAGGGGAAGCTGCTGAAGTCATAGGCCACTTAAAAAAAACAAAAAAAGTTTTAAGTCTTGTTTTAAATGTATATGTATAGTAGCAGCTTTTACTTTTAAGGTCAAGAACCACGTCTTTGCCCAGCTATGCAACTTACACTCCAGCAGTCTCATTCAAGCCTCGCTGAGATAGCTTACATTTGCTGAATGTTTACTTGTACTATTACCTGTAAAACACACCGTTTTAAAATACATGCTGTGGCTAAACTGTTAGATACACCCTTCACCTGGCTCACCCGGCTGTTGGAGAGCCTTTTTTGTGTCTACATTGATGCTTATAATACTCAGTACTGCACTCTGAGAAATAGCCTAATAATATTTTATGCTTTAATACTGAGGTCAGTGTACTGTGCACTGCAAAAAGTCTAGTGTAATCTTTTTTCTCTTTGTGTATGTAAATAGGGAGACATTAGAAACACCTCTAAATGTAACGCACCGTTTTTCTCTCCCCCTCTCATGTCTCTGGTACCTCTGTGTCTCTGGGCTTTTCCTCCACTCCCCTGCCTTCCTTTTCTTTCCATTAGTCTTGAGTCTTCAGAGAGGCGAGAGGAATAATAAAGGGAAGACGAGGAAGATAGTCCTCCGTCCCGAGGCCCGGTGCCAGCTGCTACTGCTGCAGAGACTATCCATCCAAACACAGGCAGGCGGAGATGACACTGTTTTGGAATTCAGCCCTTGATACAAACTCTGTCGGCAAGGCTGCCTCAGAAGACCCCTGGGCTGCCTGTGTGCTATATGAAGCTCTGTCCCAGTAGTGATAACATAAGTCACCCAAGCCTACGCTCTGTGAACAATGTTACCATTACAAGCATAGCCATCTCTTATCTGGTATGTACACAGATGGCAGGCAGTCTTCTTATCTTCCCTCCGTTTAATGACACATTAGTATATGGACTGTAGACTACAATTACGACGACAATATAAGATGAAACATAACAGTTACTTAAAAAGTGATAATGGTGTAGGAGAGGCCAAGGTTTCAACTTCAGAGGCAATAATTTAAAGCTACGTTCAACCACATAAAACTTCAGCACACTAAACTTCTCCTGCAGTATACTTCATAATGTTAGTGTATCAGAGTCAGTTAAACCAAGACATGAATGTAGGCCACCTGTAAAGCACAACACATTGGAGATTAAAACATGTGGGCACCTAATACAATGTTACCCTTCAGTGTAAGTATATGCAAATAAAAGGGACACTGCACCAATGCACTTATAGTGTCTAGCAGGCAGATCTGTAGCACTTTTTTCTGGGTCTATAGAGTTTAATATGTTCGTTCCATTGAGCTACCTAATCGTGCAAAGCGAAATAAACTGTTTCTCACTTAAATAACCCATCCACTGAGCAACAGGGAAGACAAACAATATCCAATCAATGCTATGGGTGGGACAACAGCATTGTCAAGCTGTGTAACAGTAGAGGAATATTCTAAACAGCCATTGCTGGCTTGATTTTAGCAAGTGGAGGCCAAAGAAAGTTGAAGGATGAGATGGAAGCTTTGAGATGTTCAGGTGAAAAGACGGTGGCCTGCACCATCCTTCTAGAAGAACGCAACTGGACAAAAAAAAAAAGATTTCCAAACAACAGCTCTTGAAGTGTGCTCCGAGGCAGCTCCTTGTCACTTGACACTTTAATACTCATACTTCTGTTATGGAGCTAAAACAGCATCCTCCCTGTGTTTGGAACCATTTACAAATTAGGCACTGCTTTAAAACTGAGCATCTGCCACCTGGAGTCACAGCAACAATGCAGTGATTCCAGCTGAGAAGGAGGTTCTTTTCACATTCTCTGTGGAATATAAATGACAAAATACATGCTTTAGCAATGTAAATAAATGTTAGACAAGTGATAGCACTCCTATCACTTGGAATTTCTGATCCTTGGGCGCAATACACCTGACAGCAGCTCTGCACAAGTCCAGGTTTATACTAACCAGTTTAACTTTATATCTTTGAAAGTTAAGAAAAAAACCTTCTCGGCTTCTCCTTTTCTTCCACTCTAGAAGATTTAGATTTCTTTTCTTGGATGGCTTCTCTCATTGACTGGCTGTTGCTTGTGACCACTGATACAATATTCTTAAAATTGCCAAATAAAAATATTTAAAGAATAATACAAAATAATACCAAGAAGAAGAAAAAAATGCACCCATGAACATATAAAAAAACTCACCCAAATTAACATTAAAATTCAGGGAGGTCAATTAGTCTGCATTTTACTAGACAGGGTAGTTTAGGACATGTTGAATAGATGTGGGGAGAGCTGGCTCCAACAATGTTGAGAACCACAACTTTAGGAGTAAATGAGGCCTCAGCAATTATCATTCATCTACGACAATGACAAGATAAACAGCAGCCTGTCTGTTGCTTGTGTCTGGTTTATCATGATGCATATACTACCCAAAACCTGGGTGTATAATTATGACTAACAAGGAGACGGCCAAACATTAATGAAACAATGACATCCTTTAATTAAAAAGACCTAAATTGGGAACTGGTTTTGCTCACTGGGTTGAGCAGGTGACCTATAATGCAGAGGCCCAAGTTTGAATCCACCATAGGACCATTTACCGAGTGTCTTTCTCCCTGTTTTTCTTCACTGTCTTCTCACAATAAGGGCTGAATAAGGGCCCCCAAATACACTGACAATATATAGTAAAATGTTTAAGTAACTTGGATGATCTTCCATGAATGATAGTTTATTAATCAGCTTTAGACAAAGCACAAAATAAAAGTTGCATTCCTTAACAGAAACTGAACCAACACAGTGTCATGTCAGTTCAATCAAAACTAAACAGATGCGAGACGAGAAAAGAAGCTTTAGATTAGCAGTGGTAATTACAAAGAATGCGCTCTGTGCCAGAAGCAGTGTCAGCCTGTGAGAAAGTGCATTCCAACATAAATTTGGAGAGCATAGTTAATCATTTGTGGTTTGGATGAACAGACTGAACAGTGTTTGTTTTCAAAGGCCCGTGTCCATGGAACAGAATTAGTCTATAGCAATTTTAGCCTCAGCAACAACTGAAGTAAAATACTGAGACACGCGTCTGGCATCATTTTGCAAAAGCTTCATCAGAGGAAAAAAAACCCACCACAACAAACATTCCATTTATGTCACTGTTGCAAAGATAAAGACTGAAAGCAACAAACTTTAAAAAAGATAACGGTGTTGGGGAGATGAGCTGGGGGAGGAGGGGTATCTTTGTGCAAAAGGAGACATACTTTGTTAAAGAAATATTAAATGTTATCAGATAAAAGTTTAAGTAAAAGCAAATACACACGCACGCACGCCACAATATATTTTGTCTGTGGTCAGACTTCAGCTGTGCTATCTTTGAAACCAGTAAGCACCAATGCTCCATATTCAGCTGCAGCACAAGATCACCTCTTGACCTGCTCCTTCTTTGCAGCCAAACTCCTTAAACTCATCATTCCCAACGGATGTCCACACAAGACAAGACTAGGAGCAATGTGTTGACCAAAGACTATGGGATGTTAATAAAACTCAGCAATGACAGGAGAAATAACCATAGCCAGTTAAACTTATCTCATCTTATCTCAAAGATTACAATTCACTGACATGATGTTGTGAATACACAAAAAACCCTTTGAAGCCAAGTGTTTCATGTTTGATTCATTACTTTTTCAGAGTTTTTGAGACTCTGTAAAAAAAAACTGCACAGAACATTTTAAACAATAAATTACAAAAAAAATGTCAGATGTAGCAAATATGATTCAAATTAACACAAATATATGCACAAATATATGCAAATTAACTTTTTTTTGTCAGATGGTTCAATAAACACCTTCAAAAAAAAACCCTACGATTTTCTGGCAATTATTTCATGGTTCACACTTTAAAGGGATGAGTGGGTAGCCAACACACACAACCAATTGCAGGATACAAAGCAATGAGCAGTCTGGGTGAAAGACCCTTAGAAGAAGGAGCTAAATAATATTGAGAACCAACTATAAGCAAACTTAAGACAGGAACATGAGCTATTTAGCTGCAAATGAACTGTCAAAATAAGACTGAGAGGTTTGTCCAGTAGTAATGTAACTGCAGTTGGTGTCATTCTCTTAAAGGGAATAAAAATAAAAAAATATCAAAAAAGAGCAGGCAGGTATAAATATACCTGGGTGGACATGAAAAATCTGTGTCTGGGAAATGCTGACAATAGTAAACACATATCCCCTAAGGCCTCTAATGACACAATACTGGAGTTCATTAAAACCTTACTGTGAGAGAATCTGTTGCCATGACGATAATCTTAAAATCAGTTATGTGAATCAATCACAGTTTTGATCTTGATTTGCAAAATTTCTTTAAAATAATTTTTTGAAATCCAAAGGTGGGGTTTGACTGATCTCACATGACGCCGCTTACATAAAACATTGTTTAAATAATAACAGCTTTCATGTCCTGCTTACAAAACCACAGGGAAATAATATGCACATCTTAAATTCAAGTCAGGTAGCAGTTCGGAGGGATCGGAGTCTCTACAGTTTTAGGGGGAAGTCGATTAACTAGGCCACAGACCTACAAATTTCTTGAAAAGAGAGCTGAAGGGATTCCTTTGCTCCTGCTCACTCTCTCCCTTGGGTGCTCTTTCACGCTGCATAGAGAGATGTGAGGATGAGGAGAGACAAAGAAGATGAGAAGATTTCTGGGAGACAGATGAGATGAAGTGAACGCTTGACAGACATCAGCCCTGGGAACTCCTCCCGTCTGTGCTGCCATACAAAAGACAGACAGGCAGAAAGAAAAGAAACTCGCTTTCTCTAAACTTGAGGAACACAGCCGGCAGCTTATTCTTTTCAAGTCACATTAACTGGAAAATGCTGGAGAGGGAGGCGTGATAATCTGTGACATGAGCATTTCTGGTGGTGGTGTTCAAGCTGACTAAGATCAGTTTAATTTTACCAGTATTTATTATGAATATGGAGCTATCACCAAAACAGTATGGAAATGTTAACCTGCATACAAGCTAGTACTCCATGATGAAAATCCAGGAACTTCAAAGCTCAAAACGGGATCATTAGCACGGTGAGACACAGGCTGTCGTGAGCTCACAGGTAAAGACGGGACATTTAAAGAAGGTTCAATAATCCTCAGAGAACAAAACCTTCAGATGGCAAATGAGCTGCTTTGACCGATGGCTCTGTCTACCTTCCTATTTGGAACAGGTGTGGGGTAGGGATTGGAGACATAGTAAGTGTGACATATGAACACAAAAGCTGCTTGACTCATTGGTTACACACAAGCACACACACACACTTGAAAAAATGTAGATCTCTAGAGTGCTATGTAATTTCACATAGAACAGGCCACTGATGAACTGATGTGCAAATTGAAAAATAATCAGTTCATTCAATCACAGACATAATATAGATAAGCAAGGAAATACACTACAGCAATCAATGAGCTGCATTTCACAAGGACTTTTCCAAACCAGTCATAAATTACTTGAGGCACAGCTTCTTATATTGGACAGACTAAACAGGGTCTGTCATAATTCATCACCAAGCCTAACTCTAGAATTGCTTTTTAAAAAAAATATAATTGCAGTGACATATTGCACTATATTAAATAAAAAAGCTAGATGTTACTATACTATTGGTAGCTGCTCTTGCTCAGGGGGTACCTGGAGGGAAGGCAGGAAATACAAGATTTAAGTGGCTAGATATAGACAGTCTTCATGCTGACAAGAGAAGTTTTCCTCTTTCTTTGATGTATGGCTTTACCTAAATATGGTAATAGAGTGGCAGAAAATACATGACACATAAACCAATACAGATTTGTGGCCTTGCAAGTCTTTATCAAGTTCTTTATCAACTAAAAACCAAGATATATGCTCATGAATTCCTCCTTTTTCAGCAAAACGGCCAGAGCCGAGCCAGTTCCACTGATTTTCATCAAACAAATGCTCAAAATCTGGCACCAGCAAAAAGACTGAGTCCAAAGTTGGGACCACTAACTCTGACGGCTATGGAAATTCTAGGATTTCTGAAACTGATGATTTATTTTTTCTTATTGAACAGTATACCAACATCTGCTATAGTAAAGCTAAAGGGATGATTCTCAAAAGACACCAATGCAGAGCCTTCAACGTATCAGGTTGGCAGGAAAATGCTGATAAACTGATATTTTTAATATTTTGAACCACATTCTCTGGCATTAAATCTGATCTAATCTACGTTTGTTTTCATAGCTTTGAGTCGGGTTTTCTCTGTTCTATCATGGGGATAAAAGAATCGGGTTTTAATATTTGGTGTTTCTGCTCGGTTCCCTTTGCAACAGAGAGAACAAATGTGGTCGAAGGTTGGATCTGATATGAGGCGAACAGGAGACCGGTCTAAAAAGATTTAAAGGTAGGCACAAACCTGTTCAAAGAAAAAGCACATCTGTGCATATTGGATGAATTCTAAATTATCTGTTCGCTGAGTTGACGATCTTAACTATTAAATTGGCTCATTAGTGGTAAAACTAAATTCTTGAGAATAAAGTAAAGCTTTGAAGTAATGATAATGACACGTTGAGAATGACAGTACTGAGTTAAAAGGAGTATGGTATTTCATGGTAAAAGAGAAAAAGAAGTAATGTGTGTTTAGGATATTGGTCATTTTTATGGGTTTGAGTCCCTATTGATCATAAGGTTGGACCTGCATCGGTCAAATAGTTCAATTCAATTCAATTCAATTAAATTTTATTTATATAGCGCCAAATCACAACAAATGTCGCCTCAAGGCGCTTCATAGATACAGAGAAAAGCCCAACAATCATATGACCCCCTATGAGCAAGCACTTTGGCGACAGTGGGAAGGAAAAACTCCCTTTTAACAGGAAGAAACCTCCGGCAGAACCAGGCTCAGGGAGGGGCGGCCATCTGCTGCGACCGGTTGGGGTGAGAGAAGGAAGACAGGATAAAGACATGCTGTGGAAGAGAGACAGAGATTAATAACAGATACGATTCAATACAGAGAGGTCTGTTAATACATAGTGAGTGAGAAAGGTGACTGGAAAGGAAAAACTCAATGCATCATGGGAATCCCCCGGCAGCCTACATCTATTGCAGCATAACTAAGGGAGGATTCAGGGTCACCTGGTCCAGCCCTAACTATATGCTTTAGCAAAAAGGAAGGTTTTAAGCCTAATCTTAAAAGTAGAGATAGTGTCTGTCTCCTGAATCCAAACTGGAAGCTGGTTCCACAGAAGAGGGGCCTGAAAACTGAAGGCTCTCCCTCCCATTCTACTTTTAAATACTCTAGGAACAACAAGTAGGCCTGCAGAGCGGGAGCGAAGTGCTCTAATAGGGTGATATGGTACTACAAGGTCATTAAGATAAGATGGGGCCTGATTATTTAAGACCTTGTATGTGAGGAGCAGGATTTTGAATTCAATTCTGGATTTAACAGGAAGCCAATGAAGGGAAGCCAAAACAGGAGAAATATGCTCTCTCCTTCTAGTCCCTGTCAGTACTCTTGCTGCAGCATTTTGGATTAACTGAAGGCTTTTCAGTGAGTTTTTTGGACATCCTGATAATAATGAATTGCAGTAGTCTAGCCTGGAAGTAATAAATGCATGAACTAGTTTTTCAGCGTCACTCTGAGACAGGATATTTCTAATTTTAGAGATGTTGCGCAAATGGAAGAACGCAGTCTTACATATTTGTTTAATATGTGCGTTGAAGGACATATCCTGGTCAAAAATGACTCCAAGGTTCCTCACAGTGTTACTGGAGGCCAAGGTAATGCCATCCAGAGTAAGAATCTGGTTAGATACCATATTTCTAAGCTTTTCAGCGCCGAGTACAATGACCTCAGTTTTATCTGAGTTAAGAAGCAGAAAGTTAGTGGCCATCCAAGTCTTTATGTCTTTAAGACATTCCTGCAGTTTAACTAATTGGTGTGTGTTATCTGGCTTCATGGACAGATAGAGCTGGGTGTCATCTGCATAGCAGTGAAAATGTATGCTATGTCTTCTAATGATGCTGCCTAGGGGAAGCATGTATAATGTAAACAGAATTGGTCCTAGCACCGAACCCTGTGGAACTCCATAATTAACCTCAGTGTGTGAAGAGGACTCTCCATTTACATGCACAAATTGGAGTCTATTAGATAGATATGATACAAACCACTGCAGTGCAATACCTGTAATACCTACAGCATGTTCTAATCGCTCTAATAGAATATTATGGTCAACAGTATCGAATGCTGCACTAAGGTCAAGAAGGACAAGCACAGAGATGAGTCCACTGTCAGAGGCCATAAGAAGATCATTTGTAACCTTCAATAAAGCTGTTTCTGTGCTGTGATGAACTCTGAAACCTGACTGAAACTCTTCAAATAAACCATTCCTCTGCAGATGATCTGTTAGCTGTTTGACAACTACTCTTTCAAGGATTTTTGATATGAAAGGAAGGTTGGAGATTGGCCTATAATTAGCTAAGACTGCTGGGTCTAGAGATGGCTTTTTGAGTAAAGGTTTAACTGCAGCCACCTTGAAGGCCTGTTGTACATAGCCGATTATTAGAGATAGGTTGATCATATATAAGATCGAAGAATTAATCAATGGCAGGACTTCTTTGAGCAGTTTTGTAGGAATGGGGTCTAAAAGACACGTTGATGGTTTGGAGGAAGTAATTATTGAAGTTAACTCAGAAAGATCGATTGGAAAAAAAGAGTCTAACTTAACATCAATGAAACTAAGAGTAGCTGTAGATAATATTACATCTGTGGGATGATTATTGGTAATTTTTTCTCTAATGATAAAAATTTTATTTGTGAAGAAGTTCATGAAGTCATCACTAGTTAACGTTAAAGGGATGGTTGGCTCAACAGAGCTCTGACTTTTTGTCAGCCTGGCTACAGTGCTGAAGAGAAACCTGGGGTTGTTCTTATTTTCTTCAATCAGTGATGAGTAGTAAGCTGTTCTGGCTTTGCGGAGGGCTTTCTTATAAAGCAACAAACTATTTCTCCAGGCTAAATGATGATCCTCTAAATTTGTGACACGCCATTTCCTCTCCAGATTACGAGTCATCTGCTTTAGGGTACGTGTTTGAGAATTATACCACGGGGTCAGGTACTTCTGATTAGAGACCTTAGTTTTCACTGGAGCTACAGTATCCAGAGTCGTACGTAGTGAGGAGGTGAAATTATTAACAAGATAATCGACCTCTGTTGGGGTAGCGTTCAGATAGCTGCTCTGCTCTGTGTTGGTACAGGGCATTGACGATGATAACAGTGGGCGGATTATATTCTTAAACTTAGTTACAGCGCTTTCAGAAAGACATCTACTTTGATAAAGTCCACTCTCCACTGCTGCGTAATCAATTATTGTAAATGTAAATGTTATCAAGAAATGATCAGACAGGAGAGGGTTTTCAGGAAACACTGTTAAATGTTCAGTTTCTATGCCATATGTTAAAACAAGATCTAGAGTGTGATTAAAGTGGTGGGTGGGTTCTTTTACATTTTGAGAGAAACCAATTGAGTCTAACAACAGATTAAATGCCATGTTGAGGCTGTCATTTTTAGCATCTACATGGATGTTAAAATCACCCACAATAATTATTTTATCTGAGCTCAGAACTAAATTAGATATAAAGTCTGAGAAATCAGACAGAAACTCTGTGTAAGGCCCAGGTGGACGATAGATGATAACAAGTAAGACTGGTTTCTGAGTTTCACAGCTGGGGTGGACAATGCTAAGCATCAGGCTTTCAAATGAATTAAAAGTCTGTCTTGGTCTTTCATTAATTAATAGACTGGTGTGAAAAATTGCTGCCACACCACCCCCTCGACCTGTGCTTCGAGATTTCTGGTAGTTAGAATGACTCGGGGGTGTTGATTCATTTAAACTAACATAATCATCCTGCTGCAACCAGGTTTCTGTAAGGCAGAGTAAATCAATTTGTTGATCAATTATTAAGTCATGTACTAACAGAGACTTGGAGGAGAGAGACCTAATATTTAATAATCCACATTTCACTGTTTTACTCTTTGGTTCAGATGTGGATACTGTATTGTTCTTTCTTTGTGATTGTTTAAGTTGTTTGTTGCTGGTTTTTAGTTTGTTTTTTGTCTTTTTGGAAGCAGACACAGTCTCTATGGAGATGGGTTTTTGGGGGGGTAGCAGGAGGAGAGAAGCTGCAGAGAGGCGTGTAAGACTGCAACTCTGCTTCCTGGTCCCAAGTCTGGATAGTCATGTTTTGAGGGGTTTAATAAATTTGTCGATATTTCTAGAAATGAGAGCTGCTCCATCCAAAGTGGGATGGATGCCATCTCTCCTAACAAGACCAGGTTTCCTCCAGAAGGTTTGCCAATTATCTATGAAGCCCACATCGTTTCTGGGACACCACTCAGACAGCCAGCAATTTAAGGAGAACATGCGGCTAAACATGTCACTCCTGGTCTGATTGGGGAGGGGACCAGAGAAAACTACAGAGTCCGACATTGTTTTGGCAAAGTTACACACCGATTCAATATTGATTTTAGTGACCTCCGATTGGCGTAACCGGGTGTCATTACTGCCGACGTGAATTATGATTTTATTGAATTTACGTTTACCCTTAGCCAGCAGTTTTAAATTTCCTTCAATGTCGCCTGCTCTGGCCCCTGGAAGACAATTGACTATGGTTGCCGGTGTCTCTAGCTTCACATGTCTGAGAACAGAGTCACCAATTACCAGAGTTTGACCCCCGGCGGGTGTGTCACCGAGTGGGGAAAAACGGTTAGACACATGAACGGGTTGGTGGTGTACCTGGGGCTTCTGTTTAGGACTACGCTTCCTTCTCACCGTTACCCAGCCTTTCCCCAGCTGCTTGGGGTCTGCCGTGGAACAGCTAGCGGGGCCTACGCTATCTTCGGCTGCACCAGCTACAGGGGCCTGGCTAGCTAAGGGTGAGAGCAGGGTGCAAAGCCGAGTCTCCAATTCAGTAATCCTGGCCTCCAGAGCTGCAAATATGCTACATTTGTTACAGATATCATTACTGCTAAAGGAGGCCGAGGAGTAACTAAACATCTGACACAATGAGCAAGAAAGTGCAGAAGGGACAGGTGAAGTAGCCATGGTGCTAACGGGTCGGCTACGAGCTAAGCTAGCGAAACAGTACAGAGACAGTGAGTGAATACTATAAATTAGGTAGTGAGTACACAGAAAGTGTGCTTCGGATGAAGCACGTGAAGATTATACTGTGAAAAAAGAATGTATTTAAAAGTTGTTAATTAAACTGCTAAGCAAATAAGCTACTCAGAAACACCACTGTGTTTGAGCAGGAACAGGAAGCGATACTATACCACAGAGCGAGCGAGCGAACACCAAGTGACAGCGCCACCGACAGGAGGCACATTCCAATGTGTGAATGAGTGGACTTTTGGTTGTTTCAAATTATAATAAAATTACTGTAGAACGGAAGTCTGGGACTTCTAAGAAGTGCACAAGCTCAGAGGTGGAGACCTCCCGCTTTTTACAGACGTGTAAAAAGACCCCGTAGGAGGATTACTCCAGGTGGCACCTGCCAAGACTTGGGGCCTTGGTTTAAAATAGCCAGTGATTGGATCACTTTGCCGTTTGGAACGGTATCTGCACTTTTTTGGGCAGCAGAGGTTGGACCTCGGGCGTTGGACACTTATAAAATTCAAATACGGTGTTTAGAAATCGGGCCAGGCACAGCTTGGAAATGATACTGGTTAATTGATCACAAAAAGGTTGGACCTTAGTGCTGGACGCTTGTTAAATTTGTCAAAATTGGTTAGGTTCTTGTGTTGAGTATGTCAGGGATCCGTCTGTTTGTTGTAAAATTGTAAGACGTCTTTGTAATATAAAATAAGTATTTTTGGTATTTAAAAGAACTTTGCAATTTAACAGTGATCATTGGTGATTCTTTAATCATTGGTGAGTCTATAAATATAGTCTTGTGAACATCGCTGAACCTGTTGGTGTGTAATGTGAAAATTTATTAGAGGTTTTAATTGTTTTTCTTTCAGTTTGAGGTCGTATACACACTTAACAGGGTGTGGTCTACTGCGTCTTTCTGATTCTAAACAGCAGGTTTGATGAAAATAGTCTATCACAAGCATGTTTTGGGTGATTCTAAGTGTGATGAGAGGGACTTTAGCAATAGTTTGTAGGATTTCTAGGGTATGAAAATGCCCGATATGGGGGCGAAGAAACCGGGACTAAGTTTTAAAGATGAAACAGATTAACTCTATAGAGGATGTTTCCAAAGATTGACAAAATAATCTAGGACCTTCCACCAGAAAAGCTAATTGTATCTGTTTGGAGTTTACAGTGAGCACTGAGGGAAGTCAGGTTTTAAACTGGGATTGAAAAAAAATTAAAATTGAAAACATACAACATCTTCCTTCATTTCCAACTGATGCTGGTTCTTATTAAAAAGTCTTTTATTAGCAAACTATGCATTGGCTTTGTTTGCAACATAAGCAATGCACTATTAAGGCTAGCAATGACTTTTGCTGACCAATAAAAAGTTTAAATAAAAAGCTTTAATCACAATTAAAAGTCTTACTGGAGATTTGATCAATACCTCTAACTTGCCATCAACTCAACTTGTAATGCTCCTTTGTTTTGTGTTGACAACAAAATGCAAATACTGGGTTAAGATTTTAAGATTTCACTTTTAATCTGTTTTGATCTTTCAGGATTTGTTCATGAATGCAGATAAAAGTCAAATCACTCCAAGCCAATTGCTGTCCAATGATTTGCCAACCCCATTTTATTATGTACATCAAATCTTAACCTGGTTCCTTTACTGAACCAATTTAAGAGATTTTCTCTCACATAGGCAAGCATACACCTGGTAGGCTACACCTTGCTCATCTGCAAACCAAATATTTAAGCTGTATAATAGTGCTTCTGAACACATTATTCTTCATTGGAAACTAGTGCATTTGTTACCAAGCCCATCTGTTCTCTATCTACCAGGACTGTCACCAAAGCTTTCCTCCCAGGAAAACAAAACAGCAGTTTGACACCTCAATGCTGTGTGTCTACTTATTTATTCTGTGAACACAGCCTGTGAGTGTCTTGTGCAATTGTGCAACCCCCCTTTGTGAGTAATGCATTTGGAGAGGGGCAGAATGAGAAAGAAGAGTAACCTTATTTGAGGCTATATCAACAGCATAACCTCTGTGCTAACCCAGTTCGAAGTCCCTGTGGAAAAAACAAGATACAAGAGACTGATTCATTAAAATACGTGGATAGGATTTAAGAAGAGTACGGAACCCATGCAGAAAATGAAAAAAGAAAAGAATTTCATCCAATAATAAACTGTTTTCATGCTAAAGGTATGATGAAGAGAGGAGAAGAGAACCCAGTTAGGTTTGTGATGCCGTGTTAAAACTATGTCTGCTCCCTAGGTATCAGATTAACCTATTTGAAGCTTTTCCTGATGAGTTAATTAGACATGATTGGAAAAGGCTTCTGAGTCCTGCCACTGCAGATTTTTAATGATATGATGAAGATCATCGGCTGCAGCCTTAGAATAGGGTGTGTGAGCAGGAGAGTGATCTATAATTATATTATTTGGCTGAGCCCAAGTTCTAAAGTACCCTCGGCAAAGCAAAGCTTTTGACTGCTGTGAAAGATAATCTGCTGTTTGGGCAGTGATTTCATCAAGACGGCAGTATGCTTTTTGCGTTGTTTTCTCCTCATCGTGCTTTCATAGTCTGGTCTTGGCAGGCAGCTGAAAACTGTCCACATTTTAATGGTATATAATGATGCTTTTAGTCTACATCTTTCCTTGAAACCTTCATAAAATCCATCAGAGGGTAACCATTTCAGTTGGCTCCAGTCTACTTTTAAAAAGCCAAGAAAGAGGGAGAATGAGAGAGAGATGTAGAGGATGAGAGGGGACACTTGAGAGATTGTAAGAATCTGCCAATCTTATGAAGCTGTACTTTTTAAAGCCTAAGAGTGGAACAGATGCAAGGATGACACAAGCTGATGATGCATCTCTGCCATCATGTGCTTTTTCCCCTTCAACATCATACACCCCACACTCTCACAGTATGACATACCTTAATGGCGTACAGCGTGACACAGATTGAGACCTAGATTTTATTAGACCCGTCTCACACAGTGTGACATGCCGTCAACCTTCACTTACTTGAAGCACAGAGTTTGATGTCAGCTCTGGTCCCTTATATTATGAACACGTAATGTGATCTACGTCTATCTAAATTTTTATAATTATATTCTATGTGTCTTTAAGCACAAGTAAATACTGTGAGATGTAGCAGAAAAATCTTTTATCAACTTTATTGATTCATTTTTATTATTTTTAACTTGATTAATTATTTATTTGTGCGGGACAAGTGCAGCAACAAAAAAAAAATGATGCCAAAGGCGTAGCTCTACTCTATGTGTACATAGTCACAGCTTATTTCCAATGATAAATAGTTGGTGACAATTGAGACATTTTGCTGTCAATTTGATGGTAGCAACATGTCGCAAAGAAGTTGGGAGAGAGCTATGTTTACCACTGTTTAACATCCCCTCTTCTTTTAACAATAGTTTGGCAATGGAGGAGACCAGCTGCTAGACTTTTAGGAGAGGAATGTTGAAATTTCAAATGGTGAGAGGTGAGGACTTCAAACAGGCCATTTCAACACCTGGACTGATGTAAAATCTGCAATATGCAGCATGCATATTTTAGCACTGTCTTGCTAAAATATGCAAGGCCTTTCCCCGGTTCCTGTATATACTTTTCAACACCGATGGTGCCTTTCTAAATGTGCAAGCTACCATTTCCATAGCTACCCTAAGGGATGCAGGCTTCTGAAATGAGATGTCCCTCACCTCTTTAGTTCACAGGATGTTGCATCCGTATTTCCAAGAAAGAATTTTAAATTTTGATTAATCTCACCACAGAACAGTTTTCCACTTTTCCTCAGTCCATTTTAAATGAGCTTTGGCCTAGGGAAGATGGAAGTATTTCTGGACCATGTTCACATATGGCTTCTGCTTTACATTCTCGAGCTTCAGTCTACATTTGTGAAGGGCACAGCAAACTGTGCAGTGAATTCCAAGACAAAATCTTGCCTTTTCATGCCTTTTTAATGCAGTACTTCCTGAGGGCCCAAAGATGACAGGTATCCAATATTGATTTTTAAGGACAGAGACTTTTTAATTATATTATTTACTGTAGATAATGAGATATTAAACAGTTTTTGGATTTTTACATTGAGAACAATTTCATTATTCTGAAATTGTTTCACAATTTATAGATGCAGTTCTGCCGATCTTTACCTTTGCCTCTCTAAGAAGTTCTTTTCATACCAAATGATGTTACCAACCTGTTACCAATAAGCTGAATTAGCTGCAAAATTTCCTCTGTTTATTTTTTACTACTCTTACTTTTCCAGCCATTTATTGCCCCCAAATTATTTTTATAAATGTGTTGCTGTGATCAATTCCAAATAAGCTATTTTTTAAATGGTACATTTTCTCAGTTTAAACATTTCATCATATCAAATGTTTAAAAAGTGGGGCAGTTTTGGGCTTAATGCAATTTAACTGTGACATTGATTTGATAGTAATTAAATGGAGCGAAGACCATTATTATCCTTCTCTGACCTTCAGTGATGATTATGTGTGCTTTTGTCAGCAGTTACACAAAACATTGATTAGTAACTAGACAAACAGAGTGGAAACAAATGGACTGGCACAGGCTGTTATCTCATTGGATGGTCTAAGCAGCTATGTGATTTCTATTGGAGAAATAATTAGAGACAAAAAGCAATACCAGACAACCCTTGATGATTTGCCAAACAAAGATTAACACTAAAGTGAGAGTCGATTGATTTCCAGTAATATATATAAATACAGTAAGAGTGCAGTACCCTGCAAAGTTTAAGACCATCTATGCTTTTATACTCAGTGGTTTCTTTTTTTAACAGTTAATTCATTTAACTGTGTAAATAAAGGAATTAAGCATGTGTGAGAAAGTTAAGTGGTTTACAGTGATTGGATAGAGTAAGTGTACACATGTGTATGGCAGAGAGAAAGAAATACAGTTACTGTAAGTAGTTTAAGATGATGGGATTATCTGTGTGAATTTATCCGCATGCATGAATGTGTGTATGTGCATGTGTCTGTGTCTGTAGGTGTGTGTGTGTAAACATCCATGCTTTCAACATCATATTGACAATGTAGTTTCAGAACCTGGAGAACATTCACTTTACCCCCCACCATCACCTGAAATTAGCCTGATGCAATAGGATGTGTTTCATATAGGCACATAAACTGAAATTCACCAGAGGCCATTAGCTTGAACGTGGTGTTTGAACTGAACACAGATCCTACAGTTTTTTAGCCTCATTAAGCACTAAATTTGCTGACACAGACAGATTTCTACCAGCACACTGCCTTAAGAAATCTTTGATGATGATGTTTTGCGGTTTAAAATTTGTTCATCTTGAAATCTTGAATTATTTGTTGGCAAACAAAAATATTCCACTCAGAGGATGGATAGGAAATCATCAGTCAACTACTAGGTGATCAAATTCATTAAAAAGTGTTGACTGAAAGAGGAGCTGTGTGCCGTTTGGATGCTTTTTGTGTTTTAAAGAATGAGGTTCATTTTACTTTATTTCTAGTCATTTCCGAGCACAGCAGCAGGGAACCAGGTGAGACAAAAAAAGATGAAACTTGGGCTTTTTCATGAAAACAGAATACTCTAAACCACAAAGCTTGAAAGAACAATTCCAAATGGGGTTTGCTTCCAAAATGCTCAGGTGGAAACATTAACTAGCAGAGAGATGCAAATGAACATTAAAAAGGTGGATCATATGCAACCTTGTGGTCATAACGGACAACTAAAAACTATAAAATAATACTATAAAAATACCAGCAACCATCAGAACTACCCCATAGCTCCCTAGTAGAGACACCTATAGTATCAATTTCAAAATCCTACCTCATGTTGTCCTCAAGTTACCACAGTTTGCCTACCGGGCAAACAGGTCGGTGGATGATGCAGTGAACATGGGGCTGCATTACATCCTGCAACACCTCGACCGCCCAGGAACTTATGCCAGGGTCCTGTTTGTGGACTTTAGTTCGGCTTTTAACACCATTGTTCCTGAACTTCTCTCCTCCAAACTCTCCCAGCTCAGCGTGTCACCAGCTACCTGTCAGTGGATCACCAGCTTCCTGACAGACAGAAAGCAACAAGTGAGGCTGGGGGAGATCACCTCTGAAACTCGGTCCCTCAGTATTGGTGCCCCTCAAGGATGTGTCCTCTCACCACTACTGTTCTCCCTCCACACTAATGACTGCACCTCCAAGAACTTGGCTGTTAAACTCCTAAGGTTTGCAGATGACACCACTGTCATTGGCCTCATTCAGGATGGTGATGAGTCTGCATACCGGCAGGAAGTTGAGCGGCTGGTACTCTGGTGCAGTCAGCACAATCTGGTGCTGAACACTTAAAACTGTAGAGATGACAGTGGATTTCAGGAGACATCCCTCAACTCTGCTCCCCCTCACCATATCAGACAGCCCTGTGTCGACTGTGAAGATCTTCAAGTTCCTGGGTACCACCATCTCCCAGGACCTGAAGTGGGAGACCAACATCAACTCCATCCTCAAAAAGACCCAGCAGAGGATGTACTTCCTGAGACAACTGGGGAAGTACAGTCTTCCACAGGAGCTGCTGATCCAGTTCTACACTGCGGTCATTGAGTCTGTCCTGTGCTCCTCCATCACAGTCTGGTATGGTGCAGCCACTAAACAGGACAGGAGCAGACTGCAGCGGACTGTACGGGCAGCAGAAAGGATCATCGGCGCCCCCCTGCCCTCCATCCAGGATCTGTACCTCTCAAGAACCAGGAAACGGGCAGGGAAAATCATCAATTTTCTTTTTCAATTTGAAGCTCCTACTTCTCCTCCTACGTTTCCTCACATTCATAAACATGGGTGCCCACGTGGCCCGCCAGCCCTGACAACAATACCCCATCAGCCTTTTATGCCTGAAGGGTAATAAAAAACAAAACGTAAAAATATCTTACTATAAATCCATTAACTATTGTTTGTAAGTGAATCTCTTTTATTATGTACTTAACACATTAACAGTACTTTTAGCAATGACACTGTCGGTGCTGGTGTGGCTGGCTGGTCACAGACCCTGAGATGGCATTCAGCAGAAGGGATTTACATTTCAAATCTGTTCTTGTTATTCTGAGAATGTAGTGATGAGGAGGGAGAGAGAGCAAGTGTGTGTGTTAACACATGGTTTAAAGGTGACAATCCTATTAGCAAACTCCTTGCTGTACACTTAAGTTTACCAGCTTAAGTGTACAGATCTCATGATCCTTGGGTAAAAACTGCACTTGTATCTTTACTTAGTTTGGAAGCGCTGCACGCTTGATCTCATTTGTAAGCAGTCTATGACTGCATTAACTAGTAGTAACTAGTCCAATAACTTGGCATAACTACTACTATAACTTGACCATTAGTGAAGCCTTTTTTGTACGGTGCACTCCATTACGCTGGTTCTAAAGTCTGTACATAAAAACAACAAACCAGTGTTTGCTCTGACTGAATACATTTTCTCTGGATAGTTTGTGATGAAACTGCAAATTGTAAAGTAACAAGTGACACATCAAGAGGGTTTTAAGTAACAATTATTTTCATTGCGTGGCACTTTGTTGAATCTCCAGGGTCACTGGGGCTTTTTCATGTTTTGTGGTGTGACATGTTTACATGTAGACCCTTTCAAATTTTATTACCACTGACACATTAAAAGCTTTGCATTGTAATAGTGGTTATTTTATTCACTTGTCAAAGGTCGTATTAACTGCATGATAGGCTTTGTGTAGATAAAGCATTGTAGCATGTACAGAACTACTCAAGATTAAAAGAACTACTCACAGCTTTCATTTGAAGTAAATCATTTTAAAATACAAAGTCTGCTAGTGTGTTGCACCACATGACAGATGAAAAATGTACCTCAAATGCAAAAATGCAATTACCAAGTACCCTGTTTTCATAGTATATGGACTTATCCCAATTCTAGGGATACATTTACCTTGCTTGCATATAAAAAAATCTTTAAATATTAAATATAACTAAATATTTATAAGTCTGCTATGTACATCGGTTGTTTAGGTCTTGTTTTTTGTGTAGCTATTTTGCTGATTGATACAGTTCTGTAAGCTTTTTTTAAACTGCACAGCCAATGATAGCACTTTCAAGCTATCAAAGAATCTGAGGCAACAGATAGAAAGGAAAACCTTTTTACTGGTTACTCAGCTATAAACACTGCAATACTGTTAGACTTAAAAGTCAGTGAAATTCAACATCATTTTAGCTGTTACTAAATGATACAAAAAATTAAAAGTTTAATTAAGACATCCAAAGTGAACTACGTGTTTTTATACTTTTTGTGTGCCTTACAATACAATATAAAATTACACATTTTTAACATATGGTTTCTATTAGTGTCCAATGACTCTCCAAAAAACCTCGGCCTCTACTGTGCCCAGTTACTGGTATTCACTGGTGTGTGGCCAAGGATACTGTCCAGTAAACTTCTTTTAATTCTTTTTGATATTTGTTATTGTGTGTGTGTATACTTCATGCAGTTGAGAGCTAACTAATGGCATTTTTTTATATATATTTTGCCCTGGCCTTCATTTTGCCTTGTTTTTGTTCCATTTTTACACCAATCAGTTCTTCATTCTGCTAATGTAAAAGTCTTTCTATAATGTTATATGTTATAAGTAATGTGTTACTGTGTATGAGGTTGTGATGGGGTGAGGTTGTGGCTCAGCTGCAGCAGGAAAGGTGGAGTGAAGGTTTCATGGGGCAGTGCCAGGGAGATGCTGGCTGGCACAGCTGGTGAATATTTTCTAATTCTGCCTCTCTTATTTATGCAGTACTGTGTGTGGGGACCAAGGAAGAGCAGGATGGTGAACAGCTGGCAACACTGCTGGAGTTACACTGGGTAACGTCTGAAAAAGTCCCACTGTACAGTGAGAAAAGTAATAAAAGAAACATGCAACGCAGAACAAGACGTGTGAGTGGGTGTTGGGACACTCCTGTGGCCTGAATGTGCAAGTTTGTATTTTTAATACTATTGTTTTACCAATTACTGTAAATTACCCCACAAAGGGGTTTCTAAGAACTTTTAGAATTCCTAGTTTCTACATTAACAAGCAGAGACTTCTTCAAAGATGTTTAAAATTATGAAAGACTTCATACATGTCTTTTAAAACCAGGAAAAAAATGGGAATTTAACAATCATGCCCAATGCACAGGAGCCACATGGTGTGCGGTAACTCATGCATTCATTATCAAAAACACCAATTTAAAACAAAAACAAAAAAAGCTTAAGAATTGTATCCTAAAAGAATCTATAAGATGCAAGTGGAGGGTTTAGTTTTATCTCGTAATATAGGAAAAAAGTTCATAAAAAAGTGGTGTCGGCAGGGTGTGGCTGAGGTTTTATGTTTCCCTGTAGTAGTGTAGTGTTCAGATATCAATGCCACTGTTAGCTTTGGGTTTTAATGCTCTGAATGACTATCTCTGGGCACCTCTGTTTAACAGTTAATTGGTTACACAATAAGAGGCCAGCCTGTAACGTTTTTACCTCTCACCACAGATTGAAAGGCTACATCCCAGCTTATACTTAAGCCCTATGTGTTCTTAGAAGACAAAGTCTTGTTGTGCTCCAATGGGCACAGTGTTTGCTGCTAAAATTAGAACAGCGTTAGAGATTTTTTTTTTTTCTTTCTGCTTTTTTCCCTGATTGAAATCTATTATTATACATATTTTTATGTTGGAAATGAAATGAAAATTTCTGTTCACTGCTATCAATTGTTATTACTATAATTATCCATATTATTATTAGTAGTAGTAGCAGTATATTCAGGTTATTCAAGTTTAAAACTACCACTTGTAGTGAAGTCCTGTAGACACTTCCACATAAGAAGTTGGGCAAATAAATAAATAAATAGCAAAATAAGACAGAATAATATAAAATTTCATCTTAAGATTTTAACATGACCCGGAATGGCTTTATGCCAACATTGCATTAAGTCAAAACTTAGTAAGTTGCACCCGTAAGTAGGGTTGTCATGATACTGAAATTTCAAACATAATACTGACACCAAGGAAAATACCCGTTACTCAATGCCATTTTTGATGCCACAGGGAAAAGAAATTACAAACAATAAAGAGGCATTAAAAAAGAAAAGAAAAACACCAGAGCAATACAAAAAATAATATAAATTTATATCATATAATTAAAAACTAATAGGACAAATATTTTAAGTTTCTCATAGGTAGCAAAAAAAAAAAAAAAAAAAACTCACACCATGCAGTGTTTGGTTTCTTTGTAACAACAATGATTTAAGACGTCTGAGGTAGAGCAGTGCTTCTGGTGATTTGGCTCCATGTTTTCACTGCTGATCAAACAGAGTCTGTAGTGCACGTTTCCACTGTTTCTGTCTAGTTGCTGCTAAACTTTTCTTACTTTAACAGAAAGCTAATTTGTCTATCAGACAACTAATTATAGTTGCACTGTTGGTACTTTTACAAATGATTATTAATTCAATACAATTTTTTCTTGTATCCGGGTATCAATTTTTTTTGACAAATCTAGTTGCAGGACACTTTTTTTTTAAGTATACTATAAAACAAACAAAGCAATAGAGCTGTCAAATTTTCAGATTCAGCTCTACAATATGAAACATTTGAAAAACTTATTTTAGGCTCCAGACAATTAGTTACAGACATTTCCTTCTATTTTCTCAGTTTCATATACTGAACAGATAAAAAGGTAATCATAAAAGCACATTAATCAATAATCCTTAACTGCAGTCATGTTTAAATAAAACTGAATAAAAAACCTCCACAAACTCACGTGTTTCTTTGTAAACTACTGGTGCAACTTTCTTGCACAACCAACCAGCTTCAACTATGACATACCAAAGGCACATGATATCTGACAGAGAATCTCCTGTTTCAATCTTCACTTCCTTTTCTGAGCAGGTAAAACTGTCTCTCCATCTACTCTATCCTTCGCAGCGCTCCGACTGCGGTCGTCTCTTAGCAACGCCACTGGGCAAATCAATGAAGGGGAAAAGAGAGAGCCATAGAGATGAATGAGGGGTTGAGAGGACAGAAGGGGAGGTGGAGAAATGTGGACAAGGGCAAAAGGAGGTGTCAAGTGCATAAAGAAACGGAGAAGAGGAGGTGGAGTGGACATGTAGGGAAGGAGGAGATGTAGGTGGACTGGAGAAAAATAAAGGGAAGGGAAAGAGAAAGGGAAGATAGGATGAGAGGATGAAGATAGAGGAAAAGATGCTTAAATGTCAAGCTGTACTGAAAGTCACTCTATTAAATGTCATTGTGTATCATAAAGTAGAGCAAATGTTGAACAATACTGACATGCGTTGCCTACACCCTGAGTGTATTTCTTGGAAAATTCAGAGTGCAGTTATTTTTTTTAAAAAAAATAAAAAGGTTGCCTGCCCTGGGTATTTCCTGAATATGATCTTCAAGATATAATGTAGCATATCTGACTGCAACTTTTCTCCTGGTATTGTAATAAAGTTCAACTCAAAGGAAATCAAAGCTTGAGTCAGCCAAAGTGTACGCCTATTGTTTTGCTCAACTGATTCCCATCAGGCCAGTAAAAACAAACAAACAAACAAACAAAAAACCAACAACAAAAGATGAAACACTGTCAGGCAGGTCAGCAGCTACAATGAATCTCCTGCCGGGCACAGAGATGCAAATAGCCGATGGCCTCCGACATCAGCATCTGACACTCGATGGGAATAATGCCACAGCAAAATGAATGTTTAATCAATCTGTGATCATGTAGCTGAATGCAAATTGTGTTTTCCGAGGCTCACCTTGTTGTGCCAGTTGTTTATCTTGGTGAAATCAACAATCGGTCCTTTTCAGGCTTTCTCGCTGCTCCTGCTTTCCGTTATTTCTCGTCGCTCGTAGCATGCAGTCACGTTGTCTGAATCTAAATGTGTCCCTCACACACTCTCTGGCTAAAAGCCAAAACAAGCAACTGAATTAAACAGAGAAGGCTGAAACAAAGAAAAAAAGAAAGAAAAAGAAAAAAAGATTAGCGGTTTATGCTTAGCTTTGCAGAAGCAACCAGATGTTGACACAGTCTTTGGTTTGGGTGGCTAATACCTGCTAACCAGCTCGCTGAATAAAAATGAATGATGACACAGTGTCCAATACGAAGAAGAGACGGCGGACCGCTCTCCAGGACGGCCCTCAACGACGGAGGCAGGAGGAGCAGGAGGCGGTGTCGGGTTCTGTCTTCCTGGGAGGGACGGTCCCGTAGACCCCGGCGGCAACCGCTGTTACGCTAACCAGCATAAATCTACAACTTCCTGTCCCAGCTTTTCACAATTAAACACTGCGTTGGATTTTAAGGGATTATTTGGGGGATTAGCGCACATTACGGGGACTAGCTGACTTTAAGTAAAACATACATGAAAACAAATTAAAATAAAGGTATGGAAACGTTTCTTTTAGGTTTAAGACTAGATAAAGGGTTTAGTGAGTTCCCAGGGAAGCAAAATATTTAAAAGCTGTATTATTTTTCATGAACTTCACTTTATTTATTTATTTTTTGTTTTGTTTTTTATGCATTTTATTTTGACTCATAAATTAAGATCATAAATATGAAAGCTTGCTTCCGCCATTGATAAAAACCTTTTTTAAAAATACATTATTTATTTGTATCGTATCTATAACTCAAAATTTCATGTTATTATCTCAAAAGTTGGGCTTCTCTCCATTTCATTTTAAGTTAGTTAGACAAAACTTTGGATGGGTGGTTAAGAAAAGAAGAAGCTGTTTTTATTTGATTTTATTTTTTCAGAAACAAGTTTGCAAAATAATTGCATGTTTATGTCCTCGTGTTCTTTTTATCTTACCATCTCATATACCATTTCTTATTTTATTTGTATTGAATTTACTAATTTTACCATTAGGACCACCCCAACTACTAATCCCACTTTTCTCCTTGAAGAGAGATTTCCGTTTTCTACGCACAAGGGATATGAAGCACATCTTATCAAGGGCCAAATATAGCTCGATTGCATCTCAAGTGTTCCAGACAAGTAAATAAAAACAGCTCTGCGTCACGTGAGCCATACGATTTTTTAAACTGTTGTTCCTAAGTGAAAAACAATGTTGCCACACAACAGAAAGTATTGTTTCTACAAAATGAAAGAAATAGTCTGTCTAAAAAGACTTTGAACTCTCCAGATTTTTAGACTCCTGTGTTTTATATAAATGCTTGGATCAGCAAACCTGGGTTTGCAGCATAGATTTATTAATTACTTCACTGTAGTTGTCACATGCTGAGCCATCCAATGAGACAAATTACACCCTTTTGTGGGTTGCGTCTGTCCCCTGGGCCCTATGTTTGACACCCCTGTTACCCTACCTCCCATAAATCATGTTGTTCAATAAGTAGCTTATATACGCTGCGCTTTCCATGTCCAGTGAAGTTTTCATAACTGACACATTATTTATTTTAGGTCCCTCCTGAGAACTGTCAACAACAACAAAAAACGTTATGTACCCAGGGATGAAAATGTTGTGTATCAAAAAGAGACCTAATGGGCAGATGATATAGGTAGATATTTTCTCTGTTTTTATAGATAGTACCAGCATAGGATTTCATTGTAACATTGAAATGTTTACTTTAAAGTTTGAAGGTAGCTCAATCAAATTTAAGATGTCATTTTCATAAAAAACAATAATATGCTTTACTATTTTTTCCAATTTGGAAATTCGTGCATGGTGGTCTGATATATTTGTTAAGCAATATATAACAAGTCCAGCATATAACGAGTCCAGCACTTCTACAATAAAAGACTGCAATTTTTTTCAACCCCTATAATGTGATGTCTGAACAGTGGTGGCTTTAAGTAATGTATCAACTCAAACATGCATCTACAGTCTATGTTATATAAGTACGATCATCGGTGGTGACGGTTGGCGCCGCTTTGGAAGCAGAAACAGTTGATATGAAATCCTTTAGTGTCTCCTTGTGGCGGGACTCTTATACTGCACTGTAAAATGTAGAGCAATGCCAAGTGTATGCTAGAAAGTGATACATTAAAATTTGTATGTAGACCCAAATACTGTCAATAAGGCCTCTGCAATGTTCTGAAGACAGTTAAACTTGTCAGGTAGTGATGTCCAGCAGGTGAAAATGCAAGCTCCATGAACACGCACAGCTGTGGATTCCAGCTGCTTCGATGTTGCATTAACTGGCATTAACTCAGCCATTTAATGCGAGACAAATCTAGCTGCTCATTAAAGATTTCTGGTTTGATCAGAAAATAAAACATTGGTCCATACACCTGAAAGTCCCAAAAACGCATTGGGAATTCTGTCTCGAGTCTACGGATGTATCCGTGTATCTCCGTGGTGCTGATGCTGTGCTGAGCGGAAACCTCCTGAAGCTTTTGAAGTGTCCGAATGTGGAAAGCTAACAACGCCCCGCCTCAAACAAGAGAGACGGGACTTGCGCCAAAAAAAAGCCGATCAGTTTCATGACTGAAGTAGCAACAGGAGAGGGAGGGGGAGAGAATGAGAGGAGAGGAGGCAGCTGTGCAGCGTAAAGAAAGAATAACTAACTGTCTTTTTCCATTGTAGCTGAAGTCCGGGACAAACTGCTTTCCTTTTAAGCTCAATACAAAACGCATAATATTTTCTCTGAATGCCAGACGATTCCGTCTTTTTACAGGACGGTTGGCAACTCTACTGACTAACCTTATGAATAAAATAAAGTTCGCTACAACAATGCTGATGAAAACTCCGTCATGCTAACCAGTACGCAGTACGAGTTATTGTAACTGACTGTAAAAAGTCAGCACAATGAAAATAAACTACATCTAAACTTGGTTTATATCTGGTTTCAGTGGCGGTCCTAGCCTGTTTGGTGCCCTGGGCGAACACTCCGTCTGGCGCCCCCCCCCCCCCCCCCCCCCCCACACACACACACACAAAACATATTAAGGATTGTACATTAACATAAAACTGTTGTACACACACATATGAAGAGAGAGAGAATATGCATAGTATGCAAACGGCTACCAAACAGCCATCATAATTCGTCATACTATGAAAACGGGACAAATCAACAATTAACAATGACTAATTAATATTAAAATCTGTAACATAATGTATTGTTTGGAGTTTAGTCTGTTACTGTTACTATTTTTACCATTTCTTCTTGGAACAACTGTAACCCACATAATTTCCTTAGGGATTAATAAAGTATTCTGATTCTGATTGGTTCAGGATGACCTGCCATTATCCAATGACACATCTGCTAACCTGCATCTTTTGCTCGTTTCTCCTCCTCTTCTTTTCTCTTTTTTCTAAACTGAGCACCTGATGGCTTTGAACTTTTCTTGTCCATCTTACATTGGTTTTAATTTTGCACTCCAGTATGAACACCCATCCCTCAACCCGAGGATCAGCACAACATGATCTAATAGACCAACACCTTAGTTCACAGATTCACTTTGTCTAGGGTTTATTTCTGAGATTTCACACAACCCAGGATTCAAATCATGAATATATAATGGGCTTAGATTTACAATATTATGAATGAAATGTGCTCTATTTGGAAGCAGTCGGCCCCCTCCCCTTTTGACGGGTTGTGTGTGAAACTTTAAATCATCAAACTGTAAATTTTAAATTGTTATTGATCCCTTTACCCCGAGTCCTAAAGTGTATATTTATTTTCTTACTCTTCTTATATTTATTGTTTGTTTACTTGCACTGCTGTAACTGGAGCCTCGTTGTCTCGTCTCTATATATACTGGACTGTATATAGCGGAGATGACAATAAAGTTTACTTTGACTTCAGCAGCGAGCAGGCGCACCGAGGGCTCTCATGCTCACTTTTCGTGTACAGAATTTCGAAAAAAACATCGGTGCAAATTATACGTCTGTATTATAATGTCTGGTGTTTTCGTGTTTGTTGGTTTGTTTTTATTTTGTTTTACTTTGCGAGTTGGTTATTAGACGCTGCTCCAGCCGGTCAGAAAATCCCCCGCCGCCCCGCCCTCTCCTCCCTGTGCTGCAGGCGCACCTAGCAAACGAAGGGCGCCCTTACTCCCAGCAAATGGGCGATAGAAGACCGATATTCCCAATATGCGCTGGCTGACGTCGGGGCAGCATGAGTACGAGCTTTTTTTTTTTTTTGCCGATGCCGGTGATGGCGCCCCCCACCGAGATGCCGCCCCGGGCAACCGCCCGTGTCGCCCGTATCTAAAACCGCTACTGTCTGGTTTATATCTGACCCAGATAGACTGCAGGTCATAACTTCTTACCTGAAGTTCAGTTCACCTGACACGCGGACCGGTGCTGCCTCGGGTCTCTGCTCCTCCTGCCTCATCCACCTGCTGGCCTCCACCTCTTGCTAATGTTACTGAATCAGTGGAAGCTACGCCATAGCCACCACCACACAACTGAGTTATTTTTACACACCGGCCAGCATCTGGCCAATCCACCCCCCTTTCATTGTTTATACCGCTACAAAACAAACAAAAAAAAAAAAAAAAAAAACTGAGCGTGCCAGCTGTGGCACGCCTGCCCAGGGTTGCCGACCCCTGCTCTAAATAATACTCCCCTAATCCAAGAAGTCATCCAAACCTGGACGTGGATTTAGAGGCCTGAGGGCCATCTCACACATTTATTCAGAAAAAAACAAGTTTCAATTAAAATTAAACGAATCAAAATCTTGTGGACGTATGCCTTTTACATGTTGGTAAAATGTTTAGGATGAGATGGAGATATAACACTCATGCACCCTGAAAATTATGAAGGTCTATCAAAGGGACTCACTGAACATCAGTGGATTTCTATGGGGCAAACGTACTTAAAACCAGCCACTGTGACCATTGAGGCAGAGCAGAATGAATGATACTGATGGGAACTATGAGGGTTTGTAGTTAAATTCCTGCTCTTACAGGATCAGTGAGTGTCTGTTTAAAGATTATTAACATACTTTTACATCATTATGGAACACCAGCAGAGGACAGAACCACCTGCTTTAATCTACCATGATGCTCTGTGTTGTGTAGTCATGGCAATATGAAGTCAAATAAATACAAATATATAAAATGCACATTTGAAGGAGGACAAGAAGACAGGCAACTGGAAGAGCTTTTGAAGCAAGAAAACTTTTCTGGATTACTCTTAATTTAACTGGAAATTTTGTGAATACAAGTCAAGGAGGAAACAAGGAGGCTGGTTGGATTATATCTGAGGACAGGACGCATGAAGGAGAAGCATGAGGAGAGAGGAAACAGCAGAGCGATGGTGCAGAGCTAATCGTGGATCAAGTCGAAGAAGCAAGCATCAAAACTGTGAGTAAACATAACACATAAAGACTTAAAAATGACTGTGCTGATTAAGGAAACATTACATTTGGTTAGTTTGGGGTCTGCAGCTTCAGGTTTGTGGGTTCAGTTGGTCTCAAAATTGAGGAAAGACAAAAAATGTTTCTTTTGAAAGGTTGTTGGAGGATTCTTACTGTAAGAAATATCTGGGTGTGCAACTGCTTTTATTTAAAAAAAAAGTTGAATTTTATTTAGTCACATTGGAAAGGGAAAATTGGAGGATCAGGACAATAATGCGGCCAGATTTACTGTTTCCTTAATCAGAACAATAATTTTGATCGGAACTAGACATTTTGAAATGGGTTATTTTCTTTCTTCTCTATTGATCACTGTGTTAAAGGTTGAGTTACTTGTCAGTCTACATTTATGTTAATGGTACTTTTAAAAAATGCAGTTTATTCGTAATTTTGTAGAAAAAGGCTCTGCACCTGTGAAAAAAAAAGGTATCCACACCCCCAAAATTGCTGTAGATCAGAGTAGCTAAGCCCTGGTTAACTGCAATTATATAACAGGAGATGAAAAATATTGGAATGATTGAAAGAAACAAAGATTGCTTTAGGGTTTGAAGATTTGACTTTCTTATTGAAAGAGACGAAAACTAATCCATGTGTGACACTGAGAAAAAAAAACTAAAAGCTTGAAAGATCTGGAGGTCCAGCTGTTGTTATACAAACGTGCAAACTTGTTTTAATGACATTAGAAAGAAAAATGGGATGTTTAAAAAGGTAATATATAAAATTGATTTTTATATTACTTGAAAAAAATATGTTGATTAGCACTTCTGTACTTGGAAAACTGCTGGGTCACTAGTAAACTGAGATTTAATGTGATAAACTGAGGAAAGGTAATATAATCTACACACTCGCTATTATTGTTGTAATCCATACACCAGTTAATATTTAATCAACCATCATTCATAATTGGTGATCTATGCAAGTTTTAAGGAATAATATTTATTTGCATTCACAATTAATTTACAAAATCTAAAAGCAAATCTTGTTTTTTTAAGAAAAAAAGACGTTTCTAACTGACTTCAAACTTTTTTGAGCTGTAGAGTAGATTGATGAGCACGGAATAAACTGAACATGTTAGGGAGAGTTTGCCATAAACTCAATTTTAGTAATGTTTTCACAGATGTGTGTTTAATGAATCATTTATGTTAAATCACCCATGATGCATTAGGAAATGTCTACACACTTAAACATGGGCCCATTTTTAGTAACAATCGCTCCTGTGTGGACCGATCACATGGTTATAAACCAGGTGAAAATTGACTTCAAACTTTTGAGCTGTAGTGTAGATTGCAGTGATAGTGTATAGTTATCTATTACAGAGGAATATATAGAAGTATGAGGACAGGGAGACACTGTAAAAAAGTTATGAGCTGTCTTGCTGCAGAGAAAGTGGAGTCTGTCATCCTTGAAAAGCTCCCAAGATAGGCAGCTGGCAGGTTGAATGATGCTCTGCCTCTGTGGTCAAGTACAGACATAGGCCTTAAGCAACCATGAGCCACTGATAAGCGTGACAGATTAGGAAACATGCATACAGTTCATTAGTTAGACTCCTATGAGCCACTAATAGGAGAAAATGAGCACGCAATAAAGTGGACTTGTTAGGGAGAGATTGCCATCAGAGTTAAAACACTCCAAAACAAAAACGGCCTGAGTTGAGCAATTAACCAAAGTGACAAACATTGCTCTAAATAATACTCCCCTAATCCAAGTAGTCACCCAAACCTGGACGTGGATTTAGAGGCCTGAGGGCCATCTCACACATTTATTCAGAAAAAAACAAGTTTCAATTAAAATTAAACAAATCAAAATCTTGTGGACGTATGCCTTTTACATGTTGGTAAAATGTTTAGGATGAGATGGAGATATAACACTCATGCACCCTGAAAATTATGAAGGTCTAAATATGTATCAAAGGGACTCACTGAACATCAGTGGATTTCTATGGGGCAAACGTACTTAAACCAGCCACTGTGACCATTGAGGCAGAGCAGAATGAATGATACTGATGGGAACTATGAGGGTTTGTAGTTAAATTCCTGCTCTTACAGGATCAGTGAGTGTCTGTTTAAAGATTATTAACATACTTTTACATCATTATGGAACACCAGCAGAGGACAGAACCACCTGCTTTTGTGTTGTCATGGCAATATGAAGTTAAATAAATACAAATATATAAAATGCACATTTGAAGGAGGACAAGAAGACAGGCAACTGGAAGAGCTTTTGAAGCAAGAAAACTTTTCTGGATTACTCTTAATTTAACTGGAAATTTTGGGAATACAAGTCAAGGAGGAAACAAGGAGGCTGGTTGGATTATATCTGAGGACAGGACGCATGAAGGAGAAGCATGAGGAGAGAGGAAACAGCAGAGCGATGGTGCAGAGCTAATCGTGGATCAAGTCGAAGAAGCAAGCATCAAAACTGTGAGTAAACAGAACACATAAAGACTTAAAAATGACTGTGCTGATTAAGGAAACATTACATTTGGTTAGTTTGGGGTCTGCAGCTTCAGGTTTGTGGGTTCAGTTGGTCTCAAAATTGAGGAAAGACAAAAAATGTTTCTTTTGAAAGGTTGTTGGAGGATTCTTACTGTAAGAAATATCTGGGTGTGCAACTGCTTTCATTTTAAAAAAAAGTTGAATTTTATTTAGTCACATTGGAAAGGGAAAATTGGAGGATCGGGACAATAATGCGGCCAGATTTACTGTTTCCTTAATCAGAACAATAATTTTGATCTGAACTAGACATTTTGAAATGGGTTATTTTCTTTCTTCTCTATTGATCACTGTGTTAAAGGTTGAGTTACTTGTCAGTCTACATTTATGTTAATGGTACTTTTAAAAAATGCAGTTTATTCGTAATTTTGTAGAAAAAGGCTCTGCACCTGTGAAAAAACAAGGTATCCACACCCCCAAAATCACTGTAGATCAGAGTAGCTAAGCCCTGGTTAACTGCAATTATATAACAGGAGATGAAAAATATTGGAATGATTGAAAGAAACAAAGATTGCTTTAGGGTTTGAAGATTTGACTTTCTTATTGAAAGAGACGAAAACTAATCCATGTGTGACACTGAGAAAAAAACTGAAAGCTTGAAAGATCTGGAGGTCCAGCTGTTGTTATACAAATGTGCAAACTTGTTTTAATGACATTAGAAAGAAAAATGGGATGTTTAAAAAGGTAATATATAAAATTGATTTTTATATTACTTGAAAAAAATATGTTGATTAGCGCTTCTGTACTTGGAAAACTGCTGGGTCACTAGTAAGATGAGATTTAATGTGATAAACTGAGGAAAGGTAATATAATCTACACACTCGCTATTATTGTTGGAATCCATACACCAGTTAATATTTAATCAATCATCATTCATAATTGGTGATCTATGCAAGTTTTAAGGAATAATATTTATTTGCATTCACAATTAAATTACAAAATCTAAAAGCAAATCTTGTTTTTTTTAAGAAAAAAAGACGTTTCTAACTGACTTCAAACTTTTTTGAGCTGTAGAGTAGATTGATGAGCACGCAATAAACTGAACATGTTAGGGAGAGTTTGCCATGAACTGAATTTTAGTAATGTTTTCACAGATGTGTGTTTAATGAATCATTTATGTTAAATCACCCATGATGCATTAGGAAATGTCTACACACTTAAACATGGGCCCATTTTTAGTAACAATCGCTCCTGTGTGGACCGATCACATGGTTATAAACCAGGTGAAAATTGACTTCAAACTTTTGAGCTGTAGTGTAGATTGATTGCAGTGATAGTGTATAGTTATCTATTACAGAAGAATATATAGAAGTATGAGGACAGGGAGACACTGTAAAAAAGTTATGAGCTGTCTTGCTGCAGAGAAAGTGGAGTCTGTCATCCTTGAAAAGCTCCCAAGATAGGCAGCTGGCAGGTTGAATGATGCTCTGCCTCTGTGGTCAAGTACAGACATAGGCCTTAAGCAACCATGAGCCACTGATAAGCGTGACAGATTAGGAAACATGCATACAGTTCATTAGTTAGACTCCTATGAGCCACTAATAGGAGAAAATGAGCACGCAATAAAGTGGACTTGTTAGGGAGAGATTGCCATCAGATGTAAAACACTCCAACTCAATTTTGATGATGGACACAGCTAAAGAAATGAGCGTTTTGTTGACACTGATGACAAAATCCTGATAAGATACAGACAGACACATGCATACAACACACACTACTGCTCAAAGGTTTGTGGTCAGATTAAAATATTCTTGTCTGAATTGTAAAATTATATTTGCTTTAACATAAAATTACGCAACGTTTACAAGAAATTTTTTGACAGATGTGTGTTTATTGAATCATTTAAGTTAAATCACCCATGATGCATTAGGAAATGTCTACACACTTATACGTGCGCCAAATTTGAGAAACAATCACTGCTGTATGGAACGATCACATGGTTATAAACCAGGTGAAAATTGACTTCAAACTTTTGAGCTGTAGTGTAGATTGCAGTGATAGTGTATAGTTATCTATTACAGAAGAATATATAGAAGTATGAGGACAGGGAGACACCTTAAAAAAGTTATGAGCTGTCTTGCTGCAGAGAAAGTGGAGTCTGTCATCCTTAAAAAGCTCCCAAGATAGGCAGCTGGCAGGTTGAATGATGCTCTGCCTCTGTGGTCAAGTACAGACATAGGCCTTAAGCAACCATGAGCCACTGATAAGCTTGACAGATTAGGAAACATGCATACAGTTCATTAGTTAGACTCCTATGAGCCACTAATACGAGAAAATGAGCACGCAATAAAGTGGACTTGTTAGGGAGAGATTGCCATCAGAGGTAAAACACTCCAACTCAATTTTGATGACAGACACAGCTAAAAAATAAGCGTTTTGTTGACACTGATGACAAAATCCTGATCAGATACAGACAGACACATGCATACAACACACACTACTGCTCAAAGGTTTGTGGTCAGATTCAAATATTCTTGTCTGAATTGTAAAATTATATTTGCTTTAACATAAAATTACGCAACGTTTACAAGTAATTTTTTGACAGATATGTGTTTTTTGAATCATTTAAGTTAAATCACCCATGATGCATTAGGAAATGTCTACACACTTATACGTGCGCCAAATTTTAGTAACAATCACTGCTGTATGGAACGATCACATGGTTATAAACCAGGTGAAAATTGACTTCAAACTTTTGAGCTGTAGTGTAGATTGCAATGATAGTGTATAGTTATCTATTACAGAAGAATATATAGAAGTATGAGGACAGGGAGACACTGTAAAAAAGTTATGAGCTGTCTTGCTGCAGAGAAAGTGGAGTCTGTCATCCTTGAAAAGCTCCCAAGATAGGCAGCTGGCAGGTTGAATGATGCTCTGCCTCTGTGGTCAAGTACAGACATAGGCCTTAAGCAACCATGAGCCACTGATAAGGGTGACAGATAAGGAAACATGCATACAGTTCATTAGTTAGACTCCTATGAGCCACTAATAGGAGAAAATGAGCACTCGATAAAGTGGACTTTTTAGGGAGAGATTGCCATCAGAGGTAAAACACTCCAACTCAATTTTGATGATGGACACAGCTAAAAAACTGAGAGTTTTGTTGACACTGATGACAAAATCCTGATAAGATACAGACAGACACATGCATACAACACACACTGCTGCTCAAAAGTTTGTGGTCTGATTGAATCAGTCGTCTTTTAATTAATAATTTACATTTACTTTAACATAATATTACATGAAATTTATCAGTAATGTTTTCACAGACGTGTATTTAATGAATCATTTAAGTTAAATCACCCATGATGCATTAGGAAATGTCTACACACTTAAACATGGGCCCATTTTTAGTAACAATCGCTCCTGTCTTGCAATCGCTCCTGTCTTGCTCCTGTCGTCCAGGTCTTGCAGGTTGCTAGCTAGATCTTCAGCTGGAAATGCTCTCATGACCTCAACACTGTTAGACACAATCTTGTGTAGTCTGAGGTTGGATTGCGCTAGCATGTCTTGTGCACCTTTCAGCACTTTGATGGCATCTTCTGCACTGAGGAAAGATTTCAGGCCATCATCAACATAGAAATGTCTGTGCACAAAGCTCCTCACTTCGGGTCCATAGTCCTCTTCACCCTCCATAGCCGTCCTCTTCAGGCCATAAATGGCCACAGCTGGTGAGGGACAGTTACCAAACACATGAACCCTCATGCGGTACTCCAGCACTTTGTCATCAAGTTGGTGGTTACGAAACCACAAGAATCGGAGGTGGTCCCGATGATCCTCCCTCACTAGGAAACTGTGGAACATCTGTTGAATGTCTGTCATCACAGCAACTGGGTCCGTTCTGAAACGCATGAGAACCCCAATTAGGGTGTTGTTGAGGTCCGGGCCTTGTAAGAGCACATCATTCAATGAGATGCCTTTGAACTGTGCGCTTGAATCAAAGACGATCCATATTGTTCCCGGTTTCTGGGGGTGATAGACACCAAAGGAAGGTAAATACCAATACTCTTTGTCAGGCTCTGGTGGAGGAGCTGGCTCAGCGTGTCCATTTTTGAAAATATCCTCCATGAAATCTATGAAATGATGTTTCATCTCCGGTTTCCTATTCAAGGTACGGCGAAGTGACATCAGTCGGCTGAGGGCTTGCTCTCGATTATTTGGTAAACGTGGTCTTGGACTACGAAATGGCAGGGGAGCCACCCAGCTGTTGGAATCATCTTTCTTGAACTCCTTGTTCATGATCTGGAGGAAGATTTCATCTTCGATGGAGGGTGCCAGCTTATCATCCTCTTTTGAATGGCTGAAGACCAGCTCACCTAAGCTTGGATGAGGGGAAGTCAGTGTGTCAGGGGATATTAGCTGTTCCCCTATGACCTTTTCTTTGCAGATGATCCTGTTCTCACAAGGCTTGAAGTAGCTGGGTCGTCCATTCTCAAGGACATTGGTCTTGAATGTGTTGACAGTCGGCCGGTGAGCCCCACCGAGACAGACGTCACCGACTATTACCCAACCCAGGTCCACTTGTTGGGCATAAGGTTCGTTGTGACGGCTGTTACGCTGACTGCGCACTTTGTGAACTCGGATGATGTCCCTCCCAAGTAACAAAAGTATCTCAGCTGACGCATCAAGATGAGGGATCCTGTCAGCAATAGACTTGAGATGCTTGTGGCTTTGGACAGCTTCTGGAGTAGGGATTTCGTCCCTATTATTGGGAATCAGGTTGCACTCAATAAGAGTCGGCAATGATAAGTGCAATTGCCCATCAGCTGACTCCACCAGAAATCCAGAGGCCCTTCTTCCAGCAGTCTCAGTGATTCCTGAGCATGTAGGGGGGAGCCTCACCCTGGATGTCAAACATGTCAAAGAATGCTGATCTGGCTAGCGACACATTGCTTTGGTCATCCAGCATCACGTATGTCCTCACCTTTTGGTCTGGGCGACCCTTGGGATACACACTGACCAAACAGATTTTGGAACATGATTTACCTTTAAGACCCTCACCACACACGGCTGTGCATGAAGAGGCTGCTATGTCAGTCACACACTCGGTAGCCTCCCCACCATGCTCTGCAGAAGGTGGTCTGGAACTTGGAGCCAGGATGGAGTGCTGCGATGTGCCGGTCGCTGTCACACTCAGAGCAGTGGGTGTCAGCTTTACACTCTTTAGCTTGGTGAGTTGCTGAAGCACAACATTTAAAGCATATGGAGTGCTCCACCAGCAAGCGTCTTCGCTCTGCAAGTGATCTTTCTCGAAAGCCTCGGCATTTCCTGAGGGAGTGAGGTTTCTTGTGGAGAGGACACTCTCTGTCTAGATCAACGGTGAGTCCTTTGGAGGACTGAGAGGTGGGGGGGTTTCCTACCTCAGTTTTACTTACGGATAAAGGAGGTTTTGATTTCCATTGTTTGGAGAAGGATCCTTCACCTTTGAATGCAGCTGAACTGAAGTTAGCAAAGGCAAAGCTAGGATCATTTCTCATCTCTGCATAGTTATACACGAAATCCACAAAAAATGAGAAAGGGGGATATGGAACTTGGTGCTCCCTCTTATAGCGAGACCCCTGAGTTATCCACTGTTCTTGGACGTTGTGGGGCAGTTTCTCCGCTATAGGGTTTATTCCCCTTGCAGTGTCTAGGAAGCTGAACCCTGGCAAATATCCCTCTTGCTTAGCAGCTTCGATCTCTAGGAGCAGGTCTCCGAGTTCTTGAAGCTTCTGGTGATCTCTATTTGAAAGCTTTGGGAAGTGGTTCAATCTATCGAAGAGAGAAGTTTCAATGGCCTCTGAAGAGCCATAGCACTTGTCCAGCCTTCGCCAAAGCATGTTCAAACCCATGAATGGATTGTTGACATAAACTGCTCTTATCCTCTTGGTGTGGTGTAGCGACTCCCCACCAAGCCACTTAATGAGCAGGTCCAGTTCTTCACTAGGTTTGAGGCTAAGTCCCTCCACAGCGTTAACAAAGCTAGATTTCCATGACAGATAACTAGCAGGCTGGTTATCGAACACTTTTAGTCCAGCTGTGACAAGATGTCGACGCGCCAGATATACAGCTAACTCAGATACACCTTGAGCCTCCAGTGGTGAGCGGGGTGGTAGTTGGTTTGTTGGGACATCTCTATCTGTGTTAAAAGACATAGGGTCAGGGTGATTCTTTCTCTGGTTGCCTGGGTGCAGGCCTTCAGCCGAACAAGCAGAAGGATATGGCTGTTGTGTGTCACGACTGACGCGATGAACTTCAATATCTGGGAGGTGTCTGTGTTGTGGTACAGAAGCAGCAGCCTCTGTTTCTTTCTCATTTTGAGCTAAAGCATAACTCTGCCCTGAAGAGAAATGTGCTTGGATGAACTCACCAGTTCACTGTAATGACTGCTTCGTTGCTTGAGCATGACTGGCTTTACTCCCAAGGTCACAGTTGTCTAAATCTGCAGCAGCCTCAAACACTTGAGCCTCTGCTGAGGCAGCCTCAGCTTCACAATCTTCTTTTAGTGCATTCAATGTCTATTTGACGTTTTGCATAGGCTGCTCGCGTGCGTGCAGCTTCCGCCTTGCCACGAGCTTTAGCAGCAGCGGCACTAGCTGAAGATTTATTTGAACTTTGCTTGGAAAATGCAGCTGAGGCAGCACACTCTGACCTAACCTCCAGGCTCTGAATATTGGCGTCAATAGGGTTTGAGCTGGACATCGTTTAATACAGGCAGGTGAATGGGTCTTCAAATCCCGTAAAAAGATACAGAAGAAGCGAGCGTAGCCTCTTTGGTGTTTTTTCTTCTACTCACTGGTTACTGGTGGCGAAGAAATAGGCTGCTGAGATTCCTTCACAGCTTGATGTGATGGTGCATCTTTTCACTGTTCTGTCCTCACTAAGTGTTGTCCTCGTGAACGTAGACTCAGCTATACAGACAGCTAAACACTCTCCTAATCAAAATCCAAGGAACAGGCCGATGTGTTGAGTTAGATGATTTAATAAGGATAAAGTGTGAAACTGTTGGCAAAACCAGAAATAAACCAATAAAAATGTTGCATCAATATACATTATAACAGACACATATTCAAAAATATGAGCACAATATTTATCTGCTTAGTGAGTGCCTGAATAAAACATCAAATGAAATCACACTCATGATCAAAATGTTAAAGAAACCACATGGCATATGAGCTAGCTTAACCATACTAGCTTAGGTTATACATGCATTCAAATTAAATTCAAACTACAAACTATATCACGCCTTCACAACAAATAACAATGCACACAAGTCGTCTCAGTGATAACAAACAATACTACTTACAGATGATGCCGTTTATGAACTTGTGAAGGCATGGATGGCAACAGATTAGCAGAGGTGAAACTGCCTCTGGCTAGATCTTGCAGAGTAAAAAATACACAAAAACAACCACTAGAGGGCAAACTGCTGCAGAACAGGAAATACCTAATGTCAGCATATGGGCCCATTTTTAGAAACAATCGCTCTTGTGTGGAACGATCATATGGTTATAAACCAGGTGAAAATTGACTTCAAACTTTTGAGCTGTAGTGTAGATTGCAATGATAGTGTATAGTTATCTATTACAGAGGAATATATAGAAGTATGAGGACAGGGAGACACTGTAAAAAAGTTATGAGCTGTCTTGCTGCAGAGAAAGTGGAGTCTGTCATCCTTGAAAAGCTCCCAAGATAGGCAGCTGGCAGGTTGAATGATGCTCTGCCTCTGTGGTCAAGTACAGACATAGGCCTTAAGCAACCATGAGCCACTGATAAGCTTGACAGATTAGGAAACATGCATACAGTTCATTAGTTAGACTCCTATGAGCCACTAATAGGAGAAAATGAGCACGCAATAAAGTGGAATCGTTAGGGAGAGATTGCCATCAGAGTTAAAACACTCCAACTCAATTTTGATGACAGACACAGCTAAAAAAATGAGCGTTTTGTTGACACTGATGAAAAAATCCTGATCAGACACAGACAGATAATATGCATACAACACACACTGCTGCTCAAAAGTTTGTGGTCAGATTCAAATATTCTTGTCTTAATTTTAAAATTATATTTGCTTTAACATAAAATTACGCAAAGTTTACCAGTAATGTTTTCACAGATTGAATGAATCATTTAAGTTAAATCACCCATGATGCATTAAGAAATGTCTACACACTTCTACGTGCGCCAAATTTGAGAAACAATCACTGCTGTATGGACCGATCACATGGTTAGAAACCAGGTGAAAATTGACTTCAAACTTTTGAGCTGTAGTGTATATTGCAGTGATAGTGTATAGTTATCTATTACAGAAGAATATATAGAAGTATGAGGACAGGGAGACACCTTAAAAAAGTTATGAGCTGTCTTGCTGCAGAGAAAGTGGAGTCTGTCATCCTTGAAAAGCTCCCAAGATAGGCAGCTGGCAGGTTGAATGATGCTCTGCCTCTGTGGTCAAGTACAGACATAGGCCTTAAGCAACCATGAGCCACTGATAAGCGTGACAGATTAGGAAACATGCATACAGTTCATTAGTTAGACTCCTATGAGCCACTAATAGGACAAAATGAGCACGCAATAAAGTGGACTTGTTAGGGAGAGATTGCCATCAGAGTTAAAACACTCCAACTCAATTTTGATGACAGACACAGCTAAAAAAATTAGCGTTTTTTTGACACTGATGACAAAATCCTGATCAGATACAGACAGACACATGCATACAACACACACTGCTGCTCAAAAGTTTGTGGTCAGATTCAAACTGTCGTCTTTTTAATTAATAACTTACATTTACTTTAACATAATATTACATGAAATTTATCAGAAATGTTTTCACAGATGTGTGTTTAATGAATCATTTATGTTAAATCACCCTTGATGCATTAGGAAATGTCTACACACTTATACATAGGCTCACTTTTAGTAACAATCGCTCCTGTATTGACAGATCACATGGTTATAAACCTGGAACACATCTGACGAGTACAAACAGAAAATGGGGTGATCCATCACAAACTTCAACAATTTGCTTTTCTTAATCCGCACAATGATTTTGGTTTGTGCTGATATCTTTGGAAAAAGGTTTCTTGACTGACAAGTTGGGATCTAACATCACAAACTGACATCTGGTGACACGATGTATCAAATGAAAATGGGCCTCTGTAGATGTCATGGTTCCCTTGCCCTCTTTTTCTTGCTTGCTTCTTTCTCTCTCCTCTTTTGGTGTATGCCTGTGTTGTTGTCCGTGTGCTTGTCTTTTTTAGGGCATGCTCCTCCACCTTCCCGTCCCTCAGTCACTTGTGAACAATCAGCTGATTACTCGCCTGTTCCTCACGAGGTCTTCATGCTGGCTTCTAAACAACCAGATCATTGCAGTACCAAGGTAACGTATCATGCCACAGTCATGTCACATTTTCCATCAGTTCTTGCCTTTGCTCACTCTCTGTTTCTGTGCAGACGCTTCAGCGTTACGGATCTCCGCGACCTTCTGTGACAGTGTCTGAGTGTGCCTCCAGACAATCTTCACTACCTCTTCCCCGTCTCCTGGAGCCCATAGTGTTTATCCTGTATTCATAACTATCTGCAATTATACCTGTAAAACTTTACCACAGTGTCTCATCATCATTCTGTTGTTTTCATAACAGTACACTGTAGAAATAATGGACTGTGTATTAGGTATTGATGTCATAGTGAATGTAGTTTATTAGTGTGTGTCGTAGTATGATTTTCTTGTTGATAGGATTTAAGATTACAAAATAGAAAATAGTCCTGGGATGGGAACAAAGAACTGGGGTGCAGGGAAGTGGGGCAATTAACCCCCAAACACAGGACAGTAGCAAGATTTACTGAGGGTGAGGGGCAGACAATTGCCAGTGTACATTACCTTAAAAGGAGATGGGGGTCAGGGTGTCAGCACCCCGGGCCACTTTACCAGTGTTTTTCCATTGTGGGGGATTTACTGTAGAAACTAAAGACCAGAGACTATAACTGTAACTGTTGTGTGAAACTCTTCAGATCAGCCTTTAGAGTAGGACTGCACAGGATGCAGTGTGCTGATCTCCAGATGCATCTGTAAGGAAAATGGGTAATAAAAGGATTGTGTGAAATTTGGAAACATCTCTGCGTGATCTCTACCAAGACAAAAAGAATCGGAGAGACCGACGTTGTCTCAACAACACTTAGTAGATATTCCACTAAATCTCATTTGTGATTTATGATAAATGTTACCATCAATTATTTAGATTTCTTTACGCTTCTGCTTAATTTAGTAAAACATCAAAAAGAGTTTCACTGTTGTCAGTAAATAAGACATTTCTAATTCTCTACAGACTTTTGAGCTGTAGTATAGATTGCAATAATAGTGTATGGTTATTGTTTATAGCAGATGAAATAGAAGTATCAGGACAGGGTGTGAATAAAAGTTATGAGTTGTGTTGCTGCAGAGAAAGTTGTTCACTCTGGTGAGGTCTAATGAGTCTAATGGGAGGCTGAGCCTTCAGCTTTCCTGTCCCTGTCCTGTTTAACCAGAAATGCTCTCGTCTTTTAACATTAAACTCATAACTTTCCTTTTTGATCAGTCTTATAGCTACAGCTGGATCAGCTGACCCTGTCCCATCCTTTAGTTATGCTGTTATTGGCCACAACTGCTGATTAACTTCCCATCATGCACTGAGCACTTCTGTCTTTTACTCTCAGTGTGTTAATATATCACTACTGCGTGTCAGTAACGTTGGTCCTCTTCCTCCCATCAGGTGTTTTGTCTTGTCCTCGTATGCTCTTGATTTTTTTCTTATTTTGTCTTTTCTGTCATCCCCAACCAGTTGCTTGTCCTTGAGCCTCATTCTGCCGAAGGTTTCTTAAAAGGGTTTTTTTCCATCCCACCATCCCCAAGTGCTTGCTCATAGGGGATTATTTAATTGTTGGGATTTTGTCTCTATTATTTTTAAGGTCTTTTATTTATTATATTTAACTATTATTATTGTAAAATGGTGCTACATAAATCAAATGTACTCAAATTAAACTCCCATTCAAACCTAAAGTTGTCTCACCCAATTTGGACGTCCAGCCTAAAAGAATACTACAATATCAACCAGAAATTAGAAGCATAGCCAGCAGCTGTTATATTTAGTTTCTAATTTAATCATTTTGGCTGGTTTAAAAATAAACACTCATAAAAGATCATTGTTTTATTGTCTGGTTTATTCCTTTTCTATTTATCGATTATCCAAGTCCTTAAAACACACGCATGTATATATGAATAATTCAGTCATAGAAATATTAATGTACTGAGATCCTACGCTCTTACATGGAGATATAAAACTGTTTTTGTTAAACAATGACCTCTTTATTGCTTGATAGTATAAAATAAAACTATTTTGTCCATACTTTTAAAAAACAATGTAATGGCACCAAAGTAACAACTTCCTGTTCAAAAGAGAAGTTTAGTTTTTAGCTTTATGAAAACGGCTGTGCTAGGTTTATTGTTGTCACTGTACACTCGCTCTATCATCATCCTTTTCTAATTTAGAGATGTATCCTGTTTAATGGTGCCAATCTGAGGATGTAGCGGTTGTAGCTCCAACTGTCAGAAAAAAGGGCTTTCATATTGCATGAGTTATATGAAACGAGGTAACTGTTGAGTGCAGAGTTGAAAGCTGGTCTGACAGACACCGGTCCTGCAGCAGACAGGCTCACAGTGGGATTGAGAAATAAACACTTCTCTACCAGACTGAAACTGTGAGAAGAAAAATAACCTAGTCCCCCACTGACTGTACAAATATAAATGTATTTTTAAGTTGTTAATTATCGAGTTCATGTGCATAAAAACATGTACTGGTGCTCTGTGCATGTACAGCGATACTGATATAACGCAGGAAGAATTGGACCTTACAGCGTCCGTGGAAGTGCTCTTTGTGTATGACTCACAAGGCAAACCTGTACTAGAGAATGAGCTAAAGCAGCTCAAATTAGTTTCAGTGTTTAAACTGTCATTTGTATTTTTTCAAAGCAAAAGCCAATGCTGTCGCCACTGAGCGAGCATCAGCGGCCTCTGGAGTTTGTGTGTAGAAGCGAAAAAGCTTACAGCACCTGATATTCCCAGGCGGTCTCCCATCCAAGTACTGACCAGGCCCGACCCTGCTTAGCTTCCGAGATCAGATGAGATCGGGCGTGTTCAGGGTGGTATGGCCGTAAGCGAAAGCAATTGCATATAAAACGCGTTTTGTGGGTGGCAAATGTCACACAGTTTGATATATGCTTTCGTGTTTTACAGCGAAAACATGCAATTCTTCGTCATAAACTGCAGCTTCAACATTGAGCTACAATAATGCTTTTCCCGCAGTAACATCTCAATATTTAACACTTGTTAGTTTATTACAGCACAGTGTTAAAGTGACAGAGAGCACACAGTGTGTTAGGACGATTTGTGACATCTCCTAATGCGTTTTTATGAAGGTACGTCTATGTATATCTATGATCATTATATAACTAATCTACCAAAACTGCTTTTACTTTGTTTGCTTTTATTTTCTGATTTTCCATCATCTCTGCCTACCTTGGTGTTGCTGGAACTCCCTGCATTTGTCTCACGTCCCTCCCATGGGCCACCCCATTTTAAAAATCCTGCTAAATTTTTCTTAACGGCTCCTTAATTAAGTTAAATGTAACTTAATATCAATGACACAAACACAATTGTTTATTTTCTACATTTTGCCTTTCTTTTATGGTGTGCAACAAGCATACGGGTTATTTATTGTTTTCGACTAAATAGTGTAGTAGAGTGTAGAGTGCTATCATGATAACGCGTGCAGAAGACAGGGGCAGTAAATGTAGTGGGAAACTATTTTACAGATATTGTTTTTCTTATGGCGCCCAATCGCGATAATTCCGTTAATCTTGAGGTCTTTGTCGTCATCTGCTGTGCACAATGCAGTACTACAGTCTCTCATTTCCGTCAGGCACTGTGTGGGCCAGCTCTTGCGACGGCGTGTTTGGCTGGCAAAGGACCCACCAACGGCGGTTCAGCGTCGGCTTCTCAAGGTTTCAAGGAAATAGTTTTCGTAAATGAAACTTTATCCATCTGAAATCAGAGTCATCTTACGAAACACACCGGTAAATATTATATCTTGCAGAACTGCATCTCTTCCGCAATTAAATAGATGTTTTATGTGTGTGAAGTTTGCACTAGTTAAAGTAATATAGCAAAAAAAAAAAAAAAAAGGGGGGGGACGTTAAGCAGAAGTGGCGCTTTGTATGAATGGGCCATGTTCTCATACTGTTGGATTGATGTAAATGATCGTTTTGAGTAGTTTAAATTCGTGTTTAAGGAATTCTTTACCCCTATTGCACGGTTTACAAGCACAGAGGTAGTAAATAAATGTCCGGTGAACGTTGATTTTCTCACAGCTAATGTTTAGCTAACGTTAGCGGCGCCGTAGGATTTGTGTACAGCAAACGCTACACCTCTCCACCAACTTTTCTTAGCAATATTGTGATGAGTGCAGTCGCTATGTATTGCTCCACAGTCCCACTACAGCTGACCTCAGTTTGAAGAGCCCTCATTTGTCACCAGTGCGACCGCGTAGCTTATTGTGACTTTGTCCAGTGGTCTCCAACTTCTTGATTCCTTACTGTAAATACACTTTTGGTTTTCTTTGTTTACAGTTTTGAGCCGGGTTAAGCGCTCTTTCAGCTTCCTCTGAATAAGATTCGAGTGGAAGCCATGTTTCTCTACAACATCACCCTGCAGCGTGCCACCGGCATCACCCATGCCATCCATGGAAACTTCTCAGGTGAATTTGCGCCAGATGTCACTGCTTTATGTCTGGTTAGGTCATGGTTAATTTATCAAAGCTTGGTACCCCTCCTTTATTGTCAAAGAAGCCTTTAACTGCAATCTCTATGAGAATTAGCACTAATTAGCATTAATTGTTTTATTTAAGTATCTTTTCTTGTGTTTGTATAGTCCTTAGAGTTTATCCTATCATGGTGTTTCACTCATTATGTTGATGGAGATAATGTAAAGCATAGTTTTCTCATGGTTAAAAAAATACATAAAAGAAATATCACAAAATGCTTTTTTAAAAGCAGGATTTAGGGAAAACCATAAAAAATATCCACGTCATATGTCTGATATTATGTTTTGGTAGGAACCAAGATGCAGGAGATTGTTGTTTCCAGAGGAAAGATCCTGGAATTATTACGGCCAGATGCCAACACAGGAAAGGTGCACACTCTTCTCACAATGGAAGTGTTTGGCATCATCAGATCCCTGATGGCCTTCAGACTCACTGGAGGAACCAAAGGTACAGAAATGACACCATATGCACTCACATGCATGTGTTTGTAACTCTAAACATGGATTGCACAGATTAAATGGTATGTATTAATAATTTTCTCTTAAGTGGTTTTTATTAAATCTTTTGTCTGACACTAATGTTTTGTTCGTAGCGCATTCTTTTTTTTATTCATTTACAATTAGAAGGGGAAGTTGGCCTCCATTGACTTTCATTACCTAAGCTTTAATTACATGATAGTATCATAATTAATATAATGTTGACAGGCTGGTGTCGTTTCTAAGTGGTATTTATGTATTTTTAGATTACATTGTTGTGGGGAGTGACAGTGGTCGTATCGTCATCCTGGAGTATCATCCATCAAAAAATATGTTTGAGAAGATCCACCAGGAAACATTTGGGAAGAGCGGCTGCCGCCGTATTGTTCCTGGACAGTTCCTTGCTGTTGACCCAAAAGGCAGAGCTGTAATGATAGGTGAGAATTTTATGAAGTATGCATGAAATCAGCATTAGACCATTATGTCCATCATATCAGACAGAATCCAGATGTTTGTGCACTGTTTAGTTTTATATTGCTATTTTCCTTCTCTCATAAGATGAGCACCGTTTCTTTGACGAAGGTGAACAAGAGCAAGAGCTCAATGTTTTTTTTAATCATACACACTACTAGGATTTTGTGTGTAATCTACTGTGGTGTGTTTAACGTTGGATGTAATCACTACGAAAAAGCCAGTTCAGTGCCAGGAAAAACCCTTACATTACAAACAACACTGAAAACTATATACTCCAAAAGAGTCCATCAGTTAAGACTGATGTGTTTTAAAGGTATTTATTCTAATGTACCTTTTTTTAGGGTTATACAGTGTGTGTGAATCTGCAGCTTTGAAACTGCATGAAGGCTTTGCAGCAAGACTTTATACAAACTGGCCTGTAGTGATTTTTAAATAACTTAATGTGGTATTTAATTTATTTGTTGTTAAAATAGGCTGTGTTTAATTTGAATCCTTTGAGTCCTACTTGCATTTGAGCAAAGTGGGCCTGGATAGCTTTGTAACATCTATGTACCTAAGTAGGCCTAAACATACTAACAGATGCCTCTTTTTTTCTCCCCCAATTCAAATTTGTTACATTTGGTGATAAGTTACTTTTATGATCTGACAAATGCAACAAAACACAACATTTTAACAAACCTGCAAAGTTGATAGGTTTTATAATATGTTTTGTGGCTCCATACAGTTATTTATTTATTTATTTATTTATTGGCAAAGACAAAGGTTGTCAGCTTAGATGGTAATTTGGTTTATAGACTGATGATTATTTTTCTTTTATTTGGGCCTTGGTGTGTTAGTATAATGTCAGTGGTGTAAATATTGCTATAATTGACCTAACCCCAAGAGCCTTACAGGTGCTTAAGATAATAAATCAGCATCAAATGCTATAAATTTTGTAGTTCTACATCAGAAAATCTTACCTTGATAGAAGTGTTTTGTGGAACAATTATGATGTTAATTAATGTGTGCTGAGTTACTATTGTTTAAATCCTGAAGAAAATGTATATACACACATATAAATAGTTGTATTAAACCAGTTAAATGAAGCACACAATATGTTTTGTCATTTATCTGACTAGGAGCGATAGAGAAACAGAAGCTGGTGTATATTCTGAACAGAGATGCTGCTGCGAGACTGACCATCTCCTCTCCACTGGAAGCCCATAAAGCAAACACACTGGTCTACCATGTGGTTGGAGTCGATGTTGGGTTTGAAAATCCCATGTTTGCCTGCTTAGAGATGGACTATGAGGTAAGGACACAAAGCACAAACGTGCAGGGCTGCTGAATTTCACATACACTGAACTGTTGTTGTGTGATGAGTTTTCATGTCTCTTCTCTGACTGTCACTGGAGAAAGATTTAACTTCTCTGACCTCAGCATGACTTTAATTGAAAAAAAACAGTCATGTTTTGTTTGTTTACCAGAATAATCACGTGTGTTTAATGTGTACAGGAAGCTGACAACGACCCAACAGGAGAAGCTGCTGCCAACACACAACAGACGCTCACCTTTTACGAGCTGGATCTCGGCCTGAACCATGTGGTCCGCAAGTACAGCGAGGCATTGGAAGAACATGGAAATTTCCTCATAACTGGTGAGCATTTGAGTAGTGTTGGTCATATTTAAAGGAAACAACGGTAGTGTTATTCATCAGGTAGGGAGTAGTTGAAATATCAACATTTTTACAAATTGATTTGCTTTCAGAAGATAATCATTGCAGCGAGGTTACAAAGACTTGTTACATCAATGTGTTGTAGATGTGATGAGTTTGTCATGTCTCTTCTCTGAGAAACACTGGAGAAAGATTCAACCTCTCTGATCTCTACAAAAGTTTACCAACGCAATAACACAGCGTTAGATGTCGTATTAAAAGAAAGCATTCTGTTGTAAAATAGAGATTACTGTGCTTTTTTGAAATTCTTACTCCTTCATCATTATGTTTTTTTAAAAATGACAACCTTTCTAAATGCTTCTAGTTCCTGGTGGTTCTGATGGGCCCAGTGGGGTTTTAATCTGCTCTGAAAACTACATCACGTACAAGAATTTTGGAGACCAGCCTGACATTCGCTGTCCCATTCCACGGCGTAGAGTGAGTCCTTCTTACAGGAATGCACATTAAAAAGCAAATATTTATAGTACAGGATTTCCTGTGCAGATTTTAAGTGTGTTTTGATGCATCATAACATCAGTATACATCATGAGACTTTACCTGATTTTAAGCTGTGAGTCACTTAGTAGATTTTAAACATTTTTTTCTCTGTTCATGTGGAATTTTGGTTGTTTTGCAAGTCCCACATTGTTCTTTGCATGAACGTCTATTTTCATCCTCCCTCACATCCTCTTCTCCTGCACCCCACAGAACGACCTGGATGACCCAGAGCGTGGCATGATATTTGTGTGCTCAGCTACCCACAAGACCAAGTCCATGTTCTTTTTTCTGGCCCAGACTGAGCAGGGAGACATCTTTAAGGTTACTCTAGAAACTGATGAAGAAATGGTAAGGATGGATTGAAACTAGACATTTTTAACAAATTTATTTAATGGGACTAATTATGTTCACTTCCAGCTTCTGTTTTTTTTTCTTTATTTTTTTTCTTTCTTAGAATCACAGTTGCTTGATTAACAAACACTAGATAAACATTTCGTATTTATCTTATCCTGCCCAGTTTATGTAATTGCTCAGTTTATCCAGTGTCTGAAAATAGGCTTTTTACTCAATTTCTTTTTCGTAACTCATCTTATTAAAAGCTCACTTTCAATTTGATTAGCTCCCTCAGCTTCTTCAAAAAGAGCCAAAAGCTTATAAACTCACTCTTTTACTTTTATAGGGAAATCTGTAGCGTGTTGACATTAGCTTAGCAAGAAAGTAGCAAACGCAAATACTCTTGTTCTCAGCAGGGATTACTTTTAAATTCTTCATTAACATTTCTTGAACTTTTGTCATTATGTGTGTGAATGTGTGTGTGAATGGGTGAATGACTGAACGTGTAAAGCGCTTTGGGGTCGTTAGGGACTAAGTAAAGCGCTATACAAATACAGACCATTTACCATTATTGGTTTTCTATTTATGCTCATTATAATACATATTCCCGTAATAAAAAAAGATGCTTGTTTTGTCTCTTAGGTCACAGAAATTAGGCTGAAGTACTTTGACACAATTCCCGTTGCAACAGCGATGTGCGTCCTGAAGACTGGCTTCCTCTTTGTGTCTTCAGAGTTTGGAAACCAGTAGGTTGCAAACAGAAACTCAAGTGTTTCTTTTTGTATCTCTCAGTCTTTGATTAACCTCTATTTCTCTTTCCCTTAGTTACCTTTACCAGATTGCACACTTGGGTGATGATGATGATGAGCCCGAGTTCTCATCGGCAATGCCGCTGGAAGAGGGAGACACCTTTTTCTTTCAGCCACGTCCACTTAAAAATCTTGTGCTGGTGGATGAACAGGAGAACCTGTCACCAATCATGTCCTGTCAGGTGAGTGTCCTGTCAGATTAACATGGGGACTAATCTAATTGCCTGAACTTGTTGCGGTGTGAGACAGAAAGTTTTTTTTCTTAAATCTTAAACCAGAACATTTCTGTCTCATTGACTACGCTCTTCCTACTTTCTTCCAGATTGCTGATTTGGCCAATGAGGACACACCTCAGCTTTATGTATCATGTGGACGAGGACCCCGGTCCACTCTAAGGGTCCTTCGGCACGGACTGGAGGTACACACACTGTTTTTTTTCCTAACGTAATTAGAGAAAGCCCACACATGTACTTTGCTGGCTGTGAAATTGATGAGTTTTTTCATGTCTCTTCTCTGAACAAATACTGAAGAGTCTTTTACTATCTCTGATTCCAGCAAACACACAAAGCCTTCTTTTCATATCACACTTTGAACGACTGTTAGCTTGGTGTCACGTTTTTCCCAGCCTTTGAGTTACGCTCACAATGTTGGCTGTACCCTGTTAATGTCTTACTTCCATTACTGTGAAGATGAGCTTTTAAAAATGGTTTGTTGTGTTTGTCTTTGTAATGATGATACACTTTCAATTTTCTTTTTCTTTCCCCCACCCTGTCTGTTCCCCTCTCTCCGCCTCTGTCAGGTTTCAGAGATGGCTGTGTCTGAACTGCCCGGTAACCCCAATGCTGTGTGGACTGTACGCAGACACGTAGAAGGTAAGAATATTCTTGTTCCAGGATGTGTGTGGCTAATCAAGGTTATAAAACATGCTGAAAGTAAGAAAAGTCTGTGAAACATATTCCTGTTATGTTAATGTACATCACTGGTTAGCTGTTTAGTATAAGATGTTAGGGAGCCACTCACCACTAGCTGGAGCAGCTGCCCTGACAGACATCCCTCTGTTTGTGATGTGACAGCCACATGAAGCAGTGTGGTGCTGCAGTACATGCATGCAGTACATGCTGGAGATGAACATTTCTTTGCTGACTCTATCAAAGTAAACTAACATATAACCACCTACTGAAACAGTGTGTAACCAAACTTGTGTGTTCAATGCCATTAGTAATTTTGGTTTTTTTTCTTCTGATCATTACTGTGTTTACTCTGGTTCTTAGATGAGTTCGATGCCTACATTATTGTGTCTTTCGTCAATGCCACTCTGGTTCTGTCCATCGGTGAGACTGTAGAAGAAGTGACAGATTCTGGTTTTCTGGGAACAACACCCACTCTCTCCTGCTCACTCCTGGGTGAAGATGCGCTTGTACAGGTGCGTAAATGTACCTCATCTGCACATCACCTTTGGGTATTTTCACCACTGTGTGATTTAGTCCATTTAAGTCAAACTGTGGCTTATTTTCTTACACTGTGGGGTTCGTTTGTTGAGATGTTAGAACAGGTGTTCTCTGCCCAGTTCCGAGTGAACTTCAGAGCAGTTTGTTTATTGTGTGAACGTGATTCAACTTTGAGCTGCTCAGGTGCACATTACAAGTTTGAGCTAAACACCTTCCCATAGCCCAGACCTTCCCAAAGTGTGGGGCCCGCCCCCTAGGGGGGGGCGCAGAGCCATGGCAGGGGAGGCGCGGGATGAAAAGGGGGGAAAGAAAAAACAAAACACTTGGACACTGCTAGCACGGGCGCCTACAGAAACGCAAAGGAGGAGATGAAGCATGGCTGAATATGTTTCCAAACCAACTTCATTCTAAGCCAAAGACTAGAAAATATGGTGAAGCAAATCTTCCCATTGGCTTCACCTGCACAAGTGCCGAGGTAGGTCTCCCCTGCATAATTGGTTTTCCCTTCGTCGGGAGCAGCGCTGGGCTGTTTAAATCACGGACAAACAGTATCCCACATTCGTGATTTTTAGTTTACAAACACTTCTTGTAATGACTAACTACTCCTGACATTTTGGAGATATACATACTATACTATAATTTATACAGTAAAGTTACAGTGGGATAGAAATAATATCAGGCTCATCCTGCCACGATTTGTTCGATCACGGACAAACAGTATCCCACAGCTGTTTATGTTTTTAAACCTATTTTGCACAGAGAGGCATTTTTTGGAAAATGTATTGATAGCAATGTTGAATATTATTACACAGCAAAAAAACAACTGCACGTAAAATAATCACATCGTGACGCCTCTGCCTTTGTAAATGGAGGGACAGTAACTGTGTATGTTAGCGTGTAAAACCTGCAGATAGTCAGATTAACAGTATTTTGTCTCGATCTGCCATTCTGCAATTCATCTCATGTAAACAATAACGTGGCACACAGCGTGACGTGAAAAAAGGCACATACCTTTAACGTTGCGTGATGAACTCTGTACTCCTCGTCAACACGTAAATGCAAAAAAGGAGTTTTAAAAAAATCTCAGTTTTCGGTGATTCGAAACGCCGTTTACGTGTGGACAAAACAGCTGCGTTTTCAAAAATACCCGCGTAGGTGTGGACGTAGCGTAAAAGAGTTAGTAGTTTATTTTATTACTACCTGTAATTTATCGCAGATTACTTGTATTTGCTTAATTGTTTACTAAATGTTTGAGGTGTGAAATAAACTGCAATGGAGCAAAATATGGGTGTGTGTGTGGTTGGAGGATGTGTGCGTGCGTGCGTGCGTGAACATTTTTCTTGTAAAACAAAGGGGGGCCCAGCAAAAAAAGTTTGGGAACCACTGCCGTAGCCAAATATGCTTTGCATTCTGGGATGTCGCAGGGCACCGTAGACGTGCAAAGGTCAGTACGGGTTTGCAACCAGCCGTGAAATGAATATAAATTGTCCATGTTCTCAAATAGTTCAGAACACGGCACTTCCTGTATTTTGTATTCTTGTTGCTCCTGGTCCAAACACATGAGCTGGCCAATAAATTCACTGAACATTCTCAAGTTGTTTGTAATGACACGTTCTGGCTCACTCTGTGTGAGGAGAAACCAGACCATGGGTAAAAGCTACACGTGTAAGAGTAAAGAGTAAACAAAGTATAGGTGTAAAAACACCCTTAGACATTGCAAAGAAATTTCAAAGTAATGCAGATGCACATGAGCAGCTTTGATAATTGCATTTTTATCACAATTCCAATAATTTCTAAAAAACTAAACGAAAACCTTCCTTTGCATCAAAGGAAGCATTTCAAAATTCGAAAATTAGTTTAGTTTTTGTTCAGCAGATGATGTACATTTTAAAGGTTATGCTATCAGTTTCTTTTTGTGTGTTAAGCACAAATAATTAATACAGTTCATGCATTAATTCATCTAATTACACAAAGATGGCCATTTATTCATCATCAACCCAATCTAGTACTTTGTCTTTTCTCTCCATCTTACCTCTGTGGCTCTTTCACTCCCTCCTCCATACAGGTTTACCCAGATGGTATCCGTCACATCCGAGCAGACAAGCGTGTGAACGAGTGGAAAACTCCTGGTAAAAAAACTATTGTCCGCTGTGCTGTGAACCAGCGGCAAGTAGTCATCGCCCTCACTGGTGGGGAGCTGGTCTACTTTGAGATGGACCCGGTAAGGAAGTAGATTATTTTTGTGTTATCCGATCATCCTCTTGTGCCCCTCTGACATTCTGTTCAGCCTCCATAATGCCTACAATGTGGCATGTGCACGAAAAATAAAACTGTTGGTGGAGTGAAGAAATCCAAAACTGAAGTCTATTTCATCACCTCCAGCTTGAAGTGAGACAACATGGGCTATAACAGCTTTCTCCTTTTTCAGAGCAATGATTTGGGCTGCTGTAAATAGTGGCCATAAGAGAAAATTTCCTCTTTTTTTTAAAAAATGTTTTTTTCCTTCGGCCTATAGTTCAATTATCTTTACTGTGTGAAATAGATCACCTGTTTCTGCTCCCCACTGCACTATCTTCCCTACACACAGTGAAGTGTTTCATTGACAAGGTTACAGTTATACTGCGTACTAATTAAAAATCAATACAATTGACCCTGTGCACGAGAAAATGCTAACTTCCTGGTTTGAGACAGGATGTGGGGTTGTACATTTCTGGTAGCTTTACTTTGCGGTCAATCGCTACTGCGAAGATATACTCCAAAATCATGTCCAAAACTCGAAAAACGGAAAGATCGCGTTAAGTTACAAAGAGCAGAAGGTGGGAACACTCACCACTGTTGTGTCATAAAAAATCTAATGATCAGTTTTGATGTTTAAAGAGTTTAGATCGATCAGTTGTTTACATCACTCAACACAAGCAGAACTGCATCACTGCAGCAGAAGACACATCGTCCACATTCAGAAGCACATCTCTGTATAGTGACTGGTCTTGTGATTTAAACAGGCAAATGTTCAGCATTCAAACTACAGGTGAAGAATAGTCAAACCAGATGTTTCCCGTTATGTCGATATCAGCTAGTCAAGTACACACCTACACAGCATGTTAACGAACCGTGAAAAAAGCCACACAAAAAATGAATGATTGTAACGGTTTCTATACATTAGTATTTACGAAGGGTATGTTGTGACTTACCTTCAAAATTACAGTGGTCCCTCGCTAATAACGGGGTTCACCTTTCACCTCGCTGTTTCGCAGATTTTTAGTGCAAGTTTGCATGCTTTTTTTTTACATCACATTGTGTCCTGCGCCCTGATCGCTGCAGACGATCTCCCCCGTGACGTCTCTCCTGTACAGTACAGAATCGCTGCATCGATCGCTAGCAGTGTGACTGAAGTGCAGTACTGTATGTCCACGATGTTCATGAAACGTTTTGCACCATCAAAAAATAAAATTGGCTACTTGATTTCACCTATCGCTGGTTATTTTTAGAACATAACACCCACGATAAACGAGGGACAGCTGAGAAATATAACATTTGAATCCATTTTCTCTTTTGCCCTGAGGCGCGGGGAAAAATATCGACAAGTCGATGAACATCATTTACAGATATACTGGGTAAATGCCAAAAAGACATCGATAGAAATGTAAATCGCCGCTTGATTCATTCATTTGCTTAACTTGTTTTGAGCCGTAAACCAGGCGCGAATAGGACACCGGAAACAAAGCTCCCCACAGGAGTTTCCGCACCGGAAGTAGCATATGCTAACGTGCACATAGTCAATAGACAGAAATACTGCCATCAATCCTCAGGAATATTGTCCATTGGCAGAATCCTAGTTTCCACTTTCATGCTGTGTTTAACAAGTATTAGTTATGCTTGGTAGTAAAAGGTTTGCACAAAAATACTGCGTTGAGCTTTATGTAGACTATGTGAAGGCCCAGTGGCCCCCCCCCCCCCCCCCCACTACTAAAAATTATCATTTTTTTGGGTTAATCAGTCAAATGAGTTGACGGGCTTATTCAGCACTTCATTTTATAAAAGGCAATTTCACAAATGACTGCACAGTTAAATTGCCTTATCATTAGCTTCACTTAATTTATTTTCCTGCAGAGTATCTGATGACTTAATTCTAACACTAATATTGAATATTTCAGGTTCCATATTGAATAGAGGAAGATGACTGAACTGAGGTGACTGAAAATCAGTTTATTAATCCTGCTGCTCTCTTTGTTTCACTTTTGATTTTTTTCAGTCTGGCCAGCTGAATGAGTACACAGAGAGGAAAGAGATGTCTGCAGATGTGGTTTGTATGAGCCTGGCCAACGTTCCTCCTGGTGAGCAACGCTCCCGATTCCTGGCTGTTGGGCTGGCTGACAACACTGTTCGCATCATCTCCCTGGATCCTTCGGTATGAGCTTGACACAGAGATTATCAATGAGATCCTTTTTTGTTCAGAATTGGAGGTGTTGCTCAGAAATTGCTTTTGCTGGTTTATCTGCTGGCATGTGATTGAGCCCATGACAGCTTGTATCCGAACAAGATGTCAGGTACTTTAGTTTTGGGTATGTATTTGCCCTCTTTGATGTTTGTTCCTATAGAGGTTTGTTTTGGTCCTAGTAACATTTGGCCGTTCAGTTTATTGTTGATTGACAGCAAAGACTATTTTCACGCTCTGAGGGGACAGACATGCAAATGTTGGCACTTGTGTTCACTTTTGAAAGCTACTATCCATTATCTGCTGCACTACAGAAATTAGTTTGCCTGTCATCTTCACAGTATGTGGAGTCAGAGTGTGTTCTCACACACGCACGCACACACATGCACATCCCCTTTCATGCTAAAAATGAGGACGTCATGTTGCTTCTAGTTTCTTAATTTATTGCCCTTGCAGCGGTAATGGGTATTTTCAACTGTTGAAACGTTTTTCTCATATTCATAAACCAAACTGTGCTGCTCAGCCAAATTTGCACATTGTCACTGTACTCTCAGGTCTTTCCCATTGTGCAGAATGAGTAACAGAATGTGGCCTGTGTTTAGCATCCAAGTTTGAAGGAATCCATGGTTAACCACTTAAGAATTCCTGGTAAACTTATAAATGTAAAAATGACTGGAAATATACTTCAGCTAGATTTTTAATTATAGGATTTCCCTGAAGGCTCGGGAGCGTCTGAGATAAATATTAATTTAATGTCAACAATTTCAGCAGCCTTCTGCAGAACCTGCTGAAAGTAAATAATCCCATAAAACAGATGTTTTAGCTGATTAACTTCTACAGAACTTAGTTTAGACCGTGATGCTCAGTGTGAAAATACAGTCCCTCCAAAAGTCCCTACTATCCAGGAAAGGTTCCTGTGGTGGGAACTTGATTAATGATTGGCATAAATCCCTTTAAGGCTAAATTAATCTTAGTTTCTTATTAGGTCAGTACAAAGTAATGTTGTCTTGTTTAGGAAACAATTACATCCTTCCCTTAGGGAAAACTTTGTACAACATGAAAGTTGTCTGACCACTTTTACTGCCTCTTAAGATGACCAGTAACCTTAAAATATTCATTGCACATTAACTGGAGATTTCTGCTTCCCTGTTTAAAACGTGTAAGCCAGAAAATAATGCTTTGGGTATTCAGTAATGTGCTTTTTTTCCCCCAAAAAGGTCTGGATTAAAATGTCTCGTCTGCCTAAACTATTTTAATAGAAGTGTAAATTTTAAAAACTTTAAAATCGATTACAGGATAAGAATCTTTTTTGTTTACGTGCACCTTTAAACAATTGAATGGTGCTGTTACACAAAAGCTTAATGTTCGGATTCCTTTGCATGTTGCTATTTTTCTGACCCCCTGAATCTTTACTATGTTCAGGACTGCCTGCAGCCACTGAGTATGCAGGCCCTACCAGCCCAGCCAGAGAGTCTGTGTATCGTGGAGATGGGAGGGGTGGAGAAACAGGATGAACTTGGAGACAAAGGAACCATAGGCTTTCTCTACCTTAATATTGGGCTTCAGGTATTCTTTCACATTAAAATATCTCAGGTTTCATGTTGAAGTTGAAGACATTTTACTTTTAAATCACAACTTTGTAAAACCAAATGTAATACAGGGATTGTGTACAGGCTTGAGTTCAGATTGATCTTGTACCTAAAATCCAAACTGATAATGTTTTTCATACTTGATCAATTAGCAGTCAGGGAGCACAGTCCAGAGCAAAGATTGTCACAATTTTTATGTTATGTTAGTTTATGTTGCTATACATTTCAGCTTATGTAGATGTTTTCTGCTAATGTGTTTTTGCTCCTCTTTCTCAGAACGGTGTGCTTCTGAGGACTGTCTTGGACCCAGTGACTGGAGACTTGTCAGATACCAGAACACGCTACCTGGGATCACGACCTGTTAAACTGTTCAGAGTCAGAATGCAAGGACAGGAAGCTGTATGTAACTCGAACGCTTACTCAGAAGCAGCTCATAAATACAAATATGTGCATTTACAAAAATATTGTTTGTTTTGTCAGTTTTTATGCTTGTGATCATATTAAGTCAGAAATATTTGTATCAAACCTTAAGATTTAAAAAGAAATTTGTCTTTTTCATCACTGATTATAAATTAATTGATTAATTGATGTCTTTTCTCTTGCTGGCAGGTGCTTGCAATGTCCAGTCGCTCCTGGCTCAGCTACTCTTACCAGTCTCGTTTCCATCTGACTCCTCTCTCATATGAGACTCTGGAGTACGCCTCTGGTTTTGCCTCTGAGCAATGTCCAGAAGGCATAGTGGCCATCTCTACCAATACTCTAAGGTATGGATGCACTTAGAGCATTTTTTTTTTGTAAAACATAGGCATCACTGTTTGTGTAATGGAGTTTAACTGTTTTCCAAATCCAAAGGGAAGAAATCCAGCATCTGTTATGTATTATCACAATTTAAACAACTCTAAATGTCTTATGTTCAAAGTGTTTATAAATCGGCAGAAAGAAAAGTTTATTGAAGGGCGAAAAAATATATTTTTATATAAATCTCACCTGTGCTTGTCTGCCTGGTAGAATCTTGGCCTTAGAGAAACTTGGAGCCGTCTTCAACCAAGTGGCCTTCCCGCTTCAGTACACTCCCAGGAAATTTGTAATCCACCCAGAGACCAACAACCTCATTTTGATTGAAACTGACCACAACGCCTACACCGAGGCCACCAAAGCTCAGAGAAAGCAACAGATGGCTGAGGTATGAATATATCGTTGTGACCCAACTAGTGGTGTTAACATCTGTCTGCGGTTACTCTCAGTAATAAATTTATTAAGGGCAAGAAGTCGGCAAGTTGGTTATGAACAAGGGAGAACAGAAATTTGTTCCCGTGTGAGTTATTTTTCCAGGTTAGAGCCTAAAAAAGTAGGTTTATTAAATTATATGGATTTAGGGATTTTTCCTGACATCCTTTTACTGTTTTTGCATTTTTCTCACTGATAAACCCAACAGTTGAAATGATGAGAAGTAGAATTTGGTAGTTTAACAGCATTTTGTCCCTGATGATAATTATATTATGAATTAATAATCTTTGTGATGGCAGACATTCCCATCACAGTTTGTAGTCTAGAATATCATTTTCATATGGCTGGTTTTATTCAAATAACAGTTGCCAACATGTCATAAACAACAGAAAATCCCATCCCTTCTTTTGCCACTGTAGGAGATGGTAGAAGCTGCAGGTGAGGATGAAAGAGAACTGGCTGCTGAGATGGCTGCTGCATTCCTAAATGAAAATCTTCCAGAAGCCATTTTTGGTTCGCCCAAAGCCGGCGCAGGACAGTGGGCCTCACTAGTGCGGCTGGTTAATCCCATACAAGGTTCAACACTGGATCAAGTGCAGCTGGAACAGAACGAAGCTGCGTTCAGGTGAGTAGTACTCATGATGGGTGGGTGGGGTTTAAGTGAGGTTAAACAGTCTGACCCTGGGCTGTTTCTCATTTATTATGCCTTTCTCTTTGATGGACAGTGAGCCTCCCAAATTCCAAGCCCTTCATTAATACTCAGTGTTGTTTCTTAATCAGCAGTTGACATAGTGAAAATAGTTTGGGCTGCCATTGTAGCGGTTCTTTGGTTTCTTTCACCTGGTGACAAATTAATTTTTTTCAAAACGACACTTTGTGTTGATTTGTATCAACACCTGCTGAAAACAGGCACCGTATTTTTTAATGCAGCAAAATGTTTATTAAGATTTAATTCCATACTATGGGCATCATTTAAAGGTAATAAAATTTGTGATTTTGGAAGGCAGGCTACTGGATCCATCAAAAGCATCACTTTCTGATATAAAACAGTATTTTTGGCCATGTTTTGAAGGTTATAGCTAATATTTTGTGTTTAATATATTTCTAAATGATTAGCGTGACTAATCTAAACTAGCAATATAGTATATGGGTGGGTCAGATGTTGTACTTGGTGTTTTTCAGTGTGGCCGCTTGTCGATTCACCAACACGGGTGACGATTGGTACGTCCTGGTCGGTGTTGCCAGAGACATGATTCTCAACCCAAGGTCAGTGGGTGGCGGCTTCATCTACACATATCGACTCGTCAGTGGAGGGGAGAAGCTGGAGTTTGTGCACAAGGTGGGTTTCAGTGACATTAGGGGTTAATTTTATTAAGCTTGTTTCTCCTTGAATATTTATTAGGCTGAAGCTGATTCACTCTCATCTTTTGTTGTTTATACTGGGGAATACTGATGTAAACAGCATAAAAGTGCTTGTCTGTGTCATATTTGGCTTTAGTTTGATTCATAAAGCAAATCAACATTTCATTCTGTAGGCTCTGCAACAATTTAATGCTTAGGTGCGGTGCTTTGTTTTTTTGGCCTTCTGGTGCAGCTGCACGTGTGCAAGTTTTAAAAGATTTCCGCCGTCACTCTGCTGTAACAGTACTCAGAGCAAGTCAGCTGGAGAGCACGTTCAGACCTTGTAGATCTTGTAGCAAGTGCAGCTCTACCATGAAAGGCTGAGTAAATAAAAATAATTCACAGTCCAAGGGAGTTTGAAGAAAATAGTTAGTGTGACAGGCGACTTACAGATGTATATACGGTTTCTTTGGGAGATGTCGGCTTTTATTACCTTTTGCTTACCCAGGGACTGTGTGCAGGCCATGATTTGAGACAGATGTTAAGACGAGGACTGGACTCGAGGAAAGTCTATTCAGAATGCATGAAGCAAGACAGACTGATACAAAATTTTGATGATGGGATGAAACACAGCTGTTGCTGTCCCTGTTGTCACAGACTTGCTGGGCAATTCCCCAAGAAACCCCACCAGGGTGGAGACGATCAGGGTGAATCAGCCCACATACGTTTGTTACCTGATGTGGATTAACAGGGGAAATGACTCATGAGTGTTGTGTTTCGCAGTGGTATCAGGAATTTCCCGACCACTTAACCAGATCTGATATTTTAGATGATTCTATCAGGTCACAACTCACTTTTTTCCCAGTTTGTTACATAACCAGAGATATCAGAGTATGCACAATAAGATGACACATTTCTGAGTGCAAAGTCATGACAGCATCTTGGATGTAGGCAGACACACTTTTCTGAGAATGGCTGTGTCGTTGGGTGTATGTTCCAACAGGGCAATAAACTAGAAATATCCATCAAACTGTGACGGGCCCGCTGAAGGCCGCGGAGAAAGCACAGCGCCGGGTTGAAAGGTTTTTCCTGTCCAGGATGTCTGACCTCACAACACACTCTTAGTCACTCTCCAGAGGGGAAATTTGGACTCTCAAGTTGCGTTTTAGTTGTAATTTGGGCATATCTTAGACAGGGAAAGTATTGACGATGTGTGACTCATGACTGGTGTAATCTTATTTGAGAAATATAATTTACCGAAATACTTTCTTAATGTTTCAACAGGTAAAGAGTTTGTGTTTATGCGGTTGTTCAGAAGTGCTTTTCTAAGCAAATCGTTAAAAAATGAACATGTTAAAAATAAACAGCTGGGCTCTGTAGTAAATCTAAAACCACAGGCAGATTTCACAGTAGCTGTTTTACTCTTTAATCTCTTATGATGACTAAAACTGTGTTTAGTGAGACTTTCTTTCGTCTTCTTTAAAAAGCTCTGCATCTGTTTCAATCTTTATCTGAACCCAGATTGTTTTGTTTATTTCTAGACCCCAGTAGAGGACGTGCCTTTGGCAATCGCACCATTCCAGGGACGAGCCCTAGTTGGAGTGGGAAAACTGCTTAGAATCTACGACCTGGGGAAAAAGAAGCTGCTACGCAAGTGTGAGAACAAGGTAAGACAAGGACATCTGGACACAAACATCTATACACTCTATATAAATATTCTCTCTTCCACCTGCGAATCCCACTTTCTATCAAAGGTTCTTTATAGAGATGATGAATATAGTTGATGATCTGAAAATATAGACGATGAAGAATTAGTCTTTAAAGATTTACTAAAAGGAGCCAACTTTGACCTGACCCATGATCAATAAGTTGATGAGCAGAAGCATCCCAATCCGGGATGTAATCAGGCTTACATCATAAAATTATTAGTTTCAGAATAAGAAACAAAAAGTGTCATCATGAACAATAAATAAATAAAATCTAGTTCACTTTTTACTGGACACATCTGACTATAGCTTTCACCAGACTGGCATGGTTTAAACAGATATTACAGCTTTCACAAAGCTAGCTAGCATAAGAAACATCAGAAGATATTGATATTCTATTTGAACATGTGCTGTGTAACCAGCACAACAGGTGCTCAGTACAGTGACACAGAAAAACCGAATCACAATACAAGACATTCGTACTACAATAGTTACACTCCTAAATGATAGTCAATAATCTCAATTGCAGACCTGCATCTTTATTAATTAATCTTGTTAAAAACAACACTGTAGTACAGATGATTATTTATTAAAACTTTCAAATATACTTTAACTGGCTGGTAAATAGTTTTTATCTCAACTCTTTGAAACCAATTTCAAAAAAAGTTTCATCTGTATGTGGATAGCTTTATCTCTGTTTGCACTCTGGGTTTTCCTTCCTGTGAAAAGAAAAGAAAAGGTTTTATCTAATGGTGCATGGCCGATTTGTTCCAGATTAGCCATCAGGGACTTTTTCAAAGTTCCTAATGGCACAACACCTTTATCTTTATTAACCAAAGCAAACTGCACCGTTTTGTAAGAAGCAGAGGTGCCTTTATATAAAGAACAAACCACCTGAAGAGTGTTTTCAATGCAGCAAAGTAATTGTTGTAAACAGGGTCAAGACTGAGTGTGAGGGTGTCTAGTTTTTGTTTGCAGACACTTTGTGTTTAGGTTTTAGAGGTTTGAAGCACCTGTTGTGCTGTAGAGCAAATTTTTTCATGAGTGTATGTGATGCATCACGCTTTTGCATAAACATTTTTCCCAGAATGTTTTGGTTGAAATTAACAGCCTGCATTGAAACTCTGTGTAACAGGATATAAAAATAGTGCGGTCTGTTTTGAAACACGTAAGATTTGGATGTGTTTAAGGGGGAAAAACATTGCACTCCTTATGTTTGTGGGGCTTTAACAGTCACACAGAACAACTTTACTTTAATGTGTAAATAGTAAAGAGCAATGTTGTATCTAATTAATGAACAGCTGATGTGCAGCAGAGTTGCTGCCTGAGTGTTGTGTTGCAGATAAGATGCATGTAGCTGACAGTTGAGTTAATACCATACAGTACAGTGCATACATAAACACATGTGCATTGTATAGCCCCTCTGGATTATACCTTTAACAATTGTTTCCAGTGTATTTAGTCCCTCCCTTAATCGTTACATCCTGTAGTATGTAACGTGATAAGTTTTAATGAGTGTGAGCAAGTCATTTTTTGCAGCGCTGCACAGGACACCACTTGGGGAACATGTCCAGATTGCATTATTTTCTTTTAAAACACTTGACTGAGTGTACCTCACTGCTCTCCTTAACTCTTTGTAGCACATTCCCAACCTGGTGACTGGCATCTACACCATTGGCCAGCGTGTCATCGTGTCTGATGTCCAGGAGAGTCTGTTCTGGGTTCGTTACAGACGTAATGAGAACCAGCTCATCATCTTCGCTGATGACACATATCCCCGCTGGGTGACGACGGCCTGTCTGCTCGATTATGACACCATGGCTGCTGCTGACAAGTTTGGGAACATCAGCATCGTAAGTAAAGGGCGAGAAGTGTTTGGGGGTGTGTATTGTATTTTTGTGGGCGAACAAAGCCAGAAAACATCAAGACCATCAGCCCTAAACAAAATTTTCCGCGATGACGTAACGTCTCCATGTTTTGTCCTTGGGTGCTTAGGTGCGTCTCCCCCCTAACACCAGTGATGATGTGGATGAAGATCCCACAGGGAACAAGGCTCTATGGGACAGGGGCCTCCTCAATGGAGCATCACAGAAGGTACACATATGCGTCACCTTTTCACGTTTCTGGAACTTTAACAGTGTGTCTGAGCAGATGAAGTATAGACTCAAAAAAGAGAAGTGAGTGAATTAAAAAGGACATTGTCTCTCTGGATGCCAACAGATAATAAATAAAAGTGAGGTTAAAGAGGTTTAAGGGAAAGACGTGGGTCTTCGATGAGTTTGTGTAAACATCAAGGGATGGGGAAGTTCTTAATGGTAAACCATTCCATACTTTTGGACCAATGACTGTAAAACTTGGTTTCAAGTCTGTGCGTGGGATGGAGAGCAATGGTTGGTAAGCAAATTTGAGGAATCTGGAGGTGGGATGGAGGGTAAGCAGTTCGAGAAATGTGATGTTGTGCCAGTGTCTCGCAGTGCTTTAGAAACAAATAAATGAGTGTTGACAGCTCTTGTTGCCCCGGAGCAGAGGTCTTCAGCTTGACCTCAAAGTGAAAGAACAATTTAGATTTAACATGCATTGTCTGTTCAGACCTGCTTCAGGCTTGTGCATCGGGTTAATGCTTCAAATTTTAAAAAAGCTTAGAGTTACTTTAACATTTAAACAATCGTTCATCATTTTCTGTGACTGAGCAATGTAGCCCACAAATGATATCTCAATATATTTTTTAAAAAGGGATATAAGCCAGTACTTTATAAGGTGTAACAAGAAGTGAGATTATTAAAATATTAATAATAAAATATACAGTAAGTCATGTAGAAAAGAATGTAGCAGGGGCTTCTGCATTTTGAAGGAAATATCAAAGCACTTTCACTTTCCTGATGTTTAACATAATAGGACTGGTTCAGATGAGATGTTAAAGGTTGTGTATGTAAAACGTATGTTTTAACATTAAGTAAATGTATACTTTGAAACTTCATTCATAGTTGGGCCTGTGCTGTTTTGCTCTCTTTTAAACCAAATCTGAACTGCAAAAAGAGAAACTGTGAAAACTGCTGCAAACACAATCCTTACTATACTAAGAGCTTTACATTACGGCAAAGTATATTGATGCAGTGGATACTGTCTAATTCTACATCTTTTGAGAATATGTTGATATATTTTAAAAAAAAATACCTTACCATTTATGTTTAGAAATTAGTGTAGATGTTAAATGTAACATTGGTTGCAAAGTACAAAGATTTTTATCCTGCAAGTAGCAAGTGTACACTTTTATGAGGCAAAGCAGAAAACTGTGGCTTTAGGTGTGATAACTGAGGCAGACCTCTGCTACATCGCATGCATCCAGTGCTGAAATCTGGCCCAGTGTACTAATCTGCCTCCCTGGCCACTCCAACCTCCGCAGACACACCACCATCAACCACAAGTGTAACCTACTCTCAAATGCAACACAAGCCGCGCACACACAGGAGAAACACACCGGATCACTCATGCCACATTTTAAATCCTGGTCAGAAACTGTTTAGGTAGCACATAGACTGGGAAAGTCCCTCCAGTGTAGTCATTATGAGCTGGTCCCAGTTGCCATTGTGACACAGTGTGTGCTATTTCTGCTTGTGCACGCTGCACGCATAGATTCATTTGAGTTTGGAAATGTACCGTATCTATATATAGACATGGGTGTGGATGTCTTGACTTGTCTTTATGCAAAATGATGTCTGTCTATGCGTCTGTCCAGCCGGCAAGTCACGTGGCTCGGACAAAATGCTGCCATACAAAGTAGAGGCTTTTCTTCTCTGAGCACTCAAAGCGTTTTTCCTTACAAGGCTCATTCACCCAATCACGCAGATTCATATAAGCAGTATTTTCTATACCTAAGATTTTATCTCAGTTGCACACTCTAACATCTTGCATAAGGATACTTTGACATGCACTCCAATAGCCAGGGAATCGATCCACTGAGCTTCCCTTTGATAGATGACTCGCTCTGTCCAGTGCCTGGTGAATCACTATACAAAAAAGTTGATGTCAAATTGACCTGACATCCATTGTGCATGTGTAGATTTTTGTAATCCAGTGTACAGCTGGGGCTGCAGTGGTCAAACACTTTATATGAAAAACTTTCAGGTGAAATAAACTGTTACAGGTTCAAGTAAGGGGAAGCGGTTGTCTTCTTTGCACATCTTTCTGACTTATTTGTGGAGTACAGAGATCATTTTGACTCTGCTTGTCCCTCCTTAGTCCCAGATGTGGTCAAATTAGCCTAATGCTCCTTTGGTATTCACAGTACCTTCTGATTACTATCATCATCATTGGCTTGGTGGTTTCTGGACGGTTATCAGATTAAACCATCAGGACCAATTTCATCCAGGTGGAGGATGAAAGTGTTTCTTATTTTGTCTCTAACAAAATGCAGACTGGCAGTTAATGTGCTTTATGTGCACATGCAGCTGTCAGAACAGCCAATCTTCAGAGCTAAAAGGGCCTCAGGTGACATATCTGATCTGACATATGATCAGATTTTGTATGTCTTAAGTCTATGTATTTTTTCATTCCCTTTTCTCTCTCTCTCTCTCCAGGCTGAGATAATAATGAACTACCATGTAGGAGAGACAGTGTTATCTCTGCAGAAGACTACTCTGATTCCCGGTGGTTCAGAGTCCCTGGTCTACACCACACTGTCTGGAGGCATCGGCATACTAGTCCCATTCACTTCACATGAGGTAAAACACTAAGATCTCATTTATGTGAACACACATGCACACGTTGCATGATCCTAAAGTAGTATTGTGTTGCTCAAATGGCCTCCTGATTTCTCTTCCTTCTCTTTTTAACCCCCCCGATTTCTTTATTTTGTGTGACAGGATCATGACTTCTTCCAGCACTTAGAGATGCATATGCGCTCAGAGTTTCCTCCTCTTTGTGGCAGAGACCATCTCAGCTTTAGATCCTACTACTTCCCAGTCAAGGTTGGGATTGTTTTTACACATCTGTCTTATTTTTATAATATAGTTTCAACTGCGGAACCTGTTTATTAAAAAATATTTGAGAATAACAAAAACAAATTCTGTTATTTTCTCCAGAATGTGATTGATGGAGATCTGTGCGAGCAGTTTAACAGCATGGACCCTCACAAGCAAAAAAGTGTGGCAGAGGAGCTGGACAGAACACCACCCGAAGTCTCTAAGAAGCTGGAGGACATACGCACTCGCTACGCTTTCTAATCTCACACACGGACATTTCGCACAACACACATGAATTTTACCAATGCATACGTTTCAGGACCCACAGATCGTTGCTTTTCCCAGCTGCAAGTCATCTTTAGTGATTCAGAATGAGGTAGTATGCAATTTACTGTGAGTAGACACCAGCTTACGTGGAAACCTCCAAGAAGCCACTCGGCCTTGTAAGTGTCTCACGTTAACCACCTGTGACGCAAGTACTTGCTTTCAAGTGTGTGAGCATTTAGCTTCTGCGTGAACAGGAATGACGCACATACTTTTTCACGGGTCAGTTGCTGAGAATTTGTCAGGTTTTTGTCACCTCTACTCTACAGAAACCATGCATGCAGCACCACAAAGACACGTTACATGGAAACATGACAAAGCTGTTGTTTCTCTAAACATTGAGCAGTAGCTTTGGTGTCTTTCACACTTACATCTGTGCGAGCAGAATTTGGCACAGCTGTATGAGAGTTCACATGCTTGATTGCTTTTTCTGTTCACAAAGAGATCACACTTAGAAAGTGTCAGTCGTCATGGAAGAAAATCTTTTTTTTATTTAAAGAGTTTTTGCATTACCCCAGGTAGGAAAGGCTAGTTGATGTCTAATGTACACAAAGCTGTCTCTGAAATATTTCATTTTTGTGTATCCTCCAGCTTTGACCACATGAAACTTTTTTTTAATAATGATATCATTTTAATTTGTGCTAATTGGAATAATTTGTTGTGAGACATACATACCATTGTCCCAGATGGTATAAAAGTTCCCAGCCCCAAACTCTTCCTGTCTTTGTGATGTCATGTTGGCCTCAGGCTCATTAAAAAGCACATTGCTTACTCACACCTGGGAGCCTAACACAAGCTGACACCTAACAGTGTGTAAGCTGCAGCCTGCAGTCCAACAAGTGCTGCCGTTCTGTGGAGTTGGTGGAAAAATACTGAAGGTTTGCACTGGGTGTTGTTCTTGTCAGTCCAGTAAATTCCCAACCTCAGCCACAGACATAGCAATCCACAGTAGTCACTGAATTTAGGGGGATTGTGGGACAGGTCAGTGGTCTGTTTTTGTAAATAAAGTTGTTTTTGTTCTTTATAATGCCAAGCGTCTGTATCATTTTATTTTATTCTCTTCACCTTAGTATGTTTGGAGAGCGTCAGTTTGATAAAGGATGTGTGACTATAAATCTTTGTCATCATCAACACATTGGAGGCCCGATATTAAGATTAGTTATGACTGCATATACGCACAGCTGTAGTTGATGTGCCGATCAGCTGACGGCTTCTGTAAACGTGTGTTTAGTACAGACTCAACAAGGTGAAGCTGCTCAACTTCAAGGTGAGGAGAAAAGATTTAGATGTTGCAGCAATTTAAGTCAAGTCCAGTTATGATGCATTTAGATTGACTTGACAAACCGAATTGATTCTAGTTTTCAAAAATAAATGTGTATATTTTTTGGCACTTTTGGTTTCATCTCAAAGTCAAAGTTATTTATGTATTTTTTCCTATTACAATAAAGTCTCCTTTACTAATTCTGCTTAGACTGAGAAAAACGTTTAGTTTAATGTACAATTGTAAAAACCTAGCTTGGTTTGGACTCGCCTCTTCTTCACATGCATAAATACAGGACTGGGGCAATAAGTTAAAAGACTTTGTTGTTGCGATGCAGAATAGCTGCTAACCACCACATGATTTTCCAAGCTGTTGATTATTTTAGAAAACTTGACGTTTTAGTAATTAGACGTGAACCTTTTATTCATTCCCTTCCCTGTCATAAATGGTGCCAACATAAAAATCTGCAGCAAGAAAGAAAATAACTACAATATATGCAGTTAGTGCCATATATTTTTGGATTCTGATAAATTTTATAGTTTTGACTTTTTTACCAAACTGCAGTGGAATTCAAATAAAACAATGAAATGCGACCTGCAGACTGCAGAATTATAGCTAGTTTTATACATAGAGGCTCAAAACTAATTGGACACGTACAATTGGCTCATTATCTTAAAGAGATAGAGTTAAATCAAGTTTTGAACATTTGGTGGCTTTGCACCAGAACTTTCAACATAAGATCCAAGGTATTGCAACTAAAAGACCTTTCTGTACTGTAGTGATTAAAACAGACGCCTCATCAATAGTCCTGACTCCTCAAATATGGTTCTTTATTCTCTGAAGAGGTTTCCATCAAGGTAAGAATACAAATAAGGCTGCATATATTTATTCCTTCCACGGGTGTACATAGTGCCACATAGAGCAGTGAGGCTGCTGTCAGCTGAGAATCTCCCTACGGCAGCTTGTTTAACTTGCATAGCAACAAGACTATAAAGATTTGTCACATTAAAGAATAACAAGTGCTCAGCTGCTGCAGAGCCACATCTGGACCAGTGCTTCTGCATGGGGATTTGCCTCTGTGGGAGAAAAGCCAAGAACTCAACCAGACTAAACTTTCCCACTTAGAACAATGGCTCTGTAGGGTTTCATAGAAGTGTAACCACATGGGCAGGTTTTTCAAAATATGTAAAGTGCCTTGTGGTGAAATCCAGAAACCATCTGAGCAGAGTTCACAAGGCACAGGAAAGAAAGTTCAGAATGTATGAAAATGCCCAATGCTAATGGAAATCAGTGGTTTCCAGCTGGAGTGTATGCTGTCATTAAAAGCATCAAAATCCAAATCAAAGACATTCTCAGGGATTATTTTAGCTTTTCATAGTTCCAAGGGTTCATGTCTAGTTTGAGATTCAAGCAATGAGAAACTGATGGATTAGCGATACTTCCTGTTTCCCGCCTCTGCGTGGAGTTCATTTATCAAACACTGTCTGCTTGTTGATGGGGCAAGCTGTTCAGTAACATATTGCATTAACCACTGAGGAATTACTGCCATCTTTATGTAGATTCCTCTATTTTGGGGCACTCAAATTTAATTTGATAAATTAGCACAGTCTGAAGTGTGAGACACATGGACATCATAAAATAAATGTTCAACTTTGTGAAGCTCTGGCAGGGCTTTTCTGCAGCCGTCTGTTTGTTGGCAAATCAGTCGATGTGGGAAAACTCCTGAGTTTGTGCTGCAGAAACAAAGTGAGGTATTTGATTGAATCAGAACTGAATTTAAATCTCTTCACACTTCAGAGTTCCTCACCACTACATAAATCTTGTTACAGGTGTTTGGTGTTGTTTAAGGTGTCACTGAGGTTTGAAAGGTCAGAAAGCATCTGTAGCATCTCATTTTCTGTGTACTTTATCACCAAGAAGTGGTTGGTAAAAATGTTTTGCTTCCTCTTTGGTGTCTGTTTCAGTCACATTGCAAGTTGCAGCCTTCAAATTGCTTAACTGCACTGTGATGAAAGCATTCACTGTAACGTCAGACATGACGTATTTGGTGGAATCTGAACTGAACGTAAAGCTCTTCACACTCTTCATCAGGCTGCTTTTTTGACTTTTTGTCACGTCATGTTCAAACACTAGTGGCACAGTGCAGTTGGAAGCTATGCATGTCCATGCATGTCTTTTTTTCCACCATGTTTTTTACAGGTGATGTTGCACACGCTGCGATGTGCACGATTACGAGCCTGGGTCATGTTGACCTTTTCTGCAGCTGCTCCAGCTTTTTTGAATGTTTTTTTTTTTTTTGCTTCTTTGTAACCAGACCTTTTTTTTCTTACACTTTGTGCCAAGCCATCTTATTTTTCTCTTATGGCAGACCTGGATAATGATGCACCTACCTTTTCTTAAACTTGACTAAACGTTCCAAAGAAGATTTTCTTTGCTATTTAAATGATTCTCTAGTCATCCACCACAGTTGTCTGCTCTGGATTTCATGCTCTTTTTAATGTTGCAGAGCTCATCAGTGCCAGATTGTACTGAAACTGTTGATTTGTGCTATCGTAATGTTCCTGTCGTCTCTTTGATTCATTGGTTTTGTTTTGTTTTTACAGACTAAGCAAGCGCTTACTAAGGAAGGGCCACTCCTGTCCTTAAAACAATTTTGATTCAGTTGCCCAATAACAACTCAGTACCCAACGTAGGGTACAGTGTACAAAAATGACAATAAGTGTCAACCCCTGAGAGTCTGGACTTTAAGTCCATATTTAGCATATACACGTAAGCTGAATATGTTTTGCTACACAGAACAAAATAAAAATTGTGTTGGTAGTGTCAGTCCTTAATAGTCATAAATAACTAAGTAATAACAGTTATATATTAATATCTCCATTTTTTAAACTGCGTGTCCATTTCAGGAATGCGAGGGAGCCTATTCCTGGGTCATTTGACCCAGCGTTTTGAGTTTTAATATATTTTGATGTTTATGGGTTATGTTTACATTCTTTAGGTTGTCTAAGTTCATTTCTTTTATGCCTAGGTTGCCGTTAGGTTCACTGTCTATTAGATTCCCCTTGTGTCTTCAACCCCTGTGTTTAATCTCTGTTGCCCCTCATGTGTCTCATGTCTGTGTTTTATGTTGTCAAGTTCGTGTTGTCATGTCTGCGTCTCATTATGGTTAATGTTTTGTTTTGAAGAGGTCTTGTGTTTCTATGCTCAGTGTGTTTAGTTTTACTCTTCCCCTGTGACATTGTTATGTTCATTTTTGTCAGCTGTTTCCCCGTGTGTGCATTTCCCCTGATTGCCTCCTGTGTGTATTTTCATTCATTCCTCATCCGGTTGTCTGTTTTCATGTCATGTTTCCAGGTTTTTCTGTATATCATTGCTAGGTCTCTATGTTCAAGTTTTTTTCGTGTTTTAATGTTAGTTCACCCAATTTAGGTTATTGTTTAGTTTTCGTCCTTGCCCTTTGTATTTATTTTGCCAGCCTCAATAAACGACTCTTTTTCTGTTAAGATTAAGTTTTGTTCTCGCGTGTCTGCACTTTGGTCTTCTTTCCGACTCCACACGGCAGCTTCTCAGCCAGTGACAATCCCAGCTGTCAGTGGGTGAGAGCTGGGTACAATCTGTAAAGGTCCATCACCGGGCAAACGATGACAAACGGACAATATAATATTGTGTAATATAAATATATATAAGATATTTATAATTAGATGTATTTTGTGATATTGCAGAATGTAAAAAATATGTATTATTTAATTAACTAGACACTGTTCTCACTGTGTTGGAACAATCATTTCTCCTGGGATCAATGCAGTATCCTGACACACTTACACCAGTGGATTTGAACCCAGAACCTCTTTGTTATGAGGCAACAGTGCTAACTCCACAACTGTACCACTGTCATAAATAATTCATAAATCTTTATTGCTTTTGTCACAATGTCCCCTGTGGCTATTAGGGTGTTATCAAGAAACTGTATATACTGTAGGCAAGCGGAGGAGGGAAAATCACTCACAGTATGTCTAAATGACCAACAAATAAACAAAATAGTAATATGCAGAGCAGAGATTTTTTCAGTTTATTTATCTCTGATATATTAAAAGCTATCATGCTTTACTACTCTTTTCACACTGAAGAGCCATTTGGTAATTATTATGTTATCCTATGAAACTAAGATTCAAGCCAATCAAAAATGTGATTTCAAAAATGTAGCTACTGTCTTCACAGGGACTTGATTTTTGCAGTTTATTCCAGTGTGTGAATAGGACTGGACTCTCACTGCACTGCCCTGATGATATATGTGAAGGGTATTTTGTGCAAACTGCCAGATGGAAAAAACGTCAAAGGGGAGCTTGTTGTTACATCCAAAAGAAACGTTTAACCATTATCAGTAAACCCAGTTCACATCAACAATATAAGCTGCTGTAGTAGCACTTTGGGCTGTCTCGGCCATCAGAGGTCACAATTGGGATGACAGTGGCTCATTTATCATGATACATTCCACTGTTCTGGACATTAAATAGTCACTGAGGCTTAAAAGTTCAGAAAGCGTCTGTAGAAGCTCATTCTGTGTACTTTTTAACCAAAGAAGTGGTTGGTCTCTGTTTCAGTTGCAATGCAAGTTGCAGTCTCGAAATTGCTTAACTGCACTGTGATGAAAGCATTCATTACAACGTCTGACCCCCAGTTTGTTTGTGTTTGGTGAAGAGTTATTGCCTCAGGGTCATTGTTCTTGCAGTGTTAGACCGCTATAACTGCTGAAACCTGTCTGAAAGAAAGAAAGATGGGGCTGTGTGTAGCATCTCAAATGTAGCTGAAATCGAGACATTTTGTCACAGAACATTTTGGGAGCCCCAAAGTATAAAAGGATGATGTTCAGTTTATATCATCGTTTCAAAGCAAATTAATATTTTTTAAATATTTCATATTTATAACAAGAATGATCAGAATTAACTTTGGGTACTCTGGCCTTCTCCCACAGTCCATAGACATGCAGTTAGTGGGGCTAGGTTAACTGGCAATTCTAAATTGCCCGTAGGTGTGATCCAAACGGTTGCCTGTCTTTTTTAGTCCTGCAACAGACTGACATTTTCTCCAGGATATGGCCTGCTTCTCACACTATGGTAGCTCCAGGCCCCCACTTACCCTGGTAGGGATAAATGGAAGAGAATGAATGGCTGGATGGATGTATAATATGTGCATCATATTGTATCATATGCTAAATTACACTCATACACTGATATGCTGAATAAATGACAGAAAAGGCTAATTTTCTTTATATTATTTATGTACTGTCTCACAGTTAATTGCAGGTGCTGTTTTAACGTGGAACATATGCTTGCCTGTGGGATATGTTAAAAAGCCAACAGTTTTCCATGGAGTTGGCCCATAGGTATGAGCTTACTGTACAGTGATAAATACACCCTGTCATCGGTGACATGGCTGTTGAATGTTGGATCCTGCGTGTTAGGAAAGCAAAGAGTTGTTTGTGGTCTCTGTGTCACTCTGTGGTTTGTTGTGTCCCAGCAACTTGAGGTCTCATTTAGTGCCTTATTCATTTAGCAGACCTCTCCCTTGGTTTCCCCACACATATGTTATTTTCCCACACCACACCACTGCTGAAATGAGTGCAACCTCAACGTTAGTTAAATTGTGAATGAACGGCTGGTCCTGTGGTCCAACGGTTCAGAGAAGCCACACATGATCAATTAGTGCCTAAGAGTATGTGGTTTTCAGCTTCCCCTTCTTCCTGATTATTATTCAAATATACAACAAAAGCTGCTGTGATGGTTGTGAGTGGTAGAAATACACATGGGGAAAGGTGTACTTAACACCTGATAGCCTTCTCTCTTCCTGCTTACTTGAGGGGCAATTTATCACTGTTTTCTAAAAATTCTTATATAAACCCTTGGGTTTTTTTTTTCTTTTTCTGGTGTTAAATGACCTCAGAGTTTGTTTAGTTGCAATTCCAGCCACTATTTTGATTGGCAATGTTGTGGCAACGTTTGTCAAATCAAGAGCTAGGGTGTGATGCACTCGGATATTTCCAGTTTCTTCGTGTTTTTTCAAGCTTTGTCACGCTGAGTTTCTTGTTCCTTCACATAAAAACATCTGTTTCTTATTGAGGTCTAGCTTCTTATTTAGCACATGCGGTCAGCTGTTTTAGAGCCTTATGAATAAGACTGTATTTTGGCTCTTTGTGTTTTATGTTCCTACACCCAGATAGGATGGTTGTACCCGGGTTGCAAAGTCTACTTTTAATGACTTGACTTTAGTGTTTCAGCTGTTCTCATCTTTTGTCTTTGAGATTGGATTAGGATCGAGTACAACTGAGCCAGCTGAGCAGAGGAGAAGCACCGATACTTGCCTGTGTCAGCATCCACCCGTCACACCCATCACCCTATTGCCTGCCACATGTGGCTGCTAGAGGAACTGCAGTTTTTGGTAATTCTGTGTTGGCTTCAGATTTTTAGCTTTAGCTGACTCAAGTGTGATGAATTTAATTAAGAGTGTAGTCCAGCACTTAATAAAAAGTATAAAACATAGGCACACTTCCTCATTGCATGGATTGTACACCAGTATGGGTCACATAAGTTAATCAGCTACAATGAAATAAACAGTCCAGGCCCACTGAGTATCTGATAGCTGAAGACTGAGAGTGAATTGTGCCCACTAAGTTAATCGTGTTCACATGAAGATTCGTGCTTGTCCTTTTCCCCGTGTTTTCCTTTTTTCACATTTTTTTTGCCCACATTTCGACTTTTTGTTTTGTACTTTTCAATAAAATGACTGAATGTCACACCAGATCTAACAGATATATGCAGAATCCTAAGCAAGTCTGTTAAACATGGAGGCCAGGTAATCAGGCAAGTAGAAGAGAAACTGAAAATAAACAAAATAAATTAAAAGATCTTAAAAGATCCCGGGTAGATAACTGCCAGACCTGTTGAAACAAGAAGTTACTTAAATAAAACCTGTCTGACAAAGTGAAGCGAGATCTCAAAAAGCAAAACCTCATTCCATAATATAACGACTTCTTTCGGTCTGTAAGGGATTACAGATAAATTCCTAAGGCTTTGGGATTCCAGTGAGTCACAGTGAGAGCCATGGTACTTATCAAGAAGGTCACAAAAGAACCCCTAACAGTATCTAATGAACTGCAGACGTGTATGCCCCAGTTAAGTTCAGAGTTAATGATTCAACAATAAGAAAGAGACGGGACAACATGGGAGAATTCCAAGTGAAACCCACTCCTGAACAAAAAGGGTCGGCTCATGTTTGCCACAAAGTGTGGTGCTGGTTGCATGATGGTCTCTGGCTGCGTTGCTGCTTCAGAACCTGGACCACTTGCCGTAATTGATGGAACCATGAATTCTGCTGAAGGACAATCTCCAACCATCAGTTAGTGCCCTGAAACTCAAGCTCACTTGGGTCATGCAGCAGGACAATGGACAACGTCAAGCATAATCTGTCTGAGAGCTACATCATCAGTCAGAATAACAATTGACATAGGATTTAAACTGTGTGGCTTAGGTTTGTAGGGATTTCTGGCACCTACTTTCAAAGTGTATGGAAAAGAGGAAAAAGTCGGACAAGGTTCATACTGGTTCCAGCTGGACTTTTAGTTGTAGTTGCCTTCCTCTGGGTTGCAAAACACATGACAGTGAAACATTTAAACAGGATAATGGTTTGGTTTAAGGGATGGATTGTAATGTGACATGTTATTTAGTGTACTATTCTGTTCTCATGAGGCACCATCCGGTGGTGACATATAAGATGGAAAAATTCTGCTATTTGTAAGTGTATAGATCCTCCCACACTGGGCAGTATAGCTTGTAAAAAAAAATGAAGCTGCAGTGTTCATCGCATGCATTCAGAGCTTTTAATGCTATTATTTTACAGATGGTTTAACCATAAAAAAAAGGGGGGGAAAAATCACTCATCTCTGTATTTTAGACCAATTGTTTTGCACATGTGCCTGTGTGCTCAGAATTACAAGCACATGTACTAATTGCAAACATATTTGGCAATGCAGGTGTGGGTGCATTGATTCACTGAAACATGTGCAGACTGCAGGGGTCAAATAATAAAATCTATTTTGCAGTAAAAGGTTACACCCCCCCCCCCCCCCAAAAAAAACAAAAACAAACAAATTCTCTTATTATTATTTTCAGCAGTAATTAGTGGTTTAAAACATCACCTTATAACAACAGGCATGAAATTTAATTCTTTTCTTTTGGTTAAAAGAATGAAAGGTTGACCACTAGTATTTGCTGATCTGCAGGGATCTGCAATGTGGGTGCAACTTTTTTCAAAACCATAGTCTAAAAATCAGTCTTGCTGGGGCTTGAGATGTTTTCTTGGCCTTAAATAAATGCAATGATTTTGTCCCTTTCTAGGACATGTGAACGAGAACAGCATGTTCTGCAGTTGCATGCATGTTTGGGACATTTTAAGTGGAAACAACCGAGATCAAGCTTTTGATTTAAAAAATAATGAGACAAAAATCAGGTCACTGGAATTAAGAATAAGTAGAAACAGCTGAAGTAGTCTTACACTGACAAAGATGGAAAAATGTCACTGATACAATTTGAAAGCAGGGTGACAACAAAGTCTAGAAGTCTCTTTTGGCACAGCTTGATTCAGGCGAGCCTGGCCTGTGTCTGGGAGCTGCTTTTATGTGGTGTACATTCTTTTTGTTTTCTTGCAGTCATCATTACAGCCCAGGGAAGATCAGATCTACTCCAGCTGCTGAAGGGATTCAAAACAGTGGCTCTCCAGAGGAAGTATTTATCCCACTACACCGTCTCACTATGCTACCTCACAGTTTAATTCATTCAGTAATCAAAATAGCGCTTCATGTTTCAGAATCCTGCTGCTTTCTGTGCTTTTCTCTTAAAATTGTTCAGGGATGATTTAATCTGTTTCAGTTGCTCCTAGGGAATGTCATGTCTCTTTGCCGTAAGTAAGAACATAATGGTTTCTTTTGGCAGTTAAAAATCTACTTTTCTTCAGGCCTGGATTTTCTCATTGATTTATCGTACTTATGTCTTTTTAATTACTTGACAACTGAAAAAAATGAATTTAACTCTTTGCTGTAGACCTGTAAACATAATAAGAAACTCAACATTCAGAGCAGAACTGCATACTTTAGCCAAGGCCTAAAATTTCCCCCGCAGCACAGACGACGCTGGATTCTGGATGCATGATACCTGGAGAACATCACAAGGATTTCTCCCAATTTTCCTTGTGTCAGATATCATGTATATCTGTATGTAGTACACTGCATACTTAAAAAAAAAAAAAAAAGTACATCTTGCAGGAGAAAGGAATCCTTCCAAGAATTTGTGGACACACATCCAGGTTGACTCAAAAACAGCATTCACTAGAAACAGTTGAGCCAAACATGTCAGCAACTGTCTGAGTTGGCTGCTCTTGAATGGAAAATGAATGGTGTGAATCACTGAACTGTGACTGACTCTTTAATCTCCACCCGAAGAAAAAAAAAAACACAGCAGGTAACCACAAACAAGGCTGTCAACAGGGAGCTGTGTTTGCTGCACATCTGAGAGCACAAACACGACATGACACCTATACAACACTATGATCCCAAAAGGGATTTTTGCATAAACACGACATGGAAGCACATTGTCTTACTCTTGATTTTGGATGAATCTGGATTATGTTAAATGACGCTATAAGAAGTTTTTTAGGGCTGCTAGCCCTGCAGGTTTAATCGTGGAAATCTTGGTTAGTCACCACTTTGTTCCAGAAATATCTCAGAAGCTTTAAAATTCGTATAAACATGCATCTTCCAAAATGAATGAGGCTTAATCGCCTCACTTTTTTCTCACCATTCTTTCTAGCATCATTATTCAGATTCACACACAGATTCTAGGTCTGACTGAGCAGGCTCAGTTACAGGTAAAATACATTAAACATAATTTTAAAAGAAAATGTATTTTGCATAAATACAACAGATCAGATCAAAAGAGTCCACAGTCCAGTTCCTCAAGAATAAAAGCTGTCATAGTGCTATGCATAGCTGTACTGCAGGCTGGCTGTCTGGTAAAAATTGGTAAATTTCTTTTTGTGACTGATGATCTTGCATGGCTGGGAATCATTTCAGCCTCAGAAGGCCAAACCCTGCCTTCAACCAGCAGCACTTTCTTAGCTGACACTGGCCTGCAAACAGGAACAGGAAAAATAAACACAAATTCAAATATTAACTTAAGTCTGAGCTGTTTATAAGAGAATAAGAGACAGCAGTGTTTACTGCATGTGGCACAAGACCAGAGAAGAGTCACACTCAACACACACGTCCCCAGTTAACACCCAAGCACAACAGATATAAAAGTCTATGTCTATGTCCTAGTCAATGTGAAAGTGAGTTAGTGTGGGGGAAAAAAGAGTATATTCTTCATCGCATGTCCTTGGCCAGGGGTGGTTAGCACTGTTGACTTGCAGCAAGAATTTCCTGGGTTTGAATCCAGTCTGGGGCCTTGGGATTTGGGTTATTGGTGTTTCTAAATCAGCTTGGTAGGTGTGAATGGTTGTCGCTCTATATACGTCAGCTCAGTGACTGACAGATTGGAGACCTGCCCAAGGTGTACCCTGCCTCTTGCCCTATGACAGCTGGGATAGGTTCTTGTCCCCTTTTGACCTTGAATTTGTGCATCAATATGAGTTTTAGGACTATATTGACTCCATTCCTTTCATATAGGACGGTCCAATGTGTCCTCTGCTAAAATAGGTAAAAAAGGAAACACGGAATCAACTTTCCTTGCTATGAAGATGCTTCCACTTAACTCAGTTAGACCACAGTGTTAGCGTGCTGCACCCTCAGCAGCATCACCATTTGAATTTAGCATAACTTTTGGTAACAGGTATTCCCTCCAACTGATTGTTGTTGTTGTTTTTTGGGTTTTTTTTAACAAACTTGGACTTGGACTATATAGATATCCTGTTAAGTATGTCAAAATCTCTGTGAAACTTCTAGAAGCTGCATCTCTGTGACTCTCTTTATCCTTTGACTTCTCGTTGTGCACCACCATGAGGTTGAAATTTGCAGTTTTGAGTGAAAAGACTCAACCACTCTTGGAGGGATTGTTGTGTGACATGATTTGATTTGTATCATCTGACACTTTTCATCTATTGCCACAACCATGACAATATTTTGATGTCTCACCTGATGACAGTCCATCAGTCTCAGCTCCACTTTGCAATTAGCTCATGATAGCATGCTAACATGCTAAAATAAGAAGGTGAACATGGCGAAAAACACAACTGTTAAAACCATTATGTTGGCTCTGTCATTGTGAGCATGTTAGCATAAAGAAAGTGGCACTTAGCGTAAGTACAGCCTAGCTGTAGACTCTCTTGTCTTGTTTAAAAGTCCAGTGCCAACACTTTTGAAATTCTTTATTTTTTGCAATGTGTGTGCATAGCAGCTACAATCTAGCTGTGGTTAGGGAAAGACTGCGGTCATGGTGGATGAAATAAACATTCACTGCAGGTCAGTGCCAGGACAATACAACCTCCAGACCCTTACATTCCACCTTTCTAAATAAAGGACACTCTACTTCCTAGATTAGCTTGGGATGTAAATAGTGAGGTACAGAGCCGACCAGAACGCATATAATTTGTAGGCAGTATACAAAGTACTATCAAATGAATCAACAAACAGCCCTAATCTGGATCACATGAAGATTCAAGCAACCTGGGCCCTGGGGTCAGAGAAAATGCAATTTACAGGCAGCGAGCTAAATTATGATGCTTGGTTGCCAATTTTGTCAGACAAACTATATTAGACGGGCAATCTTGTTCCTACAATTCTTGCATATACTAAATAACATCCTTTCATCGTGCCACGGATCATCGTCTCATTATATTATTTCTAGGGCAAAACGTCTCGTGCCTTGGAGGCATGATTTTTTTAAAATTGATTCAAGTGATAAAATCACACTTAAATGAGTTTGCAGGCTCACTCTCCTTGGCAAGCAAGAAAAAAATCAACAAAGAAGATTCCAGCTGAAACCAAAGCCTGACTGAAAGTTGACCACACAAGGGGAGGAAATATGACTGATACACATATGGCTGGAGTGACGGAAGCAGCATGAACTTTACTGTTGGTTTCCAGCCATCGTTTCTCTGCTGTCCTTTAGTCACATCTGTCATCACTGTCCTGAAGCTCTGCCACGCTGAAGGAAAAATTAAACCCTCTTTCTCTGGAAGTTTTGTAGGGTGATGTGGTCAATCGGCTCTTTCTGGGATTCGCTGCCTTGTTTGAAAACACATGAAATTACAGTTAATCGATGAATCATGCTTACGTTACTGTGCGGTTGTGGCGAACATGGATGCAATTTATTTAATGAGGACAACTGGATACATCAGGGGAAAAAAGTAAAGAAAGAAAAAACAGTGCTTCATTTCCTATTAAGAGTTCTGTTGTAGCTGACATCTTAATTGTTGTCATGGTTTTGTTCATAGTAAATAAAAAATCCAAATTCATCAGTAGTACTATACACTGAAAATTAAATAGGGGAAACAGTGGGGGACTAACAAGTCTTATTCCTCCAAACAGAAAACTGCTAGAGTGATGACAGTCCTGCTGGACAGGATTGAAAACAAAAACTGGAACGATTTATTTATTTGTTGCACCTTTGGGAAATTCCTTCAGTACAGTATTTAAAAATTCAGATAAACATAAAAGCATGTTGCATATAGCTTAAAGAAGCTGTGTTTTATGTATCTTAATAAAATAAAAAATAATTGCATGCGGAAAATAAAATATTTTTAAAGTCAACAAGTAAAAAACTGACTTTAAATGGTTAATAAAGTACAATTTAAAATTTAAATGGCTTGTTATAACAATGTCAAGTGTAGTGGTTACTTCCGTGTGTTAAGAATGTAGGGTATGTGCTAATGTGAAAGATCAGATGACACACTGCCAGATAGATGTGTTGTATTATAGAGGGTTATTGCATGTGGTATGAAAGATTCCCTGCATCTGTCTTTGTGGTAGCGTAGCTGAATCAGTTTGTTTAGTGAAGGTGCATCACTTCCTGTCCAGGAAGTGATGCAAAGGGTGGTCAGGATTATTCACGATGCATAACAGTTGGATCAGTTCCCTCTTCTTTACCACAGTTTGCACCAAATCACAGAGACAGCCTTCCTAACCAGTTTATTCAGTCTGTTGGTCACCAGTTTTGATACTGCCCCACCAGCAGACCAGAGCAAAGGACACGGTGCCTGTCTCAACTGGCTGATGGAAAAGGATCACAACTTCCTTCAAAATAGAGCCTGTTCATCCCCTGATCACAATTTCTTCGGTCTTATTCACGTGCAGAAGATTTCTCCCAGACCATCAGCCAGAATTGGCTGATGTGGAAACTTCAGAGAGCTGAGAGATGTTTTCACCTGCAATCTCAGTTGGGCCCAGACAAGTCTCCTTAGTACTGTCATCACATGTGATGTGAGTGGGTGCTTAAATTATTTGAGTCTTTTGCTCACAATAGATATGGATCAACTACGATCCACTGATCCATTATCTTGTACTTTAAGGTTTCAGTCCTCAGTCCAGTTGCAGAGTGAGGTTGGATGTGTTTTTACTCCAGTAATTTCTATCAGCTCCTCCCAGCTGGAAGACGTCACCTTTCCAAATAGCGCCAGTTCTGTTCAGTGCTGGCTCTTTTAGGTTGTTTCTCATCTCAATCCTGTTTCACTGTGCCTTTGCTTCACTTCAACAGTGAATATGACATAACGGCAAGGAAGGGAATTGAACGACCAACCTTTTGATGAGTAGATGACCTGCTCTACCGCCTGAGCTACAGCCACAGCTACAGAGTGAGCCTTTGCTGTGTGAAAAACGAAATATACAAACATGTGCGTCACAAAGGGTCGATTTTATACTTGAAGCCCTCAGAATATGATTAACCTACTGTTAACTGCAGCTTTATTAAAACTGTATCTGAATCACATGATCAAAATTACTAATATTATTATTAAAAAAACAAAACTTTTTCCTCTTTGCACAACATTGCAGGTAAAACTTTAAAACTAAACAGTGTGTTCCAGTTGTGTCCCTCACAATTTAATATCCCATTATTTTTCATTGTTACTGTTGGTGCTTACATTCATTATTTATTTAAACTTAAGTGGGAATTTTTAAAACAGTGGGCACATTCTAATATTTTCTGAAATTGTCCATAAATAGCAAATGTAGCATGTGACACCTGAAACTCTCACCAACAGAGAATCTGAGATCAGTACATAGTTCAATTCTTTTAAAATGTATATTTGATTTTATCTTAGTTCAATAAAACTGACACTGCACTTTGGAACCATTGCTGTTCCTTTGTATATTTTTTGTTTCACTCTTTGGTTTATGTGGTTATTTTCAAACCCTTCAGTGTCAATTTCTGAAGCATGAAATGTCAAATGAGAAACGAACTGCATACATTATGACCATTTGATCATTATAAATCCAACGTAGAAGAGCCCAGTAGTTATCACCAACATGTAACCAAGTGTTCCACCTTGGCAACAAATCTGCAACCAGACCTATAACTTTCAACTCAGCTAAGTGCCATAACTGTGTGTCATTCCTCTATCTATACATCACGCTAAAGAATGCAAGCAATATTCCTTAGCTAAAAGTTTAGACAAACACATCAGGCCTGGTTTATTTATGCCCTTTTACTACACTTTTGCATTAAATTAATCTTAATGCCCACTTAAAGTCTGAATGGCAATGGATATGTGGATTCTGTGCGTTATACTGCTTCTATATGAGAGGCTAACCAGATGTAAAGATTATTGCTTCATAGTCCTACTGCCAACACTTCCCTCCCATTCTACTTTTAAATACTCTAGGAACAACAAGTAGGCCTGCAGAGCGGGAGCGAAGTGCTCTAATAGGGTGATATGGTACTACAAGGTCATTAAGATAAGATGGGGCCTGATTATTTAAGACCTTGTATGTGAGGAGCAAGATTTTGAATTCAATTCTGGATTTAACAGGAAGCCAATGAAGGGAAGCCAAAACAGGAGAAATATGCTCTCTCTTTCTAGTCCCTGTCAGTACTCTTGCTGCAGCATTTTGGATTAACTGAAGGCTTTTCAGTGAGTTTTTTGGACATCCTGATAATAATGAATTGCAGTAGTCCAGCCTGGAAGTAATAAATGCATGAACTAGTTTTTCAGCGTCACTCTGAGACAGGATATTTCTAATTTTAGAGATGTTGCGCAAATGGAAGAACGCAGTCTTACATATTTGTTTAATATGTGCGTTGAAGGACATATCCTGGTCAAAAATGACTCCAAGGTTCCTCACAGTGTTACTGGAGGCCAAGGTAATGCCATCCAGAGTAAGAATCTGGTTAGATACCATATTTCTAAGCTTTTCAGCGCCGAGTACAATGACCTCAGTTTTATCTGAGTTAAGAAGCAGAAAGTTAGTGGCCATCCAAGTCTTTATGTCTTTAAGACATTCCTGCAGTTTAACTAATTGGTGTGTGTTATCTGGCTTCATGGACAGATAGAGCTGGGTGTCATCTGCATAGCAGTGAAAATGTATGCTATGTCTTCTAATGATGCTGCCTAGGGGAAGCATGTATAATGTAAACAGAATTGGTCCTAGCACTGAACCCTGTGGAACTCCATAATTAACCTCAGTGTGTGAAGAGGACTCTCCATTTACATGCACAAACTGGAGTCTATTAGATAGATATGATACAAACCACTGCAGTGCAATACCTGTAATACCTACAGCATGTTCTAATCGCTCTAATAGGATATTATGGTCAACAGTATCGAATGCTGCACTAAGGTCAAGAAGGACAAGCACAGAGATGAGTCCACTGTCAGAGGCCATAAGAAGATCATTTGTAACCTTCAATAAAGCTGTTTCTGTGCTGTGATGAACTCTGAAACCTGACTGAAACTCTTCAAATAAACCATTCCTCTGCAGATGATCTGGTAGCTGTTTGACAACTACTCTTTCAAGGATTTTTGATATGAAAGGAAGGTTGGAGATTGGCCTATAATTAGCTAAGACTGCTGGGTCTAGAGATGGCTTTTTGAGTAAAGGTTTAACTGCAGCCACCTTGAAGGCCTGTGGTGCATAGCCGATTATTAGAGATAGGTTGATCATATATAAGATCGAAGAATTAATCAATGGCAGGACTTCTTTGAGCAGTTTTGTAGGAATGGGGTCTAAAAGACACGTTGATGGTTTGGAGGAAGTAATTATTGAAGTTAACTCAGAAAGATCGATTGGAAAAAAAGAGTCTAACTTAACATCAATGGAACTAAGAGTAGCTGTAGATAATATTACATCTGTGGGATGATTATTGGTAATTTTTTCTCTAATGATAAAAATTTTATCAGAGAAATTTTAGAAACTGGTTAAACGAAACAATAACAATAATACTAGTACACCTTCATCAGCATAGTGACTAAATTACATAAAGAGTGAAGTTGAAACACCTGTAATTTAAAAAAAAAATAAAAAAAAAAATACAGAGAATATTAAAAATGAACCAATTTTATCAGTGTGTATTATTGTGAACATGCAGTAAGCGTGTGCGTTTCCTCCACTTTTCAGGCCCCTCTTCTGTGGAACCAGCTTCCAGTTTGGATTCGGGAGACAGACACTATCTCTACTTTTAAGATTAGGCTTCAAACTTTCCTTTTTACTAAAGCATATAGTTAGGGCTGGACCAGGTGACCCTGAATCCTCCCTTAGTTATGCTGCAATAGATGTAGGCTGCCGGGGGATTCCCATGATGCATTGAGTTTTTCCTTTCCAGTCACCTTTCTCGCTCTCTATGTATTAACAGACCTCTCTGTATTGAATCATATCTGTTATTAATCTCTGTCTCTCTTCCACAGCATGTCTTTTATCCTGTCTTCCTTCTCTCACCCCAACCGGTCGCAGCAGATGGCCGCCCCTCCTTGAGCCTGGTTCTGCCGGAGGTTTCTTCCTGTTAAAAGGGAGTTTTTCCTTCCCACTGTCGCCAAAGTGCTTGCTCATAGGGGGTCATATGATTGTTGGGTTTTTCTCTGTATCTATGAAGCGCCTTGAGGCGACTTTTGTTGTGATTTGGCGCTACATAAATAAAATTGAATTGAATTGAATTGAATTGAATTTAGAAGGCATTTGGTGTCTGCAAGTAGCTGATTACTTTGAGAGAATTTTATAATTTAGCCTTTTTACCTCTGAATTACTCAGGTGACATCAGCTTTGTAACTCAGATTGCTGTATGCACATTTTTAATGCTAGGTCTCTACTACACACCAGATGTTTGAAATTTAACAAACAAAAGAAGTGCAACAAAAGACAGAATTCAGTTGCATTATTAATAATGAAAGTCCATAATTTTTCTTGTGAGATACTAATGCGAAGTGGAAACTTACATGAATTTAAATATGTTTGTGTTGTTCTGTAATTCACCACCAATGATTTTTAAAGAAATTGTTATTTTTGAAAATGCATTCTTGGAGCTTGGAGCTTGTGCAGGAACTGCTTATCTAAGTTTATGGCGTTTACGAGTCATAAATATGCAGCATTTGTGCAAAACATAAAACCAGAATGGGAAAAGATAACAAGCCAAACATAAAACTCTGGTTTTCTGAAATTTAACACAAATCCATTTTCCATAAATGGTGATTAAAAATATTGAGCATGGCTTACGTTGTGCACGGAGACATTTCTTCTCTATGAGTTAAAATCCAGTAAAAAAAAACACCACTGGTTATCCTCTGTCCTCACTCCAATGCGACGAATGAAAATGCTGCTGGTTACGCTTTTCACTGGCCCAGAATATACAAATGACCTGGTGACCAAAGTGTTATGAGTTGGACTTCTCAGCCTTTCTCGGTATCACTGAGATGTGGAGGAGAGAGGAGGAAGAAGTGAGAGATGGAGAGACTTCTCTGCATTGTGTCCATACCTGTAGACTCCTCACTCTGTTTTATTGGCATGGTTTAAAGTCTCACGCTCCAAGTGGGAAATATTTCATATTACATTGTATTTTACATTTGCAGACCTCAAAATTATTGTTAACCAATCTTCAGTTGAGTTGGCATTTAGGCAACAGTGAACAATAGAAATGCAGAACTTTACACAATAACAATTCCGAGTACAACCACAGACTTCTTTACTGGTGGCAACCAAGCACTTCTACCAAAGCTGAGTCACTGTTTTTGGCAAAGGGGAAGCATTTCTATGGTTGTACTTTTTGATGTTTTTATTTTCTGTTTTTTTTTGTTTGTTTTGTTTTTTGATGTTGCATTTGATGCTTTATTTAACAGAAAGCTGTTACGCAGCACATTTTTAAGTAAAAAAAAAGCTCCAACAATAAGTGCTGTGCTAGCATGAAAGGAATAAGACTCTTCATCATCAAAATGTACTCTCAATACCACTTTAATTTATGTCAAGGTAATCTCCTCATTCACTGGGCCTAATGGCATCATCTGAATGCTCAGATCATGAGAATGCAAATCATGTGACTCGTCTTGTCTTGAGGGCATTGGCTCGGTGTATCGTTTAATATTTGACCTTGAATAGCTTCAGCACTTTCACTGAAGTCAGACACATCATAGTTCTGGTATTTATTCTGGAACACGGAGCCTTTTAGCAAAGATTTTAAATTCAGCAGTGAAGAGTCATAAATAATTAATATTTTAATGGGCTGTTGTTACAGTCTAATGAAGTCGTACAACAAATAATAAGCACCTCATTAGGTATTTATCCACTTTTGTGTGTCGATGAAACAACATGTAAGTCACAACATTACATCAAATGTGTGCTTGCTTGAACATAAATAAATAAGAAACTTACCATAATTTAGCAGGAACATATTGGAAGTGCATGTGGGAAATTAATAAATCTGGCCCCTGTCCTGACTTTTCCTGAACATAAATGCTTGGATTGCTAGTGATAAAAAGGTGATTTTTACGTTTTTTACTCTTTCTGCCTTACATTTGTTTAATCTTTGACCAACACTTTCTCCTAATTTATCATTTTTGAATGCACCTTATCAATTACCAAACATGTATTTCTGTTCTCTCTGTGTAGTCTGTTTCCTGACTGGTCCGTAGCATTTCCAAAACAGAGGTGCTAGTCCTGAACATAATTCATTTAAACAGCGCTGCAAAATGTATTGAGCATAACTTGCTCTGGATTTATCTCTCAAAAGTAAATATTTAAGTTAACGATTGAAACAGTGCCATCAGAATGACAAGTGCTCCCAGGGTGTTATAGTTTGCTGGCAATGCACTCTCTATGTATTTTCTGATGTAAACTATGAATGTTTTGATGACAGTAATTGCAGGGATTAACATTGCACTCTCATTATTTCATACAGAACAGAAGAAATCACACCTTACTGTGAGACACTGGTTATAAGAGATGCTTACAGTCTATACTGTAAATGAAAATGAATGAATTTACGGTACTTTCTGAATGTTTGCTATGGTGTGAGAAATCATTTTGTTGAGTCAAACTCTGTGAACCAAACAGCAAGTCTTTTAAATTTTCTAAATTATGACTTATTCTGTGCAACGTATTGCAGTGGTCGGTTCTTTTTCTTGACCATTTCCATTTTTTGATGAGTGCCTAATCTTGGTTTGGTAATGGTTAGAAAACTCTGGCAAATGTGATCTCATATGACCTAATGGAAATATTACCTCAAAAACAATGTCCGTGGCTATGTCCTGCACTCCCGTGGGCTTTTCCCATCTGAGCTCAGCAGCCATTCTGGAGAGAGACATGTGGTTGTGGTGAGGATTTGGTCCTGAGTGTTTTGGTATGATCTGGCTCCCATCTAAAGTGAAATATACCACATCGTGCAAGCTCAGGCAGCCGCTTTACCCTCCACAGAGTCTCAAGATAAGCAGTTATGAATAGCAGACTGTTTATTAATTAATGTGCCCTCAAAAAAGAATAGAGATAAATATGGGTAATTTGAATCTTAAAGTCGAAGAAGTCTTTGAGATCTCCAGTCTTCTAATACAAGTTGGTCTTTAAAAACCTGAGCAGACATGATTTATTGTGTCACATAACCAGTCTGGTTCACCTCTGATTGCATTTCAGTGTTTGTCTTCCCAGCAGGACTTTAGTTCACAAAGGTGAGTGCACCAGACAACCTTGGAAAAGCTGAGGAACAGTTTGTGAACGGAGCTGTAAGAGCAGTGAAGAAGGCGAATGAAAACATATTCACTGCAGACCAGTGGAAAATTAGCATGGGTCCAGGTATCATCTGTTTTCTCTTTTCATGTGTCAAGCCAGAGTGGGAAAGCCACCCGCAATTCCGGCTGAAACTTCCAAACTATGTTTCTCACTTAGTGTCGCTCTATGTTGCTAAGGAAGAATTAAAGGACTCATTTGAAAGGAAGTTGGCTCTCATTAAAAATACACAATTTTAAACCTATACCAATACTTGGTGATATAAAAATCTGATATGTCAGCCGATTTATTGCTTCATTTTTCTTCCAGACATACAAAACATGCTTTTTATGTGTAGTTCTTTATGAACAATATTAATATAAGATAATATAAGAATGCAGTTTTTGTCTCAAATCAATTTTAGGGTATGTTATTGTAGGGTCTTTAGCTTTCAATATAAAGCACCTTTAGGCAGCTGTTGTTGTGATTTGATGGTATTTAAATAAAACTGAGTTGAAGTCGTCATTTACTCATGTAACCTGTTTGGATCAGCTGGTTTGTTCCCAGCAAATATTGCCAACATGGAACTCATAAAGTGCCCTCTGGTGGACAAGTTATGCAAAAATCAACACTCATATCGCTGTTGAAGGGTGTTTCTCTCGTCTTTCTTTTAAATATTCATTAGTTGGCTGTTATGAATGCCGATAGCATTATATGTGCAAATAGCTAATATCAGCGATTTATCAGCCCCCTCTCTCTCCAGTGTAACATCAATTCACAGGTTTAGAAGCAGAATAGATCAGGCTGTGTGAAACAAAACTGTGTAAAATCTGATAGTAAAATTCATATTTAATAAATATTAATTGTATTATTAATTTTATTAAATTAATCAGTTACTGAAGGTATGAAGATTAAAGTTAATGATGGGGTGTCAAAATTGTTAAAATACAAGTAAGGTAATTGTTACATAAATAAACCTTCTAATACAGTGATGCTATATCAGTTTCAATAAGGAGAAGAGTCTGTGTTTCTTGGATGAGATGGCAAACCTTTAGTCTTGTCATAAACAAATATGAGTCATATTTGGTCAGTATTTTTTTCGCTCAGTTGTCAGTTTTATAGCCACTGAAATGATTAAATGTCCGTATAGACTCTTTTTCGTTTCAAGGGGAGGGTCTATGCCGGATGGCGTGCTTTTATTTTGAAGGTTTGGCAGCTATTTATGTGGTGACTGGAATTGACCGAAGGAGCGGCAGCCTGTGGCGCACTTGGCGGCACACTGAGACAGCGCACCAGGACTCCGTGGATGGACAAATCCAGTAGTGGACTTCCTTCACTGACAAGATTAAGACCGGATTTCTATCGCTCAGCTTTTCTTCGCATTTAACAAAGGCTCACTACAACCGTCGCATTTGTAAAGGATTTCTCACCCTGGGAGTGCGAGGCAAAGGGACTTTGGAGGTATGTGTGTACCTGCGTAATATTGTAGCCTACGTGGTGAGGACCAAATTGATAGTCTGGGAGTGAGGTCATTTGTGAAAAGTGAAAACGCTGACTTTCTGGCAGATTTTCATCTCTGAGGACTGAAACTTTATTTTAAGATTAAAATGTAAAATTAGTTTTGATTTGCACTTAGAGTTAAATACTTAGGTGTGTGGCTGTTGTAGGGTTTTAAGGGCTATTAATGGTTATGCCAAAGAGCGCACTCACAGAGAGAAAAGTGCCATTTGCGTGGTCTTGGAGGCAGATTTTAATCTCTTGATCTTTCATTTTAGGACATAAAGGTGTGATTGTTTTACTGTCTCTCCCTCTCTCTCTCTCTGTGGGTGTTCCTGCATGTGCTCGTGTGTGCAGCTGTGCCTTGAGCTGTCCGGCATTACTTTCGGTTTCGGTGCGGAGGGTATTAGCGCTGCTTTTTTTCTTTCTCTTCTGTTCTTAGTCTTTTTTTTTTTTTTTTTTTTTTTTAAGAAAATCTTACATGCGAGTGTGACAGTATGGGCGTATTGACAGTTTTGCAAGCCTGAGTTATACAACCAGTGGCGACATCTCAAAACCTTGCAGCAGTTGTCACAGCCTAGATTGTGAAGGATAGAGGAGCCTTATCGATCTCAGAGGGGAGCTTGGGCCCTCAAAGCACAAGTAGCCTGCAGCTAAACTGCACAAACATCTGCGCCAGATACATTTCAACACTGCAACAAACAGGAGAGGTGTGTGAGTAAAAGGTGACTTATCTTTTGTGCCACGCACTGACTATTTTTCCAGCGGTTGGTTGGAGTCATTTGTTGATATTTGAAGCAACGGATGGGCTCAATGTCACAATCCTCTAAATGCTGGTGACATATTTTACCAACAGTGAAGTCACTGAGGTGTGATGTGAGACTGAGGAATGCTGCAATGGATATAACAAAAGTTTTATCATCAGGCTGTGAAAGATAAGGATGAGGAGGAAGGTGAGAGAGGAAAAGATTAGAAAAAGACACTCAAACTATGTATAAGTCAAGCATAAGTACCCGTGAAATTCTTTTAATGCCTTTCTCGGGTCTCAAATAGACACACTAAAGTATACTGAGAAAATGTATTAGTGATTTTACAAATTAGAAGCTGTGTGTTTAGCCACAGAAAAAAGATATTGGATAGAGGCTTACCAAACTTGGCCTGAAATGTTTCTAATTTTCTGATATTTTTTTCTTCCTGTCAACGAAAGCAAAGCAGCAATGGGAGGCAGGTGGGACTTAAATCTGAGTCACTACATTGGAGCTGTAAGGCAAAAACGGCACTTGCTCAACCGGTGTGTCAAACTGGCATCTGGCACCAGCCCTGTTATTTATATACTGAATTTAATATAATATTATCAGACATGCACATTTGCTATTGCAGCAGGAGTTCTTGAAAAACCTTGTCTTTCATTGGAACAGCTAATGAGAAGATTGGTCTTCATTGATGATGGCTGTTTGCAGTTTGTGCTCATTTTCTGAGTATTTCTGAGGTTTTAATAACAGCATAGGTGCTGGTGCCTTTTTGTAAATGTGTGAGTGTGTGTAAATTTTAGCTTGAGTTTGGTTGACATTGTGTTAGGTTGTATAAGAAACTGAATGTTTCTGAAAATTATTACTTTAAAGCACACCAAAAGGCAAACAAAAATTATGCAGCACACTCGTCTGTTTGAAGAAAATTGAAAAAAATCTTCATTATTGTCACAGAAAGGATTATAATGAGCATTTGGACCTGGAATGATGGCTGTAATTTGGTTTTTGCAAGAGAGTCCCTGGTATAGCGTGAGCTGTTATCTGCTTTGAAACAAACTCCACTTATCATATAATTTCCCTCCATCATTTTATCAGAACAAATGGGTTTAGAGCTCTCATTGAGACACCATGTTCTCTCGAAATCTCTCTCAAAATGGATGTTTGATGCTTAAGGGCCATTTCTGCTTGCTTGATGGTGTTAGCCAGGTTCTTCTGTCACTTGATACATTTTGGCCGAGGCCCGTTGAGCACGAGTCCAAAAGTCAGGAAGGTTTGAAATAGTGTCTACTGACTTTTCTCTGTGTTATTTGATGTGTCACACTGTAATAATCCTCTACCACTTGGAATCTTTGCCAACACAGCAGGCTTTGCTTTGACAGTTTAATTTATTTATTTATTTTTGAACTCATAGATTTTGCCTGCGTGTTTGGAAATTAGTTTATGCAAAGGACTCAAATAGAAATGTAAAAACACGGTCATAACTTTATATATATATATATACACAACTTTGACAAACATTTGAGAATCACCATGTTAAGCAATATCTACTCAGACATTACATTTGGTTCCATGTTCAACAACTTGACTAAGTACCACAAACGCAGAGCAGCTGGTCGTGTGGGTTAGTCATCCTTGCCACACAGGATTCTAGTTTTGGAATCGCTACAAGAAGCTTAACTTTCACATTGTGAGATGATCGGGGGTGACGCAGCACAAAAACACTACTTTTTGACTTCATTATGTTGGACTCTTTTAAAGCACCTAAACCAAGTGCAAGCATTTGGCTAAATAGCCAAGCTAGGAAAGCTTTACAACCGGCAGTAAAAGTCACTTGGTCCAGGACTTTGGTCTAGACTAAAATATCTCAATATCTTTTGAATGGATGGCCATGAGATGCTATGAAACAACTTCCCAGTTATGTTGGTCAGATCTTTCATTTGCCCTGGAACACATCCCAGTATTTAATATATAGCTTTGAACAAAGCAAATGTTTTGGGCACTCTTGGTTATTTTTAAAGTTCAACCTGTCATTGCTCTAAAAAAGCTTTCCCTGCAGAGACACTTGTTTTTTATGATTCTTCTTGGAAGTAAAATACTGGACTGAGGTTGGGACCTCTGACTGAACTGCTTTGATTGGCTTGTCTGGGATCATTGTCTTGTGGGAAAACAGATCTACTCAGTGTCAGTTTTCTTGTAGGTTCAGAGCTCTTGTGTGCAGTGTTACAGTGTGATTAATTGGCTGATTATAGAGATTTCTTTTTAACATTTTCGCCGCGTCGCTCCTTAAAACCAATTGTTGCTGCTGCTGTTTGCACTGTCTCTTTATCATAAACTTGTTTAGCTAGTTGGATATTATGTACAGCCTTTGCTAAGCTAAGTAAATATAAGATATTAGGTCATGTGTATGTGTACTCTTTGTTTAGAGCAGCAGCTAATTTTCTTGTTGCACTAGATGTCAGGTGTCACCCAGCTAAGCCAAGCAGCAGCTGTTGAAATTGCTTTCTGGTTATACGAGGGGTGTGTGAAGTAAAAAGGGAAATCAGGAAATAAAATGTGACATTGTGGAATAAAAGAGTAACATTATGACTGAAACATAAAGATAACTGAAGTTACATGTAGGAACCGAAGCCGTTCGTTCAAACCTTTTTATGACTACAGATAAACATGTGAAAACATTTAGTAATTTTGGTTTTAAATCTTAATGTCTAATGCTCGACTGCTTTTTGTTTCCTGTTTCAGATTGTCAACAGCAATAAAGCGCAGCAGCCATTTAAAGGATCTGGATGATCAACAGTACAATGAGGACCTAAAGCTGGGAGCGCGTCCCACTGAAGGCACAAGAGTTTCAGACCACAGTGTTACTGCAGTGTGTGTGGCCCATCCAGTCTGTGTATTTTTACATACTCACTGTGTTGAGTTCAAAGCCCTGTGGAGTGAGGAGAGGACTTAAACCAAAGAGTATGGTTCAGCTGTCCACTGCAGTCTGCCTGTTGGGAGGTAAGAGGCATGTGCAAGTGTGTGTGTGAAGCTTGTTTTTGTGTGTTATTCCCGTTCAAAGTTTGCAGACGGCTAGAGGGGCTTTCTGTGCAGATATGCGATGACGGTATGAGACACAGTGAAACTAGAAGGGAAAATGACCATGGCCTCATTGATTTTGTACTTTGCTACTTTTGTGTGTTTTCTTTCACTCCCTCTAGGTCTGACTCAGTTATTTTCATAGACGATGATTGGTCAGATTTTTGTGGGATGATGACTTCTTTTGATCTAATAATATTAGTAAGAGTAGGTTTCTCACAATTACTAAGATGAAGAATTGGGCATTTTTCTTAGCAGAGTGAATCCCTGCAGACACCTACAGGTAGAAGGAAGGATGCCTTTCTTCATTATAGGCCTTCATACTGTGTTAAAGCACGATGTTGTGTGCGTGCGTTGTCTGACGTGTGGGAACTTGATTAAGGTTTGTTTGTTGGCATGTGTTGCAAAAGAACCACAAAACTTAGAACAGTGTGTTTCTATAACATTTCGTTCGATGACTGCAGGAAGTAGTGGCACACTAGCAAGGCAGTGACCAGTTCTACATTTGAAATACAAGTTTGCATTTAATCGCCGATGTCCTCATAGATTTGCATTTATGACATGATGTCACAGGATTTGGCCGGGGCATTGTAAGGTTGCTCTCTGCCCAGTGGCCAGTCTGATATGCTTTTGTGGCACATTTCCAGACTTTCGTGCCCAGACGTCATGATGCGTGAGATAATGTTTAGATTGGGATTCCTGAGGAATTTGTATTTGAATTTTTTTCTATTTCCTGATGCAAATATTTTTGATTGACTGTAAAATACACTCGGTATACATGTAAAGCATCATTTGCTAGCTGTAAAGGTGAGATGATGCATGCAGTGTAAACCTAAATAGATTTGCAAATAGCCATTGTTGATTATTGTGTGTCTTGCATAAGGTTATAATGCTATTAAAACCTACTTACCTTTTCATGAATGCCTGTCTGTTTTTTCCCATGTTATGGGTTAAAAAACTGCAACATCAATTTTAAATACTATTTGTCAGTTTCTTTTTGTGAACAATAACAGAAGGTCTTCAGGGTCTCAGCCCTTATGTCAAACTTGTCTATCTGTGATTAATGCTAGTGTCAAATACCCACTGCATTCCTTGTAATCAAAGCCCAATCCTGGTTGTATCATGGGTGGGCCACATGTCTGTAGTCATTAACTCACCAATACTCTTTTTCTACCAGAAATGCTTATGAAAATAACCTATTGGTTGTCCTGATTTTACCATCTTGATTTTGAAAAGATTGGCTGTATTGTATCAGGTTAATAAGACCTGTAAATAGTCAGACATTCAATTTGTTTTTGTTTGTCTGAGAATGAATACTCCTGTCGTGTCAGAACCACAATTGTTACCACTTTGGTCATTTGGTAATCAACAAAAGTAAACTGCATACTTTGAGAAGGTGTGCAGAAAACATTAGAATATGCCCAAAGTCAAAATTTTATAAAAGACCCAGTAAATATGTTTCAATTACATGAAAATTAATGCAGAAAAATGGAAACATATATGGATGAATTCTCAAATTTAAAGTACCATGCAAGTACGATTACTAGTTTTTATCAGCATTTAAAAAGAAGAGCAGTTATAAATCATTAAATATAAATATGTACTTATGTGTCCATATCTAGATACAAATACATAACAGAACATCCTTCCTGGCACACACACAAAAAAAAACAACAGCAAAGAAAAAAGATGGGTGAATTCATCCAGTTTTCGATTATGCTGCATCAGCATATTTAAGGATTACACTGACTAGCTAAATGCATGTCAAGCTCTTCTTTTAGAATATCATTCTTTTCAGTTTCCCCATGTATACCACCTGCAGGCATTTTACAACCACAAGTGATATATGTTCAGCTTTCATCTGTCCTGCCAACCTTGTAATTGATATGTAATCCTTATAATAAATGAGTTTTAGACGCATTACAGCAACTAGAAAAAAAATGCAGACAAATTCTTACTCAATCTCAGGTGATGGATTTACTACAATTTATCGCCAAAGCAGTCGGACATCTGTTGCCTATTGGCTTTGTATGTCCCTGTAGTAATATCAGAACACGGTGTTGTGTGCAGGGAACCTTTACATATTTCCTGATCACAGTAAAATACTTCAGGTACCTTATTGTAATGTAATTTTATTTCAAAAAACTGAATAAATTATTCAAATAGCTGTCACTAAGTTTCAGGTTTGCTATGATTTTATACTTGGTCAAAATGAAAAGACATTGATGTCTGCCTGGATGCTGAATGTACTTTTTAAACCTACTTATTTAGCTGCTGTTAAAAAATGTTAGTACAAAATTTAAGTAGTAACACTTGAAGCTTCGTGTTGTGTAAAAGCAGTTAAACGGAGGAGTTGCAATAGAGAGAAATGGGAAACTGTCAGCACTTCATTATTAAAGCATAAACATCATCAAATGTTTGGCAACGGCTAAAAGGAAAAGATTCTTAAAGACTAAGCTGCTTAAGACGTCACGTATTGTAGTTTTAATTAACCTACTATTAGAAGTTGTAAGAATTGATAGCGAGTTAAACCAGTTTTATGTATTTTTACAGTGCCAGCAAATACAGTCTGTGCTTCAACCTCTTCTAGTGCAAACACCTGAATGTTGCAAGAGGGACAGATGACATCTGGTAAAATCTGTGTGGTTTCTCAGTGTTTTGTTGTAGAAAATGAAAACATGGTTGTATATAGACTGTGTGCAACCGTAGCCACGCTCTGAATGTTTGCTTACTGACATCCTAGTTAATTATTGTTCATTTAAATTCCTTTAGTGGCAGGAACACTTATGTTCTTCCTAGACTGTAGCTGAAGACTTGCTGCCACAGCACACATCAGAGGGTTGTATGTTACATTTTTCAACCACAACTTTGTTGAGATAAACAGTGCACACACCTTTGCGATTGCTTGACTAAACCCCATAATGCTTCCAAATAGTGACAGAAACATTTTCCTTTCTTTACAAATTATTTAAAACCAACCAACAAACAAAAAAGACTGTGGGCAGTTTATAATCGAAACCATAAGAGATGGAGCCCTAGTGTCATGCATTGCGATATCTGTCCCCATTACAGAATTGTGTTATCAGGTTAATAGGAGGAGGAGTGTTTGTATTTTTGACTGAAAATGAAAGTTATACCTTTAGATTTTTAAAATCCCCTGGCTTATTGTAACCCCCCTGGTACCTGCTGGTAACCTGGCCCAGAATCCCTGGCCTAGAATCTTCTTACTGTGAGGCAGCCTGCACTGTCATTAATTAAAATGCATGTTTATAGGATTTTGGAAGAAACCTGGGGTCACCGAGCCCCTGGAATGTGGGGGTTTTGGTGCAGAGAGCTGGTTCATTAAAAGAACTCTGAAAAATAAATTATTGTTATATAAAAACATGTCTCCACTATCTTGACAACATGGAAAAAAGCCAGTTTTGATTGAATGGACCAGACTCTGACTGTTAAACTAGTATTAGGGTTAGCTGTTAACCTTCTAGTTGCATACCCTTATTAATTCAATCCAATTCAATTTTATTTATATAGCGCCAAATCACAACAAAAGTCGCCTCAAGGCGCTTCATAGATACAGAGAAAAACCCAACAATCATATGACCCCCTATGAGCAAGCACTTTGGCGACAGTGGGAAGGAAAAACTCCTTTTTTGAATGCTCCTTTTAAATAAGGAGCATTCAAATTTTAAACTTGGAAAGACCTCAAGCAAATACTCAAGGGTTCCTTGGCCATGACTGTGGAAAGCTTGAAGGTGATTGTAGCCTAACAGTTCTCATGCTCAGGAATGCTTTATACTTGGTAATATACAAGGCACTCTGTCAGGAGGCGGGACTTTTTTGGTTTATGTATGTAAACGTCCAGTCATAGATATAATGTGTTTTAAATTTAGGTTTTGGCTCATCCAAGCAGAATGCATGGAAGGATAAGAGTTTAAAAACAAGCATAGCATACCTTAGCTTAGCTTAGCATAGCATGGCATAGCTTAGCATAGCATTGTTTATTTTTCCACTTAGAGTCAAAGTCTCTGAGATTTATTACTCTCTTTTTTGAAGGATTGCAAAGTTACACTTTGGTAGGTTAGGCAATGCAGATATTTTTTTCACATTATATGAATATATGAGCATTTTAAAACATTTCATTAATAACAAAAACTCATGAGTACATCACAATTGACCCTGTGCACGAGAAAATGCTAACTTCCTGGTTTGAGACCGGATGTGGGGTTGTACATTTCCGGTAGCTTTACTTTGCGGTCAATCGCTACTGCAAAGATATACTCCAAAATCATGTCCAAAACTCGAAAAGGGAAAGATTGCGTTAAGTTATAAAGAGCAGAGGTGGGAACACTCAGCACTGTTGTGTCATAAAAAATCTAATGATCAATTTTGACGTTCAAAGAGTTTAGATCGATCAGTTGTTTACATCACTCAACACAAGCAGAACTGCATCACTGCAGCAGAAGACACATCGTCCACATTCAGAAGCACATCTCTGTATAGTGACTGGTCTTATGATTTAAACAGGCAAATGTTCAGCATTCACACTACAGGTGAAGAATAGTCAAACCAGGTGTTTCCCCCATTATGTCGATATCAGCTAGTCAAGTACACACCTGCACAGCATGTTAACGAACCGTGAAAAAAAAGCCACACAAAAAATGAATGATTGCTGGTAAGGGTTTCTACACATTAGTATTTATGAAGGGTATGTTGTGACTTACCTTAAAAATTACAGCGGTCCCTCGCTAATAACGCGGTTCACCTTTCACCTGGCTGTGAGATTTTTTCGTGCAAGTTTGCATGCTTATTTTTTTACATCACATTGTCCTGCGTCCTGATCGCTGCAGACGATCTCCTCCGTGACCTCTCTCCTGTACAATACAGAATCTCTGCATCGATAGCTAGCAGTGTGACTCTGAAGTGCAGTGCTGTATGTCCACAATGTCCACGACACGTTTTGCACCGTCAAAAAATAAAATTGGCTACTTGATTTCACCTATCACTGGTTATTTTTAGAACATAACACCCGCGATAAACGAGGGACAGCTGAGAAATATAACATTTGAATCCATTTTCTCTTTTGCCCTGAGGCACGGGGGAAAAATATCGACAAGTTGATGAACATTATTTACAGATATATTGGGTAAATGCCCAAGACATCTATAGAAATGTAAATCGCCGCTTGATTCATTCACTCCAAACCATTCAAACCAGGCGCGAATAGGACACCGGAAACAAAGCTCCCCACAAGAGTTTCCGCACCGGAAGTAGCATATGCTAACGTGCACATAGTCAATAACACTTAACTGAATATAAAACTTTGGTGGACATTTTGTTATTAAAACAGATCAAACTAACCCACAATTGTCACATAGAAGAATAGATGTAAGAGTGAGAGACTGAGTAAAGTTGGGATTATACATATCCGCAGACTTGGACAGGACACCTTTAAACACTGACAAGAAGTCATTCCTGTTAAGCTGGGTGAGAACTGTGTCTCTGTGCGGAGATTGGAGGTCTGATTGAGGCTTACGAGACGGAGAAATGCCAAGATGCCCAGGAAAGTTGACGCAAGAGAAGATGGGTTGTTTTTCTGATTAACTACGGACTATAGACTTTACATTCTTCGTTGGACTTTTACATGCACAAGTACACAAATGAAATGCCAAAAAGTCGAGTAGTGAGGGTAGAAATGCTGCAGAGCTTGATCTGTCAGGTATGCAGGCTTCTTGCAGAGCTGTTGATGATTGAGTGTAAGGAACAGTGAAAGCTGGGGGCCATGAGGAATGAGGAAGTAGGAAAAAACACATACATGCCTTAGTAATGGGGTAGAAGGATACATGCAATATTACAAAGACAACTGTTGCTTGCTGTTTAACTCAAAGACACTGTAGGTTTGACCCACACATAAACAGAGAGCACCTTTCTCAGAAATGAATAGATAACAATAACCAACAAAACCAACAATATTGTCAGTCTATAATTATATAGTCCAAAAAAGGTGAAGCTGAAGCTTCAACCTGTAATGGCTCAAACAACTTCCATTAGAAAATGAAAGCAAAAACATCACAGATGAAAACAGAAAAGTATTTATACGTCATCCGACAATACAGACCTACACTTTTTATATTTAAATATTAATCTGGAGCATATTTGTTTTCAGTACTTCACTTTAGCGGTCTTGGTAATAATTGATTTTGCTTTGTTCATTACATTTGATTAGGCAATTTGTAATCTACCAACTCCTATAACTAAAGAGATTTGTTGTTTGTCTATAACTAGTTCTTTATCTTAAACATGACTCATTAAAGTTCTTACAATAAACTACTGTATCGCTTAAAGTAGGAAGTTCCTGGGTTCAGCTCAGGCCTTTTGCTTTTCAAACCTCTCATTGTGTGTTCACAGAAGTTTCTTCCCGCAATTCGAAGACATGCAAACTCACAAACTCTAACCTGCCTTTGAATATCAGTGTGAATGTTTGTCTTTGTGTTTTATCGCTTTGATGTCTAGGGGCATGGTCCAGCTTATTTCCTCTTCCTTCAGAATTTCTTTGATGGGGTCCAGCTGTGCAGCAACTTAATAGGATAAGTGGGAGTAGAATGGATGATTGAGAAATGATGTTTGGGAACACACTGTGTCAACCATAGACATTTGCCTTCTTGGTGCTTTTCCAAAATCAGGGAAATCAGGTGATATGAGCTTTCTTATTGGAACTAACACTGGCAGCCACAGTATTCCAGTTTCGGTTCTTATCTTATCTACACTGTAGCTTACTCATTTTAGGGGCATTATGGTACTTTCCATGCAGCTGAACCCATGTAAGGCTTAATTTTGTCGATGAACTGGGAAACTTGTGTCCATTGTATTCTAAAGTGGTGACTTCGCTAATTGGCCCAACTTAGAATGGCTTCAACGTGAAAAGCAATGACGTAAGTGATGACAGTTTTAGTCTGATAACCTGTCTCAGTTTGGATTTTTCCATTGTTACACTCCATTTTAGTGCATGGATTTCAGTGGGATAGGATAATGGCATCTCTCAAGCTGGTAACTACAAACTTATTGGTAAATTCTGATTTCAGCAAAATCAAATTAAAAGGCCCCAAATAGAGCGTAGAACTGCCTTAAGGGGCCGCTTTGAGGCGCTGGGGTTCAGTCTAATTTATTGGTAATTTAAAGGTGGGCTAACAATGGTGGGTTTGAATTTCATCACCTAGAAATGCAGCACTCATTTAGGTATTCTTGCGCATTAAAATCATAGTGTGTGCTGTTTTTTTCTTAGTTGGTGTGGCTTTGAAACTAAATTAGTATTTAAAGAATTAAAAATTGCCTTATTGTAAATAGCTATTAGCCTAAGTCTTGTTAAGGCTTTTACATTGAATCCACTGCCTGTTGTCACCTATGCTTGCAGTCAGATATCATTTATTACACTATCATTAAGAGACTCTGAACAGTTCCATAAAAATGGCCTGTGTTTGACTCGAATGTAGTTATACATTCGAGTAGAAAGTGATAATTGGTAGAAGTGGAAGTTTGTTAAATTTACAGTAATTTACTGTAACAGAACAAACAAGGAGGGATCGACTTTAAGTCGTCTTAAAAAATGATAATAGTCCACATTTAAAACTCAACTTTATAGCTTCTTTTTTTAGACCATAAGTACATAAGCATCAGCATTAGTTTTGCATACAAACCTGATGTTCTGTGATGGATGACACATTTGGAGAATATTGTGGTCCAGGAAGCAAAGCAATAAAGTGTCTCTAAACAGCAAAAGGTACTTCAGGCATTAGTCTGGTAATGCTTTAATAGTGTTTGCAGTGAATGGAGTTCATTTAGGGGACCACTCACATTACACAACCTGCTGGGTTTCTACTCTGTCTGCTACTGTAAGGCAAACCTGTTTTGATCGTTAGCTGTGTATTCATTTTGCATTCAGAGCTAACAGAGTGAAACTTAATCTTAAAATCAGCTGGGTACTGCACTAGCCAAAAATGAAACAGTAGAAATTAATCCAATGAGTTTCACACACACAGGCAGAGTCACAAGCATTCCCTCGTGAATAGCACCAACATGTATTGACATGTAGGTTCAGATACAGGAGCACATTTTATGAACCATGTACACCCTCTTCTAAATAATTTAGAAGGAAAGCGCAAGGACAATGATGACGTACTCAACAACTGTCTGAATAGAGCTCAAAGGATGCAGGTGTGATTATTCAAGCCAAAGGAATTCTGTAGTATGTGGCTTTTACATGCCTCATTTCTTTTCCTGAGCTTTGTACCTTGAAAGAATTTGAGACTAAGAGAAGATTCTGGAACTGGCACATGCACAAACACATGCAGTGGAGTCAAGTATTCATATGGTTCTTTTCATAGAAGATGTCAGATTTTTGAGAACTTCATTTTAATCTCTGACGGTAGAGAAAGTCACCTTTTTTTCCCTTGCAGAATAACCCGAGTAGAGGTTCACACAAAACGTGCTAAGACAAACTAGATAAATCATTTCCTCAGAGACCTTGGGACCTTTCCTTTATTGTCACCAGAAGGTGTAAGTTTTCATTTACCGGGGGGTAAATGAATAAATAAATTTCCGGGGGGTATTTCATTTATTCATGAAATAAATGAAACATTTGCCTTTCTGTGAAACCTTTTAGGACTGGACTATCCCCTAAGCTATAGAAAATCATTGAAGGTTTACATGTTTAAAACAACAATGCATCATCCCCACAAAGCAAGTACCTTGACTGTAGTGTCTTACTTAAATCCTCCATTATATCTCTGTATTCATCCTATTACAGTAACCTGTTACTTTGTAACTTGTTAAACCAACACTGTCCTTTTGTACAGATTTAACAAGAGGTATGCTAAATTGTAATTGTCTTTACCCTGTGACCAAGAACATACTGTACAGACTTAAAACAGGCTGCGTCTTTGCAGTGGGGCCACGCTCACCATGTTATTAAGACTAATCATCTTGTCTGTTCCTTGCTGTTGGCTGCCCTGTGAACTTTGTTAAGTTAAAATGTGACCCTGTGCTGAGAGTTAAGTTGTTTGCCTTTCTCATGAAAGTGGCTTTCTAAACAGCTGACCCAATCGTTCATGCTGAGGCTATAAATGAAGATGGATGTATAAAAACAGCTGTGTTCATTAAAGGCTTCGAATATATGAAGTGACTGTAGACTCTTATGACAGTGTTGCCATTCAGGTATGCTGCATATATTCATCAGTGTATCCGATCATGTGATTTTAGAGCCATAAAGTATTACTCAACCAAGAGACATGACAGGGTACACTTTGCTCCACAACTAATCGGAGCTTACTGTCTTTTACAGCTGCCATGTTGGTATTATGACATCCAAACATCTACTGTCTTAGAAGTCCTACTAGTTTAAAATAACTAAGGCCAAAGTAGATTTTAATTCATGTAAAAAAAAAGACAAACATGTATGTTATTTCTTTATGAATAATAAAACATATATATATTCTTCTTCTTCTTTGCAAACAGCATATTCATTACATAAGACAAAGTAATAAGTTACGAGCACTATTAGCATCACTGTGTGATTAACACGTGTTTAGAGATATCCATGACAACACATTGCAGTGACCCCCAAAGAGCCACTGCACAAAATGTTTAGCACAATTAATTTACAGACAGCAGCGTACACATATATGTAATGTAGACGTACTTTTGTTGTGCTTTTTGACATCATCCACTACACATAAGACATATAACATATAAGCACCTGAGTTTCATAAAAGTAATTTTAAAAATATGTGTAGATGTTGATATTCCTGGTACCCTATGTAGTTTATATTTAATTAAACTAGGAGCAGTTAAGCTACAGAAATACATATGCCATGGTCATTGTAGTAAGATGGTAATTACTATATGCTACACAGTATTAGGTAGTTTGTTTTATTATTATTATTATTATTATTATTATTATTATTATTATTATTATTATTATTATTATTATGTTATTATTATTTGCATTATTATTATTATTGTTGTTGTTGTTGTTGTTGTTGTCAGGACATGGACAAAAACAATAATCTCACAAATGAAAGGATACCTTATACGAGGTTTTGCTACTAGCTAATTCCCATCTGCTCAGACCCTTTGTCAGGCATACACAGTACACACAGTTGTCATTGATGAGGATCCCTAACTCCAACCATAACCAAAACTCTAATCATAGACAATCAGAACATATGACGTTTTGTTTGTGTTATTTTCCCAAGTCAGAAAACAAAGAATGAAATAACAAGACTATCCCATCAGTATATGAACAATATAATAAATCTGGGTGACAAAAGGTAGGAAAAAATGTAGACCTCGTTAATGCTGACGTCAGTTATTTATTTTAATCCATTCTTTTGCATGATATGAAAAGAAATGGGCTTAAATTAAAAAGGTGGCTGGCCTTGACGCTATTTCCGTTTTGCAGATTGGTTTAATGGTGCATGTGCATCAGTGTTAACTGTTTTAAAAACAAACATCTGAGTACTAGTTTAGGTCATGGAAAGGTAACATTTTGGTGTTGTCTAAGATATCACAGTGGTGATAGCATTGTGGTTTCCAGTCCAAAACCACATGAGCTTATGAAGTAAGTTCTTTGTTTTAACTTGAGACCAGCAGGCGACACATATGTTGACAGAAGGAAGTATCACATGTATGAAAACACATGCTTGACACTTTGTCACAGAGTGAGTTTCTAATCATACTACAAAATAGCTACATGTATACAGCATCTCAGTGTGTTACTCATCTTCTCGATGTGCTCTCTAAGGTATTTAACTTCCTCCGTTAAAATTTAAATGTTAACTGATCATGTAAAAGAGTCACACTGGGAGCAGGGAAACATACGCACATGCACAAAAATTTTGCACATGCAGTCCTCTTCCAATCTATATTAGCCTCGCTTTAAATTAGACACATACAAACTGCATCTGAAGAATTTCAGCAGAGCCCTGTGAAAGGACGTTGTAAAGAAATTAACTGTACAGTTAACCTCGTGCTGTGTGACTCTTGTTTCCATAGGCCTGTTTTTGATAGCTCCCGTTCTGATGGCCCCAACGCACTCCAGTATGTGCACACCACTGAGGACGATCAACGACAGCCTCAGCCACAGACGACGGTACATGGTGAGACACTGATAACATGACTGCAGGCATGTGGTGTGGGGTCAGTGATGCAGGGTTTAGAAGAAAATGGAATTATACCGACTTCTTCCTAATTTGGGACAAGCTCCAAAAACGTGTTCTTACAGTTCCCATAATGAAACTTGATATCACTGGCATCTTAATACATGTGGGTTCAGAACTTGTATGTGCATGACAAAAATGCTGCAACGTAAATTAGCAAGGTTTTTTAGGTAAACAGATTATTTATTGAGTGACTGACCCACATGGGGACGTAATCATAATTAGAGCATTTATATCTTCCCTGTGTGGGCAAAAACATCTAAAATCGAAATTTCTACCATGTGTCAGGTCAAATGGTAAATTTCTACGAAACATAAAAGAAGTAAGTTGGGTTGCAAAATCTATGTGGTAATTTTTGTTTTGCTTTTTCTTTCCCTTACAGAAACACAACTTCCCCATCGAGTACACCATCAAGGTTCATAATAGGGAAATCTTTAGACTGTCAAATATCAGCAGAATGGTAAAGTCATTAGACAACCTCTGTTTTCTATATAAATGTTTTGACTTTCTTTAATTAATAGCTGGAGGTCTTCCTATAGAAGGTCTTGCTAATAAAGTCTGTGTGTGAATGGTGATGTGATGAGTTTGTCTTTTTCCTCTTTTTCCTTCATCAGAAGTTAAAAACAGAGGGGTTGAATGACCTGGTTCTACAGAGGCTGTGGTTTCAAGTGTATCAAGGTGTTTTAAAAAAGGTAAGAACAGAGCTGTTACTAGTGGAACCTGTTTGTGTTGCTGGTTGCTCTGAAATGTGGATGTGTCTTATATCATTTGTTTGTCTAAGAAGAGCTGATGAGAGACTGCTAGGGCCATCGGTCCATTAAGCTAATTAGACATTTAATTGGATGTAGACAAATGCATGACGCAGCAGTTAGTCTCAATTTACAGTAATGCTGCAGGGATATAAAACCTTTTGCTTTGGAATTATTTATACCCTTGTTTCTTTTATAAAATGTATTCATACCCATAGTCTTTTCGGTAACTTGTTCTTGTACATGTCAGAGGAGGGGCGAGAGGGGCCTTCAAGATAATTTAGCTATCCTAAGTTAACTTTATGGCTGAGCAGGCGGGCTGATGGAAAAATAAACACACAAAAGGAGAACAGATTTTTCTACCCTAAGGTAACTCATAGCACCAAATCATGGCAGTCATGTGGTGACTAGAGACCAAAGAATGCCAATGCAATTTTGATTTGTGGCTTTGGCAGGCAAAATAAGAATTGGCTGCTGAAAATGGGTGGGTACCAGGTTGAGCTGATTCTAACTTTGATGGAAAGCGGTTAAAGAAACTACCAGTGCGAGCAAAGGTTCACATGACTGACATGTGAAGGGGATGCAGAGCCTGAAAAACCTGGTGCCATCCTGTTTAGCTACACAGCAGTGTAGCTTGAGATGTGGACACAGCTTAAAGTCCAGATTACATGTGAATGTTTGATTGGTGTTTAAAACATACTGTCAGGACAAACCAAAGGAGGCAACTTCAAGCACTTAGTGGTGAACACAGAAATATCAGAAAAATATCTCCACACTAAGTATAAAAGGCTTCATGTCATGCCAAAGAAACGTCAACGAAATAAATAAAACCTGTAAATTTCACGCCATTTTATTCATATTTCAGGACCACAGACAGCTCATAGTCTTTTTTTTCAGCATGCTGTTCAGTGAACTGGCACATCAATTGCTGCTTACGCTGAACACAGAAAAACAAGTTACTAAACACAGACTGGGCTGTAGAACTTTTTAATTAAGCAAATTCAGCAACCACTAGATGTACAATGCAAACAAGCATCAATTTTGTTTTTGTGGGGCATGTTCAGTATGCACTTGTGGTCCGGGACAGATTTTTGGCTGATCCTCGATTAGATGGGCAGATGATGAAGTTTACATCATGCCGACCCACGGGGACACATTGGAAGCACAAATGAGCTTTAACTTTGCAAGCTAGCTCAGACAGTCCATCTGAGACCTTGACTTCTTATCAAATTCACATGACAAACTCCTTGCACAACATCAGTCCAACACACCCTGTCATTTAAGCCAGAATTTTTGGTTCAGTCACTTGCTGCATGCCTGTACATGCCGCTCAGGTTACCACCCTTGCAACCACCCTTAACATACCCATTCAGGCTGCTTTGTTACCCACATGACATTCATACAATTATGAAATGTTTGGGAAAATTTGGAAAGATTTTGTGCTTGAGTAACATGAACTAAACCTGTGGGAAAATGCTGTCCACCTCTTGCCTATTGTGCTATAAAACTGAAAGTTCAATACCACCTGTTCCTGTTGAGTGCCTCGATGCTTTTACGTTTGGGGGACCAGTTTCTACAAGCACTGTCAGAGTGGTAGTGGCTTTGGCTGGTGGATCTGTTTTTGTTTTAGTTAGCACTTTCAATTTTATTTTATTTTATATGTAAAGCATGGACATAATGGGCACCCTTTCAGGTGTGTTGTACTAGTGATTAATCCTACCTCACCAGCCTTGCTACCTCAGTACTACTGTGTGTTTAAAGGTTTGCCCAGAGCCTTGGAGATTCTAATCTATGAATATAGCACGTCTTTGGACTGCTAGTTCATTTTGTGAATTTCTTATAAATAACGCTGATAGTGTTCCAGTAATAATAGTTCATAATAAATGGTTACATTTTCCCTTAACACTGTGTAGCATTTAATTATTTTATATTAAACACTTTATGCACTTTGAAAGAATCGTTTGGGAAATACTTAACATTTTTGATTTTGCTAACATTTCCCTGCTGAACAAATTGACACCTTTAATGCTGTATAAACTAAAGTCAAGTTGAATTTTTAGATCCTCTGGGTTTTGCCAACGAGACATCCTTCACGTCCTTACACAGCTGAGTTGGAAAGACGCTTCAAGGATGCTCAGGCAGTCTTTATGCAGTCACATCCTGTTGAGGTAAGTTTCTATACAGCATGCGTACCAGAGCTGCAGTTGGTGTTAGGTATTAATGTTGCTTTGATTGTATTTGTTAATATTTAGAACCTGGGTCTTTTCTATGTTGTAATGTTTAGTAAAAAGTAAACATTCCAGACCTGTTTATTCAGTTTAGACAGCTTACTAAACATCTGACATTTAGATTCATTTCTATAGCTGTCCTGCTTGTAAGTTTAGTTTAGTTAACATCCCCATTAGCCGCAGCAGAGCAGCAGATATTCTTCCTATTTCCGAGTTTCAGCAGACAGTAGGTGAAGAAATCTGACCAAGTCTGTGAACATAGTTGCATCCTGTTCTTTTTTTCCAGCATTTTCTCTTGTCCTCTTGACTGAGTAAAATAGAACATTTGGTACAGAAGGAGGTTTAAAGGCGACCTGTCATATTTTCCAGTATCATATTTGTGGACCTTACATAACCCCCAAACCAACCACATTTCATTTTATTTGGTAGGAAAATGGAAAATAGGTGCACCAACGTATTGAAACATGAGTAAATATACATCAAAATACAGTATATAAGACAAAAACTGGGTTTATATAATTCCAATGAGCTCCAAAGAATTGTTTGGTATGACCACCTTTATTTAAAGCTTATTCATTCAAAGCCTTCTTTGGATTTTGGCTGCCTGTTGTTCTGTTTTCTGGCTTCAATAACATTAAATCCTGGGAGACCAATCCATGGCTGTCACGAACGGGCGGACTACGCACGGTAATTCGGCGTGCCCGTGTGGCGTGCTGGTTAGACCCAAACGCGGGGAAGGCTAGCGATGGGTAGGAACAGACACGCAGTTAATCTAGTAACGGCCAGTGCACGAAGCGGGGCTTCGGACTGGCGTTACAGAAAAAGAATCGAGAGGAAAAACACTCACGGTTGCTGAATCGGAAGGACACTGACGTCGGCAAAGAGTTGGAGCTTCTGACATGAGGAGAACGATGTCTGAGCGGCGAACAGGTGGGTGGCGTCTCTCTTTTAAACCCGGCCCCGTGATCAGCTGGCGAGCAGCTGGCGATCAGCTGATCACCGGCTGACAGGACCCCCCCCCCCGACGACCGGCACCCGACGGGCCAGGACGGCGGCGACGGAAATCCGAGATGAGGGAGGGATCCAAGATGAAGCGGGACGGCACCCAGGAGCGCTCCTCAGGACCGTAGCCAGCCCAGTCCACCAGATACTGGACCCCCCGACCCCGGGGACGGGAATCCAAGATCCGCCGGACAGCGTAGACAGGGCCCCCATCGACGAACCTGGGCGGGGGCGGGGCCGGGGAGGGGGGCGCCAGCGAGGAAGTAACGCGCCGCTTAAGCTGCGAGACGTGGAACACCGGATGGACCTTCATGGCGGGCGGAAGCCGGAGACGGTAAGTCACGGGGTTGAGCCGGGCAGCGATCTCGTATGGACCAACGAACCTGGGAGTGAGCTTCCTGGACTCGGTGTGGAGCCGCAGGTGCTTCGTGGAGAGCCAGACGCGATCCCCAGGCTGAAAGGGAAGACCCGGGCGATGGCGGCGACGATGCTGTCTGGCGTACAGAGCGTTGGCTCGGGTGATGGCCGCCCGCGCCTTGATCCAGGCCTGACGACGGCGGCGGACCATCTGTTCAGCAGCAGGAACGTCGACCTCCACCTCCTGATGGCCGAAGATAGGAGGATGGAAACCATAACAGGTTTCAAAGGGCGAGAGACCGGTGGCAGAAGAGACGTGAAGGTTATGTGACAGCTCAGCCCACAGCAGGTAACGAGGCCAAAGCGACGGTTGGGCGGAGACGAAGCACCTCAAGAAGCGCCCCAACTGTTGGTTGGTCCGTTCAACCTGCCCATTGGTCTGCGGGTGATAGCCGGACGAGAGGCTGGGAGAGGCCCCAATCAGGCGGCAAAAGGCTTTCCAGAACCTCGCGGTGAACTGGGGCCCCCGGTCGGAGACGATGTCCTTGGGGAACCCGTGAAGCCGGACGACATGGTCCAGGAAGAGCTCGGCCGTCCGTTTGGCAGAAGGGAGGCCAGCCAGGGCGACCAGGTGCACTGCCTTCGAAAACCGGTCCACAAAGGTGAGGATGGTGTCAAGACCGCCCACGGATGGGAGGCCGGTAACAAAGTCAAGGCCGACATGGGACCAGGGACGTCTCGGCACAGGGAGAGGGTGAAGGTCGCCTGTGGGAGGCTGAGTGGAGGACTTGGCCCGAGCACAGGTGTCACAGGCAGAAACGAATTCACGGACGTCCCGGGCCATGGAGGACCACCAGAAGGCGCGACGGAGGAGTTGCAGGGTCCTGTCCGGCCCCGGGTGACCAGAGAGCGGGGAGGAGTGAGCCCAGAGCAAGGCCTCCTGACGGCAGCGGGAAGGTACATAGAGCCTCCCAGCAGGGGTGTCAGGCGGAGGCGGTTCGGCAGTCAGGGCATCCCGGATAGAGTCCTCCAGGGGCCACCGAAGGGGGGCGGCGAAGTACTGAGATGGTAGGATAGGTCCGGGGTCTGACGTGAGGCCATCCTGGGCGAACTGTCTGGAGAGAGCGTCTGCCTTGGCGTTCTTGGAACCAGGGCGGTAGGCGAGGTGGAAGTTGTAAGGCTCAAAGAACAGGGCCCAACGGGCCTGCCTTGGGTTGAGCTGCTTGGCAGACCGAATGTGGATTAGGTTCTGGTGATCAGTCCAGATCAGAAAAGGGTCTTTCGTCCCCAGGAGCCAATGCCGCCACTCTTCTAAGGCCCACTTGATGGCCAGGAGTTCTCGGTCCCCGACTCCGTACCGTTGCTGCGTGGGCGAAAACTTCCTCGAGAAATAGCAGCATGGGTGTAGTTTTCCATCCGGACCATGTTGAGAGAGGACGGCGCCAGCGCCGACATCGGAGGCGTCCACCTCCACCACAAAATCTCTGGCAGGATCAGGGTGGAGCAGGACGGGGGCCGTGGTGAACCGGTGGATGAGGTCGCGGAATGCCCGTTCTGCGCCTGGGGGGAGGCAGAAGGGCTTAGGCAGGTTAGCTGGTTTGGTGAGGGATGTCAGTGGGGCGACAACGGTGCTGAAATTCCGAATAAAACGCCGATAGAAATTGGCAAAGCCCAGGAAGCTCTGTAGCTGCTTAAGGCTGGAGGGCTGAGGCCACTGGGTCACGGCTTGGAGTTTTTGCGGGTCCATGGTCAGGCCATCAGAGGAGATGGTGAAGCCTAGGAAGGAGGTGGACCGCTGATGGAAAGCACACTTCTCCAGTTTGCAGAACAGCTGGTACTCGAGCAGCCTGCTCAGCACGGCCCTCACATGGCGAACATGGTCCACTTCGGTGCGGGAGTAGATCAAGATGTCGTCCAGATAGGCAAACACCCATCGGCCTAGCATATCCCGCAAGACGTCGTTGATTAGATGTTGGAAGACAGCAGGGCTATTGCAGAGGCCGAAGGGCATCACCAGGTACTCCCAGTGCCCGTGAGGGGTGATGAAGGCCGTCTTCCATTCATCCCCTTCCCTGATGCGCACCAAATTGTAGGCGCTGCGTAGGTCCAGTTTGGTGAAGACGCAGGCCTGGGAGAGGGAATCGAGGGCGGTGGATAGCAGAGGAAGGGGATGGCGGTTCTTGACGGTGACTTTATTCAAGCCCCGATAGTCTATACAGGGGCGGAGCTCGCCATCTTTCTTCTTGACGAAGAAGAATCCAGCAGCAGCAGGAGAAGTAGAAGGGCGAATAAATCCTTGTTGGAGAGCCTCAGCAACGTACTCCTCCATGGCCTTATTCTCTGCGGGAGACAGAGAGAACAGGCGACCACGAGGAGGGACCGCTCCCGGGAGGAGCTCAAGGGTCATGTCGTAGGAGCGATGAGGCGGTAGAGTAGAGGCTCGCTTCTTACTGAAGACCTCAGACAGGTCATGGTAAGCCGGAGGGATCTTATCCAGATCAGTGGGCTCCGGGGGTGAGGCCTCTTCTGACTCCGGGTCCTTTTTGGTCCGAGAGAGAAGGCAGCGGCGCGGACACTGGGGACCCCAATCCAGGACCTGGCAGGAAGACCAGGAGATGTGGGGGTCGTGTTGACGGAACCAGGGGTATCCAAGGATGAGAGGAGAGGTAGTGGCCGAGACTACAAGGAACCGGATCTCCTCCTGATGATCCCCAATAGACATGTGAACCGGCTGGGTCTGGAACTGGATCGGGTAGGGTTGGAGGGGTCGTCCATCGACTGAGGTCACCGGGAGAAATCGATCGACAGGAGTTAACGGAATGCGTAGTCGGGAGGCAAGAGTTTGGTCGATGAAGTTCTCAGCGGCTCCGGTGTCCAGGAGGGCTTCAGAGGAGAACTGGCGGTGTTTCAGGTGGAATGTCACTGGTAACAGAAAACGAGAGGGGCCAGAGGTGTGTGAAGGGCCAGGTGGGACTCCCCTGCAGCCTACCTGGCGTCGTCGTTTCCCGGACGTAGCGGGCACTGGGGACGGCGGTGTCGAGCTGATCCACAGTAGGCGCAGAGGCCCTCTCGCCAGCGTCTCTCTCTCTCTCCCTTAGGGAGTCCACCCAGCTGCATGGGCTCCTCGCTGGATGCGCTGCGTGAGCTAGCAGCAGCTCCTTCAGAGGGGGGAGGAGACTGCGAAGACGTGGCCCTCTGAGGCTGGAAGGGGTTGAAGGCCCGGGGGGTGTGGCGAGGCCGCGACATCACTCGTTGGTCGATCTTCAGGGCGAGGTCCACGGCCTCATCCAGAGTTTTGGGGGCCTCACGGCCGGTCATCTCGTCTCGGATGTAACCAGCCAGTCCCTCCAGAAAAATGGAGCGTAGAGAGGCGTCACCCCACTTCAGCTTAGCGGCCAGGGTACGGAACTGGGAAGCGAAGTGACAGACAGGTCGACTGCCTTGGCGTAGATGAAGCAGCTGTGACTCCACTTCCACTTCACTGCTCGGGGGGACAAATGTCTTTTTTAATTCTTCCACGAACAGGGCATAATCATTGCAAGCTGCAGATTTATTGTTGTAGAGGGCCGCGGCCCATTCCTGAGCCTGACCAGACAAGAGAGAAGTTAGCACTGCCACTTTTGCACGGGCGGTGGCATATTTAGTGGGCTGACATTCAAACATCATGTCTAAAGTGGCAAGCAACCCATCAGGCCGGCCATCAACTCCATTCCACTTATCTGGCAGTCCGATCCGGGGCTCCGCGCTCACCGGCGCTGGCTGACGTTGCAGCTTGGTGACGGAAGTGGAAAGCTGGAGGAGGTTCTCAGTGAGGGACTCCATTTTCGTGCTCATCCGATCTACCACACCGCGAAGATATATCACTTCGGCTTTCAGCCGTTCGAATTCCGCTGGGTCTATTCGGGGCTCAGACATCCTGTCACGAACGGGCGGACTACGCACGGTAATTCGGCGTGCCCGTGTGGCGTGCTGGTTAGACCCAAACGCGGGGAAGGCTAGCGATGGGTAGGAACAGACACGCAGTTAATCTAGTAACGGCCAGTGCACGAAGCGGGGCTTCGGACTGGCGTTACAGAAAAAGAATCGAGAGGAAAAACACTCACGGTTGCTGAATCGGAAGGACACTGACGTCGGCAAAGAGTTGGAGCTTCTGACATGAGGAGAACGATGTCTGAGCGGCGAACAGGTGGGTGGCGTCTCTCTTTTAAACCCGGCCCCGTGGTCAGCTGGCGAGCAGCTGGCGATCAGCTGATCACCGGCTGACAATGGCTAAAAGAGTTTCAGAGTGTGTTTTTCTGTCCAGGTATGCTCTGGCAGTGTGTTTGGGATTATTTATTGATGCTGAAAAATCAAACCTCTACCAATCAGATGATTTCAAGATGGTATTCCATCAAAAAGTCAAAAAAATCAAAATTAAAATTGGATCAAAATCTCGAAACCAATTTTAACAAGATCTCCATCACCACTGGCTGAAATCCAACCATGGCAGAGCCTCCGATGTACTTTACAGATGACCGTAGACACTCACTGTTGTACCTCTCTGCTGATCTCCTCTGTATGCATTGGTGACTATTTGAACCAATAATGTCACATTTGGATTCATTACTCCAAAAGATCTGGGCTGATTCCAGTTCTTGTGCAATTTGGCATACCTCAGCCTTTCATTGCTGTTTCCCTTCCTTAAAGTGGTTATGTTAGCTATCTAGTGACAGAAACCAAGGAAACTAAACCTAAAAAAACAGTCTAAAGGGGTCACTTTGCACTTCCTTGGTTGTAAAAATGAGTTTTATATAAAAAAAAATATAAGGAAGAAAATATAACAAGGATATATTTTCACTCTCTATCTTTAAAGCAGTCAGTGGTTCTTCATTGTTTGCCCGCTCCACTGAAATGGGAAAATCCATCTGTTAGGTTGTAGAGAACTGTGTGGAGGAGAGCCTGTTTGAGTCAGGTGCACTGGTGGTTCACTTGACCAACAAGTGGAAGTCTGACATTACCCTCTCTGTGTTTTATTTTTTCCTTCTCGTGTTCGGTGTACGGACAAAGTGGTGCAATCAGCCTGCATGCCGACAAGATGCGATCAGCGCTGTTTTATGTGATCTTAAACTGTTATTTAACCTCCAGTTTTATCAGGATTAAGTCTTTCTTTTCACAAATTCCCAACCAGCTTAAAACATCACAGGTTACTCTATTACAAACATTTTCTGAAGCATGATCAGAAATCTTAACATCTCTCTGGAGGTCAGTAGGGAAGAAAATCTCCACGTTACAGTTGGGCTTTTCCCCCCTCACTTCTATTTAGAGGTAGTAAAAAGTATCGACTAAGGTGAAATAATGTGTTTAATCATAACAATTTCCACACCAGTATGCCAAAAGAATTATTATGACAAAAAAAAAAAGGTTTCCAAAAGCTATATCATGTCTTCCTAGGGGGCTAATGATTTTTTGGTCCGTCACACACATCAGCCAATCAAATGAATCCCATCCAATCCAACTTTATTTATATAGCACTTTAAAAACAACAAAGTTGACCAAAGTGCTTTCCAATAATAAAACAGAGATAGCAGTTAAAACCATATATTAAGCAGACAAAGAAATAAATATAAATAACAATAAAATAAATACAAGATAAATACAAAATAAAAAGAAGATAAAAATAAATCACTATACATATTAAATATTAAAACATGAGTAAAATAGACAATAAGATTTACAATGAATAAAATTGACAAAATAAAAAGATTAAGAGTGACCAACAGCTGACTAAAACTGACTACAAGCTGACTGGTACTACTCCTAAAAAGCCTTTGAAAAAAAGTGTGTTTTTAAAAGTGATTTAAACATTTCAAGTGTTGGGGCCAGCCTAATATGGAGGAGCAGTTTATTCCATAATTTGGGGGCCACAACAGCGAAAGTCTTGACATGGGGACAGCAAGGAGTGACTGGTCCGTTGACCTGAGAGACCTTTGTGGAGTGTATTGGTGTAGAAGGTCTGACAGGTAAGAAGGAGCCAGGCTGTAAAAGCAAACAATACAATTTTAAAATGAATTCTAAAATGGACAGGCAACCAATGTAAGGAGGCAAGAACAGGGGTAATGTGCTCACATTTGTGTGTCCCTGTCAACAGGCGAGCAGCAGCATTCTGGACCATTTGCAAGTGTGATAGTGAAGCCTGATCAATACCAATATAAAGTCCATTACAATAATCAAGGCGAGTGGTCACAAATGCATGTAAAACTCTCTCCAAGTCACAAAAATAAATAAAAGGTTTTACTTTACAGAGCTGCTTCAGCTGAAAAAAAGCTATTTCTCACCACTGTATTTACCTGAAAATGAGAGAAAGGTGGCATTAAAAAAACATAAAATATCTTGCAGACATGCTGATAGATGTTAGGATTCCTGATCATGCTTCAGTAAGAAAGTTAACTATGTTTGTGACGTAACCTGCAACATACATGTTATAAACTGGTAAACCCCGATATAACTGGCGGTTGAATTACGCCTTAATATGACATAAAATAGAGCTGATCGCACGTTGTCAGGATGCATCTCGTCTGCTCTTCTGTGACCCGTTTGGTCTGTCCCCCTGTCCTTTCAGTTTGTCTGCTGTAGACAGCTCTTTAGGCCTGTCACTTCTTCTTTTGTCCACCATTTGTGAAGTCTACTTTCTTTAAGGACACATTTCATATCCCAGGCCTTTCAGTTAATAGATCTTTGGGAATCATCTTGTCGGTGCAAAAATGCTGTTTTATGCCAGTCAGAGTGTGCTAGCTTTAGCATGAACAGGGTCTGGGCTGAAAATGACTGAACAAGCAGACTTTGAAAGTCTAGTCCTGATCATTGCTTGATAATGGCTTTGCCATTATAGCTGACCACTATAATAATTGAATGAACTTTCTCCTGTAAGGGTTAGGGTTAGGGCTGAAAGTCACTTTTACTACTGTGGGTATATTTCCCTTTAATTCAATTCAATTCAATTCAATTCAATTTTATTTATATAGCGCCAAATCACAACAAATGTCGCCTCAAGGCGCTTCATAGATACAGAGAAAAGCCCAACAATCATATGACCCCCTATGAGCAAGCACTTTGGCGACAGTGGGAAGGAAAAACTCCCTTTTAACAGGAAGAAACCTCCGGCAGAACCAGGCTCAGGGAGGGGCGGCCATCTGCTGCGACCGGTTGGGGTGAGAGAAGGAAGACAGGATAAAGACATGCTGTGGAAGAGAGACAGAGGTTAATAACAGATACGATTCAATACAGAGAGGTCAGTTAATACATAGTGAGTGAGAAAGGTGACTGGAAAGGAAAAACTCAATGCATCATGGGAATCCCCCGGCAGCCTACATCTATTGCAGCATAACTAAGGGAGGATTCAGGGTCACCTGGTCCAGCCCTAACTATATGCTTTAGCAAAAAGGAAGGTTTTAAGCCTAATCTTAAAAGTAGAGATAGTGTCTGTCTCCTGAATCCAAACTGGAAGCTGGTTCCACAGAAGAGGGGCCTGAAAACTGAAGGCTCTCCCTCCCATTCTACTTTTAAATACTCTAGGAACAACAAGTAGGCCTGCAGAGCGAGAGCGAAGTGCTCTAATAGGGTGATATGGTACTACAAGGTCATTAAGATAAGATGGGGCCTGATTATTTAAGACCTTGTATGTGAGGAGCAGGATTTTGAATTCAATTCTGGATTTAACAGGAAGCCAATGAAGGGAAGCCAAAACAGGAGAAATATGCTCTCTCTTTCTAGTGCCTGTCAGTACTCTTGCTGCAGCATTTTGGATTAACTGAAGGCTTTTCAGTGAGTTTTTTGGACATCCTGATAATAATGAATTGCAGTAGTCCAGCCTGGAAGTAATAAATGCATGAACTAGTTTTTCAGCGTCACTCTGAGACAGGGTATTTCTAATTTTAGAGATGTTGCGCAAATGGAAGAACGCAGTCTTACATATTTGTTTAATATGTGCGTTGAAGGACATATCCTGGTCAAAAATGACTCCAAGGTTCCTCACAGTGTTACTGGAGGCCAAGGTAATGCCATCCAGAGTAAGAATCTGGTTAGATACCATATTTCTAAGCTTTTCAGCGCCGAGTACAATGACCTCAGTTTTATCTGAGTTAAGAAGCAGAAAGTTAGTGGCCATCCAAGTCTTTATGTCTTTAAGACATTCCTGCAGTTTAACTAATTGGTGTGTGTTATCTGGCTTCATGGACAAATAGAGCTGGGTGTCATCTGCATAGCAGTGAAAATGTATGCTATGTCTTCTAATGATGCTGCCTAGGGGAAGCATGTATAATGTAAACAGAATTGGTCCTAGCACCGAACCCTGTGGAACTCCATAATTAACCTCAGTGTGTGAAGAGGACTCTCCATTTACATGCACAAATTGGAGTCTATTAGATAGATATGATACAAACCACTGCAGTGCAATACCTGTAATACCTACAGCATGTTCTAATCGCTCTAATAGAATATTATGGTCAACAGTATCGAATGCTGCACTAAGGTCAAGAAGGACAAGCACAGAGATGAGTCCACTGTCAGAGGCCATAAGAAGATCATTTGTAACCTTCAATAAAGCTGTTTCTGTGCTGTGATGAACTCTGAAACCTGACTGAAACTCTTCAAATAAACCATTCCTCTGCAGATGATCTGTTAGCTGTTTGACAACTACTCTTTCAAGGATTTTAATCCTTTCATAATTACTAGTTAACCCAATAGTTTATATTTTCCATTAATTACCTTCCTGTTATATCCAAGCATTGTAAAATTTGAAGATCCGATTTTAACATTTACCAATCCAAAAGCTTTAAAATTGAAAAACTGCTTAATAAGTGAAGTTGGTGTTAAACAGAATACAAAAAGTTAAAATTCAGGATACTCAATACTTAATTGGCAGACCAAGTGAATCTATTTTCCACAAGTCGGTGTAAAAGGACAGGTCCCGAGTTTCCTTTTAAAGGAATCCACACAGTTGGTTAATTTTAGGTTTGCGCTCAGAGCAAAGCATAAGTTAGATACCAGAGCCTCAAAACTCTAATCACCCTGAGCCCTTGGGTGGGTGCAAGGCTGGTCTGGACAGGTGTGAAGTGTGTGAAATGAAGCTTTGGGAGACTATAGGTCAACCTGGACAGCTGGCTGCAATATGAATTAAAAGCATCTGCTGGCTTTCTCTGAATGGAAATGCAGGGATAATGTGGAAAAGATGCGATTTATGGTGATCAATCTTAATTTTTTTGGTTTATCAAGTAAGTTTTTGTACTATTTTATCAGGTCACATGTCAAGTGTATACAGACCTTATAGCTGCCAGTGTCACATTCTAGGATAGAAGAGATTTTATTCTAATAACACCTTATTGATCTCCATTTTTTGATTTGCTAACATTTAGGCTAACTGACTCACTATGTGTTTGTGTTTTTTGTGTGTTTAGGTCTTCCAAGAGGACCTTCCAGAGAAAATCCAAGACATTTGGGATAGTTTAACAGAAAAGCCTGAAAACATGCCAGAGTCGAGTTGGCGATTTGCTACTCCAAAGTCTCTCTTGGACAACTTGTGCCGCACCATGTACTGCCTCTTCAGTGAATGCTTTTCCAACGCAGACGTTCAGGAAGACTGTAAGTATAAGAGAGGAAATGACACTGTAGGCTGTAATTTGTTTAAGAACCATCCCATGTCAGCTTTTTAAATGGGTTCACTTCGTTAATATGATGTTGGGTATAAACTCCCCAAACAGCTCATTACATAATGTCAGTCTTGATGTTAAAGAGGCATCAGCATTTGTTTTTCAGATTTTGGATTAGCTAAGATTCTGCAGATGTTTCCTGTCATACAGGACTAAATATTTTATGAAACTCAGGGATGATAGAGTGGAAGTACATTTTTCAGTAACGTAGACTTTCCAGCAAGGAAGCAAGTGTCAAATTAATGTCTTATAAGAAGGCTGTGGTTGGGAATCATGACAGTATACACACATTATTTTTTGGGTTCTAGCACCGCTGTGTTATGTAAGTGTCCTGCCTGGAACACCTAGCCAAACTTTTGATGCTCTGAGTTGTCCTGCAGCCTTTGCCAAACCATCTGGATGAAATGTGTCTCAAGATGTCAAGATGTCTTTTGATAAAGTGAAATGATTAAGCACACACATGTAAACGCCTAAATGAGTTTCTCTTCTCATTTGTTTTTCAGACTGTGAAGTTTCTCATTGGCGGAAAGGCAGGAAGAAAGACATGCAGCCCGAAAGCTGAGAAGAAGCAAGTCAAGTTGTCCCTAGTGATTAGGGATTAGTATTATTATTTCCCTTGAGCTATAGGGAGATGGGTAAAAGGACAATACACACTGAAATGAGAGTTCAGACCTGATTTGTGAACATCAATAAGTATTTTCCAAATCTGCTATATACAGCTAAGATTATCCAGAGTTTGTCCTCATAATTTCAACTCTGTGTCAAAGCAGATGAAAATTAAAGACATAATATCTCTCAAACCTTTGTGAACCTAAAGGCTTTCTGTTAAATGACATCAAATGAAATTTTGAGTAAAAATGCCAGCTCATTGTCTCTTGGCATCCTCTCAGATTAAGATTATTTAATCTTAATCTATATAGCGTTTTTGGATCAGATTTGCTCATGTTCACAAATAGCGACTGAACTGATGTGTGGTCAATATTTTATCTAAGGTGGATTCTTTCTAAACAAAGGGTTAATGCTCACCTGCAGCTTTGCCAAACCACTGCTCAAAAAGTTGTGATGCGCTCCTGCGGGCCTGTGTGGTTCACGTCAGAGGCCAAGGACAGATTGGGAAACTTCAGCTGACTTTGTACATTTGCCAGAATTCGCCTCTTTTGAACATCAGTGTGCTAAAGCAGGAGCAGTGTATATGAACTCCAAGCGTAAATACAAACTGATAACTACTGGTCTTATTCTACAGTTGTTGACTGTACATTTTTATACAGCTGCCCAGACTGCTTAGCCAAGGCAGTTGAAAAATGCGTGCTCATTTTGGCTCCATTATATGTATTTTTTCCTAAATGTTTATTATGCAAAGAATGAGATTGGAAAATGCATTCATCTCCCTCCATCCAACCTATGCATTTTATACTTGCTGTAGATCTCTTATGGGTTTTTTTCATGAGGCAACTATTAAATAATTTGAGGACTTACTAGCTAAACAAAGCTCAAATTGTTAGCATTTTAAATATGAAGTTACATCACAGTCAGATGTTATTTGCCCCATAGTTAAGTTATATTCTATAAAAATAATAGTAACAACAACAACAACAACAACAATAATAATAATAATAATAATAATAATAATAATAATAATAATAATAATAATAATAATAATAATTGACACTTCTGTCTGTTGTCCATTATCTTGAGTTACCCCTCACAGAATTTTAACTATGAACATGTTGGAAATGCACACAAAGACAGTTGCAAAACCGAAAATTCAACTCAGTGTAGTTGCAACATTAGAAATCTTGTGGGATTGTTCTCAGCATTCAAATCATTTTCAACACATCCATACTGAGATTTAATATCAGAGTTAAGAGTTACCCCTTAAACGATTCAAATCGAGGCAAGGTTATGAGAAGGTAAGGCAAAGAGAAACATACCGTTTACTACAGAAGTTGGACTTTTGGCTGACAAGCACTGTAAATATGTGAAAAAAAGGAAAATGTAGGCAAGTCAACAAGATTTTCATGCAATATCACTTAGAGTTTAAACCTTTACACACAGGAACAAGTTTCAAGATGCATTTCAAAGTTCACAAAAAGTGTTATGGTGCTTCTTCAGTGGAGTTTTGGACTTAGAGATTCTATTCTACATGTGCAACTATATAAATACTGACTGAAAAAATGTTTTTATGGTAGGCATAGTGCACATAAAAAAACAGACCCATCCATAGTTCTGTGGTTACCTCAGCAGCTAGTATATCTGTTTGGAGTGCCAGTGAAGATTCACTTAAAAAAGGCCCTCTACACAGATTTGTCAAACACAGTAGTGAACAAACGTAGTGAAGTAAAAAGTAGTGCAGTTTTAGCTTTCTTCAGGGTGTGTTAATACCCAGAAATCTAGCTTGTTACATGCTGAAATGTTCACACCCTAACCTCATCTTTGGTAATAATTAACTCTGATTCTCAAAATTGTTAACTAACCAGGGGCTTGGATGTGAACATGTACACTTCAATACAGTAAATGCTTAACATCTTTACTGAGCAGCTGCTGTGTCAAGGAAACATCAACAACTGTAATGGGTTGCATAGTTTTTTTCCCCACACTGGAGCACATCTCTGTGGAATTTTTCTTATCTCTTAAAATCAGCCAAACTGCAGTTTGATGGAAAAAAAAAAAACAGCTGGATGAGGTCAAATGAACAGAAAAGTAAGCAAAACAGCAAGCCATTAAAACGAAGCAGCTTATGCTAATATTTTCAGCTCGCAACCATCAATTAATTTCAGCTGCCATAGCCATATTTTTAAACTCGGCCATTCAACACATTTAACTACTTAAGGCAAGAGTGAGCAGATGTTAAAGGGAGTTACCTAAAGGTCATTTGTTCTTATCAGGATTGAAAGCATCCTTCATATTTTCTTGTTGTTTGAGTAAAACTCTATTATACATGCTTCATTTGATTATTTATGATGGTGACGTAAAGTTGAAGCTAAGTGTTCGAAAGAAATCTTGAGACATACAGAAACATAAACATAACAGTAGAAAAAAAAGCATTCTGGTAGTAGTTTCAATGATTTGTGAGGCATATTTGGCTTATTTAGGAAACTTAAACATTATAAATACAAATAGACTTCGTTTAAAGAGATTTAATCTAATTAACTAACTCACTATGTTAACAGGTTCTCCACTGAAGTATAGAAGGCAAATCTTAAACCTGCTTTGAGACAATGCTGAGAAAAACATTACCATTTGAACTGATATAGTTCTTTAATGCACAAGTTTCAAGCAGTTAAAAAGAGCAGCGTTTCATAACATTACAGCAAGAAGGGTGGGGTCGGCCTTTGAAACTGTTTGGCACAGTCACTTACTGAAGACAATCTGCTCACCCCGTCATGTGCCACTGTTTTCCTTAGACTGTTGTTTTTCCTCATTATACTTTCCATGCACAGCGTTCATTGCTTTCAAATCCCAACATACTGGTTCAGTCAGTTTATGGTGCAACATTCCCATATCCCCTTATTTGCGTTAGGGCTGAATGTATTTATTATCATTAGCAATGTTAACAGTTTCAAAAACACACTTGAAATGCCTGTGCAAACATTGCAAAAAAAGAACTGGTTTATCATACCAGCTAGGAGCAGTCATTATCCTTCCCTTTAAGATTGTTATATTAAAGGATATTGTTTGTTGAAATGAAACATGAAAGAATTTAACTTAAACTAAAATAAATTATATATATATATATATATATATATATATATATATATATATATATATATATATATATATATATATATATATATGACTTAATAATGAAATATAACTTTGAAATATAAATGTAAGTTATCCAAAACTGCATTACATGTATTTGCATTTTTTGCACATTAGAAAAATTGTTTCATTTATAAGACTTCCGTATTTGTTTCTCGTATGGAAAAATGCTTTCTAATTTGTTCATGAATTCACTCCAAACACATGAAATATACACGTAAGCCTCGCAAGCCTGATCTTGTCACTCTTTTGGAGGGAGAACGATGATTTTCATGTATTATATTTAGCATCAGATTTTTAAGGGGCAAAACTTGGGTTGGTTCTCATGTGCAAAAGATGCTCTGGAATGATGTCGACAAGGAACAGCAGAAATTGGTGTATTTCTATCACACTTTCTCAATCACATGTAAATGTATGGCTGTTTTTTGTAACCACAAGAGCAGATGTATTCGAAAATCCCTTATTGTGAAAAGTAAGTAATATTTCCTGCCTGGCAAACACATGGATGGCTTATTGTCAGAAAATAGATCTTAGGAACAGATTTGTTGTTGTTTTTATACTCGAGATATTGAATATTTATTTTCTTTTTTTAAAAATGTACTTTGTATAAGAATACTTTTATTAAAGAAATAAAAAATAAATTGCTATTTTTTATCAACTAACCCTGTATTCAGTCCTGTGTTTCTGGAAAGAGTGTCCAAATATGATTGTGCACTATTATTTTACTATTCTTAAGAATCTTGAATAATAAAATGCAAGTTGGGGATTTTACAAAAAAGTTTAATTGATTATTAGTGGAGCTACTGTGCAGATTTATGTTTTAAAATGAGTTTATTAATTAACTAATCAGCGTTACTTAATCAGCATTGCATAAACATATCAGAAATATAATTTACCTGGCTGTGAGAAGTATTTTTTAAACTATACTATGCAATGAATATAACAGTACTGTGTGAAATAGGTAGTGTGCAGCTTGCCATGTGACATGTGGTTAACTATTCAAAATTCTTATTTTCTTCCACCCTGAAAACAGATTAACGAATAAAATCGTGAAAGCTAACTCAGTCTAAAGTTCGTTTTTTTTGTTTGTTTTGTTTTTAAATCATTATGCGATCGCATGTTGTTTGTCCCTCTGCATTCACCGTAGCCCATCCAACAACTTCCGACAGGAAGTTACGATATGGGAGAATGACAGAAAAAAGCTTTTTCGGATGTAAAAATAGTTTGAAAATGAGTATAAAAACTCCCAGTTGCGTTGTAGTTTTTAAATTGCTTCGAATACAAGTTCTCTTTTTTGCGATAGAAATTAAATGTCCTCATCAGGTCATCAATGAGAGATTTGTTTTGAAAGTTCTACCCGGAAGTCTTGTGTTTAATCTCGGCTGGCCTACTTAACAGCAAAACAAGTACGTGTTTACTGAAGTTGTGTTATAAAACAGTCACTGGGCACCGACATAAAAAAAAAACTGGACAATGGTCTCCGGCGGCGCAATTCAGATACCGAGCCGTCTCCCGTTGCTGCTGACCCACGAAGGAGTTCTTCTCCCGGGCTCCACGGTCAGGTTCAGCGTGGACTCCCCACGGAACATGCACCTTGTCCGAGAGCGGCTGCTGAAGGGGACTTCGCTGAAAAGCACCATCATAGGGGTGATTCCTAACACCAGAGACCCGGAGCACGACACCGACGACCTCCCCACGTTGCACAAGTAATGAACTTGTAGCTGTGTAGCCAGATAAAAAGTGAAACGTGGTCTTTCTGTGGGTTTACACGGTTGTTGTGTGGAGGTGTGGCATACAGCTGATGGGTCCCCTTCAAGTTGTCATAAACGTAACAGGTCACAACATCTCTGCAGGATAAGGAAGAAGATCAAATATATTTCCAGTACACAGGAGTATTTTATGTGTTTAGACGTCTGTAGTGTGTGTCATCGTCAGGGGAAATGTACTGAATATTGGGTAAATCGAATCTCAATGCATCTTTGAGCATGCACTTTACCTATCTCCCTTTTTTAAACTATTATTTGTTCTAGAAACATCTCCACTTTTACTGTAGCCATGAAGTCGGAAACAGCCGGCCAAGCACAGAGAAGCGGACTTTAGCCTTTAATCAGTGGACTCCAGGCCAGTAGGTTACCAAACAGCGTGTTCCTGTCTCTGGATTGGTTACCAGGAAAAAGAATGGTTTGTCCAACACTGAGTTAATCTGTGAGGAAGGTGGTCATTCCATCTTAAATAATAAAAATTGTAAAACATTTTCTCAGATTTCCCTAAAAAATGTACGATTTTAATTTTAGACATATAGAATGATTTAAGGCTTTTTTTAATATATGGCTAGTTTAAATCTAAAAAAAAAAAAAATCAAGCAGTTGTATAAAGTTTCATATTTAAAGATGCACTAAAAAAATATGTGACACTGCAAAATGAAGCCTGTAGAAGAAATACTTGAAATACTAGAAGATATCAGTGGGTAAGTTAATCCAAATGAAACACAATTCTGCCATTTCCAGGTGAGGCTCTGATTATAACTGAGGTAATAATTATAACTGAAAGGCTTTTATCTTTAATATTTTCTGAGATATTCATGTTTTAATGTAGCCTCATTATTTCAAAGTGCAAAAAAAACAGACCATTTTTCAAGAAAATGTATCTTGAAAACTACTAATATTCAATTCAATTCAATTTTATTTATATAGCGCCAAATCACAACAAAAGTCGGCTCAAGGCACTTCATAGATACAGAGAAAAACCCAACAATCATATGACCCCCTATGAGCAAGCACTTTGGTGACAGTGGGAAGGAAAAACTCCCTTTTAACAGGAAGAAACCTCCGGCAGAACCAGGCTCAGGGAGGGGCGGCCATCTGCTGCGACCGGTTGGGGTGAGAGAAGGAAGACAGGATAAAAGACATGCTTTGGAAGAGAGACAGAGGTTAATAACAGATATGATTCAATGCATAGAAGTCTATTAATACATAGTGAGTGAGAAAGGGGACTGGAAAGGAAAAACTCAATGCATCATGGGAATCCCCCGGCAGCCTACGTCTATTGCAGCATAACTAAGGGAGGATTCAGGGTCACCTGGTCCAGCCCTAACTATATGCTTTAGCAAAAAGGAAAGTTTTAAGCCTAATCTTAAAAGTAGAGATAGTGTCTGTCTCCCGAATCCAAACTGGAAGCTGGTTCCACAGAAGAGGGGCCTGAAAACTGAAGGCTCTCCCTCCCATTCTACTTTTAAATACTCTAGGAACAACAAGTAGGCCTGCAGAGCGTGAGCGAAGTGCTCTAATAGGGTGATATGGTACTACAAGGTCATTAAGATAAGATGGGGCCTGATTATTTAAGACCTTGTATGTGAGGAGCAGATATATAATATATAATAATAATAATATAATATCTTAACAACAACAACAAAAATCACTGTTTTTTCAAAAATTAAGAGCTTTTTTTAGGCAAATCTGAGATAGTTGAGCAGAAAGACCGCATTGATTTGAGATGGAATGAATAAATCCTTACAATCCTCTGCAGTGAAGGACAGAAAATACTTGCACTTGCTCATGTAAATGTTTGGCGCTTATACTTAAAATATAACAGGGTTTGATTGAAACTCAGATGGTTGATTTTCCACACACTACAGCACGCTTGCTGCTTATATGAAGCTTAAAAGACACTGTGAAAGGCTCCAACACAATCAGAGGTGTGAATACTGAGGCTTTGCAAGCATTTAAAATCAGAACAGTCTGTTGTACTGCAGAATGCAACCTTTCAGTGAACTGCTTTTCAATGGCCACCTCATCTGTCACACACTCTCTTTCTCTCTCTGTGTGTGTCTGTGTAGAATTGGTACAGCAGGGATTGCAGTGCAGGTAGTGGGCAGTAACTGGCCCAAACCTCACTATACCCTCCTCATCACTGGACTTTGCCGATTCAGTGTATCGAGTCTGTTAAAAGAGCGACCCTTTGTCCTGGCAGAGGTAAGCTGTCGGTTTGATTTGATGTTAAAATATTGGTGCTATTTTTTTTTTGTAAGATAAACCTAAGTTTCTGGATGTGCTGTCTATTTAATGAGCGACAGTGGTCATCATAAGTGTTCTGTTTTGTACCTGTAACGAAGCAGTAGTATCACTACATACTGATGATGTACTCTGATTTAGTCAATGTAAGAAGTATTCTTTCCTGCAACACTGTGAGTATTTACTAGTTGCCTGAGGGTAGATAATAAGAAATGTTTTGCTATTTCCTGTTGTTGTACAGCAATATTCTCTGTAAACACACTGTTAATGTTTTTTTATGCTTATAGTAAACATGACAAAAGTTTCAGGTAATGGGGTTCCCATACTGTACAAGTGATCCATGTGAGCCAAAAGCTCAGATTTCTGCACAGACTGCTGCAAACATTTTGTTTCTGATTTGGTTTTCTACTCTCAGCTTTACATCATGCCAATAATAGATGGCTTGGTCCTTAATATGCTAATCTCAGGCACATAGCTCTAGCTGGCAGCACAGAAGCCCCACTCATCTGCTGCTCAAGCCTTCTTTTTCCAAGGTCCAGTGCATCAGAAGAAATCTGACTAAAAAGGGGGAGAATAGATTTAAATTGGTTTGATTCAGGCAGTAAAGTGGAGGACTGCACCAAGGTTAAGTGTAATATTGAATTTTTTGAACTGTAAATCATGCAAACCAACAAGTATTAGAAGTAGTATTAGTGAGAAAAAGGAGCAATAGCTGAACATTATAAATCCCCTAAAAAAAAAAAAAAAAAAAATCAGTCTGAGAAGTTAAAGGTCACCTGATTCCACTACTTGCCAAGTCCAGCAAGAGGTTAACAGAAGTTATAAGCTGCAGAAATAAAGTTTGTTGGCAAGTCAGCCAGATATGCCTAAGGCTGAGATTATAACTCCTTGTGCACATGGGAAGCTACAGACACACAGTTGTTCCTATTCAACAACTTTCAAGTCAGCTTAGAATGCCTGATGCATTTCATACGTGCTCCGTAGATCTACATCTACAGAAAGATGGATTCCTTATTCGGAAAGTCTTGGCAGTTTCCCTCCATGAATTACTACATGTTTGATTTTCTGTAAATCATTTAAAAGTCAAATTGTGCAGATGTGGGTGGACACTGATCGTTGTGTAGTATCTCTTTCAGGGGCCGTTTTGGGGTTTCCAGCACATGTGCAGCTGGCCCATTCAGAGTAGAAGGAGTGCTCGCTTTTCTAAAACCAACTCATCACTTGTACTGCTGCGTAATCACTGACCTCCCCTGTCTAGTTATTAAGATGGGATTAAATTGAGTGATAGTGAGAATACATTTTTATTACCCGGTGTTTTATTAGCATTTAAACAAGATCATCTAGTGTATGACTTTTATAACACCATTTCATCATTAAATAAAGTAATGAAATGTGTTTTAGCATATTAGAAATGCACAATGCACAAGTATGTGTGGCCTCACAATGTGACTCACTTTTTATTTTAAAAAAAATGACAGGTGAAGCAGTTAGATCAGCTGGAGCGGTATACAACCCCACGAAGAGATGCCACCGCAACAGATGATGGAGAGCTGGGGGAGCTGTCCGAGAAGTTCTACCAGGCTGCTGCACAGGTGTGTGTGTGTGTGTGTGTGTGTGTGTTTAAGAATTTAAGAGAGTGAGGTCGGAAAAAAATTCATGTCTTGAAAAACTGATTAAGTTAAAAACAAAAATGCCTTTGTAAGGAGGAAAAAGATGCCAAAAGGGCGGTGCAGACTGGGAGAGTGATGACTAACGGACATGTGAGGGTTCTTTAATATGTACTAAAGTGTTACATACACACAAGAGCTGTTGCCTACAAAGAGACTTGCATTCAGCAAATTACTTTATATGTGGACTAAAACATTTCTTGATTTTTCACAGCCTGCAAAATCTATGATGTATTTGTATATTCAAAAATATATATATAATTTGGGCAAAAAATTAGACACAACAACTGAAACAACTTTAACATGTGTTGTCTTGAAGAAATATTAACTGAAGTTGGATTGGGGCCAGGCTGTATTTTAATGAAGTACCACTTTGCATTAAAATACTCTAAATAATGAACATTCGTGTTTACATTTGTGGAAAATTGAGGTATAGTTACAAAGAATCATCAGAATTGAAAACATTTTTAAAGCACCTACTGGTAAAATGCTGCCCCCTGCTGGTGAAATTTTTGTTAAATTTAGCAGAATGTGCTTTTTTGTTTTTTTTTTTTCTACAAAAATTACTTTTGAGGGGAAAAACAGGGAATGCTACATCTTCAGTAAATTTATATTGTTATTTGAAAATAGTCCCTTAAATTATAATGCACGTTTTAATTTTTTTAATTTAGATTATGAAATGGCAGAATAAACACTAATTGTTGATACCCAGTCAACTATTCGATTTTTGGATTTTTAAAAATTTATTTATTTATTTTTTTCATCTGTAAGTCACCGCTGGCAGATGATTTTGTAGAACAGCTCATGTCATTCTGAGTTATTTTTTAGGCTGCTGTGCACGCACAGCGTGTTAAAGCTGTCTCCACAGCTTGTCAGTTATTTTCTGGTTAGAATCTTTTCTCTGCTTTGGCTGCCAAACAGCCTAATATAGTTCTACTGTCATATTTAAATATTTGCTAGTTGTTGTTTTTTTTCACCACAAACTTTTTTTTTCTCTCAAGTATTAACTTTGGCCATACAGCTCAGTTTAAGTGTCATCTATCCACAGCAATAACTCATAAAGCAGCTGTTTCATCTAGATGTTGCTTTGAATATATCAGATTCTGACTTCTGTACTGAGGTCGGAGGCTGGGTTTCCTCCTGACTTCCTTTCCACCTAAACCCTGTTTGCACATCAAAGCAGCAGAGTGGGATGGTAGATATATGTACAAATTAAGTTTGTGCAAGTCATTTTACAATGAAGAGATCTGCAGATTGCAGCTGCCACTGTATGCCCTTTACTTATAAAAACTTCATGTCAATGTTTGCATTGGCAGTTTATGTAAGAGCTTGTTGTGAATTCTTTCAAAACTTAACAAACTGTGAAATATGAAGATTTTTGAGAATAATAAGAAACGGGCAACTTTTTAAAAATGTAATATAGGAGTAAACTGTGCTGTGCTGCAGCATGATGTGATGGATCAGACTGAAGATGAAAACATACACATGCAGTTGGACTTGATTTATTGTGTGTGTGTGTGTGTGTGTGTGTGTGTGTGTGTGTGTGTGTGTGTGTGTGTGTGTGTGTGTGTGTAGTTGTTAGGTATGTTAGACATGTCTGTTCCAGTCGTGGCCAAGTTCAGGCGCCTCTTGGACAGTCTGCCGAGGGAAACTCTACCTGACGTTGTTGCCTCGATGATCCGCACCTCAAACAAGGAGAAACTCCAGGTGAATTCAAACTGTATACACAATCAAAGCTTTAGAAGAGCCAACATGTTTTTACTCATTTTTTAGAAATCAAAAAGGTTTTAATCTTGATGCAAACAGTTTCTGCAAGTGTTCTAACTTCAGTTGCTCTGCTTTTGCCAAATACCCATTTTAGCCCAAACTAGTTGTGGCTTAAGTTTGGACCCTGCTGGTCTTTGAATCTGCTTACTTCTCAAATGGCCCCATGGAGATAAATAAAGTCATCTTAATCTGAATACTTAATTAATCCGTTAAAAATTGTGGTAAAGCCTCAGTCAGACAGACCTGAAAAAATATATATATTTCCCGATTCCAGCCATCTAGGTGAATGAAAATGTAAAAATCCTAGGTTTGCTGCAGGAAGGGCATCCTACATCCTGAAATATGGTGATCCTTTTGATATGGCAACTACTTGGGAAGTAAAAGGGAAGTGGACTCTTCTTCTTCCTCCTCCCCTTCTTCTTCCTACTGTTCCACTTTTTACATTTTCTTACTTTTCTTTTTCTTCCTCTACCTTCCTTTCCTCTTCTTCCTTCTGTTCTACGTCCTTGATATCCACAATATTTGACAGTATACTTAGAGGAGAAAGAGAGAGGTCACTATTTGTTGGGGTTTTAAGCAATACAGGAACTTTCCACTTATTTTGCCATTTAAGGATTTAGTGCTTTATTTTTTAGCCTGAAAGCACACATTGATGTGATTTTTGATTCTTTTTTTTTCCTCGACAATAAATCTTCACAATAAATAAAATGTGTTGTTTTCCATGTGCTGTGAAGGTCCTGGATGCATTGAGTTTGGAAGAGCGCTTTAAAAAGGCCCTGCCCATGCTGACCAGACAGATAGAGGGACTAAAACTGCTGCAGAAAACCAGGAAGCCGAGTCCTGATAATGAGAAGAGGGTAACAGATGCAGTCCTTGTATGTTCACACTGTGATTTACATTCCAAATCTCGTGCTCACATTTGCGATTCCCCTCTGTTTAGGTGTTGGTGCGGAAAGGTACAGTGTTCCCAGGTCGACAGTTCAATCTGGATGAGGAGGATGAAGATGATGATGGTGATGATACAGCAGCCTTGGAGAGGAAGGTTCATGGGGCGAACATGCCTGAAGCTGCCCTCAAAATTTGCCTGAAAGAACTCAAAAGGTAAATTTCATACAACATATACACAATATAAAGTGTCTTTGCGCATACTTCACAAACACAAATAATGCTGCTGCTTTTACTTGTTTAGATCTGGCTCTGTTTGGTGTCTGTGTAAACATGATCCAGTACTGTAATTAGCCTTAAATACTTCAGTTAGATTGTTCATGTTCTTCAATCTGTCAGATTGAAGAAGATGCCTCAGTCAATGCCTGAGTATGCCCTGACCAGAAACTACTTGGACCTGATGGTGGAGTTGCCATGGAGCAAAAGCACCAAAGGTAAATTAATCTGCAGACAACTTTTAATGGACGTCAGCTCAGTTAAACTCTTTGGGTTTGGTAGATTTCACTGAGCCGTAGTAGTGACAGTAAAAACTTTACAGACTTTGACATTGAGAAGGCTTTGATATGCAGCTGTCTGCTTTCCAGGTCAAAGCATCTACTGCGTTGATTAAGGCTGTCATCTTTTTAATGCGTTGTTAAACAATAATCAAAATGAAATAACCAAGGGTCATTCTCAGTCTTTTTAGGTTTTGATTCGCACTCTTTAAGCTACATTTTTAAGGTCAACATATCCTGGACACCAATTATTTGAAAGCTTGGAGTTGTATTGGTAACTCATTGAAGTGTTATTGGCTATTCATAACCAGCCACTTTGCGCATACAGTTAGTTGGGTGGACTGAATCAGGCCAAATTAAATGGCGCTACACAGCGTCCCAGCATACATAATAATGCTTGAATTTCACAAGAACTGTTCTGGTTTGTCCTTGCTGGTTGTAGCCGTAAACATGTAACTAAATATAAGTAATGACTCCAAATGTTAAGGGTAAGGGTTCATGTAGCAGCAGTGTCAGAGGTCATAACCAAAGTATGCGCTGCTCTCTGACACTTTATCTGATTGATGGACCTCTAAAATTTGCCGAACCACTGTGGGGCAAATTGTTCACCTGGTTTTTGATGTCTGTGTATGTTTCTTTGGTCTTACATTCAAATTGCTACTAGAGCAGGTCAGCTACTAACCGGAAGGTTGGTGGTTCTATCCCAGGCTCCTTCAATCTGCATGCCAAATATCCTTGGGCAAGATACTAACCCCATGTTGCTCTCCGATGCATCCATCGGAGTGTGAATGAATGTGTATGAATGTTAGATAGTAAGCACTTAACAGTTTAGATAAAGTGATTGGGTGAATGAATTAGTTGTATGAAGCGGTTTGAGTGCTCAGAGTAGAAAAGTGCTATAATAAGAGCCTGTCCATTTAACTCACCTAAAACACTTAAACCTTCTAGACTGCCTGGACATCCGAGCTGCACGTACTCTATTAGACAACGATCACTACGCCATGGACAAGCTGAAGAGACGCGTCCTGGAGTATTTAGCTGTCAGACAGCTGAAGACATCACTCAAGGTGCTTCCTTAATATCCCAGTCAACGGATGCTTAAAGATGAAATCTTGTGTTACACAAAGCACTTTTCTTACATTTGTTATGTATTAATCTTTGAGTTTCATACCGCTGTATCTGCTGTTTTTTAGGGCCCCATCTTATGTTTTGTGGGCCCTCCTGGAGTCGGTAAGACGAGTGTAGGACGCTCGATTGCCCGAACTCTGGGCAGAGAATTTCACCGAATTGCTTTGGGAGGCGTCTGTGACCAGTCTGACATCCGAGGACACAGGTATGCTCATAAGATTGTTACGCAACTGAGGATTTCGTGTCCACAGTGTAGACTATGAGTTGACAGGTTGTCCATGTATAGCAACAACCAAAAAAAATACGAACTACAATAATAGACCTGAGATATGTTCGCTTTTTAACCGTTTTACCAGAGAAAACTGGTTTAACAGACGAACAGAATCAGCTGTTCGTCTGGACACTGATTGTTATTGTGGCTGTTGACTAGTTAATTTAAACTTTTCCATGTGTCCCTGTTCAAACACATCTGAATACAATTAGTAGGTCATTAGCAAGACTCTATAGAACTTGACTACATGCTGAAGTGGCAACCCCCAACCCTATTCAAGTAATTTTAAGGAAATTTACCAGTAAATATTTGGAAAAATGACAAAAGTGCTTTTATTGCGCCATGTTCATTCACTCATGAGCTGCTGTAACATAAATCAAATGGCTGAATTGCCACCTCAGCATGCAATCAAGTTGTGTACTCTTTTACCAATGAACTACTAATTTTATTCAGGTGTGTTGCAACAGGGACACATGGGCTGTCTCCCAATTCAGGGTCTGCAGCCTTAAAGGCCGCATTTTAAGGCCGATTACGTCACCGCGACGCGACGAAGGCTGTCCCAATTCGAAGGCTGCCCGAAATGCGGCCCTCAAATGCGTCCTTAATTTCCCTGAATTTTAAGGACGTGGCGGTGTAGACTTCGTGGCCCAACATATCCCAGAATGCATAGCGCGGCGGTGGGTGTGGATAATTTTGCCGAAAAAAACGGCGGATGAGGGGCGCCCGAAGAGTAAACTTAAGTAAGTACTGAATATTATGTCACTTATTTATGTGCAAATGTTTAATAATGAAGATCATTAAAACATTACTGTTGGCCACATGTCGGCAAAGTTATGTGACATTAGTGACGTTTGTACTAACTTGGTTTTACAGCCTTTACTTTAAAATATACGCTGTTAAATAGCTGAGCTTAATCTTACAGAGAATGATCAAAGCTCATGTAGAAACAAACAAACAAATGAACAAAAGATTTTATCCTTAATTTCTGTCAAACAAAGCTGTATGAAACGTTTCCAGCTGTTAGTATCATGGTTGCTAGGCAACCTGGGCAGCGCAACGGAGGCTAGACCGTCCCATTTCACAAGCCTCGCACTTCCGGCCTTAGCAGTCTTTAAGTACGCGGCCCTTGAGGATCGTTGAGGCTGCGTACTTTAAGGCTGCAGACCCTGAATTGGGAGACAGCCATGGAAAGGTTTCAGGACACCGGCCCTTGAGGACTGGAGTTTGAGATCCGTGGTCTACTCACACCCACCCACAAAAAGTGTGTTTCTTTCAGAATAGAGTCTACATTTTTATTTAAATCCCTGTTTCCCTGCAGCGTCATTTTTTAAAAGAAGGGTAAAGATACAAATTCCAGACTTAGGACACCAGCTGAATCTGCCAGTATTTTAATTCCTGAACTTTAATAATATATTACTGGATGATTCCACCAGGGAGCACCCCTGAAAACTAAGATAATGCAGGTAAATACTCCCTTTGTCTTTCGTCGTCATATTCAAACTTTTGCACCAGTTGTTGACACTAATGTGTCCACTGACTGCACTGCATGCTCATAGTGGCCCTACCAGTCACAAATGGATATTGCATCTTTGGAATTAGAAACTTTATGAAGGTGTGCATGAGCGAAACTCTAAATAAGTGCAATATAAATAAATATAAAGCAATATGTAATTGTAAAATTCAACAGGTAGATCTTTGTTCTTTTTTCTTAGGCAGGATTCGTGCCAAACAGCCTTTCATTGTTTTTGTAACAGTGACAATAAAATCTATTCTATTCTATTCTATTACTGTAGTCTTGTTATGTAGAAATCTTTTAAAGTGGCTAGAGAAATGTGCTTGAGTATATTGTTTTCATGCTGGGACTTAAATTGCTCCGTGGACGTGTGGTGGAGCAAAAACACAAGCTTGCGTAACATAAGGCATTACATTTGATGCTTTATAAATCACACTCACAAATAATGAAGCTCACTATGAAAAATCATGTATTTTATCCTAAGTTTTTCCTTAACACATCCCACTGGGAAAGCTAGAGTAAAATAGTGTCTTTTTTTATTTTATTAAGTCCAAAACCTGTACTAAGATGTAATGAAATTTCTTGGCAAAGCCTGCTAATATCATTTAAGCATCCCTTAAAGTCCACTTGGGTTTAATTTACATGAAGGATAAAGGACATAAATGGATTCGGTCAGTAGTCTGAAAGTATTCGGCACATTTGTTGGTTTTGTTTTCTTCTGACTTGGACTTTTACTTTTATGTAGATGACCTTATGTAAATATAAGCTTTGTTTTTCTGTAAAATGAAGAGAGGTCACTGGTAATCTGTGTTTGTTAGAAAGTGTTAAAAGGTTGTCACCAACTGGAAGACAAATTGTGGCCAACCACATACACCACATCACACAGATCCTCTTGTTACTGTTATGGGTGTCATGTGTGGAGTCTCTGTGCGAGCAGAGAGGCGAATGGGGCAAAAGAGTTCATCTCGGGTTACGTGGATGGTCGTGTTGTTTTAAATCCATAGCTCACATACATATTTACACCCAAATAAGAAACATGTGCATGTCCTACCAACAGCAGAAATAAGGACCAGACTCTTCAAACAGTTGATTATACAGTTTGTTCAACTTGATTTGATTGAGCCCACAGACTGCTTTCAGCCAGTGCATGCTAGCAAACTCTCGAAGCTTGCTTGCATTAGCTTTATTCACTACAGAGAATGTTGCATCTGTGTTTATTTTTTCTCAGATATTATTGATTGGTAATTCAGTGCATATCTCTAGGGTATATCGTGAGCCTTTGGTTTGCTTGAAACTGAAAAGTTCATAGAGTAGAGCATCATTTTCTGTCTTTGCCATGTCTCCAGGCGTACATATGTAGGGAGCATGCCCGGCCGCATTATCAATGGTTTGAAGACAGTGGGCGTTAATAATCCCGTCTTCCTTCTGGATGAGGTGGACAAGCTCGGGAAGAGCCTGCAAGGGGACCCTGCAGCTGCTCTGCTGGAGGTCAGTCTGTTTCTCTCTCAGGTTACGTGTGATGTAGTATCACGTCTTCTTTGGTTATTTACTCCCTAAACAAAACCTTAATGTTTTGAAGGATTAATTGTCAGTAGTTCCCACTTACTGCAGTTTGCGCAGTTTACAAAAAACACACATACACAAAATAAAAGGGTTTCTGTGTGCACGCTAAGGTCCTGGACCCAGAGCAGAACCACGGCTTCACAGACCATTACCTGAATGTGGCCTTTGACCTCTCACAAGTGCTCTTCATCGCTACAGCAAACACTACAGCGACCATTCCCCCGGCCCTGCTTGACAGGATGGAGGTGCTGGAGGTACCAGGTGGGTTTAGTCACTTTGTTCTAACGAAATATCTCAGCAGATTTATCAGAGGTTATCATAACAAGAGGGTTTCTATTTTATTTAAAATACTTTCCCCGAACTCCACTATAGAAGTCCAAAAAGTTTCCAATTAAAAGAAAAAAATATTTTCCTGTTCAATGGGCACCTGTGTTCCTCAAAGGGCATGACATAATCCAAATCTGAAAGATACAAATTATGAGTCATTTTAAGACCAGAGTGAAATCTAGCATCTGATCTCCCTGTTTTGTTTTTGTTTGTTTTTGTTTGTTTTGTTGTTTTTCTTTATTACTGTTGTTTCAGGCTACACCCAGGAGGAGAAGGTAGAGATTGCTCACCGCCACCTGATTCCAAACCAACTGGAGCAGCATGGGTTAACCCCTCAACAGCTGCATATACCTCAGAGCACCACACCGGACATAATCAGCAGGTACAATCTCACACAAACTCAGTCATCGTCACCTAAGACTGTAAGACTGCATAGCCATTTAAGCTTTATGTTAATGGCAGCACACAGCGGCATCAGTGTCAGATACTGGCCACAGAGTTTGTGGTGAATTTTCAACAATGAAATTGTGTGAGAGAGGATTTGTTCAGTGACCGTTGATCTGTGAGAACGATTGTTATAGCTTCTTCATTTAAAAGAGACTCGACAGACATAGTTTTATAAAAGTAAACTTACATGTAGAATACGTATCACAGGTTCTCAGCTGATCGTTATAGAATTTACACATCTTAAATGCAATCTTATTGTTCTTTTCAGCACTTAAAAGCAGTAAGATATTTTTCCATATCTGTGGAACAAGAGTTAAAGCAGACTTTTAGAATGTTGTGTACCTCAGAAATTCAGGAACTGATTTGTGTATGAGAAAGACAATATAGCCAGCTGACGACTCACATACGAGGCTATACTTCTGATCTTTAGAGTGTTAAGTTGTCAAGTGATGTATTGAGTCTGTCACGTGGTGAGCTTTATTCTGTCTGCAGACATGCAGAGGCAGTCTGATTAGTGTGCAAAAAATAGAAAATATATAGGTTGATCTGGGTAGATCTCTTTTGCAAACAAATAAGAAAAAAAAACGTTTCAAAAAGGAGACAGACGGGTTCTCAGGTTTTCAGGTGATTACAGTTACAGGCCAAGTTTTTAACCCTACCTGATCACACTGTGACACTCAGTGACAGCTGTATTTTAGTCCTCTGTTATTTGTCCTTTTGTTTGTTCTTCCTCTTTTAGGTACACCCGAGAAGCAGGTGTGCGCTCACTAGAAAGGAAGATCGGGGCGATCTGCCGAGCTGTAGCTGTCAAGGTTGCCGAGGGACACACACTCACCAAGACAGAGACTTTGACCTCTGAAAACTCAAAACAGCATGGAGGTGAGGGTCTGAACCTTCCATCTTGGTCGGGCTGTGGAATTTAATTTGAAGCTTTAGCTGCAGAACAGCACGCTGCTAACAAAGCTTCTGCATTAAATACCAAATGTTGAGTCATTACAAATATTGAAAGATGAAATACAACAGAAAAGAGCATCTTAGTTAACACAGATTTTTTCAGTAATAATAGCAAAATGAAACACTCATCATTGGACTTATTTATTTTATAAATTAATTAATTAATTTACTTATTTATTATGACAAAAAGATTTTGCTAATACCTTTTTGACCAGAGTGTTTAGGCTTTGTTGCTTTAAGGTTTTTTTTTTTTTAAATGTATTTGAAGACCATTCTACCAGTTTTTCACAGGTCCTGTAAAATGAAGTTCACCCTGTGATTCAGTAGCTTTCACAACCTCCTTTAGGAGCAGTACCTTTAAGTAATTCTTTTCTGTATGACTTCATCAGTCTGTCATATTGTGGTGGAATTTGCTCGAGAGCTTGGGGTCATTGTCCTGTTGCATCATTTGAGCCCAGTTTTAGCTGTTGGACAGATGGTCTCACTTTTGACTCTAAACAAATTTGGTGTACTGAGGAGTTCATAGTCCACTCAATGCTCAGGTGCTCAGGATCTGTGGTAGCAGAACAAACCCAAATTGTCACCCGTCCAATTCTGTGCTTGACAGCTGGTATGAGGTGTTTGTGCAGATATGCTACATGTTTGTTTTTTTCCAAAAACAAGCCATACTTGTTCAGCCTTTTTCTAATTGTACTGCCATGAAGTCTAACATTTAGCATTCTGAGGCATGTATTATTGTAGGGTGTTAATCTTGTCTTTTAACCTGTGTTCCTTGTCTCTCCCCAACCGGTCGCGGCAGATGGCCGCTCCTCCCTGAGCCTGGTTCTGCCGGAGCTTTCCTCCTGTTAAAAGGGAGTTTTTCCTTCCCCCTGTCGCCAAAGTGCTTTCTCATAGGGGGTATTATGGTTGTTGGGATTTCCTCTGTTAAATACAACAAACCAGCCTATAACTAAAAAAGAAACGAGGACTAGTGTTTTAGCAGCTCTCTGAGATTTTGTGCAGGTGAAAGAAGGCACTTCAGTATGGAAGATTTCAGGCTTTTACCTCAAATGTTTGACTTAACTCAAATTTCAAGTTATTTTCTAAATTTTGCAGGGTTTTTTCTCAAAGTTTTGAGTTAGGTACCTTAAAATGTTGACTTACTATCTTGACATTTTAAGATAATAACCCCATATTCTGACACATGGATCGCAAAACATGTTTTTTTCATTGGGGGAAACAAGCTTCCAAAGTCTTATTGAACTGCAAGATCCCTTTTTGCTTGAGTCATAATGTAAAGTAAATTTTTTTTTACTGTAATTCAGAATCAAATGTAAATTTTTTCTCATCCAATCAGGTTAGTTTTATTTATATTGGGCCAAATCACAACAACATATGTAACAGGCCTCATATGTAATGCAGAAGAACAGCAACATATTTTACTTGGTATCATAGTATTGTACACTGTAAAACTAACTGATATTATTTGGACATCTCAAAAAGTTGATTAAACTTGTTCAGAATAAATTTCATGTCAACCTGTGACTTAGTTTGGCTGATGACGCAAGTAACTGACACAGATCTTATCTGTGTGGTTAAACAAAGAACTACAGACATAGTAACAAAGACTGACTGCACGTGAGCAACAACTGGCTAATGCGTAAGGAGAAATATCTCCCACAATATAGTTTGGGTAACAGCCGTTAATAATGTGGAGTTAAAACACTTGTGCTTCTGTTCTTTGTTGTAGAGTACGAGTGTTGGGCACAAGGGGCTGAATTATTTGGACATCTGGGAAAAATAAACTTTGAGTAAATATTGACCAGAGCAGTTTGATGGATGTTAGTTCATAATATGATGTTATAACAGACAGATGTTTGACGTGGTGACAAATTACTTATTGGTTGTTTATTTGTCTAATGATCATTTGTAAATCAAATTTTACGTCAGGTGTTAGATATCTGAAGCATGCTCGAAAGTACAACATTATGATTTTTATGCAGCTGCGTAATAACCTGGATAATATCCTAAATAAACCTCATTGTGCTGTGTCCCACTCAAAAGCACTGGATATTACACAGCAGTACTCAGTTTTTGATTTGTCTGCGGGATTCTCAGTACAGTAAATAAAAACAAAGAACTACAAAACTCATTTTTGCATCATTAAGTAGCAGACATGAAGACTGGAAAGTCGTTTAACTACAGAGAAAGACAGAAAAATGGGATAAACGTGACATAAGTGTTTCTTTCTGTTCTTTAATGCGGCCTTTGTGTTTCCAGGTAACCACACAAGTGTGAGTTTTGTGTGTGTGTGTGTGTGTGTGTGTGCGTGCGCGCACATGTGCGCGCACGTGTGCACATATGATACATGTTCTCATGCATTCTTTTTGTATTTTCTAAATGGTAGTGGTTTTTGATGTTCATTTGTGATATTTGTGTTTCTGTTTGACTTTTACGTGTGTGCATGTTTGCGTCATGTTGGTGCGATTTATGTATGTGTGTTCACAGCTGGTTTTTCATTCTCATTCGCAGCTATGTCACTGCCATTTGTTTTCCTTTCCCTGTGAAGCCTGGTGTATGTAGTTGTTTGTTTTTTGTTTTTTTTAACTAAACAATCTCTAAGATCTGATGATTGTAGTGTGTTTACATTCACTTGAAATAGGTGTTATGAATATTCTTACTAACTGCACGAACATGGGTATAAACAACACATATTGTTTCTTTGACATGTAGCTTTCTGAAACACAGGCTACAAAAAATATGGATGTAGCCAATGTGATGTTATCCACAAATTTGTGAAACCCTTTTTTGAATCCTGAATGTTGCAGGTGTTACCATGTTTGTTGTTTTTTTGTCTAGACAGGAACTGAATGCAGTTAATCACACGGCAGTCCTTGATTAAGCTTTCAGTGAATGTTTTGCTGTATGTTTGTTTTCAGACAAGGCAGCACCTCCAGAGTTGCCCATAGTGATTGATCATATCGCACTGAAAGACATCCTGGGGCCTCCAGTGTTTGAAATGGAGGTAAGCAGAGAGAGAGAGAAAGAGCAGCGTGTGCAGTGTTCCACAAGTTTATTACAGAAACATGCAGAATTTATTCCCATGAACATTTTTGACCGCCTGAATTTTCTGGACCTCAACCGATGCGATTGGTTTCCATCACAATCCATGACTCTATAAAGGCAGCCTGTGAGCAGATCTCTCAGCTCCATACAGCTGCTGCTCATCCTGTCAGATTAAAGTCATTTGCCTTTCTCCCCTCATCTCCCCAGGTCATGTGGAACTTGTTTGTACTTTTATGAGGATTGAAAAAGATTTTTTTCATGTGTGCATATTGGCAGGTCTCTGAGCGGCTCACCCTGCCTGGTGTAGCTGTCGGCCTGGCCTGGACGCCGCTTGGTGGGGAGATCATGTTTGTGGAGGCCAGTCGGATGGAGGGAGAAGGTCAGCTCACTCTCACGGGTCAGCTGGGAGACGTTATGAAAGAATCTGCCCACTTGGCCATCAGCTGGCTCAGAGCGAATGCTAAAACCTACCAGCTCACAAACAGTGAGTCCAGATACACCAGTGTTTATATTCTATTTTGTAGTTTTAGAGAAATACAAAACAACTTATGTTGTGCAACTGTGTGTGTGTGTTCGAACAGTGGTGGGGGGTTCAGATCCTTTAGAGGGGACAGACATCCACCTCCACTTCCCTGCTGGAGCCGTCACCAAAGATGGCCCCTCTGCTGGTGTTACAATCGTCACCTGCCTGGCTTCACTGTTTAGCGGCCGACTGGTCAGATCAGACGTCGCCATGACTGGAGAGATCACGTTAAGAGGGCTTGTGCTGCCAGTAAGTTATCGTAGTAAACACACATAAAACGATCATCTCTAGTCCACTCTAGTTTTGACAGACAAGTGTGGCCCGTCCTCTGCAGGTGGGCGGGATCAAGGACAAGGTGCTGGCTGCACACAGGGCAGGAGTGAAGCGCGTCATCCTCCCGAAACGCAACGAGAAAGACCTGGAGGAGCTTCCAGCAAACGTCAGAGCCAACCTCGACTTTATCACAGCCACAAACTTGGACGAGGTGCTCAACGCCTCTTTCGATGGAGGGTTTCCGGGAGTAAGCGGCACACGTGCACACCCTCAGCTCACCAGCAAACTGTAACACACTGACAAAACACATTAACAATGTAAGGCGTCTGTGATCTTGGATAATTAAGCCATGTTTTTCAATCCTTAGAAGTGCTGTAAGGTCTTTTTGCAGATGATTTGTTCAGTATTACAAAGCCAACTTGAAGTTGAAGATGGAGCTGAGATACAGGAGAATTCAGTTTACAAAATCCCCAGCTCCTCTTTGCTAATAGCACCGCCAGCTCAGAAATAACTGCTAAATATCATCATAGTGGGGCTTTGTTTTTCATTTCAACTGAATAGCTGCTTATTTCTTTTACATTGACCTTGTATTAGTAGCCTGGCTATGTCTTCCGAAGCAGGGGGACTAGTGAGTGATACATGCCTTAAAGATTTATACAGGTTGAATTTGTGCGCTGAAAAAGCCCAAATGTGCATGAAGAGTGCTGCTAAGGGAAAGAAATTGATGTTTGTTTATGTAAATTGTTCTCCTTAATCACATTTTATTTCAGTCTAGTTGGATTTTTGTCAGTGGATCTTTCACATCCACAATAAAATTTTATTTAGCTGCACTGATAGTGATGAATATATTCTGTGATTTAAAAACTGTAAAGATTTTTTGTTGTCATTTCCTCCACTAGGCTGATAAATTGAAACATAAAATAAATTTTGATTTATTTTTACTGTGACATTTACCGATTTAATTATTTAGCCCACATTTTTCCTGCTCTTGGAACATTTAGTTGGACAAAAACTAGAACTGTACAGTTGAACTTGGATGCATCTTAAAAGTATAGCTTTTTTATGCTTTAGCCTCAAGGATTCAAGTGTGCAGTAGAATATTCAGTTGATTAGCTGACTAATATCTTTAATTTGATAGCTCACTGAGATTACTTCTGATTCTGATGTTGTTTTTTTAGTGAGTTATGGTTAAATCATAGAGGGACATGATTCCATAAATACGTGTTTAACTGAAAAGCATAAAATGGAAACCACTAATGTAGTTATTTGTTTGACTTTTAAGCAGTCTGAAAATATCACACAGATGCATTCAAAGTCCATTGGTGACACCATACAAGACAGTTTCTTCCATGCAACCTCATATTTTGGTCATACACAGTAATACTGTGTAACAGCTTGAGAAGTTGCATGTTTAAAAGTGCTCATTCATTGTAATAAACGTTTCTGCCTCTGAGGGGTGCTATAGAGTCTTCATGAGGCTGCACTTTTCTTCAGTCTTGTTGAGTGCTGCCCTCCTTGTTTTGTCACATTCCGCCTGCCTAGTTACTGGTCTAGGGGAATAGGTTTCCATGCGAATCTTTAGTAAACTCAACTAACCTAAGTTCATTATTAATTTCTGCTCATTTGCTTTATAGGAGCTATAATCTTGTACAGCAAGAGATGAGCTTGCTGGCAGCCTGCTGACATACAAGCACTAGAGATGAAGAATAATATTTAAGGATGCTGTGGCCTTCAAGAGTAATCACGAGGAGAAATGTTTTTTTTTTTGTTTTGTTTTTAAAAATGCCTTTCCATTCTCTCTTCTTTTTCTAAAAATTTATAATGCAAACAAAAATATTCAGTCCACAGTTTTATAGCTTCTCTGACAGTGAGACACGCCCACACATTTGCAAGTGGTAGAAGCCTCTTGCATCACTTTTTGAGGTACAGATGCCTTTTTGTCAGCTGCTTTGTTTGAGAGTGAGCAAAAGGAATCCTCAGGCTTATGTCAAAGCTCCTGGGCTTGGCCACAAGATTGTTTCTGTGTGCTCGTGGCTGGACCAGTGATGTTTCCATGGGTCTGTTGGTGGGAATATTAGAGCGTGGCTGATATGATGTTGGGAATTCGACTTGAACCTGATTACTCACATTAGGGTAGATCTGTGGATCTGTCGGCCTCAGAGCCCTCATGTATTGGAAAGGGCGAGGATTTCCATACACATCTTGTTCCCCTCTTCCATCCTGCCACGTTCTAGGCTGCACAGAACTTGTGGCTGAGAAAGAACATGGGTATGAATACAGATTATAATCATGTTGGTAAAGCTTAGAACACATCTACAGTTTGTCAGTATTGTTTAGATAGAACTTCAGTGTTGAGTTTATTAGGCCAGTGTCAAAGACATTTGTATTCTTATACTCTTAACAGGAGGAAGGAAGTCCGTTAATTTGTGTGATCCACTCAGAGCATAATATTCATATATATTTATACCATCTACAGTTACCCAGCTTGAATTTTCCTTTTCCAAATTTAACACTGAAGAACTCCGCCTTTTCAAAGCAATTACTAAAGTAAAAAGATAAAACACCATGCTTACGATGACTGATTACATAAGTTGAGATTTTGGTATCTAAACATCTGCAAGTTAACTTAATGCATCATACATGGAACCTGTAGAGTTTCCCCCCACTAAATGAAACCCAGCTGTGACGTTAAAGTAATGCAAACTCAGCGTTACATTTTCCTCTCAGTGTGCTGTGAGCCATTTAAATACCCTGCTTTAACCAAATTAAATCTGCCAATTTGAGCATGAGGTATCTCGACCCTAACCCAATAGCTGTAAAGTCCTGATAAGGTACACAGTAGACCTGTTTAGTGACCAACAGCTTTATCACCTGAAGTGGGGAAGAGGAAAAAAACTGCCCGGATTACATACTACATGTTTTGTTCCAGTGTAAATACTATTAAACCTCTTTCAAATATTATCTAAAGAGATGCTGCAGATTCTGGGTGCAGGCATGACTTCACTGGACTCCTCAGGTAAGACAAAAAGTTGTCATTTCATAAAATCATTAGAGTAGGTTTCAACATGCTCACCTCTTGGAAGAGCTGAGGAATAGTTCACATCACTCAAAACATAAAGCAGTAAAAACCTGTCAAGCAGCACAAATACAGTCAAGATAAAACCAGACTAAAGCCTCACATTCAAGTACAGGAAGTGCATATCATGAAAATACATTTAAACATTGTAGCTTGCAATTAAGAACTGGGCAACCATGACTCCAGTAGCTGCACTCACTGTCCTCACAAACCCTCCAGCTGGACTGTGCATGCAAAGCACTCACATTTCCACGGGTCCACACACACCAGCTACTCCGACCAAACACCAGTGTATATCCGAGTTACGTGTTTAGGACATGCTGCTGTCTTTATAGGTCCTTCCTACCGGCAGGTGTTTCCAATCAGGCTTTTTAATGAGAAGCTGAACTGAGGTACCCAACAGATCAACTCCCCCACTTCTTTTATGCATACATGTTTATTTTGCTCTTCACTCAAACTTTTGGGGAGACACAAACTGTTATTCCAGGTAACCTGTTAACCAATCAGAGAATACTAAATGTTTAAAAATCTGGCTAGATTCAAACTTTACACAGGAAAAGTGAAATAAAATCTGAAAAGTTAAACTTACATTGTTTTTTTATGATGCGCTGAATTTCATAAATCCAATTTAATTTTTAGCACTAGGTGCAGTGACTCTCAAGCTAGGCGAGTGGCTCCAGCAGATCCCAGGAACAACATCTGAGATCTCTGTCTAGAAGAGAGCAGTCCTAGGAACAGCAACGATACTGCGCAGGACTCTTAAGCTCCCAGGCCTCTGGTAGAGGACCCGAGCTTGAAGAATAGTCCGTCTGCAGGGGGCGATTTTTGATTTCTTTTGGAATGTCCTGTCTGGCTTTTTGTTCAACCTTTATTATCATTATTTCATTTTTACTTATTACAATCAGAACGGATGGGACCGGGGACAGGATAGAGGAAGAAAGAGAGGCTGGGAAGACATTTAACAGAAGAAAAATAGAGGAGAAGAGGAAATGAGAGAGAAAAGACACTGAAAATCTGCTTGATTACCTGCTGAGAGTGGAAAAAAAGGGCAAAAAGCAGACAACATAGTAGGGAAACCACAGCAACAACCATAAGCATCAGTAATAGTAAGTAATAAATTTTGAGTGAACAGCATACAGTACTAATAATACATTATATGTTTAGAGGCAGCAGCCAACCAAGATAGTGTGTGTGTGTACCTGTTTGTACACCTGTCTGAACACTTGTGTATAAACCTATGTGCACACCTGTGTGTGTGGGTGCACATATGTTCACAAGATTTCTCCATGTAAGTGTCTAATATTGGGTATGGGGAGCCATAACGCTGCCCCCCAGGTCATCAGCGACTGGAGGAGATCCGGGCCCCAGACATGTATAGGATTTATGTACAGGATGTCTACAATCTTTACAAGGTGGCAGTTTGAGTGCAGTGATGAAATGTAACTAAGTCAATTTATTCGTCTACTATTCATATAAGTATAGTTTTGATTTGCTTGTACTTGTGAAATTGAGTTTGCCAGGTTCCACTTATTTGGTCCTGAAGGAATCTACCGGAGTGGCAGTGTCGTCTTCAGAGGCCTCATCCTTATCACCATAGTCACCTGCATCTGAAGGATAATCACTGGGACCAGACTCAACAATAATACTCTACCAAAGCTCAGAAAAGACAGATGATTTGAGGACCTCATGACAGCAAATTGCAAGAAATGTAAGTTAGCTTCAGGATCTGATGTTGTAACTGAAAATTGCCAGTCAGCTATTTATTTATTTTTACCAATACTAATAATGAAATATTATTAGTATTGGTAGTGCTGAATGTTTTTATAACAGCATGGTAGATGCTCTATATTAATTTCTTGCTGTTGTTATTTCAGATTGCTTTGTATTCAAAGCCAAGTAGCCAGTCTTCAAAATGTTTAGGAAGAAGGTGTCTTCCAAAGTGGCCAACATTCTTCAAGCCAAGCCAAATCTGCTTCAAGGCCCTTTCACATCGGACACAGCATGCGCTGCGCTCACCGTTTGCTCAAGTGAGGGACCCAAAATTTGTGTTGAGTTGGCTGCTGAAGATATGATTTTTAGAATTGTATTGAAGTAGAAGTTCACTTTTCATGTGAACAGATGTGGATTATCAAGGGCTGATGTTTTAAGATGGCAAGGAGACCCAACATGCAGCAGATTTATCTGTTCCAAATAAGCTTGGTGTTGCAGCACAGACACAGGATTGTTTCTATTATAACTAAATGTGCACATCGGAACAAAAATAATTGGAAAACATTTTACTCCTCAAAATTTACACGCACTCAAAATCAGACTCCCAGTTTTGTTTAACGTAATTCACTTGGTTTCTTTCTCAAGTGGTGGGTAGCATGAAGACTTCACAAGGAAACTGGCTGCTCAGCTCTTCCTCCTGTGTGTTGGAGAAAGAAAGAACAACATCCAGAATTTCTAAATTGTTAAGACAATGAAGAAATCAGAAGGTCATTCCCTGTGTGATCCAAAAAATATAATAGAATGCCTTTATTTTCACTATACAGATGTACAAAGAGACACAGAATAGAGATGTAGACCGGGGTTGCAGCCCTGGCAAGCTTTTCAAGGCCCAATTTCCATTTGCTGTGAAATGTTCATGTGTTACATTTGCAAGATACAGCACACAAGCTGTTTAGTGTTATTTAGACATTTCCAACATGGTTTGTATCCAGGAAAGTTTTCGCATATGTAAAGTGTAGAAGTAAATTTATATGTTATTTTATACACAAAGAGGTGTTTAAATGGGTTATAGAGCTAGTTATGTACCCATTCGGTGGTTACATGCTTTGCTATTTACATGTTTACGCATCTGAATGTTTACACATGCATGTTCAAAGCAGTAATAAGTATGTGTTGAATCTATCTAGTTGTTTTCTGAGTATAGGTTTTCCTGGCTTTGAGTTGCCAGTGCAGTATTCATGAAGGCTATACACAGGAAGTGTTTGGTTGTTGTTGCTGTGTGCTGAGAGTAAAGAGGCTGCTAAGAAAGTTATCCATCTCCATCTTGCTGTTTCTAATCGTTCAGAGAGATTCCAAACCACATAGTGAACCCTCACATTACATACATATACTTATAAAAACAAAAAATTCTCCTCTCAGCCCTGCGGATGGTCTATCCTTCAAGCTCGGGTCCTCTGCCAGAGGCCTGGGAGCTTGAGGGTCCTGCGCAGTATCTTTGCTGTTCCTAGGACTGCGCTCTTCTGGACAGAGATCTCGGATGGTGTTCCTGGGATCTGTTGGAGCCACTCACATAGCTTGGGAGTCACTGCACCTAGTGCTCTGATTACAACTGGAACCACTGTTACCTTCACCCTCCACATCTTCTCGAGCTCTTCTCTGAGACCTTGGTACTTCTCCAGCTTCTCGTGTTCCTTCTTCCTGATGTTGCTGTCATTCGGAATCGCTACATCTATCACTACGGCCGTTTTCTTCTGTCCGTCTACCACTATTTTGTCCGTCTGTATCTGACAAATAACAACATTATTTTTAAATGCCTTTACTTTTTGTTACTAGCAGCATGTCACAAATACACATAGCTTGTTTCCATTTCATTAACTGAATGTAGAGAATATGCAAATGATAACACAGTTTGACCAGCATAAAACAATATTTTTGCACCAACAAAGCGATTCACAAAGCTCTATTACCCATTGATTTTACAGTGTAGTTAGATATTTTGAGGAAACTGGACAAGTAAAAGATAAAGAAGTGGTAAACCTAAAAAAAAAACAAAACCCAAACTAAACAAAACACTATCTACAGCAGCTGAACAGCAGCTTTTTAATGTCATTCAAGATGCCTACAACTACTCCTGAATCCTACTTAAAGAAGAGAGCTGCCAAAGAGAGTTAAGGCTGTGTTAAAGAATAATCATAAAAGTTGGTTGTGCTAAATCTTTACTTCAGGCTTGTCAGAATGGCACAAACTCTGCCTTTGCCTTATGTGCTGCTGCATTTCTATGTATGTTTGAATATGTGTCAATAAATTGCTGCATCTAATTCCTAAAAAAAAAAAAGACGCACTCCTTTTTATTTTCCAGCAATAAAAAGAAGTAACTTTTGTAGTTCAATTTACTATCAAAATGCTTCCTTTTTTAACACAGGAACTCCCAGAGAGCAGCCATTTGGCTTTTCTACGTTTAAAACCCACCAACCAGCCAAATGGCTGGTAATCTTTTAGCTAATATCCTGGACTGAACTGTGAACTGCTGCTTTTGTTATGTAAATAAGGTGGTGCTGAGCCGTTAGGGTTAGGGGTTAGGGTTAGCCTAACCCTAGGGTTAGGGTTAGCCTAACCCTAACCCACAAGGAAACTTGTGTTTCTGTTTGCCATCTTAGGGAGAAATCAACACACATGGGTGTATTTCCTTTGTTGCTGAGATTTATTGATAAAAACAGTACAAAAAAAACAACAAACAAAAAAGGTGTGGAGGGTTGTGTCCAAAGCAACTGTTCTTTTCTTGCCTTCTTCCCAGCCATATGAGAGTGAGCCAACTCTCTTGCAAATGTACCTCCCTTGCCAAGATATGGGAAGACATTGCAAATGTACTTGGATTTTAGGTCGCAAGCCACCCAAAACTTGATCCCAAACTTGTCAGGTTTACTTGCTATATACTGCAGGGTTAGGGTTATACTGTGGGTTTCACAGGTTTGCTGAGCAGCAGCCTAGTAAACCCCGCAAGAGGACAATTTCATTGACCTCAACAGGAAAGGAAGTTCACAGCTTTTAGCAGCTCCCCACCCCCACACACTAACAAAGAGGCAGTTGGCAGTTAGCCACCCAAAACTTGATCCCAAACTTGTCAGGTTTACTTGCTATATACTGCAGGGTTAGGGTTATACTGTGGGTTTCACAGGTTTGCTGAGCAGCAGCCTAGTAGACCCCGCAAGAGGACAATTTCATTGACCTCAACAGGAAAGGAAGTTCACAGCTTTTAGCAGCTCCCCACCCCCACACACTAACAAAGAGGCAGTTGGTAGTTAGAAATCAGCAATCATTCACACACCCCCACTCCCCCACTCCTCAAGTAACAACCTAATTTACATATGAATTGATGCTAAAAGACTAGCCAATTTAGCTTCCACTTGGCTGACGTGGGCTTAGAAAAGCCTGGGACTTCCAGTGTTAAGCTCGTATTTTTTGAATTTGTTCATGAAAATGTTTCGTTGGGAATAACTGATGTAATTACATTTCACTGAATTTGATTTTGCTCGTAATTACACAGGTGTGTAAATTCCAGCCTTGTCATCCTATGCTTTCTTCTTCCTGGAAAAAAGAAGAAGAAGAAGAAGACAGGAAGTGTTCCTGTTGCTGTTGACGAGCACGGGCGTGAGATAACGGAGTGCGGAGATTTCGAGGGTTCGTGTTATAATTCCTTATTTCTTTCTTATTATTATCATTAGTAGTATTTATTTTTTCCTTCTGCTGTCGGTTAATAGGCTATGAAGCCAGAAAATCTCCGGTGAACATTACGGATGATGAACTAGCTTCTCCAGGCCATATAGCGACAGTCGAGTGGTCAGCATCGGTGTTTTAAGTGCGGTGCTGAGCCAGTGTTTAAAACGCTGCGAGACGTCGCATTTAAACTACGGTTCTACAGAAATGTAGATAATGTGTGTTGAGTGTACTAACGTTTTGTATGTAAGAGGTTTTTGCTCTCACTAGCGCGGTGAGCCATCTGATTCAGCGAGGAACAGAATGAATCAGGCCTGTCGTTTGGTGTAACAGCCATTTCTTCCACCTGCGCTATCTCACTTCCTTCGAAAATACGACATTAATATTAAGGTTATCAATTGTATCACACTTGAGATGTACGTGTGTTGGTATGAAGCCAGTAGCACTGGTATAATAACAATGCTTGTCGTTGCTGCTGCTTTTTCCAGGCTCCCTTCGTATGGCACGACTAGCTTCGCCATTGCGCTTGCAGGCGCTGCGGCTATTAGTCCTATTTTTATGGGTGCGGGTCCTCTGTGTTTAAATAGTTCCATTTCTCTTTAAAATTAAACTCTGGAAACATAAAATATCTTGGTTTATAATTGTTTCATGGAAAGAAAAAAAATAGCCAGCACCCTTTATTCACACAAATTAATGACTGATTTTCTGGGTTTTTTTTACAGTATTGCTCCCGGTATTGGCTTTCCTCCCTTCAAGGCCCCTTTTCACTGAACTATAAGATTGCTGTTTCCTGTGCAAGTTAGCAGTATGTTTTTTTCTTTTCTGAGTGGTCATCTGTTATTCTTCAGTAATTATTGACGTTTTATACCGAACAGTTTACTGCATTTCTGCAAGCTTAGCTTAGGATGGAACATTGCATCATTTTTCTTCAGTGGCTTAAATTAAGCATTAAATAAATTCAAGTTACAACTAGGGCTGCTTTTTCAAGTGGAAGAAATATTAATATAGCTGGGCTGCTAGATCCCAAAAGGACTGGTAAATGCCATTACCTGATTAATCTGGTGAGTTTGTAAGATGAGTTTCAGCTCTTTACCATGAGATAGGTTATATGCTATGTGCAATAGCTGATCTAGCAGTACAAGCTTGTCACTAATAACTAATCCTTTATAATAATAATAACGATGATGATAATAATAATACTTTTAATGTACACTATTTTTGCCATGTATCACGGTTGTCTTGCAGGTTAGCTTTAACCTGATTTAGTGTCTCTTTGTTCATGCTGCTTAATGTCTTACATAGCGCAATGTTTATGTTTCATGTATACATTAGTAGAGATTACGGCAAAGTCATGCCATGCATCTGATCTGATGGCTAACTTTCCCTTTAGTAGCTGACAGGATAATGTGTCCCTCAGAGCTGAGTACATTACACACACACACACACACACACACACACACACACACACACACACACACACACACACACACACACACCTGACACCTTACCAATTCTGGTATTCTATGGTAAATGACAGTCTGGCTTCACAGTGCCAGGCACTGAACTCAGGACGACCCTCATGGAGTCTGTGATTGTTTGGTCTGAGACATTCACACAGGCCTGCAGCTATTGATTGTTTTAATAACTGATTAATCTATTGATTATTTCATTGATTCTTTGAGTAATCAGATAAAAAAAATGCTTTTGTCTAATTAATAAGCAAATATATATAGTCAAAAGAGAAAAAATACAGGTCTTTCAAAATGAACTGCTCATTGGCTTCCATTTTAGAAACTGCAACGTTTTTTTTGTTTCATTCATCATCTGTTTCATTTGTCCAAAAAACTAAAACATTTTTCTGGATATTTTAATACAACTTCTGGAGGTTTTTTCAAAGTAAATGCTTTAATTGTAATTAAAACAAAGCTTTCTCTAAAGGATGGATGCTATTTTGGATGTTAGAAACACGTTTTCTTTCACTCTACCTGTGCTCTTGGTAATGGCTCTGCTTCTTTGCTCTTGTGTATTGTGTGTGTAAATGGACTCCAGCTTCATTTTAAACTGTGCCTGTGTCATCATCACTGCTGCTGTTGCGTTATCAGTGTTTCTGTTTAAAACTGGGGGCTGTGTGGGCTTAATGTTGCCAAACCTTTTAGTCACACACTGCTCTTAGATACGTTTCTATTGCTCGTCTGTTTTTAGTCGCAAATGTGGCTTTTGCCTTCCCATGGTTACAGAGCCGTGCCTTAAACGAAGCATCAACACAAAGAATTTGTGTTTAGAATCAAATGAATCGTTGCAGCCCAAATTCACACCAATGGCCTGCTGGAGGTCATTTTGTAGGCCATTTTATTTTATACTTGTTATAGTATAACAAGTAACATACTGCATGACTTTTAAGAAAAGCGTTATGTGTAATATATGTATTGATTACTTTTTGAATAATGACCCTGATCACAACAAAGAAGGGAAACACCGGCAACATACCACATTGACCACATTGCATTTAACTAATTTGCACAAGTGTACTGTGTTTAACATGCTCCTTAACAATGGTGGTAACTGTCAAAGTGGAGCCATTGAGAACCTAATGAGAATGTATAAGAGAATCATAAATTGTAAAACTTTGTGAAAGGAGTCTAATACACGCCAATCAGTCGACAGGTATTAGAAGGGGCGATACTGCGTTTTTGATGCTGGTAGCTGGCATTAGTACAACTTTCCCAGAAGTAGATCTAACTTTGTTGGATTATGACACTTAGTCAATTAAACTTTTGTGTGCTGTCAGAATGTAAGGAAACTGTTTATCAGAGGGAAAGTGATTCTTTTTTCTGATTTTATTTTGTTTGTTTGTTGGAAAATTGTATGGTACCTGGCAACCATTTATATTCTTTGTTGAAAGGATGGCAGCTGATGTTATTAGCATATAACCAGAATATTATTAGTGTATTTTAAATATATGACAAAATAACTATGTGGTGGAATTAAGGCACGACGCGACCACAGATCCATGTTTTGAGCCATCTTTATTTAATGTTTGCATCACACCACCACAACCCCACACCAACCCCCGAGTCCCCGTGTTTTAACACGGCGGGGTGATTGCGGATGCCGTGCAGGTGCGTCCGCACGGCACCGCAGACCACGCCCCACCACACACCCCCATCGCCCGATTGAGGCCGGGGAGCAATCTGGCCGAACCTACTCCCCCCCGCGAACTGGGGCGAGACTCGGCCCAAAACATCAGCGCCCCCAGCCTTTGGCCAAGCGACGGGGGAAGTCCATTCTGGTGGCCGCCCGCGCATCCAGCGGCGACGGCGAAGCTGGTCTGGAGGTTGGCCGCGTAGCAAGCGGACACGGCCCCACAGGCATGGCCGTGAGCCCCTGCACACAGGCGGCTGGGCAGACGTCAGGCGCGCAGAATCGACTGGTGGCAGCAAGGCTGGACTGGCCAGCCCGCCGATCCCCAGCTTAGCGGGGCTGTCCCGCTCCTCTGCCTCCAGCTCCTGCTGCGCAGGCTGCCCTGGACCAGGGACCTCCGTGTCCTTGCACAGCTGCTCCACCACCGCCTCCGCCGCTCCCGTTTGGAGCGGCTCCCCGCGCTGCGCCTCCGCCTCCAGCAGGCACAGCCCCTCTCGCCCCTTGTCCACCTCTGGGTGGAGCGGCTCCTCTTCCTCCGGCAGGTGTAGACCCTCACGTACCTTGTCCGCTGCCTTCAGCTGGAGCAGCTTCTCCACCGCTCCCGACAGAAGCAGACCCTCGCGCGGCTCCTCTTCCTCCGGCCGGCGCAGACCCTCGCGCGCCTCGTCCGCCACCTCCGGTTGGAGCGCCGCTCCCGGCTGAAGCAGCTCTTCCCGCAGCGGCTCCTCTACCTCCGGCAGGTGTAGACCCTCGCGTGCCTCGTCCGCCGCCTCCGACTGGAGCGGCTCTTTCACCGCTCCTGGCAGAAGCAGCCCTTCACCCGGCTGCTCTTCCTCCTCCGGCCTGAGCGGACCGCTGCGCCCCTCGTCTACCACCTCCGGTTGCTGAAGTGCCTCCACTGCTTCACCACCGTGGGGACACCCCTGTGGGGGTGGCGTACAGGCCCAGAGCAGCGCCGCCAGATCCCCAATCCTTTTCAGGTGGCGCTCGGTCTGGTCCCGCAGCTCTTCCTGCTGGCGACGCACCTCCGCCGCCTGCTCCCGCTGGATAGCCGCCGTCTCGGCCATCATCTGGGACAGCTCCTCCCTTCCCTGGCTCTGTTGTGGGCCCGTCTTGCCGCCTCCTGGGTTTCGGCACCAATGTGGTGGAATTAAGGCACGACGGGACCACAGATCCATGTTTTGAGCCATCTTTATTTAATGTTTGCATCACACCACCACAACCCCACACCAACCCCCGAGTCCCCGTGTTTTAACACGGCGGGCGTGATTGCGGACCGCAGACCACTTCCCACCACAAACTATTTGTTTTATTTTCTTCTCATCTCTTTTCTTCTCTTCTTCTTCCTCCAATTGTTGACATTTTGTTGCATTTTCATGAGAAACAGGGAGCATGGCAGCTAGCTGAATGTCAATCGCCAGTTGGTGTCTGCTTCAAGCATGCCATGTTTGACTGATCTGGATAGGGCCGGTGCTATAGAGCAACTTCAAGCTGCCATGAATGGCAATTGTCAGCTCACCCGCTGTATTCAAGACAGCAAGTCAACTTGGCTGCTTGCACAAATCTTTGCCCACTTTTACATATTTCTAATAGATTAAATCTAAGTGAAGGCATCAGGTTTTTGGAAAATGTAAATACTAATGAGGGTAGATATAGTACAATATTCTCAGTGGTGATGTGCCTGGATCCTCCTTCTTGGTGCTGGGACCGGCCAACTTCCCACCACCAGCTTTGTCCACCCTGTGTTTGATGTTATTGTACAGCACCTTGGTCAGCTCTGTTGTTTTATGCTTTATAAAAAATAAGTGTACGTGTGTCTCAATTCTCATGGCTGATATTTTTTTTCTTTCTTTTTTTAACCTTTTGATCAGTCAGGATATCTGTAACGATGGAAATGGATATAAGTGGAGTATCCAGGACACGTGTCTCCATTCTTCCTACAACTGACATCAAAGCCACATTGAAACCAGAAGCAGAGAGACCTCGCTGTGCCAGCACCCCATGTTCACCAATCAGAGGTACTGTTGCAGGATACCAGATTCTCCACATGGACTCAAACTATTTGGTGGGCTTCACCACTGGTGAGGAGCTGCTCAAACTGGCCCACAAGTGGTCAGAAGGTAATCCTGAGAAGGCCCGTGTATCAGATGCAGTGTCCAGCTCCATCAAGAGCACTGTCCCTAAGTCTGTGGACCTGGGCATCCACCGGTCTTCACGTATTTTCAAAGCCAAAGGCCGGTACTACCAACCATACGACATTCCTGCTACTAATGGTCGAAGACGAAGGCGTATGCCCAGTTCGAGCGACACCTTCCTCAGATCTCTGGCCCACGGCGAGTCTGGGAGGGCTCTGCATGCTCCACTACCACTCTGTTTGCTTAAAAGTAAAGGTGCCCAGTCCAAGTCTCTTGACTACCTTAATCTGGACAAAATAAGTATCAAAGAGTCATCAGACACTGAAGTGCTACAGTACCAACTGCAGCACCTCAACCTACGAGGGGAGCGTGTGTTTACCAGAAACAAGACATGAAAGCACAGTGAAACTCTTTTAGATGTGTTTCATCCTCTGGGGTATTTAGGTGCTATTTCTAGACTTGTTTCTTTCTACTATGATTATAAACAGTTCTTTAAGGAGACAGTCTGATGATAATCTTGTTCTATTATTAGTTGGGAGGTTTACCTTGTTCTGTATGCTTAACATTATGAAGTTTTTGAGGTTAAAAAATTGAATTATATAAATTTAGCAATAACTGATGGACCTATTTATTGACAGTTTTTATTGGCATTGTTGTGTGTTTGTAATGGTTGGATACACACTATTATACCAGCTTATAGCTGAGAAAGCACATATCACATACAGTATCAGCTTTAAAATGCACCGTTGACATCAGTACAATAGTTTTACTGTGACTGTTCTTGTTTGTTTGACATTAAGGAACTGCATTTGGAGTTGTCAAATTAACAATATAATGTTATTGTATGTTGCACATTTATTTACGTATTTATTTATTGATGTAGTACTGTTGGTTTAGATGTCAATATGATTTCCACGCTCTAATTTACAGTAATGTAAGTAAATCAATTAAAAACAAAAAAAAACATGCCACTTGAAGTTTGTCGTAATATAAGATATGCCATGTGCTTTTAAGAGGTTTTTTTTTTTCCTCTGTCCATAATGATGCACAAATATAATAATTATCAGTGCTTACACTACCATTTAAACGTTTTGACACACCTTTTGATTTAATGGTTTTTCTTTATTTTTACAACTTTCCACATTATAGGACGAGTTGTGTTGTGCAGAAGTCAGGTTGGTACACAGCTGAGAGCCCTGTTTGACAACTGTTAGAATTCATATTATGGCAAGAACCAATCAGATAAGTAAAGAGAAACAACAGTCCATCATTACTTTAAGAACTGAAAGTCAGTCAGATGTAAAATTGCCAAAACTTCCAATACGTGCCCAAGTGAAGCCGCAAAAATCACTAAGCACTACAATGAAACTGGCTCACATGAGGAACGCCCCAGGAAGTGACCTTTGCTGCTGAGGATAAGTTGATCCGAGTTAGTTAGGCAAGTTAACAGCACCTCAGATTAGAGCCCAGATAAATGCCACACAAGAGTCCCAGTAGCAGATACATCTATGTTCAAATTAGGCTTTTATGGTCAAATAGCTAAGAAACCAATACTAAGGAAAAGTAACAAGCTGAAGACATTTGTTTGGGCCAAGAAACACAAAGAATGGACATTACACCCGTGGAAATCTGTGCTTTGGTCTGATGAGTCCAAATTTGAGATCTTTGGTTCCACTCGCCGTGTCTTTTTGTGGGGCTGCTTTCCTGGTGACGTTGAAGGCACACGGAACCAGCATGGTTACCACAGCTTCCTGCAGCAACATCCGGTTTGTGTTTAGTTGAACAATCCTTTATTTTTCAACAGTACAACGACCCCAAACACACCTCCAGGTTGCACAAGGGCTATTTGACCAAGAAGGAGAGAGATGGAGAGCCAGATGGCCTGGCCTCCACAGTCACCTGACCTAAACCCAAGATCATTTGGGATGAGAGTGAAGTCAAAGGGCCAACAAGTGCTCAGCATCTCTGGGAACTTCTTCAAGACAGTTGGAAAACCATTTCAGTAAAGACCTCATGAAGCTCATTGAGAGAATGCCAAGTGTGTGCAAAGCAGTAATCAAATCAAGGTGGCTATTTTGAAGATTCTAAAGTATAAAACATCTTTTGAGTCATTTCACACATTTATGTTTACTACATAATTCTACATGTGTTCATTCACAGTTATGGTGCCCTCAGCGAGAATCTACAATGTAAATGTTCATAAAAATAAAGAAAAACCATTGAATGAGAAGGTGTGTCCAAACGTTTGACTGGTAGTGTATGTACTTTCACTTTTGATTGAATCCAATAACCGATAAAAGGTGGTAAATATAAATGACAGAGGAAAGACATGTAAAACATCTCCAGTCAGACTTTAACTAAGGATGCTTCAATTATTTGGTCATCTCCTTAGACCGCTGGTATCGCTTACTAATGTGACAATGAAAGGCATGAGAAAGAATTTTAGAGGGATGCAGAGTTTGTCATGCTTCTTTAAGAGACTCAATTTGCAGCCACACTGACCAGAATGAAGGATTATCGTGTAGTTTGATTAAATTCAACCAAATGACCATGTGTCTTCCACTACAGATAGAGTGTGAGAGAGTGTCACTTCACTTCTTGTAAATCTTTATTGCTTATTGTAGCAAATATGTATCAGTGCATCATTTGTTTTCTGCATTGTTCATGACAGCAGTATGTACAGATGTGAGATGTGTTTTTAATAAGTGTGTAGATTTCCCTTACAGCTCGTAATGGTTGAGTTTTCAGTCCCTCTGTTGCAGAACACTTTTTTTCTGGACGTATTGCACTGTTGGATATGTGCTACAGACTGTCTCTGGAATTCTCTGCTTCTGTTACCACCATGGCACTAATTATGTGTTCCTATAGAAAACACTACAACGACAGTATTGTATATATAAATAAGCCATTAAACACTTACAGATCTGTACACCCCTTGAGTATGCACCGTTGGACATGCTTCTTTGAAAGAATTGAAATTGTGAATTCTTGTTTCAGAACTTGTGTTTTTTGTTACATTTATCAGTGTAAAATGTATTAATTTAAGCTGTAACAAGCCTTTGTGAAATCTAAATTTAATGTTATAATGGCATCTCCCAAGTTCTGTTGCGTAAAATGAAATAATCTGAGGTGCAATCTGTGAGATTCTCAGGTCAGAGCCATAGAGCATGTCAGTTGCATTGCTGTATGCCACTTTAACTTTCTAATACAATCTGAGAGCCAGAAATTATGAATTATGATGAGCAATAATTATTACCATTTAAAACATCATAAATACTGTAATATTAATTATGTAAAACAGGCACATTTCTAAATGAATTTAGCTTTTAGAAAGTGCTGTTTTTGTCTAAAAAGCTGTGTAAAGACAGAGAATTTTGAGTTAGTTCTTTCTGAATATTTATAATACGAATATTCTCAACTTGGCCCAGACTCAGATGAAGCAAATTCAAATTGGATAGTCTGCAAAACATTCTTTCAACAAGTGTATTTTCATGTCTTTTTAAGTGCATTTTTCTTTATACTTTATCCACAAATACTTGGTGGAAACAAAATAATAATGCAGTGTTATGATAATATAACAATATAATTAAAAAAAAAAAAAAGACTTTCACATTTTTAATGTTGTTGTGTGAGCTGACACTAGTGATCTCTTAACATGTTACACTACACCTTCCTCTATGAACTTTAATGTTTGTCTTGATGGGAACAAATATTAATTAGCAATATGAGTGACTTAAGTTAGGTAAAATTTTCTACCTAAAATAAAAACTTTTGGCTGTAGAGGATGTGAAATTCAGTAGTTTATACAACAGTTTAAATAGCCAGACAGTGTGTGATATGCTGTGAAGGGTAATGTAGATCTCCTGTGTAGCCAAGTTCTTTTTTGTACTTTATTGTTATCACTTTTTAAAATGTTCCTATTTCTTTCAGCTGATAAAAAAAGAAGTTTTCTAAAGTTTTTATCTATTGAGCGTGATGGAGATCACTGTAAACGTTGCAGTAAAAGATTATTTGACAATGTGGCTGTATTGAAAGCTGCTTTTGGAGACACCCCAATAATGATTGAATATGATGACTTCATAAAGAACTTGGGTCACTTTAAAAAAAAAAAAAAGTCATCCCACTATCTTACTTAGTTGCGCATGAATTCTCAATTCTGAACTGCATGCAGTCACTTTAATAGAAGGTTGTGTGCAAGGGGCATGAACAGCTCACTGTCAGCTAGACTACCATGTAGAAGACACACAGCTCAGTGACTATAGTAGAAGGAACAAAATGTTCAAAGGCCAGTAATACAACACATAATACAAGATAATCAAATACAAGCAGAAAACTTGGAGAGGAAATTGCATCTCACTATATTAGAGTATCGTCATTTAGACTGGAAAAGATTCTACTCTATTCTGTTGTTCTACAAAAAGCCCTACGTAAAGCAGGAATATCTTACTATTTATCACTGATTCAAGAAACTCTATTAGTAGCACATCTCCTAATCCGAGGTTTGGTGGTTCAATCCCTGCATGCCAAAGTGTCCTTGAGGAAGATACTGAATGCAGAAAGAGTTCATAAATTAATTTAATTTGAATCATAACATTTGTAAGAAATGAATGGTAATTAAATGTAAGAAGCAAAATCTCAGGAATTGATTGTAGAATTTATTACAGTGACAGTAATACATTTCTGTCTGTTCTACAGTGGGGGGAAGTATCAAAAGGAAAACTGGTATAAAAACACCATATTAATATAAAAGCATAGAAATGTCAACATTTGATATAAAAAATTTAAAAAATGAAACCTGCCCAAACAGTTTTTGGAATTCACAACACAGTATAAAGATGGCTAAAGATTAGAGGGCAATTAGCTAAACTGATGTAATCAATATCTTTTTGTTTTCACTGAGTCTGTTGTTAATTTTAATCTTGTGAATTGTTTTACGAAGCTATCTAAAAACATTTTTTAACTGAAATACGTGCACACAGAAAACAATAAAATGACTTACATGTCCTTTGAGAAAATGAAAAATATCAGAAGTAATTTTATTAATATCCAGATATTATTTTGCCTATAAGCCTGATGTCACCGTCCTGCAAAATCCTCAGCATTCTTAAGTAGTTGGTGCTGTCTATAGAGACAGGCATACAGGACGTGTGAAGGATGGTTTCAAAGGAAAAGAACATGGTTGTTTAAAAACAATGAAAAGGTATAAGGTATTTTTAGGTATAAGATTAGTTAGGTAAAATAATACATCACAGGAAATGGAAACAAACATGTAATCCTTTTAATACAGTCTACACAGATGAAGGTGATCGATGTGATATTTGAACCGTTTAGCGATGTACTGACTTTTCCCATGTGACTGTTTTTTAATCATAATAAAATTTATTTATAGAGTATAAATTTTACGCCTCATTTGTTTGCGTATACAACCTTGATCTTTAAGCAAATAAAAAAATTAGTACCCATTGCAAAAATCCACAATGAATTATAAAAAATGAACGAGGCTGAAAGTAAGCAGTGTAAAAAAGAGAAGAAAGAAAAATCAAATAAATAATCTTGTCCCTCACGTATGGAAAGTATAGCAGTCTGCAAACAGGAGGCTTAATCAGTGATCCACAAGATTCTGTCAGTATTTACAAACACATGTTCATTCACATTCTGGTCTCTTCTGGTGGTCCATTCATGTAGTGCTGAAGTGCCTGGTGTAAAGGCAGCCACTTCTTTATTGAAGCTTTGATAGCTATAATCCATCTGTAAAAAAAAAACAGAAACGTCAACATGACAACATCTTTCAACTGTTGTTTTTTTAAAAAAAAAACATTTAAAAAAGCTTATGTATGAGATAGTTTGATAGATCCTGGAATTGTCGTCTAATTTAAGCAGCACACTGAGAAGCAGACACAACAAAAACACACTAGAAAGATGACTTTGTGTACAAATAGAGTAACAGAACGTCACCACAGTCCCTGGCGTTGTTGGGTCAAATAGAAGACGCTGTTACAAGTCAGTCACTTTTGATACCTAAACCGCACTCATACAAAGCTCTCTTATACTGACACAGGTGTACTAAGTGCAACATCACAGGGGTTGCTGTTCCTAGTACTAAGAAGACATGCTGGTCAGCCAACAAGCTCACATACTAAGCCTGTGAATAAAACAAGAGTCAGCTCCTCACCGTTTATTTTCATTTGCGTTTTCAGCACACAGGTAGAAAGTTCTGAACTCATCAGATGGAGGTTTCAGCTCAATGATTGAACTCTTGGCTCCATAAGACTGCTCTCGCACCATGTAACCCTGAAGGTAGATGCCACCTGAAGAAATGATGATAAGATGAATATATGTTCCATTTTTTTCACAAATGTAGTCACTATGGAAGGTCACCAGACCAGATCATTCATTCGCAGCAGCAGGTCATGTATTTGCTTTCCTTTGTCAATCAAAAGAGCAAAACCAGCATTCAGCATTTATTATAAAAATAATTTAATTTAACTGGTAAGTTGTTATGCAGACACTTGAAGTGAGATTTTAAGGGACAAAACACTGTGAGACATAACCAATAGGCTTACTTGTTCTTACCTAAAAAAATAAAAATGGGAATAAACATTAGTGACATTTTACATTGTATTTATGTCATTACATTTATGCTGGTAAGGCATAAAACTAATATGAAACAGAAAGAAAAAAGCTCCACGGTGGCTGTTACAATAATTTATATAAGACCAAGGTGAAAAAGTATGTTTCTGTCCCACAGTTTCTGGCCAATTAGAGAAGAGTGTATACAATAAATTGTTTCTCACCATTGCACACAGACCTGTTTTAGAACATCTGTATCATGTTGAACATGGGTCTAACAAATCCACAGAGATCCATTATTTAATATACAGAATTCCTTTGAGCCTTTATTCGATCCTTATTTTGATTCACCAGTTCATGAAATAGGCTGTCACCAACTTGCCGCTTGCTGTGGATGCACACATATATATATATGAGCTGAAAATCAGCCTTGTTGACTGTTACCAGCTTATCAGAAACAGCCTATGCTGATGATAGTGCTGATGTTTTTTGTTGTGTCACATTAACGTTTCCCCGTCAAGTGTTTTGTTGAGATAAAGAGCATGAACCAAGTTTATGAGAACAGTATTTTTTAGAGTGAAGATTTATTTGTTTCCCCAACATAAAAGAGGAATAAAATAGGACAAGAAAAACATGACCAAAGAGTTTTTCATAGACAGAATTTAAAACACTCCTGTGGCAGTTTATTTACTCCTATAGAAATGTATAGGTTATAAAGTCATGATAACTGACACAAATAAACCTATTAATGAAAATGAGAAATATAGTTTGCTTTTCTAATGAATATATCAAGTTTTGCTATGAGATTGGCTTGGAATTGAACTGGGGCAGTAGCAGTGTCTCTAAAAAACTCAATTGAATTCCTAATACACAGAGGAGCAGATAAGTAACAATAACACCAGTCTAAATGTACAGACGAGTACTAGGGCCACATTAAGAAAAAAGAATATTATTGATCATTTTAAGAATAAAGTTACACTTTTGACAAAAGTAATTCTATTTTGAGAAAAGAAGCTGAATTTCTATTTCTATTTCTATAACTATTACCTTTAGTGTACAGAGACTAAAATATTTGCTATTGCATAAAGCTCAGTAAGCTGTTAATTCACCTGTAGTACAGTCCCGATCAAAAGTTTAAGACCCCTTGAAAAATGGCAAAAAATCATATTTTGCATGGTTGGATCTTAACAAGGTTCCAAGTAGAGCTTCAAGATGGAAAAAGAAGAAATGGGAGTGAGACAAAACATTTTTTGAGTATACAATTTATTGAAAACAACACTTAAACTGAAACAGGCTGTTTTACAGTCGATCAAAATTTAGGACCACGTACCATTAAAAGGTCAAATCTGTACAATTAAATGTGGATTTCATTTTCTGTCAGTCTGTCTGTCATGACTTTTTGATGGCAAAGGCAAGAAAAGCAAACTTTCCCTTTTTGAACTTGGTCACTATGTTGAACCACATAAGCAGCGCACCATCACAGCTGAGGTGGGATGCAGTAAGTATAAGCAGTATTTGGAATTTCTTAAATGATCCTGAGGGTTATGGAACAAAAAAGTCAAGTGGATGACGGAAAAATATTTCACCAGCACTGAGCCAGAGGATGCAGTTTGCTGTCCGTCAAGACACTGGATGATCCTCGACCAAAATTAAGGCTGTTACTGGTGCCAACGGCAGCCTGATAACCATCAGACTGCATCTGATACTGAAGGGCTTCAAAAATAAAAAACATCTTCAAAGGCCTCGTCTCCTTGAACGCCACAGAACTGACTGTTTGGACTTTGCAAGGGAGCACCAAACATGGGATGTTTCCAACGTTAGTGGCGTTGAGAATACCATCACATTTTTGGACCATCCTGCGTGTTCCCTTGATCTTAATCCAACTGAGAACCTTTGGGGATAGAAGGCAAGAGAAGTTTACAAAAATGGACAGCAGTTCCAGACAGTAGATGCCGATGCTTTGTGCGGCCGTCTTCACCACTTGGAGAAATGTTCCCACTCACCTCATGGAAACGCTTGCATCAAGCATTCCGCAACAAATTCTTGCAGTGATCAACAATAACGGAGATACTCATTACTGAGTTCATGTCTGGATCTTTGATTTCTGTTTTTTGGGGGGTTATGGGTTTTTTGAAGGTGTGGTCCTGATCTTTTGATGTAAAACAGCCAGTTTCTGTTTAAGCGTTGTTTCCAATAAATTGAATGCTCAGAAAAATGTTTTGTCTCACTCCCATTTCTTCTTGTTGCATGTTGAAGCTTTACTTGGAACCTTGTTAAGATCCAACCATGGAAAATATGATGTTTTTTGCCATTTTTCAAGTGGTCTAAAACTTTTGATCAACACTGTATAAGTAAGACCAGCTTAAACTCTGGAATCTTGACTTTGAAAATGATATAGTTGATAGTACACCCTTAATTTTTACTGATTGTTAACATCTTATTGCAAACTTCAGTTTTATTGTTGAGAGCCCAGCACTGGTACTTTGTGGCATTTTCTGCTTGTGACATTTATATGACATCAAATAGCTTTTTATAATTACAGTCAATGTTTTGCAGCCTTTTTTCTTCAACATTAAACATTTTAACAGAACTGTCCAAGGCTGTGAGAAGCAGGGGTGCTGCGGGTGCTGCAGCAACCCCTGTCACCAAAGACAGACATCACAGCACCACCTACCAGATGCTAAAAAAAAAATCAATAAAACACCAGTCCTGTCATTATTTTTCTCAGAAATATTTTTCCCTTCCTATAATTCTGGAACTGCCACTGCTATGTTCCATGTCAGTGTTTAAAACATGATGTAGAGCTGTACCTTGTGCGTGAGTTGCACGGATGCCACTGTACAAGTAGAGGCACCCATCCTTCAGGATGCAGTAGTGCTGTACCCAGGAATCCTTGCTTTTATCCATTTTATGAAGCAATCCAAGACAGTCTGGATTTTTTACAGCCAGCGGGGGCAGATTAGAGTTGTGTTTAGTGACATCCACCCAAACATGGTTCTAAAACATAAGAGTTATTTGAGATCAGTTTAAGCTCAAACTGGTAGTAAGCCACCACAATCAACAACATGACCTATTTACTCCAATCTGAGGTAAATGTTATATGCAATTAAATGAACATTTTCTGTAACAAGCCCTCTTTGATTTATGAAAATATAGAACTTACTTGTGTAATGGTATGAGTAGCTTTCTCCATAGCTTCCAGCCATCTGGAATCCAACAAGACAAATAAGATTTTAAACATGGTTTTTATTTCAATTTCTCTCTTTCGCTTTTTGAAGAAATAAAGAATATAGACTGCAATATGTTTGGTTTGGAAAGTTATATCTGTCTTTCTACCTTTTCATTTCCTGGTTGGAAGTGGCACAGAAGAAGTAAACTCGAAAACCAGACTGAGGATGACACTTAAACACAAATGGTTTTCCAAGTGAAGTGTCTGGTCCCACCTCAGCCCCTTCCATCTTTATTGCTGAAAGTGCCTGCCTTTTGCCTTCATCCTGTAATGACCATGAAGTAGTGCCAAAAGCACACAAAAATGTCTTTGTGGACCGTTTGATTTTGATGACCTGTATCATGCTTACCCGTTTGTGTCTGTAGTAGTAAAGGCAGCAGTCATGCGTCAGTACAAACCACCTCTTTCTCCATCCTTTAATCAGACCAGACTGAGTACGCTTATGAAGGTAACCACGACAGGCTGGTCTCGGTGTGTTAGGACCACGAGCAATGTCTGAACCAACAGTCAATGTCAGAACATCTGGACCTATAATATTAACAATATCACAGTTACCATGCAATTTAGCCTCCATATTGGTTCTTTATGAGTCCATTCCACAAATGTGCTTTATTGTTTATAGCACAGCACACCTTGTCTGGCTAAATCAGCAGCTTCAGAATGAGGAATGCTGGTGACATCAATACCATTGACAGCTAGGACATAGTCTCCTACCATCAACCCAGCTTCCTCTGCAGCTCCATCTGAAACAGAAATAAATAAATGTTAAACTAACAAGGAAACAACACGATGTAATGACAAGCAGAAAAGCAAACACAGTCCCTACAGTACATAAGTGCACAGAAATTTTTTCAAGTATGACACAAACTTTTTGTGGAGTTAGATTTTTGCTCATCTGCCTTCCCATTCTAAATACAGAGGGCTGAGCCCATTTGGGGCTACAACAGCTTCAAATCTGGCAGGGAATTTTTTTAACCATTCTACTAGAAGTATATTTGTTAGGTTTTACACTGATATGGACAAGAACACCTGGCACACAGTCTTCCCTCCCTAAGGTGTTTTAGGACTGTGCAGGTCAGTCAAGTTTTATCACACCAAACTGGCTCATCTGTGTCTTTATGGACCTTAATTTGTACACTGATTCATGTTGGAACAGGAAAGGGCCAACTGTTCACAAAAGGTTCAGAGCATGAAATTTTCCAAAATGTCTTGCAATGCTGAAGAATTAAGAGTCCCTTTCATTGGACCAAAGGGGCTGAGCATAGCTCTTGAAAAACAGCCCCACACCATAATCTCCCTTCTAACAAACTTTGCACTTGGCACAATGCAGTCAGACAAGGAACTTTCTCCTGGCAACCACCGAACCCAAGACTTGTCTATTGGAATGCCAGAAGGAGAATCGTGGTTAGTCACTCCAGGGAACATGTCTCCACTGCTCTACTGCAGTGACAGTAGTCTTTATACCACATAATCCCATGCTTTAGGCTTTGTATTGACCATGGTCTTGTGAGGCTTGGATGTAGCTGCTTGGGCACCCATTCTATGAGCTCTCTACATGACTGCTCTTGAGCTAATCCGAAGGCCACATGATGCTTGGAGGACTGTAGTGACTAACTCTACAGAAGTTTGTGATCTCTGTGCACCACGTGCCTCAGCATCCACTGGCCCCGTTCTGTTACTGTCGTTTCCAGTCCATTCCACTTATTATAATACCACTAACAGTTGAATGTGTAATATTTAGTAACAATGAAATTTCACAACTGAACTTGTACAGGTTGGATCCTATCAGGGTACTACAGTGGAGTTCATGAAGCAAGCCATTATTTTACAGATGATTGTAGAACACAGGGATTCAATGATTTGGATGGGTGATTGAATACTTGATATATAGAATATATTAAACAAGAAGTCCCTGCACAAATAGATGGGCATTATACAAATTGGTTAACAAGGGGGATTGGACCATTTTGCTCATTGTCAGGAAAAGAAGGATTACATAGTTTTGAAAAACTAAGAGACACCTATGGTTTGGAAAACCAAGATTTTTTTTTTCAGCTATCTCCAAGTCAGGTCCTATTTCAACAGTAACACAAAAACTACAGAAGAACATAGTGGAGGCCTAGTCCCCCTTATAATAGAAGCTTATAAAGGGAAGATTAAAAATAAATTGATAGCTAAACTTTATCAGAACCTACAATCACGCAAGGATCAATCAACCAATTATATTAAAATTAAATTGGAGATGGAGGCTAAAGTCAACATATCAGAGGAAAGTTGGTTAAATATATGTGGAACACAGATGAAAACTACTAGTTCGGGTTACTGAAGGGAAAAATGTTATTAGGTTTTTTATAACCCCAAAAATAAAATACAAACAAACTGGTCAACTGAGAGACGCTGCTGGAGAAACTGTGAGGAAAATATGGCAGATCACTTTCATATATTTTGGAAATGCCCAGTAATCCAACCATACTGGAGTGAAATGGTGAAATTGTCAAATCAATTTACTTGGTGACTGGTCTCAAATTAAATTTGTTCTGTACTGTGTATCTGGGCGATATCCTATCAGCAGTCTTCTTAAGGGACAAATATTTGATAAATATCCTGTTGGGAGTGGGTAAAAAAGCTCTTACCAGGAAGTGGCTGGAGAAAGAGCACCCAACAAAGAAAGATTGGATAGGAATAATGGAGGAAATATACAGAATGGAAAAACTTACATCTCTTTTGAACCTCAAAACGGACCAATTTCATAAAAACTGGAGGAAGTGGGAGAGATTTGTTGAAGGTGGCAATGTGGGATGATGGGTGGTGGGTTATATAACCAGAGTTTAGCTAAATATTTTCATGCAACCACTGGAAGAAGAAAAGCCAGCTAAGGACGTGGCCACTACTTTTAGAAGGCACCTCATAAAATAGACTGGAAATATCCTTCTGAACATCACCAGGGGTGGACTGTAAAGTGCTACGTGGACTTCAGCAGTAACACAAAACCTGAAGACACGGGACCTAAAAAGAGGTGGAGGGGAGCTCCCCCAGACCGGGCAGATATGAGGGTTTCACTGTGCCAAGATGTTGTTGTTAGTGGGTATTATGTTTTTTGTTTTTTTTTATGTGGATGAATGTCAAAATTATAAAACTTAACTTAAATAAAGTATATAAAAAAACAAGAAGTAAAGTATCAATTTGCAGTTTTTTACTAACTCGTGTTTTATACCTAATTCAATTCAATTTTATTTATTTAGTGCCAAATCACAACAAGAGTTGCCTTAGGGCACTCTATACTCTGAGGTAAGGACCCTAAAATAATACAGAGAAAACAGAGAAACCCCAACAATCTAATCGCCCTACATGAGCAAGTGCTTTGGTGACAGTGGGAAGGTAAAACTACCTTTTAATAGGGGGAAACCGCCAGCAGAACCAGCCTCAGCAAGGGGCAGCCATCTGCCACGACCATTTGGTGGTGAGGGGAGGAATACAGGACAAAGACAAGTAGTGCAAGAGAGTCTGAGAATAATAATAAATTATGATTAACTGCAGAGTGATGTTTTATATGTGCATTGAAGGACAAAATTGACTCTAAGACTCCTCACAGTGCTACTGGAGGCCAAGGTCATGTTATCAAGAGTAAACATCCAGTTGGATTCAATATTTCTAAGATTTTTAGAGCTAAACTATACACTAACCTATAGCAGAATTAAACATAATCTTAGTGTGTGGTGAGGTCTCTCCATTTACCTGAACACATTGAAATGTATTAGATACAGTTCAAACCACTGCAGCGCAGTACCTGTAATTCTTACACCATGCTCTAATTGCAACAATATTGTTGTTGTTGTTATTATTATTTTTATTATTATTATTGTTGTTGTTGTTGTTGTTGTTGTTGTTGTTGTTGTATGGTATGGTATGGCCTGTATTTGTATAGCGCTTTTCTAGTCCCTAAGGACCCCAAAGCGCTTTACACAATCAGTCACCCACCCATTCACACACACATTCACACACTGGTGATGGCAAGCTACATTGTAGCCACAGCTGCCCTGGGGCGCACTAACAGAGGCGGTTGTGGTCAATCGTATCAACTACTGAACTGAGGTCTAGCAGGATAAGCACAAAGATGAGTCCACTGTCAGAGGCCATAAGAAGATTATTTGTAACCTTCACGAAAGCTGTTTCTGTGCTGTGATGAGCTCTGAAACCGGACTGAAACTCTTCAAATAAGCCATTCCTTTGCAGATGATCAGTTAGTTGTTGCTCTTGGGACAAAAGGAAGGTTGGAGATCGCCCTATAATTAGCTAAGACCGCTCAGTCAAGTGATGGCTATTTAAGTAATAGTTTTAACTACTGCCAACTTGAAGGTCTGTGGTATGTAGCTAATTAATAGTGATAGGTTGATCATTACTATAATAGTTGTTTTCTTTGGTTGCCTCCCCAATCAGACCAGTAATGACATGTTTAGCAAGTGGTGTCCAAAAATGATGTGGGCTTTATAAATGATTGGGAAATTTTCTACAGAAAACCCAGTCTTGTTAGGAGAGAAAACATCTATCCCACTTTGGATCGAGCAGCTCATGGATGGGCTTCATTTCTAGAGATCTGGCCAATTTTATAAACCACTCCCCCAAAATGTGACTATCCAAAGTTGGGACCAGGAAGCAGAGTTGCAATCTTACACACCTCTCATCACTGGCTGTGTAGACTTAGAGACTGTGTCAGCTCCCAAACAGACAAAAAACAAACCAAAACTGATACTGAAAACAAAAAAAATATTTATACATAAAAATATTTGTTGTTGTCTGTTGTCCATTCTCACTCAGAGTTGATGATTTCTCTGCCTTTTTATCTGATTTAGAGTTTAGGTCAGATAAAATAATTATTATAGGTGGTCTTAACACCCAAGTAGATACTAAAAATGAGCGTCAACATGACATTTAATCTATTATTAGACTCAATTGGGTTATTTTCAAAATGTTAAAGAGCCCACCAAGAAGTAACAAGACTAGAGTTCAGGTAGCTGCTCTGCACTGTTGCCACATGGCATTGAAGAAGACAACAGTGGATGAATTATATCTTTAAACTTAAACCCTCTGGAACACAAGCTTGGAGTAATCAGGACCCTACAACACCGGGCAGAAAATGTTCCCTCTAAGCCAGAAGTGAAAAGGGGGTAAAACACACATGTAAAGAAAGCTCTTAAAACATGTGGTTCTCCTAACTGGGCTTTCAACAAATCAGCAAAGATGCACAGAACAGAAGGTCAGACACAACTAGGGAGAATCAGGACAAGCAGAACAATTTTGTCATCTCTTATGTAGCAGGTTTATCAGAGAAACTCAGGAGAGTCTTCTCCAAGCATGACATCCCAGTGTACTTCAGACCCAGCCTCACACTCAGACAAAAACTGATTCATTCCAAGGACAAAACTCCCATACACAACCTTAACAATGTAGTGTATGCTGTACAGTGCAGCAATACTCAGACCTCTACAATGAAGAAACCAAACAGCCACTCCATAAATGCATGGCACAACATAGAAGAGCCACCTTGATGGGACAAGACTCAGCTGTCCATCTGCATCTAAAGGACAAAGATCGCTCTTTTGAAGATGCCAATGTTCCCATTTTGGACAGAGAAGACAGATGGTTTGAATGAGGAGTGAAAGAAGCCATCTATGTTCACTGTAAATGACCTTCTTTGAACAGAGGCGGTGCCTTACAACACCAACTGTCTGCCATCTATAATCCAGTTTCGAGATCCCTTCCCAGACGCCTAAACGCCCACTCACATCCTGGGCCATTTGACCTCAGGAAATCACATGATAGGTTGGGGCTAGATCTCACAATGGATTCACCTGAAACCCTGATTGTGGCCCATACCTGTTTTCAGACCTTGGCTCGTGTGATTAGGTAGAGGATAAACAGGGGGTCCACGAAATGTGTAATTACATTTGCATCATGGTTACTTTTGCAATGCTTAAATTCCAGCAAATAAAAAAAACACGCAAAATAACAACTACAAAGCAGTTGAACACCCTGTTGAGTCAGCACTATGATATAGAAATTTACTTACTTGTGTCAACCTCTGTGACCACAATGGGTTTAGAAAACTGTATTCGAAAGCCCCAGGGATATTCTCCTGTCCCTTTGCTGATCTTAACAGTCCTCTCTCGAACTGGAAGATGTTTGAAGATGATGAAAGAGATGTTTAACAAGAGCAGCAAAATGTACATATGCACAGCAGGTAAAAAAAGGTATTGAACTCATCACCAATTTTCTAGGTAAATATCCAATGTACACAATCAAACCAAATATGTATATAAATTAATTTATGTGTAATAATGAGAAAATGACACAAAATCGTCATTTTAATAGCACTCTAGTTTTTACACAGTCATACTCACTATTTACAATTCACACCCCAACGCATACACCCAACGGGCCACGTTCAACACTGACAAGCAGAGATAGGAGCAGGCAGGTCTTCATACACCCGTGTTTCCTGCACCTTGTCTGGGGCAGAGGTTGGCTGGTGTTCCAGGGTCAAGCCAACTGCATCCCAGGGTTGCTGTTGGCTCTGGGGATCATCCATTCATCTGCACTTCGGAGGGCAGGGTGGATGTGGATGGTTATCTGTCATTGTGCAGCTTCATGAGCAACCACTGGTTGTTGCTGCCCCCACCCACAGGATATGGGCATTTGCTGGCTCTAGGGTGCCTGGCTGGGCGATTTGGTGTGATTGCTGACCTGCTGCCTTGGGGCTGTGGTCTGTGGTTGGCTTGGACATCTTTGTTGCATTGGGGATCCACCGATTGCGCCCAGGCCCCTTCCTCGGATTGTGCTGGGATGGCCGGCCTCTGCCAGGGTCAACTGCCTAGTGCCTCTGGTTATTTAGCGCTCCTGCCTTTTAGCTGTGGGCTTCCCTCTTCCTTAAACCGGCGGAAACACACTTTGGCCTTGGATTTTCAACACTCTTGGGGGACTGGGTGGGGTCTTCCCCTGTCTGTCTCTCGTCCCCAGGGGACGTTGTTGCAGTCTCTCACCCTCATTATCAAGTACGTTTCATGACAAACACCCATGCACAGGCACTCACATTCTTTCTTTCTCTCTCTGTTTCACACAGACACACACACGCAAAATTGTATGTTCTTCTTGGCAAAGCAAATGTGTTTGGCACAACAAAGCATTTAGATCATGAATCTGGTTGCTAAAACTTCCAGACAGGACAGGTTACTAAAAAGAAAGAAATATATTTACTTAGAGAATTGTTAGTTTGTTCAATACTTATTTTACCCGCTGTATGTACACTACCGGTCAAACGTTTTAGAGCACCCCAATTTTTCCAGTTTTCTACTGAAAATTATGCAGTTTAATGCCTCATTGCACTCTGAAATGAAAGCATATTACAAATAAGCAATGCAAAGCACAGAAATCGTGGAATCAATTTATAGACCGAAATGTATTCTAAACTTTTGACTCATCAAAGTAGCCACCTTTGGCAGATATAACAGCTGAACATACCCGTGGCATTCTTTCTACAATAGCAATCAAATATTCTTCAAAACGTTCTTCCCATATCTGTTGCAGAAGTTCCCATAAATGTGTGGCACTTGTAGGTTGCTTTGTTTTCGCTCTTCTGTCCAGTTCATCCCAAACTAGCTTGATGGATAGTAAGTCTGGAGACTGTGCTGGCCATGTTTTCAAGCTTACCATCATGTTCTTTTTTCCTGAGTTAGTTCTGGCATTGCTTGGACTTTTGGGCGATTATCTTGCTGTAGGAGGCGCTCTTGACCAACTAGGCGCATATCAGACGGTACTGCATGGTGCTGCAGAATGCTGTGGTAGCCGTTTTGGTTCAGGGTGCCTCTCACTCTGTACAAGTCACCACCCACTGATCCAGCAGAACAGCCCCAGACCATCACACTTCCTCCTCCACATTTGACAGTTGATGCCACACAATGTGTAACCATCCCTTTGCTTACTTGACAGCATCCAAAGATTCCTTGTGATGAACCAAAGATTTCAAATTTTGATTCATCAGTCCACTTTCCAGTCTTCTGTAGTCCAGTGGCAGCGTTTCATGGCCCAGGCAAGCCTCTTTGTTTTATTCTGACGTCTTAGCGAGGGCTTTCTTTCTGCAACTTGTCCTGTCAAACCTACAACTTGAAGGTTTTCTTCACAGTTGAAACTGAGAATTGCTTACTACAGTTACTATTAAGCTGTGCTTGAAGCTGTTGTCCTGTGTGCCGCAAGCTGTTAACTCTCAGAAACCAGTTCTCTGATTCAGTTGTGGCTTTGCATCTGTCAGACCTCTTCCTGTCAGAGTTTGCCCCAGTTTATGAGTGCCACTGTACTCACTGACACCTTGACTTTCTTTGCAATTTATCGGTAGGAAGACGTACATTTTTAAGTGTTATGCTGGTGTGTCTCTCTTCCATTGTCAATGTTGTTTTTTGCACTGTTTTTTTTTTTTAGCAACACACTACTTTCTGCAGTACAGTGCTGTTCAACTGATGCTGACGAGGGTACAGTACCACAGTGTGTTCCTACACTGCTGTTATGCAGACAGAGGGGGTTGTAAGTAATCCAGAAAAGTTGGAACACCTGTAGGAATTAGTTGCACCACCTTTCAAGGCTTGATCAACCTCCATTGCTGCTGGACAGCTGTACTTTTTTCAGTTTTGGGTAACCTTACCTTTTTTTTTAACCTCTGGCAGTTCACCACGTACCTTTGTACCATTTCAAGCTATTCATTGGAGTAGAACTACTTGAACTGCAATAAATAACTGGAAAAATTGGGGTGTTCTAAAACCTTTGACTGGTAGTGCTAAATTAAATTCACAGTAATTCAGTACTAAATGACCTGTTACTGTTGTCAAATTAAATAAAGTTAACTTTTTTGTAAAAACACAAAAGCTACAGCTTACTTGAGACGGCACAAGTTCTGGTGGTTAGGCTGGTACGAATTCCCCCAGAGCCTACATTATCTCCTTGAAAAATCCATGCTGATGAGTGGAATGTTTCTGTATAAAAGCCCCTGTCTTCATTTTCTTGAAATGCTATGTCCATAGAACGCGTGTCCTCTGACACTAGCAAAACAAAGAAAGACACAAATCAAACAAACAAACCACTAAACAGCACAATTCATTACATATAGATGCATTTCTATATCTGCAGTTGTCAAATCAGCAAAGAAGTCTAAGGAGCTTGGAAAGAAAGCGACTTAAGGGTTTGAATACCTGTCCACCATTTGGTTGTATAAAACTGAAGAAACCTCGCAGATGAGACGTGAAACATCTTCACAAAACTTAAAGTCCAGTCACTTTTTATGGATAATAAACAGATAATACAGCACTCTGCTTGCACCACTTACTGGACTGGCAGATCAAATTGAATCACTAAACTTACTCTTTATGACATTTTTTCCCTGACATTTGTTCAAGCTTTCCATCAAAGTCACCTGATTCCTCTGTGATGTCACTGGTGATTGAGCTTCCTCCAACAGAGGTCCACTGCTTGCTCTCTTTGAAGAGCTTTCGCCTTTTAGCCAAGTGTTCAGAGCCACTTGTTTCCGAATCTTTATGAACCACAGGCTTCAGATGCTCCTTGATCTCTAAAGAAGCTGGGAATGGTCATGAAGAATCACAAATAGGTGAGTTTTACATAACTAATTGGCTGAAACAAATTTAAATGAATATGAATTGAAATAACTTACATTTAGATACAATCTGTTTTTCGGTCCTGTTAGTTTTACTAAGCGTCTCTTTTGCAAGGACCTCTGTGTCTTTAAAATCTTTTACTGGACCTGATGATATGCTTGCAGGTTGTCTTGAATTTTCTGTGTCGAGTTCCAGATAATCTGTCCCCTCATTTATCAGTGGGAGAATAGGGTCGGTACCTTCCGTGTTTTCACTAGTTGGTTTAGGTTTAATGTCCTCTGTCACCTCATTTAAGTTTAATGATTCTACATGTAAGTCCTGCAAGAGGGACATGCATGGGTCGTCCACAGCATTTCTAAAATCCCTCTTTAGACAACTATCCAGGGATAATTGTGAGTCCCTCTGCAAGAGACTTGGCTCAAATGCGCCATCTGTTATTGTCTGAACTGAGAACTTGCTATATCCGGGTAAAAAAGAGACTGAATCCTTCTGGTTTGCGTTTTTAACCTCATTGTTTGCAGATAGTATTTCTGGGTGACTCTGTAGCATATGTTCCTCTGAGCCACTGCAGGATGGAGGGATGACTTGTATAGAAAAGGCTCTTCGAGTTAGCTCTTCTGTAAGGGGCTCTGGACTGTGATATTCTCCTTCTCCAAATTCTTGTTCAAATCCACTGTCTGCTACTTCACATTGATCAACAGTATATTCACAATCGTCAGTGTCTAGACTTTCCATATCCTTATAAATGCTCAAGTTAGTATCATGTTGACTGTTGAAGTCATGTCTTTGACAGTGTTCAGTGTTCATGATGATTTCAGGATTAATCTCAGAACCAGTCACATAGAATGGACTGAGAAATGGCTGTGCTCTGTCATGGCTGTCTAGAATTTCCGAGACTTGTTTTAAACTCCCTTTGGTTTGTGAAAATGTATCATTTTCTAATCCAAATGCAGATAACCTGTCATCGCCCTTTTCAGTCCTCTCCAGCCTCTCTGTCTGGAGGGGAAGTGAGCACATGACCAAAGAGGAAAAAGATTCTCTGTAATGTAGCTGGAGATCTTCTTGCATCAGTCCTAGACCCTGTGACATCCCAGGAAATGTTTGACGTCTTTTCTTGGGTAATGAACATACTTTGTGTTCGACGGTGGCAATACTATTATTTCTAATCCAGGATTTTCTTTTCTGACTATTGATGAAGTCTTTCATGAAGCTAGACCTGTTGGTAGACATCAAGGGTCTCGTGAACACAGGGTCATAATTGTCAGATTGTGATAACTCATCAAAAGAAGGTGGCAGCCCCCCTCTTTCTTCTTCTTGTGCACAATATAGACATTTAAGTTCCTCAGTGGAGGTCAAATGCAAGTCTCCTCGTTTATCAACAGCTGGACTAGAAGTGTTGATTCTACAAGAAGCTAAGTCTTGCGTCAGACCTTCTAAACTATTGTTTTTAATATCTGCAAACTCTTGGGGTGGGGGGATGTGCCAGAACTCATCACCAGAACTGAGACTTGTATGAAAACTTTGCCTCTTTCCTTGAGGTTTAATATTTAACAGCAGCGGTGGGCTTGATAGATGATCTGCCAGTTTAAAGTCTCCCGATCCTTGTTGTTTGTCATCACTACAGCATTGACTGCAGTCTGGACTGTCCCATATATTTGCAGATCTGGCACATTTTGAATCACAATAAGGCTCAGTTTGTTTACTTGTGGTTCCAGTGTGATCTTTGTCATTATTGTTGTGATTTTTTTCCTCATCAGTGACATTATCCAATGGTTGTTCAGAAGACTCATTGTCTGGCATCCATGTCTCCTCACATTTGCTCTTAAAAACCTCAGTACTGGACCAGCTTTTATTCATGAAAACAAGTGTGGTCTTGTTGCCAGATGTATTAAGCTGAAGTTTTAAATGTGATCCAGTGCAGTTAATATTCAGGATGTTAGTAACTGGAATTGGTGAGTGGATTTGATTTTCAGATAAGGGTTCTTGTGACTGCTGAAACGTAATATTTGGTGATGAATCTCCTGTTACAGAAACTGAGGTTACTATTTTCACTCCGTTCTTCTCGTCCGTTGTTGTTTTGGTATAAATACTCTTTTGGTGTGCAAATGAATTCAAGTGATAATCTTGCTTAAATCTTTTCTCCTTGGGTTCAGGATTGTTGTATTTTTCCTCATCTTCAGATCTTGACAGTACATTTTCCTTTCGAAAAGAGTCTGTTTCTCCCTTTTCAACAATGTCATCTTTGGTGCAGACAGTGCTTTTGTTCTGCTTTTTAAAGATGTATGGTGAGATACTCTCTGAAAGAAAAAGCAAAATAGTGAAATAATTATATTAGAGGATGTTTGACAGTACAAGTATTATAGTGCTTACTCATAGTTTGTTCTGGTTTCTTTCTAATATTGTAGGCCCTTTACTGTAACAATATAAAGCTCCTAAATTCAAATGTTGTTGTGAGTTAGTGCTACATAAATAAAATGATATAACACAATTTTCCCAACACTACAAAGTTACTTTGGAACTGTTGAATTTCATTCCGGGGTTGCTTGATTGTTGGATACCTTGTGCATTGAGGTTTAAGTACTGATCAATACTTTTGCTTGTTTATTTTAACTTTTTTCTCCATAAAGTTAAAAGCCCATTAGGATTCAACATTATACTAGTTATGCCATAAAACCCACTATTATGAAGCTGTTATTAGTCCTCTACCAGTCTCAAGAAGTACTTGCACATTGTATGCACGTGTGGGGAAAAATGTGATTCAGCTAAGCACAAGATTAACCGCACTGCGTCCTCCCAAGCTCCAACTCACGTTTGTTGCTGCTGGAGCTCTTCCTCCTCTTGCTATTTCTCCTCCTCCCCCTCTTGCTCATTCTGAAATCCACCACAGTCTCACATCCGCTGGGAAACGTAACACTGAACGAAGACGAACAAGTGTTGTATTTTTTATGGGTATATGTACACATTTTGGCTCAATATTTTTTACACTGACATGAAATCAATTATTAAAGAAACAGAAAATGTAAATCATTAAGATGCTTAATTCTCAGTATTTATCACCATTTTTTAAAAATACAAACACTAGTAATTATTGAAATGTCTAATCTCTGTTGAACAAACTGATACAAAAGGAAAAATTATAACCTGGCAATATCCAGTTATGTACAGAAAGTTTATGCACTGGTACATAATCCTGTGCAACTCAGTTAACATGTGCATCAAACAGTTTCCTGCTTAAGGGGCTGGTCAGAAGCAAACAAAACAAAACAAAAAAACCTCCTTTTGTCTGAATGAGCACCATCTATAAACAATTAAAACATCAAATTGTGTTAACAACTTAGAGCTGACACCTGGTTTTGTTTTGTTTTGTTTTGTTTTTCTGAGAAAGACAAGAGATGATTTTCAATAAAAGACAATAATGTCAGTAAAGTCAGACATGTTACTTATTCAAATGTGAAAATTAGAGCTGTTAGGTTACTATGTTTAATGTTAGAAAGCTTTGCTCTATAGGGATCATGTTGACCAAGTAAACTTATTTCCACAATTTCTTTTAAAAATAGAAAAACATCTGACTTACCTATTGATGTGATATCCTAATGACTGCTATCAAACCTTTATGTGGTAGACATGAAAAGATAGACAGACAGCCGGCAAATAGCTGCTTCTTTTCCACTGTCTACATTGTCTGCGTCTCTCAGACTGTTCCAGTTCTTATTGTTTCTATTCTTGATACTAAGCAGCTTATTACGCTTAATCTTGTCAGCCACTGATGATGCAGTACTAAGCCTGCTTATTCAGCTATACTTTTTCACTGGTCAATGAAAGGAGATGAAGCACATGATGCACATTTTTTCCTACATGTTTAAAAAGCATTCACCCCCATCTCTCTCTGTCCTTTTTTCACAATACCAACTGTGAATAACTACCTCCCTTTTGCTCAACAATTCCGGCAATTATTTACTTTCTCTTAATGTTTATATTACACTTTGCAGAGCCAAAACAAAATGTTGAGTTTCACTAAAAAGACTATTGCCTTTTTGATGAAGGTGCTAAACCTCATAAGTATGGATGCCTCTAAAGAGAAATAGGATCATAACAGAACAGTTATATTAGCAGGAGTCATGTAGGACATTAGTTGTAATTAAAAGAATTTTAAATTCAATTCTGAATTTCAACAAAGGTCAACAAGAATGGTGACAATAGACCTTAGTTGCTGCATTCTAAACAAACTGAAGATGGGCTACAGATTTTAGATCAGTTGGAGAGAAAGGAACCAGGTCAGAGCAGCTTCCACTTCGGGTAAGGAGACCAGACAATACAAGCATGCAACCTTTGCTTTTTACTTTATAAAACATTCCAAAAGGTAAATCTGGCTTCCTTACACAGACATGGAATTAATGGGGTTAGGTTAATTGGTTATTCTAAGTGTCCAAAGGTGTGAATGTGAGTGTGAATAATTGGCTGTCTCTCTTTGTTAGCCCTGGGTCAGATTAGTGACCTGTCTGGGGTGTACCCTGCCTCTCATCCTATTGTAGCCCCCCGTGACCTTGAAGGATAATCAGAAGAGAATGGATCGATGGCTGGAAATATGGAGCCTTCGTCACACACAAAGGTTAATTATGAAATTCCTCAGGATCCACAGGTTTACAATTCTGTTTAGATTATGTGTTTCCCTTAGGCAGTTGTAGATGAAGCTCTCTCTGTCAATGAAGCCAGATGACAGAGACCAATTACTTAAAGTGCAGGAATGTCTTAAAGACATTATACCTGACTTACCTCTAATCTCCTTCTTCTAAATTTAAATAAAACTGTCACAGTTTGGCAGGGCAAACCGTGGGGGTGTAGGGAAGGAGGACCCAGGCGCGGAGCTCTGTGTGTAAACAGTGTGTTTATTTACAGTGTAAGGAAACCAACAACAATAAATCCCCGTGCTCTCCCGTGACTTCCGTGTCGTGCCCTCCTTGTGCTCTCTGCTCCTGTGTGTCTGCACTCGCTGCTCTCCCGGCTTCCCACGTTTCTCCTGCAGGAAACAATAGCGGCAGCTGTCAGGACACTTAACTATAGCAGGCATGCACTCAAGGACTAAACCTAAACTGGATTAGTAACGTGGAGTCTCACGCAATGATCCCGCGTCGGTGGGAGCTCCATCAGTCTCCTAAATGGCTCCCCCGACGAGCCTGATCAGCAGCAGGTGTGTGTGGGGCGTCAGGCGTGGCCAATCCTCTAGCAGGACCACGCCCATCGGGCCTGCAGGTGCTTGACATCCACACACATATATACGCACACATACACACACACACACGCCTACACATACAATAAGTGGAACACCGAACAGAAGCATAGAATTACAAATACATATCACAATATAATTCATAACTGCTCGGGGACCCTGGGTCGCTCCGACCCAGGACCCTGACAAAAACTGAAATTATTGTAGTCTGCCCTAAAAATATTAGAAATATTATGTCTAACCAGATGCTTAATCTGGATAGAATTACTTCCAGTAGCAAGCTTATCCAGCTCCCTATTTAAATGGAGAGCTGGTTCTGGACCTTGCTGTATTTGGGGATGCCTGGTCAAAATTCAACATTATTAAACAAACACTGTAGGACTGATTTCTTGATTTTGCGCAAGAAAACATCCTGTCTCAGAGTGATGATCAAAAACTAGTTCATGCATTTATTATTTATAGACTGGAATATTGTAATTTAATATAATCAGCCTGTCCTAAAACCAGACTACAGGACCTAACAAAAGCAGGGAGAATAACTAAGAAGAAGAGTAGAAGGTAAGATAACAAACTCAAGGGTACTGTTACGGATTCAAATATTGAGGAGGGATACAGGAGGAAAACCCAAAATAACCACACTGGTCCGGCCGGGTCAAGTCAAACGATGATTTAATGAACACACGCGTGGGAGATGGACACCATACATCAAACAGCATCAGATCTCAATACAAACTCCACACACTCATTGTTTTATGAAAATCAGGGTATTAGAACGCCCCCTCATGCGTACAGATAGTACAATACAGTCAATATTGACAACTTTAGACACATCAAGAAAAACATTCTCTTCGTCTCGAGGACAGACACTGGCTCCAGCGCCTCTCCTTGGAGCGGACTGTCCCCTACGGAGACACAACATTACAGCTGCAAGGTTTTCCAAATGATCAAGTTGACCTGTATATAATACGCTGAGTCAGGGATACAATATTAAATGCATGTTGGTTTAATGAACTACCATTACTTAAAAACTTAATAAAAAGATATAACTGAATAAAAAATCACAAAGTATCACATAATATCAGTGTTATGTAAGCGCGTGCAACCTCCTGGGCCCAAAGTCATCTCACACCATGGATCAGCCAGTCATAGCGCTGACTGAAGTTTTTGACCCTTATTACCTCGGGCACAACTCTATAATAAGCAACAAACTGCCATATGTATAAGGTGATCATGTTTACACCTGCAAAGAGAGATCATATAATTATTCTGACACCTGTAAATAAAAGATTAACACCAGGTTATAACAATCACTGTAATACAAAGGTTAAATGTAATGTCAATAGCTTCAATCAATGTTTAATGCAATGCTTATTAAATGATTCTGATATAATGATGATGATTCTGCTAAAAATGAAGTAAACCACCCCTTTTCACCCGACAGTACTATGGAAGCAATATCGAACTCATAAGACTTAATATAAATCTTGAACATGATATATTAAAAGGAAAACATAATTACTGGGCCGGTAGTACCCAAAATCCACCAATCCTTCTCTGCTCCTTTGCGATAACCATCTCTCACCAGCTCAGAGTGCAGCTGTTGCTTTGCTGATGTGCCCGTCTCCTCTGCCTTCTTGTAGCTACTCCTTGACAAATTAGGCACCGAACCTTTTAGATATTACCATGAGCTACTGTTAGAGTGCCTTGTCTTCAGATTTCAAATAATATGTTGGGCTCCCTGGCCTAAGTTGTTGTTTTCAATAAATTGCATGCTCAAAAAAATGTTTTGTCTCACTCCCATTTCTTCTTGTTACATGTTGAAGCTCTACTTGGAACATTGTTAAGATCCAATGCTCCAAAATATGATTATTTTTTGTTGTTGTTGTTGCCATTTTTCAGGTGGCCTTACATTTTTGGTTGGGACTGTATCTACTTCCCACTTGTCCACTTGATCTGGGTAGCTGTGGCTTAGGAGATAGAGCAGGCGGGGTGCTCTGTTTCGGGAAGCAGTGCCAATTAGGAGGGTGGTACATCTGTCAGAAATAAATAACTACCTATCCTCTGATAGTAAGTGTGGATCCATAGACAAGAGTGTGACAAGATGCCCAGCGATGAGCTTGGCAGAGAGCGCTCCACAACCAGCCATAAAGAAGTGAAGGACAAGATTGTGGATATGCGTGGGAAATAAAAACTGAGTGGGGAACTTTGTGTTCTCCCATGTCTTTACTGGGGAGTACTAAAGATTGCAGGGCAACTGCTACTCTCCGTCATTCTTGCAAAAGGTGATCAATCTGAATCAAAATGCTCAAAAGGAGTCATTATGTTTGTTTCCTACTGTTACCAGTTTGCTCAAGTTGGCAAAAAACAAAGGAGAGTCCACACACACACTTTTCCCAGTTTATTTAATTGAACAGGCAGCAAATTGTTAAAGTGTTAGGTATCATTAGTGCATGGACGAGGGTAAGTACATGCAAGGTGTTGAATAAGGATGCAAGAACCAAAAGATAGCCTAACAAACCAGCACAATGGTGGAGCGGTAGATGGCGCCCAGAGAGAGCGAATAAACCAAGAGCAGGCTTTTTGCCCTTGGCCACTTCTGATGACCCACACAAGCTGTCAGGTTTATATTGTTGATTGTCATTTATGCTTAGAAATATTTACTCATATATGCTTAGAGGTGTATGATCAATGTCATGTTGGTAGAGGGTTTAGGGAAGTCGTTTATGGGGTCACACTCTGACCCCCCCCCCCCCCCCACACACACACACACACACACACACACGCATACTTACACAACATACACTTTGTGTGTATGACGTCATATGTTAATGAGCCTATGTATATTCATGTAACCTCAATAAAAGTGCAGTGTTATGGGGGAGCGGACGAGAGCAACTGGAGTCAAGTGTTTGTCCAGTTCTCTCCCGTGCACGAGAAACATAAAGAACTTTGCCTACTCGTGTCTTGTTTTGCTGTGTAGTTAAATTGTCTTGAAGGTTCCAGCGAATAGGTTTATGCTACAAACCCATCTTTAATTGGATCCCTGGAGTCGACATTCACCGAGGGGATAAGAGACACGCTGAAAGACTGACGTCAGCCAGGATGATGAATGACGATCGATGGGATATACTACACGCTAAGCAACACCGAGTAAGTTTAAAGAGTCCAACTCTACGTCCACACGTACACGGGTATTTATGAAAACGGAGATTTTCCATTTTCGTTTTAAAAAATAATCCCGTCCACACGTAAAGGCAGAAATAAAGGAAAACGCTGCTAGGAACATGCCAAAGCAACAGGTGGCGATATATTCCTAACCTTGCAGAAATGTTGGCCAATCAGAAGTCTAGAAGCCTCGGTGGGAAAAAGTAAACAAAGCTGGGGCATAGAAGCAGAACCGAGTGTGTGTGGAGGGACAGTAACTGTGGCTGTGTCCCATTTCAGGGTCTGCACGCTTGAAGTACGCATTTTAAGTGCGGTTACGTCACCGCCACGCGACGACGGCTGTCCCAATTCGAAGTGTACTCCAAATGCGCCGTCGATTTCCCCAAATATCAAGCGTGGTCCGGTGCACGCTTCGTGGTCCCATATATCCCACAATTCATAGCGCGGCGGTGAGTGTGGATAATTTTGCCGCAAGAAGGGAGCGGCCGAAGAGTGAACTGTCAAAAGTAAGTACTGAATATGACGTCACTTATTCATGTGCGAATGTTTAATAATGAAGAACATTAAAACATTGCTGTTGGCCACATGTCGGCAAAGTTATGTGACACTAGTGATGTTTGTACTTTCAGCATTAACTTGGTTTTACAGCCTCTACTTTTAAATATACATATAGTCGACCTTAATCTTACAGAGAATCTGATGATTTTATGGATAATTAAAGTCAGTCATATATCCACAAACACAACAAGCTGAAAGTCAGTGATATATATATATATATATATATATATATATATATATATCATAATAATCTGACAATACTATAATATTGGCCATATTATATTTACATTACCATAGTGAGATGACTTTAGTCTCATGAACAACATTAACTAATTATTATTTACTAGCTAATCTTAAATGACTGTTCAGTACAGAAATGAAGCCCAACAATCATGTTTTACGGTCCTGTGGATCAGCCTCAGATACTCAACTAATCAAAGTGATGTCAGAACAAAAATGAATGGCCAACAAAACATTTTTCTCCTTCATTTCTGTCAAACAAAGCTGTATGTAACGTGTCTCGCGGTTAGTATCATGGTTGCTAGGCAACCTGAACAGCGCGATGAAGCATAGACCGTCCCATTTCACAAGCCTCTCACTTCCGCACTTCTCGTACTTATAGTACGCACGGTACGTAGTACGCCTAGTGCGCGTACTTCAAGCGTGCAGACCCTGAAATGGGACACAGCCCTAGTATGCACCGTATGTAGTAGCATAGTGCACGTAGCCCCAGCCTATAACTGTACGTCTTCGCCGCTTAGTGGGGCTAAAATTCGCCGTCTACGTCCACACGTACCCAGGTATTTTTTAAAACGCAGATTTTTCTATGTGTTTGCACCTTTCGTCCACAAGTAAATGGCGTTTTTGGTCACTGAAAACGGAGATTTTTAAAAACTCCGGCCAGGGTGGATATTTTTGAAAACTCCGTTGTTGCATTTAGTGTGGACGAGAAAAACGTCAAAGGTGTGCGCATTTTTTGACGTCACACTGTGTGCCACGTTCTGCCGTATTTTGCGGCAAAATTATCCACACCCACCGCCGCGCTATGAATTGTGGGATATATGGGACCACGAAGCGTGCACCGGACCACGCTTGATATTTGGGGAAATTGACGGCGCATTTGGAGTATGTATTTGAAGTACACTTCGAATTGGGACAGCCGTCGTCACGTGGCGGTGACGTAACCGCACTTAAAATGCGTACTTCAAGCGTGCAGACCCTGAAATGGGACACAGCGTAGAAGTACTAGAAGTGCGGAAGTGAGAGGCGTGTGAAATGGCACGGTCTAGCCTTCGTCGCGCTGTTCAGGTTGCCTAGCAACCATGATACTAACCGCGAGAAACATTTCACACAGCATCGTGTGACATAAATGAAGGAGAAAAATGTTTTGTTGGTCATTAATTTTTGTTCTGACATCACTTTGATTAGTTGAGTATCTGAGGCTGAGACCACAGGACTGTAAAACATGATAGTTGGGCTTCATTTCTGTACTGAACAGTCATTTCAAGATTAGTTAGTAAATAACAATTAGCTAATGTTGTTCATGAGACTAAAATCATCTCACTGTAAATATAATATGGCCAACATTATATTATTGTCAGATTATTATGAGATATATATCAAAGATTCAAGTTGCAGTTATTTATATTTCCTATCACCTTAAATCTTCACTCAAAGACAAGTATCTGTGACAGTGTATATATAGGTGTATTATATATAAGAGACAAATATTGTTCGTTTAATATGTTGCCATTACTAAATTTGGCTCAATGCTTACATATATGTGTAAAAAGAAAATGAACGAGCTGTGATAACTGTTTCTGATAAAATGAAGAGTAGACTGATATATTAAATATTCCTGTATTGAGTGAGAAAATCATACCATGTCATAACTGCTTTAAGTCATACAGAATAGATATCAGAGCCTTAAACAGGCTGACTTCTGCTAAATGGGTCAAACTGGGCAGAAAGTATACAAACACATAACATCCTTATAGAATATGATGTAGCACTATAGATCAACTTACCTCAGAATATATAAAGCATATAAACAATTACAGCAATAGGATGCAACAAACACAGCAGAACTACTAATCCAAAATACTCAAAGCTTCATAGAACTGAAACAAACATTTATTTTTAGGTCCATTCTGCTGCTGATACATACTTTAGGTTTCTGAATATTAAACTTGTTGCTGCCTTTCATAGTGTGTAACTTGAAGGCCCTGAGTACTTTCTCCCACACTGAAAACACTGGAATGATAAAATTATTTGAACATTACCTAATAAGACTGATTCAGGACAGACAATTAGTTATTCTAAACTTTTCTAGCAGTCCTTCACAAACAGGGAACAGTCTGTCTATTCTCTTCATCTGTCAGCTGCTGCTGACTCTTCCTCCTCCTCTTCCTCACACACTCCTGAGTTTGTCCTGGTGGATCATCAGGGGTGCAAAGCCTCACAGATGATGTGCAGCAGTGAGTCCCTCAGTCTGTCCTCACTCTGGACACTTGCAGTTGTCACATGGAAATCAAATGTGTGATAAGCTGCAGGATTCAAACACAAGTGTAACTTATGAACGTATGTAACGTATGAACTAACATGTTCATACTTTTATTCCACAATCAGAGAGAAAGAAACAGAGAGAGAGTGCAGGACAGACAGACAGGTGAGAGTCTTAGGTGTATACACTGCTACAAACAGGAGGATTTAGTGTTTGTGTTATTACGAGTGCTAAACAACAAGAGTTCCCAGATGGTACAGCAGACACATGTGTGACTGCTGTGATTAAAGCATCTTTCTTTCAGCTTAACGAGTGAACCGTCAGCTCGTTCAAACACACGTTAAAGTCCATTTGGCTCGACACCACCGAACAGAGGCAGCAATATAACATAGCTAACATTAACAGTGCAGTGAGTCCTGCTTGCGCCGTGATATTCAGGACTGCAAACCGAGCAGCATCACTGACTTTCAGCCTGTTGTGTTTGTGGATATATGACTGACTTTAATTATCCACAAAATCATCACATTCTCTGTAAGATTAAGGTCGACTATTGTATTATTATATTTTAAAGGCTTTAAAAGCAAGTAAAAGCTGAACGTACAAACATCGCTAATGTCACATAACTTTGCCGACATGTGGCCAACAGTAATGTTTTAATGTTCCTCATTATTAAACATTTGCACATAAATGAGTGACATAATATTCAGTACTTGTTGTGTCTTCACTGCTTATGAAGAAATCGCCTTGGAGTCGTCATACAGATTCTTTTATTCCGTAAATATAGAACAGCGCATCCACGCAACTGTAAACTGCTAAGCTAGCACATGAACACACACAGCCGGCGTACCTATCTACATCCGGTGATTTCAAAATAAAAGTTCGAACATTACATCAAATGAACAAAAACGCTTCTCGGGTAGTGAGACTATAATAAGATATAAACAATATACTTCTAAGTTTCAATATGCTATGCTGCTGTATGTGTATTCTAAACATTTTTTATTTATTTTTTCAAACATTTCAACACTCTTTTTAGTTTCTGCTGCATAAGTGTCTCTTTTTTCTTTTCCCTTTTTTTTTGGGGGGGGGGGGGGGGTGGTTACAAATCAAGGACCTGCCTTGGCTTGATGGCACGGCTGAATCTGGTGCGAGGGCAGGGTTCAGTCATTGTAGTTGGAGTGTGGTGGGGAGACCTGGTCTCTGGAACAATGTCTTGAGTGGTTTGCGTGTCATCACAAATGCCAGTTTGTGTGGGAGTGCGTGGCGAGGTGTCCTGGGCGCTGACAAGGTGTCGGCGATTGCGTCTCAGGAGTTGACCATCGCCTGTTTTGATGTGATAGCTGCGTGGTGTCTCTGCTGGTTTGACAATAGTGGCTGGCTGCCATGTCCCATCTTCTTGTTGGTAGCGTATTAGTGCACCAGCCCGCGGTGTCGGCAGGGGTCGGGCGGATGTGTCATAATGTCTTTTCTGACGGAGTTGACATTCCTCCCGTCTTTCTTGCACAAGGCTTTGTGGGGTGTCCTGAGGGCGGAGCTGTGTAGTTGTTGAGGGCAAAATGGAGCGCAATCTACGGCTCATGAGGATTTGGGCTGGGGATTTAAGGCCATCAACAGGTGTGTTCCTGTATTCCAGCAAGCTCAAGTAGGGATCCATCTTGTCCTGTTTTGCTTTTGTCAGAATACGTTTTGCAATTTGGACAGTCTTTTCAGCTAAGCCGTTGCTCTGGGGGTAACGTGGGCTTGATGTAATATGCTGGAATCCCCAGTGCTCTGCAAAACGTCTGAACTCTTGTGAGCTGTAACATGGTCCGTTGTCGCTTATGACTTTCTTCGGAATGCCATGTCTGGAGAATGTGGCTTTCATCTTGTGAATCACAGCTGCTGTGGTGATGTTTTGCAGGCACTCGAGTTCAAAGTATCTGCTTAAGTAGTCACAAATGACAATGTAGTTTTCAGAGTTCCATGAGAACAAATCGGTCCCCACAGTTTGCCATGGGTTCTCTGGGATTTCTTGAGACAGCATGGGCTCTTTTTGGTTCGAGCTGCGATGTGTTTGGCAGATGTCACATTTCATAACTGTCTGTTCAATCTGTTTGCTCATGCCTGGCCAGAACATTATGTCTCGTGCCCTGTGTTTGCTCTTTTCGACTCCAAAATGTCCCGTGTGTATTCGTTGCAGCATGTCTTTTCTCAGTGAGTGCAGAATTATTATTCTTTCACCTTTCAGGAGAAGTCCATCTGCCTCAGTGATTTCATCACGATGGTTCCAGTACTCACTGACAAGTTCTGGGCATTTTTTGCGTGTCTCTGGCCAGCCTGACCAGATGATGCATTTGAGGGTAGAGAGCTGTTCGTCTTGGGCCGTGGCAGTTTTGATGCATTCCAGTTTCTCTGTGCTCACTGGTGCTGTCCGGATGATTGTATGTACCTGTGTTTCCTCACTTAGTGAGCTGTCACTGTCGTCTATTGACTTTCTTGATAGCGTGTCTGCTACTGGGATCTCTTTTCCAGGCCTGTGGACAAGTGTTATGCTGTACTTCTGAAGAGCAAGCAGCATACGTTGTAGTCGAGGTGGCGCCAAGGCTAGCGGTTTGCATAGTATACTTTCCAGTGGCTTGTGATCCGACTCAACTGTAATATGACGTCCGTAGATGTAGTCATGAAATCTTTTACAGCCATAGAGGACGGCGTAGAGTTCTTTCTCTATTTGGGCGTAGTTTTGCTCTGTTTTGTTAAGCAGTTTTGAAGCGTATGTGACTGGCCTTCCTTCTTGCATGACTGTTGCACCCAGGCCATTTTTAGATGCGTCTACTTGTAGAGTTACTTCCTTTTGAGGGTTGAAATATGCAAGCGCTGGCCCTGGTTCGGCAGTAAGGGTGTCTTTGATTTGCTGGAAAGCACGCGTGTGTTCTTCTTCCCATTTGAACGGCATGTCTTGGCGCAGCAGCAGTCTGAGTGGTGCGCTCATTTCTGCCAGGTTTGGGGCAAATCTGGCGAGATAATTCACCATGCCGAGGATTGTTTCCAGCTCTGCAGCGTTTTCTGGAGGTTTCATGTTTTTGATAGCTTTTACCTTGAGTGGGTCTGGTTTCAGTCCGTTGGTTGTGAGCTTATGTCCGAAAAAACTCAACTCTGTAACACAGATGCGGCACTTTTTTGGATTGAGTTTTAAACCTCTCTCTCTTGTGCGGTTGAGCATGGCTTTGAGGTTCTTGTCGTGTTCCTCTTTTGTTTTTCCGAACACAATGATGTCGTCAACGATGCCTGCCACTCCTTCCAGGCCTTCATATGTCTCGTCAATCCTCCTCTGGAACTCATCTTGAGCAGACACAATGCCAAAGGGGAGTCTGAGGAAACGGTATCTGCCGAAGATTGTGTTGAATGTATTCAAAAAGGATGACTCTTCACTTAGCTTGATGGCCCAATAGCCGGAACGTGCGTCGAGGATGCTGAAAAAGTTTGCACCTGTAAGCTTGTGTGTCACATCCTCAAGAGTTGGGAGTGGATAGTGTGGTCTCATTATGGCTTTATTTAGAGGTCTTGGGTCCAGGCACAGCCGGAGTTTGGGTCTTTTTGGGTTCTCACAGATTACCAGAGCATTGACCCATTTGGTGGGCTCTGTGACTTTTTGGATAATCTTGTCTCTTTCCATATTGTCCAGCTCTGATTTGACCCGATCTCTGAGGGCAAAAGGCACTCTTCCTGGTGGGCACATGACTGGTGCGACAGTCGGGTCCACGGTGAAACTGCACTCGCCTTGGAATTCCCCAATGCCTTTGAAAACATCAGAATATTCGCTCATGATGTCTGGTGCTTTGGTGGGCTGCCCTGCTTCCATGCTCTCCGTTACTGCGTACACAACCTTAATGAGTCCGAGGGCTTTGCATGCTCTGAAGCCTAATATTGGTGGGCCGATGCAGTCAACAACATGAAACGTCTGTTCTGATTTTCGGTCTTTGTATCTGCTAATCAACTCACAGTGTCTGTTGACTTTGAGCGGGTGGCCCCCATAGCCAAACAGTTTGTCCTTGTCCTCCCTGAGTGGAGTTTGTAGCATTTGGAAAGTGTTGGCTGTATCTGGCGAATATAGGGTTAGCTTCCGGCGTGAGGTAGCTAACCCTATATTCCCTATATATCCTATATAACCCTATATATTGTGAAGCCGTTGTAATACGTTTGTAGCACCTTAGCTTCGTCTTCTGTTAGGTTCCACGTATTACTTATATCTCGTCCTTTGTCTCCAATCCACAAAAGTAGGAAGCTGCACTTTTGTTCCTCTGACTTGTCTTTGAGTGGTCCAGAAAACATTAGCTCCACATGCTGTTTGAAGCGGCGCCAGGCGTCGGGTAGGTTGGACGAGTCCCAGTCCATTCTCGGGGCTGGTACACCGTAGGCCTCCATTTTCTTCCTTCCTTCCATCTATTTTTTCGAGTGGGTCCGCTGAGAAGTTACTCACTCTGACACCATGTTGTGTCTTCACTGCTTATGAAGAAATCGCCTCGGAGTCGTCATACAGATTCTTTTATTCCGTAAATATAGAACAGCGCATCCACGCAACTGTAAACTGCTAAGCTAGCACATGAACACACAGCCGGCGTACCTATCTACATCCGGTGATTTCAAAATAAAAGTTCGAACATTACAGTACTTACTTTTCACAGTTTACTCTTCGGCCGCTCCGCTTCTGCCGTCTGTGGCAGAATTATCCACATCGACTGCCGCGCTATGAATTGTGGGATATGTTGGGCCACGAAGTCTACACCGCCACAGCCTTAAAATTCAGGGAAATGAAGGACGCATTTGAGGGCCGCATTTCGAGCAGCCTTTGAATTGGGACAGCCTTAGGCGCGCCACTGTGACGTAATCGGCCTTAAAATGCAGCCTTTAAGGCTGCAGACCCTGAATTGGGATACAGCCCCAGTCCCAGTGCACTTGTTAGCATGTTTTGGTTCGTGCAACTGGTCCGTCGGGTTATTGTCTCCCCAGAAACATTTCCGTTGTGTCTTGTGTGCTTTTGCAGCGTTTTTCTTTTTGCAGCGTTTTTCTTTTTGCAAGTGTTTTCTGAAGTTGCAGTCCGTTTCTCCTCTCAGGGCCACTGTAGGAAGAGAAGTTTATGATGGAATTCGCTCCTGGCAGCGCAAAGTATTTAGAATATTGGCACAAAAAATATGATTTTGGGTGTAAACTGCTTGCTGGAAAATGTTAGAAGTTTTCAGAAAACTTGTGTTTATCAGCCAACAACAACTACAATCTTTCTGCTTTTAAGAAAGGAGAGTTCAAAAAACGGAGAGAGAGATGTGTGTTGGTTAAGCAGTGGTGATAATAATGAAAATGTTTTAGTTTGTCACTTTCAGATGAAAAGCAGACCTGAATCAATTTTCCACATGCAGCGGTCAGAAGAAAGTTATAGGTTAACATCATTGGAAACGTTCAAGCCAAGTTTCTGGCTGAATTGTTTACAGCGCCATATGTCCCTCAACCTCACAAGCGAGCTCTCACTCCTCCCTGAAGACAAGGAATGCAGTTCCAAAGAGCAATAACGTGGCAGATAAAGAGACAGCAGCAAAGTCCTGAGCAAAGAGACCCAGCAAGCAGCAGCAGTGTGGACAAACAGCATCGGAGAACAAGAGCAAACCCATCATCCTGACTGATTGGATGAATGGCACTGTGTTTCTAACAAGCTGCAAATTCACTGTGCATGTGAAGAGGACTTTTGAGAAGACCTGAGGAGACTGTTGGAGTTTGACATTTGCCACTTTTGGAGTAAAATAGCAAGAGACAGTGAAGAACACAGGACAAAGCTGAAAGAGAACTGCCTGCTATTGGACCGTTGAAGGGGAGTGAGAGGAGTAGGTGAGATATCACAGGGTGCTTCTGAAAGTAAACAAGGAATACAGATCATTATTAACAGAATGTCCTAAAAACTCCCCCAAAAGCCTTCAGTTAATCCAAACTGCTGCAGCAAGAGTATTGACAAGAACTAGAAAGAGAGAGCATATTTCTCCAATCTCGGCTTCCCTTCATTGGCTTCCTGTTAACTCCAGAATTGAATTCAAAATCCTGCTCCTCACATACAAGGTCTTAAATAATCAGGCCCCATCTTATCTTAATGACCTTGTAGTACCATATCACCCTATTAGGGCACTTTGCTGTCACACTGCAGGCTTACTTGTTGTTCCTAGAGTATTTAAAAGTAGAATGGGAGGGAGAGCCTTCAGTTTTCAGGCCCCTCTTCTGTGGAACCAGCTTCCAGTTTGGATTCGGGAGACAGACACTATCTCTACTTTTAAGATTCTGCTTCAAACTTTCCTTTTTCCTAAAGTATATAGTTAGGGCTGCCCTTAGTTATGCTGCAATAGGTGTAGGCTGCTGGGGGATTCCCATAATTTACTGAGTATTTCTTCTTCAGTCACCTTCCTCACTCACTATGTGTTAATAGACCTCTCTATTAGTCCGATTTGAAGTTGACTGTCTCACTACAAATCTATCCGACTTTCCATGTTTCACAGCTTAAGCCAGTGGTCTCAAGTCCCGCCATTACCTCTGGCCTCTGCCATTTCACATATTCCTGAATATTCATTTCAGCATGATCTCCTTTTAACTCAGTCCATAGAAACTTTTTCTCGTCATGAGTCTGTCCTTGTCAATCAGAATATACTTAATGTAACTTAAAGTCAGTTAACACTGATGGTTAGCGTGATGGATGCCAGCAAGCTTCCCCTGGTACTGTTCCTTGAACACACTGCTCCACCCTTCCCTTGCAGCTACAAGCCACACCGCAGGATGACTAAGGATGACTTTGCTTAGTCATCCAGACCAAACACTGAAGGCTTTTCTCCCCCACACAAGATCTGGGCTGTGTGCCATGTGTGCATTCTCCTTTGGCACAAAAAATCCCAGCAAAGAAGAACACACACACACACCCTAAATCACAGTAAAATGTCAGGAGATCAAAACTCAGGTATAACATTTTATTACTAAGGTAAAATGTCTTGATGCATGCTGCATCATCCAGGTAAGTGAATCCCAAAAGGTTGATAATGTTCATCTGGACGTAGCATTTTCAGTGGTAAAAATGTTTTGTCACTCATCCAAGTGACTTCTTCTGTCTCAGCTGACTGCAGGTTTCCCCAATCTTATAAACAGTACATTTGCATAATGACTGAAACCAGTCCATGGAATGAACAATGGGCTGTGAGGTCAGTTCCAGGGACCCAGGGTCCATGAGCTGTGTGGACTCATATTATATTACATGTGTTTTTGCTGCACTGTGCTGCTGTTCCTGTGTTCCCATGTTTGTAGGGCTGATAGGCTGGGTGACAGGCATCTTCAGGCCTGGTGGGTGTGGCCCTGCCAGGTGGCTGACCAAACCTGAAGATCATGCCACGCACCTGCAGCTGCTCAGCCTTGTTGGGGGAGAAACTCATTGTGTGAAACTCCATGTAATTTTTCTAGTGAGCCAAGTTTAGTGAGTGTATGCCTGCTGTAGTTAAGTATCCTGACAGCTGCCTATGTTATCCATCCACCCCCCAGGAGGCAGCAAGCACGGGGTGTGCGGACACACAAGTGGAGAACACGAAGCACGGACTTCGGGAGCAGAACACACGACATGGGAGTGCATGGGGATTTATTGTGTAATATTTACAGCACTGTAAATAAACGCACCCCCACGGCCTGCCACCACAGACTATGACACAACCAATGATCAATGACCACTGATCAATGGCCATGAGTACCGTTCACAGAGAATTGAAGAATGGCTGCAATCACAGCATTGTAAGATGGTGAAAGATGAACGCCTCCTCAATTCAGAGATGGTCTTTCCCTTTTCACATAAATGGCCTCCTTGACTCCGCGCTCAAACCAGCGTTCCTCCCTGTCCAGGATGTGTACATCCTCAACATTGAAAGTGTGTCCAATGGCCTGTAGGTGTAAATAGACTGTGGAGTCCTGGCCGGACAAGTTAGCTCTTCTGTGTTGTGCCATCCGCTTCTTCAGAAGTTGTTTGGTGTCCCTGATGCATATGTCATGGCAATCATCCTGGCACTGGAGGTGTGGTCCTAAAGCTGTAAAACAGCCTGTTTTCAATAAATTGCAAGCTCAATAAAATGTTTTGTCTCACTCCCATTTCTTCTTGTTGCATGCTGAAACTCTACTTGGAACCTTGTTAAGATCCAACCACTTGAGTGAATGTTTGCCACTTTATTAAATGATCTTAAACTTTTAATCGGGACTGTACTTTTGTGTGCATAAACTCATCAGCTAACACATCTGCTTTTTCAGCTTCTATCTCAAGCCTATGGATCTGCAGCCAGAGATCATAATCTGCTTCACACAGCTTATCCTTCTCCTGTGTCTCCTACTGTAAACAAACTTCAAGTTTTGCATCACTGCTAGGTCCATTGGATTCTTGAAAGAAAGGCTTAAAGCGAGGCAGGGTTGCTGGAGCTGCATTGAGCTTGATTTGGGCACCTGGAGGTGTAGCAAGTACAGCATGGTGCTCAGTTCTATCAAGTGAAACAAGATAAGAACTGCTTCCAGGAGGAGCTGAAGCTTCCTGAAAGGAGACATCGATCACAGTCACAGCAGGGTCAATACAGACATCGAACTCGATTAGTCTTTCCAGCAACACCTGCTTACTGTGTTTTGTTTTGTTTTGTTTTTTTACACCATATTTTGGTATTGAAAGTTTGTAGTGATCACAAATACTTGGTCCCAACCTATCATAAGATTGTGTTGTCTATATAATGTCTTCTTTATTTTATCTATTGACAAAAAAAAACAAAAACAAAGTCACACGCAAACACAGAAAGGCACGTGATTAAACATGTTAATCGTCAAAATTATTTATTAATCAAATTGATATGTGTATTTTTTCCACACAAACAAAAAGAAGTTCAAAGCAACACAGAAGTACCCTGATATTTCATTGAACTCTCACATGATATTAAACAGAAGCTGAACACCCAGCTCTGTAGAGTGGCCAATCATACTGAAGCAGTGCACTTCATATTTTTGGCCACCAGATGTCACCAAAGAGGACTTTGTTGAAAAGCTTCAAGTAATGAACCCTTTTTTTTTTTCGATACAATGCTTCAGAAAACTTCATTTGGCTATCACTAGTTTCTAGCAGTTGTTGCTAGAAACTATATTGTCGCATGTATACAGGGTAGCCACAGTTACCTGTCCAGCCTTCCACCACAAACACTATTCACATACAGAAAGTGCGAAACAAAAGAGAGTAAGATGCAGCCACAGCTGGTCAAGCTGCCCTTTTGTAATGATCCCTGGGGTGTGATTGACCTACATGATCAGCCAATAGATGCATACTAATTAAATTTGAATTTGAGTGGGAGTACTCTAGCAAGCCATTCAATTAATTTCAATTCAATTTTATTTATATAATGGCAAATCCCAACAACTGCTGGGGTTGAGAGAAGGAAGACAGGACAAAGACACACTGTGGAAGAGAGCCAGAGATAATAACTAATAACTAACAGTTAAATGCAGAGAGGTGCCTAAACACATGAGTGAAAGCAGGATTTTGAATTCAATTCTGGATTTAACACAGAGCCAATGAAGGGGAGCCAATATAGGGAAAATATGCTTTCTCTTTCTAGTCCATGTCAGTACTCCTGCTACAGAATTTTGGATTAACTGGAGGCTTTAATTTAGTGAGGTATTTTATTGATAATCTAAGTAAAAATCTAGTTTGGAACTTTGTTTTGAAGGGCTTTTTTTTTCAATAAAAATTGGCTGCTGAGTCCTTGATAACTATTTTGGTTGTTTGTTCTTTATTCTGTTCGACTGAATTTTCAGTTCAATTGAACTCTTGGAGTACTGTCAGCTTCTTTGGTCAGTGTGCATTACTGTTATGGGTTGCGTCCTTCTCCCATATACTCTTCCAGTAGTGTTTTGTCTCCAGCTTTGGTGGGGCTGTTCTCATTCCCCTGACAATGGTAGTATACCTCAGATGGTTCTGTGGAGCACAGCTGGTTTCTCCTGCCTCCTAGCTCCCTGGTATACCTCTTCAAGCAGATGGCCAAGGCTATGAGTCTTTTTTGGCAGTTTCCAGGGCCTCAGGTATGGGCAGCTTGCTGTACTTCGTAGCTTACTATCAGAGCTGCACAAAGGTGCCTAACTTCCCTCTGCGCTACCTTGATCTTGGCCTCTAGTCTCCTTCTCCATGAAGGGTACTGGTCATTGTGGCTGTTCATCTTGTAGCCAAGCATCTCACTAATAACTGCTGCTGTGGTGTAGATGAGCTGTTTGGTTTCAGTGATAGTCACAGTAGGGGTTGGTTGGTGGGACCTCACGGTGGGCCTCCTGGACCAACAGTGCCACCACACCACCACAGTGGGAAATGGCTTTAGGTTTTATGGTGCATGAACCAATTCTGTAGGTTATTTTCAGATTAAAGAAAGTGAAGAAAAGTGCCCACTTTGCTGATAAGCAAAGGTTTTTATGATCTGTCCAAACTACCAGTGGATGATCTTTACCCTCCAGCCAATCTCTTGTTAATTTTTAGTGTCAGCTTTATGCATGCAGCTCCCTCCAACTTTGTAATTTCTCTCTGCAGGGGAAAAACAATCAGCTACAAAGAAGAGAGGCCCCAAAGCTGAAGATCTGTCTCCCATTCTGCTTTTAATTATCCTAGGAACAACAAGTAAGCCATCAGTCTGAAAGTGAGGTATCTATTGGGGTGATATAGTACTATGAGGTCTTTAAGATAAGAATTGATAAGAACTTAGCAATTCCAATTACACTATCACTATCGCTTATTGATTTAATTCCTTATCAGTTCTCTTATCCATTCTCATTGGCACCACTTTGAGTCATTGCCATCTCTGAGTAGCAGATATTACAATGGACATTACATTTTGTGCAAATTAATTGCATGCTGTGTGATCAAATATTTGTGCATGTTGGAGTTGTTTCCCATCTTTGTTGTGACATATTATGCATATTACACAGAACATTTTTCTTACATTATTTAATGACTCACAGGTTTGGATGGAGTTTGAATGGCAAATTCTGATTGCATTCTTATTATAACCAGGACAGATGAGAGAAGAGGAGATGAAGAGTGCAGCAGGTTGGTGAGACACCAAAAGAGCAGAAAAGGTGAAGAAGCGGTGAGCATCAAAAAGACTAGTAAGAGGGCACACAATTTAAAAGGAGCCATTATGGAACAATAAAAGCAGAAACTAAGAAGCCAGGGCTGGCAAAATTTGGGACTGTCTCACTCTCTTCTAAATAAATATGTCCTCAGGATTTCAATTTCTTTTTCTTGACGTTTTACTCATTCTGCTTAATATAAAAAACAGCAGCACACAATAACTCAAATTGCACTGATGGTTTATTTGAGTATCATTCTGTGACTTCAACCTTTTGGTATAATTTTGGACATTTTATTTATTAATTTTACTATGAAATATACTAAATAACTTTAAAAAGTTGCTGTTATCAAAAGGCCCACATTAGCAGATTTTAATATTCATGTGTCTATTGGATTAAAATGGATGCACTAGTCTTTATTCACCCCTTGCCTTGGTGAATCTGACAATGGAGTTCTGTTGATGATGGATGTCTTTCTCTAGTCACACAATCGCTAACCTCAAGGAGACCATACAACCTCAAGGAGAGCTCACTGACATAACACTGATCAGCTTTCTAGACTGGCCAAACTCTGATTTAATCAACTCTGAGTTTATTTTTTAAAATTCAGAATTTGTTGAGCATTCTTCTTGGAATAGGTCCCTATTTGTATTTTGCAATGTCATCAAAGCAGGGAAGGGTGTGGCTGCAGTTACTATTGTATTTGCGCCCTGACTTTAGCGTTTTAGGCTCTATTTTTCTAATTTAAGTAGTTCTTCAGCAGCAACAGCAGCTTCTGACTTAACTTATATCTGACGTATATCTAAGTCTGTAATCCATAAACTAAATGTTTCTGAGCATTCTACCGAGTATATAACACTATTGCAATGCCTGTAAGACTACAGACTGGTGGAAACAACCCGCTTCCTTTTTTGGTTGCTACCAGCTGCATCAAGTTCACTACAGTTAGTACATGTAACCACATTTACTTCCGCTTACTGTTCAAGTAAATATGTATGCTCCCTACAATTGTCAGAAAAAAAATCTAATGCAATAGTGGGAAATACACACTTTATCCTTGATTAATTATTATACCGCATATAATTAACAGAGCATGTGAACAGTGCCAGTTGTTTTTATTTTAAACGCGCAGCACACACATACACAAAACATCGACCTACTAGCAGTTGTCTATATTATTGTTTTTTGTACAAAGTGGTTGTTTGCGTTACAGCGCCATTGCTTTTATTTTGAAGGATATGATCTGATGCATGTGCCACACATCCCTTCTGACTTTGACGCCCGTGGGTCTGAGAACAGTGGCGTGTCAGGTTACAGGCGTGGCGCAGTTTGTTTCTGATCGTTTCGTAATTCATCACCACTAAGCAGGAAGTGCAGCCATGGCGCAGGGGCTCAGAGAAAGGTTTGAAAAATTTCTCCATGAAAAGAATCTGCTGACAGATGTCCTGGCAAAGGTGGAAGCAAAAACCGGAGTAAGCAGGACCTACATTGCTCTCGGTGAGTGTTGACGGGTGGAAAGAGAGGCAGGGGCTGTCCGCATCACTCAGGGACGCACAGATAAAATAAATAAAAGCCCAATGGACAGACTCACATTTAGCTGCAGTATCCTTTAGCCATAAGCTAACAAAAGAAATTGTGTTTATTTCACATCACCAGCTCGATACTATAAAAGTAGTCTCCATAATGTAGTTACTGGTTGTAACATAGGTATATAGGTATGATCCGGTTAATGTATTCGTGGGAAGAAAATCTTGACAAATGTGCTGTATGATTTGTTTCAGCTGTCATCGGTGTAATCGCAGTTTACTTGGTGTTTGGATACGGAGCCTCCCTGCTATGTAACCTCATCGGGTTTCTGTATCCAGCCTACATATCGTAAGTATATGTTGTTCTCAGAACACTTGGAAATGGCCTTAATCGCCTGTTATTTGCTCCTGTTGTTGTGCTTTCAAGTCACTGAATCTATAAAAAGGCCTGTGTTCATGTCAGCGCTAAGGACAACCTCCTTTAATCGAGATGACCACACCTGTGAGATTTATTTAGGGTATTGTAGCGCTTAAGCTCCAAAAGGATATAGGTCTGTAGGCTTACTTAATATTTAAGCTTCTCTTTTGTGCAAAGTTTTTAATTTTTGAGTGCGTTTGCCCTCCAGCAGTCTTTAATGATCATTTCCCGCAAACAAACAATGACAATAAAATACATGAGCACCTACAAAAATGTTAGTTTTAAGAAAAAGAACAATTTAAACATAAAAAAAATCACAAAGGGAGAACAATATAATATCCACAACTTCACCAAATAGTAAAACAGTGAACTGAGGATTATTAAACTGTAAGTCCCTATTAGTAAACGAATGATTCATTGATGGCATTTAATTTATTTATACTCAACTGGCTTATCTCAAAATGTAAAAGAACCAACCTAACCTGTTAATTACTCTCTAGATCTGGCATAGAAATTGAACATTTACCAGTATTACCAGAAAATCCAGTTTTGTCTGATTGTTTCCTAATAACATTTCAATTTACAATAAGTCATTACACAGCAGTGGGGAGTGGATTTCGTCACAGTAGGTGTTTCTCTCAAAGTGTTGTAATGAAGTTTAAGGATTTAAATTATCCACTGTTCTCTTCTTCAATGCCATGTGCCAGCATAGCGCAGAGCAGCTACCTGAACTCTACTCCCACAGAGGTCGATTTTAATAATTAATAATTTTACATCTTCACTGGGTACGACTCTAGATACTGTAGCTCCTCTAATAAAGAAATTCCACAATCACAAGTACATCTGCTGTGATGCTTAGACCTCTGATGAAGTCTCACAAGTGTCAGCTTTGTTTTTATAGCCCACATAGATATAAAAATACAGATATGTTCTGATAAATGATCAGAATATAATATTTCTGACTGTCTGAGTTGAAATTAAATTGAATTGAATCGAATGGGGACCTTGTGAATCGGAACCAAATCAGTTATTGAAATCAGTGACGATACCCATCCCTACTGCTGATTTGAGTCTTCCTTTTCAGAGTAGCTACAGTCGTTCGCAGTGAAGAGGCAATTAACTGAAGAAGCAGCAGCATTTAGGAAAACCAGTGTGGAGGGGCGTTCATTCACAGCTAGGTATTGTATTGGGGAAATTCACAATGTATGTGCTGGTTTTCCAAAGTAATTAACAGTCATAGCAGAACCTGCTTATTTTTTTGGCATTACTTGATTTATCTGCTGCTAATCTTAATACATCACTTTTTATGATTAATTGTATTACTCTGCTTCAAAAATTTGCCACTGTGAAAGGGACACAAGAGATGCAACAAAATATAAATGTGGTGCAAAAAAAGTGTCCAATCTAATACTGCAGTATAAAAATTATATAATATTATATTATTATATAGTTAGTCTTAGGTGCAAATCTCCAGGTACTGACAGGTAGGAGAGAATTAACGTGTCATTGGGAGACAACCAGTTCTTAATGAGTGACAATGCAAACACAGACTATTTTTTTAAACCAAGCAATCAACAGATTATTGACAACTAATATCTATTTTTAAAATTGTGATTATGCAGTCAAAGCAACATCACCATATGACCCCTGAGCCTAGGGCTGTGCGATATGACCAATATCTCATATCCCGATATAAGAATTCTATCGTCCTGATAATGATATAAATCACAAAAATGTAACATTTTCTGTAAAGTCTGTGAATCTCGGGCAGCTCATCTTGCGGGAAGTGTTTCCAGCTGCGCGTCATGTAGCTGCATGAAGCTATACATTTTTAGACATAAGTTGTAATGACCGCCGTTTTCCTTGTGAGTATTTATTACACGGTGTGCTGTGGGGGAAAGCCCGTTCTAACGTTTGAGTCTAAGGTTTATTTTTTAGCACCTGGCGGCTCTTTTTTAATTCTCATCCGTAAATAATCTGCTCTTTCACGTGATTCAATTTATTTTGAAAAGTCTCAACAGGATCTTGAGCTTTATTGTGAAAGGTTTATGTGGAACATAAACAAGCGGACACGCGAAGGTGTTACCGTCGTTGTTGTTAACCACAACCATAAAAACAGGGGCTTGTCTGTCCATAGTGTGGTTATATTAAATATAAGAGAAAGAGAGAACTTTAATAAATTAATATAGCCACTACTGTGACCATCAAAACGATGAAAAAATATTGCCGTAAACAGTTTATTTTGCTACACCATGAAACAAACGATAGCGTAAAATGAAACGATAGACATGTTTATATCGTCCGATATATATCGTTATATCGAACAGCCCTACCTGAGCCTGAATGTAGGGAATAAAACACACAACTTTATGGGAAAATGCTGAAAGCCTGCACATCTCAGATAAAACGCTATAGTAATTTTAAGGGGTTAAATCTTATATAGCTCTATCATCAGTGTAATTACAGTGGATTCTTTTGTCACACATAAGGTGACAAACAGATTTCCATCCCTCAGCGAAGGCCAGCAGCTTCCAGCCTCCAAATCACTGCATGTGCCCGGCTGTGATATTGATACAGTACTTGGTTCTCTTTGGAGGAATCGTTAAAAGTATTTAGGACATTTTGAATAGATCCCCAACAACAATGGCTGAAAAGAAGCCTGGAACAATCAGTTTCCACTGTGTTTTACAGATGGCTCTCTGTTGTAACCCTTTGCTCACCTTCTCCATACAAATTCAGGACACTTGAAAGACCTAGGGAGCACTTTAAAGAAATAAGAGCATTACAGTGGAAGTCTGGCCTCTACTATGCAAATATAAAGAAATGGGTGGCCCAGCTTTAAAGAAATGTAAAGGATCAATCAAAATATTAAGTTTTACAGAAAAAAAGCTGCTCATAACTCAATCAGAAGTCTGAACAAGTAAAAACCTAGCAAAAAAAAAAAGAAAAAAGATAACATACACACCTGATTTTGGATTTATGAGGATGTTTGTATGGAAGAATTTTTTTTAAATTTTCTTTTCTTTTAAATGGTACCTGTTTATTCGATTAGACTGAAATATATTTATCCATGTATTTTCTGTAAATAATTACAGCAAGCCAATTTTCTGCCTGTACAGAAATGTAATACTTCTATCTGTCTGCTCCACCTACTTTGGCTTTGTCAACCTTTAATTTACACCAAATAGTAATCTGGCTGCAATTTACCAAATTATAGCTACCAAAAACTTTACTTCTCTCTTTTAGGAAGTAGTAACACTGACTATGAATACTGACCATTTTCTAATTTGTGCTGTTATTTAAGGAAATTATAAGGAGATGCTGCCATGTCATGAAGAAAAAGTTTTAAAAAAGGGTTTGGATGGAAATGCACTGTCAACGTCCCAACACTTATCCAATTTGGGGTCACAGGGAGCTGCAGTCTGTCTTAGCTGTTATGGGATAAGAGGCAGGGTACCAGTCCATCACAGGCCCAACACTGAGACAGGCCCAGTTTTGAACCAGGAACTTTCTTTAATGTGAGGTGACTTTTTATCAATTATTGCCGTAGTTAGCCCTTAATTAGCCCCTGGCTTCTAGCTTTTTGGTTTAACATCTGCTAACACAGGGGAACATAGATAGATATAGATGGTCCAAGTGTTGATCTATTTTCATTTGACCCATGGAAATAATTCATCAAAACAGGGTATCACCAATGTAAGGATTTGCCTTTTTTTAAGCAATTCTTGCACAGAGTTACAAAAATGTTTAATGGGCTACTAATCTAAGGCAGTTGGAAAGAAAAGCAACCCGACTACTTTGAGATTCTTGAAGAAGCTTCAGCTCTCATCCAAGACTCTTCAGTTCTGAAGCTTCATCAGTTCTGGGAACTGAAAGATTACCATGATCTGGATGACTGAAAACCTACACAGATTTATCATCTATTAATTGTAAACTAAACTTCATCTATAAAGTTAGTGGATTTCCCCTGTGACTTACAAAGAAAGCATTTAAAAGTTTTAAAACAGTTCTTATCATTGTGATATTATCTAGTAAAATCTCAAGGCTAATAGTACATGCAGTCAGCATAGTGTCACATGTTGGCCTGCTGCCGTCACTATGAATGTTTTTCTTGTCTCAAGATTTTTGAGAAACAGCTTGATAGAAAGTGCCCAGAATTGTGACCAGAATTGAGTCTGATGTAGTATAACATTTGATACATTTTTATTAATCTTAAGATATCAGTATTTTCTCAAGTCAAAATTATGGATGTTACATTATTTGGTACAAGAGAAGAAAAGAGTAATAACGTTAAACAATAAGCTCAGAGTGGAGCTAATAATCTGCATAGGTTTATTTGTACAAACATATGTTATCTTCACTGTAACTCGTCTGTTTATAACAGGTTATTTTGTCCTGACATTGTAAATCTTATTTGAAATGACTCATTATTTCGACACTAAACTGAAATCTCTAGAGCTAGCAGCTCTTTAAAAGTTAAGCCATTACTTGCAACATGGTTGCCTGGGTATTTGCGTGATTATTTCTTAGTTGTGTAACAGTGTTTCTCTGCAATAAATTATATGGTGTTGGAAATCCTGTCTATTTACCTTTAAATAGTACTACATTTTTAAGGAAAATGCATTTGTGGGTTGAGCAGCAGAGTTAAAAAAGTTTGGTTGGTTGATTGATTAGCGAGGATTAGAATTGGAAAAGGCTGTAGTTCAGGCTGTCTACTACTGTGAATACTGTGAATCCCAAATTACTGCCTATGGCAGGTGACACCTTGCAAGTGGAGCATGGTAGCTGTGCTTCATTTTAATAATTTTAAATGGCAATGAAATGTCTAAATTAGACAAAATCTGTATCAACAGCATGATCAAAATGTTGTAGCTTCTGTTTCATCACTGTAAAGTTCTGGTGCTTTTCAATAATAGAATAAAAAAAAAAAGAGGAACCCCTCATTTGTGTGATAAATTCTTAATGGTGTTGTTGTTGTGATGTATAAATGTATGAATTCTGTGAACACCTCACCATGCACGTTTTCACCAAATGGCCATATAGTCTAAGTGAGTTAAAGTATTAATGACATATAATGGATGTGTTGGTACTACTGGAGGAAAATGAAAATTCATGACCCATTGATTAACAGGCCGATTTCTGTGTATTCATCCTATGGATTCACAAGGTGGTATTGTCTGTTCAATTTATTATTGATGCTTGAATACATGCTGCATATTGAAAGCAGGATATAAGCTTGATCCATGTGCACATTCATGGTCCTTACAGAACAGTGCTTACAGGTAAGTGTAAAAGAAGTACCAAACATGTCTTTGTTCTTCCCAGGATTAAGGCCATTGAAAGTGCCACCAAAGATGATGATACTAAGTGGCTGACCTACTGGGTGGTGTATGGAGTCTTCAGTGTGGCAGAGTTTTTTGCTGACATCTTCCTTTCCTGGTTCCCATTCTATTATATTGGAAAGGTAATCCAGTTGGTCTCTGTGCCTGTCCTTATTATTTTAATTAGTGTTAAAACCTTTATTAATTAAAAAGAAAAAACTCAGGGTTAAATCTCACCTGTATGTGTTTGATCTTAGAGTAAACAAAGCTCCTTATTCTGGGGGTCTGTTTTACCAGCAGCCAGTAGGCCTAATGTAAAGGGGCTATGTTGGCTTTAGGGGATGTGTGATATGCAATATTTGATCATCTTCAAGCTTGCAGAGAGAGTTGGACAAAAGTCCAAAAGAAACTGCCTAAAAGACCAAGCTAAAGGCCTTTGCTGTGCAGCCATTGTTTCTCCAGGCTACAGTAAACAAGCTCCTGGCACTTACATTGATAAGGCATTACATTTTGACCACTGACAGGTGAAGTAAATAACACGGAGAATCTCTTGGGAGCAAATAAAAATTTTGCCCTTGAAGTTGATCTGTTACAAGGATTTGAGCGAGTTTGACAAAGGCCAAATTGGGATGGCTAGACAACTATGTCAAAGTATCTACAAAACTGCAGCTCTTGTAGGATGTACCCAGTCTGCAGTTGTCAGTGTCGATCAAAAATGGTTCAAGGACAGAACAGTAGTGAACCAGCAACAGGGTCATGAGCAATGTTCCCTCTAATTTTTCATGTGTCTGAGCGAGCACACAAACTCCCTGAGCGGCCCCTTGGACCACTGTGAGCAACAGCAGACGTGTGCACTGTGGTCACGCCAGCATCAAATCCATCCAAGTTACATTGTTTATTAAAATAATCAAATTACAGCATTTACATTTATGTTAGACTACTTTTAATTAACTGCTTTAGCCCACTTACAATGAAAATTAAAAAAAAATCTTGTTCATGACCTGTGTAGTATCTTAACACTATTGGAAGTAAAAATAACTTGAACTCCAATTTTGAAAACACAACTTCCTTTTTTTTTAAATTAATTTTTTTTTATATATATATAAAGCTCTGACTTGTATTATAAGTCTGTGGTCTGGGAGAGAGGCCTGTAACTCTCTGTCAGCAAAATACAATATATAATGACCAATGTTGGGCAATTAATTATATAGTTACTTCTTCAAAAAAGTAACTGAGTTATGCAAACAACAAAGTTTTTTGCAGCTGTTTACCTAAAAATGCAGCCAAGGCGTTTTTTTAAATAAACATTTCAAACTATTTACAGAACAATCAGCTGTTCTGCATCAAATTTGATGCCACACAAATTATTTGTGCCACTTCAAAAAATAATTTCTGTCCACTATGAGATGAACGAGAACAACAGCCTGATACCTGCAGGCCTGACAACAGGAGATGTATCACTGCTGTAACACCTGTAACATTCAGCAGTCGCCTAATTGTTCTGACACACACAAGGAAACTATTGACTACACTACACACTAACTACACAAGATTTGCACTAAACGTTGCAAATCTCTCACATCTCAAAACACCGCCGTCACTCCTAAAACTTCCCTCCTTCCTAAACAATTAAATGCCATGTTGCCATATCATTTTTTGATTGGTCAACATGGTACATTTTTTGACCAATAAGAAAGGGTGGGTTTTTTTTTGGTTTTGTCTTTGCTCACAGGTGGAGAGTGCTTTCGAGCGTTTTCCTTATAAAACGCCGTTTTACCGTTTCTCCCCGCAGTAAATATAAACAACAATAGTATTCAGGAAGGAAACCAAACATTGCAGATATTTTTATCATAACTCTGGTTTTACGTGGCCTATCAACACAATTTAAAAACTGGTATAAAGTCCAGACTTTTTCCGTCAATTGTTCCGTCTGTCCTGCTCACATCTCCAATGGTTGTACACGTTGTCATTAACATGGCTTCACTCCACATCAGCCACGCCGCTTTGCTAGCTAAAACACCGGTGTCGGCACATAAGGAGGCTGTCATAGCCTGTCAACGATGTTGATTAGCTGCGTATATACGAATGTGAATCGCATTATTGGCTGGACTATGAGCCAGTCACTTACTGGCTAACACTGCAAAACAGAATTATTAAGGTATTAATTTTAATTTCAATTCAGGTTTGATTTTTTTTTTTTGTGCGCAACGCAGATTTTCTGTGCGCAGAGACCGTGCCAGCAGTGCGCAATTGCGCACGCGCGCAGCTTAGAGGGAACATTGGTCACGAGCATCCAAGGCTCATTCATGCACGTGTAAAGGCTGGCCCATGTGGTCCAATTCAACAGATGAGTTTCTGTACCTGAAATTGCTATTAATGCTGGTCATGATAGGAGAGGGAAAAAAATGCTGGTTATGATAGAAAGCTGTCAGGATACGCAGTTTGTTGTGCATCGAGCTGCAAAGCCACAGACCAGTCAGGGTCATGTTGAATGTTGTCCGCTACCCAGTGCACCAGTAGTAGGGATGTGAGCATCATAACTGGACCACAGAGCAACGTAAGAAGGTGATTTGGCCTGAAAAATTGTATTTTCTTTTACATCACGTGGATGGCCTAGTGTGTGTGTATGTGTTGCTTACCTGGGGAACACCTGGCACCAGTATGCACTACAGGAAGAACGCAAGTTGACAGAGACAGAATTATCCTTTGGGCAATTCCCTGCTGGGAATCCTTGAGTCCCGAAATCCATGTGAATGTTACCATGACACATATCACCTACCTAAGCATTGTACGAGACCGTGTGCATCCTTTAATCGAAACGGTAGTCCCTGATGGGTGGGCCTCTTTCAGCAGGATAATGTACACTGCAACAAAGCAGAAATGTTTGGGAGCACAACAATGACTTTGAGGTGTTGACCTGGATTCAAAATTCCCCACATCCAGTCGGGCATCTGTAGAATGTAATGTGTAAACGAGCCCGATCCATGTAGGCCCCACCTCCCAACCTACAGGACTTAAAAGTTTTGTTACTAATATCATGCTGTCAGATACAACAAAATGATTACAGGGGTCTAGTGGAGTCCATGCCTCAATGACTCAGGGCCGGTTTGGCAGCAAAAGGGGGACCAGCAGTTTAGGCAGGTGGTCATAATGCCTGAAAGTTATATTATTATTATTGTGTTTAGTGCCAAATTCTATACCTGTTTTAATTTTTTGAGAGAAATTTTGTTTTTTTCCCCCAGTGTGTCTTCTTGGTGTGGTGTATGGCTCCAACTCCTTCTAATGGATCGGTGCAGATATATAACCGCATCATTCGACCATTCTTCCTCAAGAACGAAGCCAAGATTGATGATGTAGTGAATAACATCAAGGACAAGGCGTCAGAAGCTGCAGACAAGTTCAAGGATGAGGGTGACTAAATCATCATAATTGTGTAGCGTTTGCTAAAAGAGCCTAACTGATATATCAGATCCTATTTAAGATGCAATAAAAAAATGCCTTCAAGAGATTTAACTGTAGCTGCTCACATTCAGCTAGCTAAGCTCGGATAAGAGGTGAAACGTATTGAAGAAACTCAAAAAGTCTACTTGCCTTTCTTTTCAAGCTCCTTAGATATTAAACAGACTTAAACCTCCTAGCACCTGGTGCAGAGACCACTTTGTATTCATGTGAGTGTAATGCAAATAATGGTCTCTCTCTTACGAGAGGAATGCTTCCCACATTGCCTGGATAGGCAGCTACTAAACAGAGTATTTCCAGTTGTGAGAGCATCCCTGAAGTGAAACATGTTGTGTGCTAAATGTAAGAACAGCAAACCTCAGACAATACTCCAACTTGAGTTCTCTCTCTAGCTTGGGAGTAATTTTGTGAATTTGTATACATTTCAGCTATTTTTTAAAAAAAAAAATGCTGACTGCCAATAATACAGTCAACCAAAAACAGAAAAAGGATTGAAACATTTTCAGTAAAAAAAATACAGAAGATTTTCACATATCATCCACTGTACCAAACGTACACAACAACAGCACAACAAGGTCCAAATTCTCAAAACTAGGGGTGGGCCATAATTTAAAATAGTTTCATACTAGACATGTTTATATTTTGTAGTTGTAAATTAAAATTAAGTTGATCTTGGATGCCATTTTGCAGGTTTCTAAAGTCAAACATCTGCAGTACTGATGTACTAAGTTTCACTGACAGTGTCTTTGTATTTGTTTGTGATTTGTCCACAGCTAAGAAAGCCACAGCAAACCTCATATTTGAGGAGAAGAAGAGCTCCTAAGAATGAAGTATGTCCACAGTGCCAGCTCTGTAGCTGACTCATTGAAGAAATTTTGCCTTGAAAATGTCAGTTTTTACAGCACCCATTCAGAACACATCTGTAAGCTTCATGCCTGTGATATTAAATGTAAAACTGTAGCAGTCAAAGCCGCTCCATGTTTTGTTTTGTTTTTCTGGAAGGCTCTCAGTTTAACTGTATGGTAGTCCTGGTATGCTTCTTGAACCAAATAAAAACTACTTTACTAAAACCATTTCCTAATGTTAATGATCGTACAACAGATTTGATGGAGATTATTCAGTTTGCTGTTGAGGAGTTGATATGACTCAGGTCTTACTGACAACTCATGTACTTTGCTGTTCTTTTGTTTTTCCTTTATCGCTGCCTAAGTAATATTTGGTGCCAGTTTGATCAGCTCACTGAAAAGATGTTAACTTAACTAGTAAGAGACTTCAAATGGAACAAATTGTGTGTTTTATATCCCCTTAATGAAATGTTTTGAAAAAAAAGAAGGTTAAAACTATTCACTTTGGGCCTAATATATAGTGTAAATCCAGCTGGGATGTGAGGAGGTTGAACAGGTCACCTAATAATTGGAAGGTTGTTGGTTTGATCCCTGTCTGCTCCAGCCTGTATGCCAAATATCCTTGGGCAAGATAGTAACCCCAGGTTGCTTTATACTCTGATAAAGAGCACTTATGTAGGAAACGCATAGAGGGAAAAAAGTGCTTGTGTAAATGGGGTGAATGAGGACAGGTTCTGTAAATGCTTTAAGGTCTCAGTTAGACTAGAAAACTGCTATATAAGAACCAGTTCATTTACTAGTGTGTTTTTAGCTGTCCCTGTACAGGGATGTAAAAATACGACAATGATCATTTTTTAATATACAATGCTCACAAAAGGAACAGATTTTAATCTGTGCTCATCACAAGTACAGAAACAGCTTTAGTGAAGGTTACAAATGATTTTGTTATGGCCTCTGACGGTGGACTCATCTCTGTGCTTTTCCTGCTTGACCTCAGTGCAGCGTTCGATACTGTTGATCAAAATATCCTATTCGAGTGAGTAATAGACTCCAATTTGTTCATGTAAATGGAGAGTCCTCTTCATACACTAATGTTAATTATGGAGTTCCACAGGGTTCAGTACTAGGGCCAATTCTGTTTACATTATACATGCTTGCCTTAGGCAGTATCAACAAAAGGCATTGTGTACATTTTCACTCCTATGCAGATGACACACAGCTTTATCTATCCATGAAGCCAGAAAACACACACCAATTAGTTAAACTGCAGGAATGTCTTAAAGACATAAAGACCTGGATGGCCTCTAAATGTTCTGCTTCTAAATTTAGATAAAACAGGTTATTGTACTCGGCCCTGAAAATCTTAGAAATATGGTATCTAACTGGATTTTTACTCTGGATGGCATTACCTTGGCCTCCAGTAACGCTGTGAGGACCCTTGGAGTAATTTTTGACCAGGATATGTCCTTCAGTGCACATATTAAACAAATATTTACGACTACTTCTTCCATTTGTTCCATATCCACGCTGAGAAACTAGTTCCCATTGTATCTTAATGACCTTATAGTACCATATCACCACATTAGAGCACTTCACTGTCACACTACAGGCTTACTTGTTGTTCCTAGAGTATTTAAAAGTAGAATGGGAGGGAGAGCCTTCAGTTTTCAGGCCCCTCTTCTGTGGAACCAGCTTCCAGTTTGGATTTGGGAGACAGACACTATCTCTACTTTTAAGATTAGGCTTAAAACTTTCCTTTGTGTTAAAGCATATAGTTAGAGCTGGATCAGGTTACCCTGAATCCTCCCTTAGTTATGCTTCAATAGGTTTTTGCTCTGCTGGGGGATTCCCATGATACATTTAGTATTTCTTCTTCATTCACCCTTCTCACTCAAAATGTGTTAATAGACTCCTCTGCATTGAATCATGCTTGTTATTAATCTCTGGCTCTCTTGCAAAGCATGTCTTTTATCCCATCTTCCTTCTCTCACCCCAACTGGTCGCAGCAGATGGCTCCACCCCTCCCTGAGCCGTGTTCTGCTGGGAGTTTCTTCCTGTTAAAAGGGAGTTTTTTCTTCCCACTGTCGCTGAAGTGCTTGCTCATAGAGGGGTCTTATGATTGTTGTTTTTTCTCTCTGTATGTATTATTGTAAGGTCTACCTTACAATATAAAGCACCTCAAGGTGACTGCTTTTGTGATTTGGCGCTGTATAAATAAAACTGAATTGAATTCATCAGAGTGTAGCTTCAAGTCAATTAAACTTCTTGGTTATTTAGCTGGTCAGTTAAGGTGCAGAAGGGGTTGTTATTCAGTTTCAGCTGCTTTGATGTTAATGAAATTAACAATAGGTGCACTACAGGTAGAACAATGAAACGACCCCCAAAACAGGAATGGTGTTACAGGCCACTGACTTTTTACCACTTTTCTGTTTTTCACTAGTTTTGTTTTTTTGTAGAAGTCCAGAGTCCGGGTCACTACATGTAGCATGAGGCGAGACTTGGACCCCACAGGTTGCAAAGGTAGTTCGATTCCTCTAAGTTTGACTCCTCTCCTGGCTGTAGCTCAGGAGGTAGAGCAGGTCATCTACTGATCGAAGGTTAGTGGTTTGATGCTTCAATAAGATACCAGTGTGCTTTCTGATGCATCCATCGAAGTGAATGTTAGCTAGGAAGCACTGAAAAGCATAGAAGAAAGTGCTGAATGGGTGAGTGTGGCATGTTGTATAAAGTGCTTTGAGTGCTCCAGGAGAGTAGAAAAGCGCTATATAGGAATCAGTCCATTTACCAAAGCAACATGTGCCACTGCAATAAGGTTTGCTGAGATTAGTTACCCTAAGAGTAGTGGACTGGGCTATAGAAGGTCCTTGTATAGAATACTAGAACTGGCAGGTCCTACAGCTGTGGAGAACATTATGCTGCGTAACATCACTCATATTACATGACTGACCCACTGGTGGTGGGTCAGTCATGTTCTGGGGGAGAAATGAACAGACTTCTACTGGCCAGGCAATGGGACACTAACTGGATATCAGGATGAAGTCCTTGGATCCAGCGCTAGACCAACACTGGTGCAGTGGTACCCGACTTCCTCCTGGTGCACCACAATGCCCAGCCTCATGTGGCAAGAGTATGCAGGCAGTACCTGGAGGATGAAGGAATTGACACCATTGACTTCCCCCACACCTGACTTAAGGTCCAACAGAACACATCTGGGATATATCACGTCTTGGTCCATCTGACGCCACCAAGCTCAGTGATGCTCTGATCCAGGTCTGGGAGGTGATCCCCCAGGAAACCATCTGTTATGTTGTTAGGAGTATGCTCCAGTGTTGTTAGGCTTACATAAAAGTATACGGGGTCCATACTGAGTACCAGTTTAAGTTTGTACAACGAAATTCCAGCAAAATGGACTAGTCTGCCGCATAATTTTTTCATTCTTTGGGTTTCAGGTTGTATTTAAATTCAGCTATGTGTAGTTTGGTAATTTAAATTTCCATCAGTCACCATGACAGGCATCCATTCCTAAAGCAGTATTCAGTCCATATCAACATAGATATTAAGCAATTTTCCCCCCTATTGAGATTTGATATTTTCAAAGTGTTCATTTATTTTTTTGAGCAACGTCTTGTAATAGTGTGTTCCAAAAAAGGTTAACTTGCGGCAAAACCAAAAATGTAACACACTGTTGAGGTGGTAGGAGGGAGTACAGTGATTGATTTTAATGGCTTCATAAACAACTATATAAAACAGTCCATAAAAATTCATGCATTTTCAGTGTAAATTCTTTTGGAAATATAGAGAAAATTTATCTACAACAGAGCGAACTGTAACAGTGACTTCATTCAGTTGGGTGGTTCACCACAAATATACTTGGCTGCATAGAAAGATTATTATTGCCTACAAATAAACTATGAAAGGTAAAGGAAAAAAAAGTCATGTAAAAAGCATATTTTATTTAACATCTAACAGATGCTTCTATTTTCCAGACTGTGACAAGTCAGTTCCTGCCAACTCACTCATTTCACGACAGAGATCAAAGAACTAAGCACTAGTGAATGAACACTGGGTATGCTTAAAGAACTTTCCCTTTACCAAAAGTTACATTCTTAAAGAAATATACAGAAACTCATTTATAGAATGACAAAAAGCCTGAGTTGATGGGGTAAGCCAAGTCATAATAAATTCAAAGAGCCTGAGGAAAAAGACCATCGATTTACTATTTTACAAAAAATTTACAATAGTAGTATTTAAGGAAAACAAACATGATAGCTAAAAAAAAAAGGGAAAAAAAGAATCCAGGTGTTTTTTGTTTGTTTTTTTTACAGCTAAGATGTGTTATTAAATAATGCATGCCTTGTGTGGGGGAATTACAAAACAAATGCACACACAAAAAGAAAACTGCTGAGGAAATGACAAATGCTGTAAATGAGGTACTTCAGGTGGTGAGCCTGAGTCCAGACACCTTAAAAATCACCTTATAACATTATTCATGTGACAACCAACTTCTTGTTCAGTTAACACTTAAATAAGGTAGATAATCACATTAAGAATGATTGAGACACAGAGACAACTAACAGTCAAATACAGGATCCAGTGTCATAGGTTGGTGACATATGAGGCAGCACTCAGGGTCAATTGTGTCCATTTGTGTAAAAAAAACGTTTTATAAAATAACAAAAATTGTGGCGCATGCTGTTGAGCATACACGACACTACAGCTTTAAACTCTTAAATACAAAAATAAGCTTTGATTTATTTATTTTTCTAATCTGTTGCCTGCTTTGAGCCGCTCCCTGCCGGGTTCCCGAGATGAGCTGCTGCTGAAGCGAGGAGATGACAGTCATGCTGAACTGACTGATACGCAGTGCTTCAAACAGCTTCAGGTTGGAGTCCACAGTCTGTGTAAGGCATTTGCTGTGTTTCCGAGTTTATGGCTGCTACTTGCAGACCTGGGCAACTCCTGTTATGTTTTGCGGCTGCTCCAAATCTGCTCTGGTGTGCTCTTGTGGTCTGATGAGTAGTCAAAAGGTGAGCGGTGCCCCAGTGGTGACCGGGAGTCGTAGGGTGAGCGCTGCCCACTGGCTGAGCCTCGCTGCTCTGTCTGCCATTCTGAGTGGTAGCGGTAGGAAGAGCGGTGGTCTGAGTGATGATCCTTCATGTCCAGCCGGTGGTCTCGGCTACTGCGGAATTCCTCCAACTTCCTGTGCTTGCTGTCGTCATAGTATCTGCGCATACATACACATAAGTGTCAGAACACACTAAACAACACAAACGGCCACTTCTTTCACTATGACCTTAACTTCAGTCTCATTCCAATACAAATCAAAGCATTTTAGTGGTGTTTTCCACCTGGCTCTCTTCCTCCCTGAATTTGGAGGTCTTGCAAAAGCAATTCTGAATTCTTTAAAACCTACTTAATGAGAGCTCACTTGTAGAGCATTTCATGTTTGGGCCTTAAAGAACTTGTGCAGCCTGTAAAAATCAACTGAGGACATTTCTATCTCTGGAAGAAAAACTTTGAGCAGTTCTCATCCCTCACCTGTCCTGTTTGTCTCTATCCCTGCTGTCTGGTCTGTAGTGGTCTCTGTGGTCTTTTCCGTTGCTGAAAGAGGAATACGGTCTTTTTCGGGACTCTCCAGCTGTGGATTTCCTGTGGGAGTCAGAGCTGTGTCTCTCCTTACTGGTGCTGCTCTCAAAGTGTCTTCCTGAAGGCTGATGCCTGTCAGAGCTGTAGCTGTCCCTGCTGCTCTCATCCTGGTGAGAGCTGTCCTTCAGCCTTTCAATATCTGAAGACAAAGGAGGGAGAAAGTGACAGCAGTGTCAACCTTTTCATCCTATTCTGTGTGTGTGTGTGTGTGTGTGTGCGTGAGACAATAGACTATACCTGCGTGTCTGTAGCCATGGGTGTTTATACTTCTAGTGTTCTGCTCCAATGCCTAAGAAAAATCATCACCATCATCACTGTGGATCTCTAACGTCAGTAGAGATTATAATTATTAGAAATGACAGTGCTTTTACATACCTGGGCATTCTCTTGCCTTTTCTTTACTGCATGCTTATAAAGTTTGTGTAGTTTTCTTGCATCAAACTCAGTGAATTTGGAAACAAATATCCACAAGTTTCTGGAATAAAAACAAAAAACATTTCCATCTGCTTAGCAAATATAAATTACTCAAATAACACTTGTGTGAGACATTGAGTGTAACAGTGTTTATGACAGTCTTAAAATGTACAAAGATGCCTCATTTATTTAAAAAAGAAGATTCAAAGCTATTCAAAGCTACAAATCTACCATGCGGGCATGTTACTTAGTGAACAGACCCACATGGTAGATTTATACATTCATGACAAAGTGTCCAAGGTTCAAATGGCATTAGTCAGCTGCTTAACTTGACATGTTAATCAAGACTTTCACTAGAAGAGGCCACGTAAACTAACTTTCTCCACTGTTTGATCAGGTCTGGATTTGAATACTCCTTCAAACACTCAGTTATGTGGTCTCCTATCTTTATGAGGCACTGCCGTGTGTGTTCGAGCTGCTCGCGCTCCGACAGCCCTTTCTCCGGTCTGTCCAGCTGCTTCAGAGCTGCTTTCACTGGGCGCATCCTCTCTTTACACTGCAACACAAAAGCAAATATGCACCTCAGGAAGTGAAATCCATGTTGTTGCTGGAATTGAATTATGCTCATCTGTTAATCCATGACATTAATCATGAAACTATTTTCTATTTAGAGATTTGATTATTAGCCCAACATACCACACTAAAGGTCCTCTGATCCAGTTCCTCAGAATCTTCAGCTGCTTGCACATTCTCTCCACTAGCCGTTATATGGACTGGTGTGTCATAAGTTTTCTTTGTCCGTTCTCGTACCTCATTTTTGGCTTCATTCTGATGTAAAAAGGTTCTGAGAGTTAATTCTTGACTAAATTACAATTCTATTCTTAGTATAATTATCAATCAATAAAATATCAATCACCTTTTCTTTGCTTTCCTCTTGTTTATGTACAACCTCAAGTGGTTTTGTTTCTTTTTTCTCTTTTAGCTCCTTTGTGTCCTTAATCTCAAAGCTTTCCTCCTTCTTCTCCTTTTTGATTTCTTTTTTTATCTCCCTCTCTTTGACTTCCTGCTCCCCTGATGAGGAAGCGTCCTGCTCGCATTCCTCATCATAGTTCTCTTCCTCGTCGTCTTCCTCGTCATCCTCCTCTTTAACCACCAACCTGTCTGCTCTGCTTCGTCGGTTTGGTAGCTTCATAGGTGCCAGATCCTGATCATTAAAGCATGTTAGCAACTTACTTTCAAACTGAAAATTCAATATAGTCATCTTAGGCACAGCGCACAAAAAAAGCAAAATAGATAAATTAATAAATGTACCTTGTCTGCCTCCATTTCATCCTCATCATCTGACCTCTTGTCTGATGGGAGATCTGAGGATGGGCTCTTGACCATCTCATCTGTCTTTGCTGACTTTTGAGTTTTGCTCTTTTTACTTCTGGGTTTCCTCTTTCGTGAGCTGGCCTAAATACAAAGAAGCATTATAGATTCTGGAAAACTTAATTGTCCTTCCATCCATCCTGAGGGGTTGGGGGGCCTTGAGCCCATCCCAGCTGCCATAGGGCAAGGTACACTCTGGACTGGTGCACTAATTTAGAATCACCAACTGCCCTGATCCAAGTTAACATGTCTTTGGACTGTGTGAGAAAGTCATACTACTTAGAGATAGATATAATTAATCTATAAAACATTTACAAAACAATAAATATCAAGATACACAGATGACATGTAAAGTTATATGAAGACTTACATTTCCTGCTTGTTTCTGTGCTTCTTTTTTGGCCAAGTCCTTGCTCAGTAACTTGATGAGGTAGTCTGCTCTGGTCTGTAACTGTTTGGCTTGTGGTTTCTTGTCAGGGTCATCTGGCAGGAGCTGTTCAACAATGGACACAGTGAAATATCCCCAGTGAAAACTGCACACTACTAAGAAGTCAAAGTATGCATGTAATGAAATTCTACATTGTTGCTGATGTATGGGGGCTGTGTTCATGTTGTCACACTTTTTAAACACACGCTCCTTCTAAATATGTTTGTATTGCAGGTCTGTTTTTAGAAGTAAATGTGGGTGAAACGCTTTGCACGTTGCAAAGCTGTGTATTAAATGAAGCATCAAAGCAAAAATTTTTTTTATAATTGAATAATTTTAATTACTTGAATCGTTGCGGTCTTAATTATTACCCCAATACACGTATTCCTGAGCATCTATGTATTCATAAATAATTATATACATGAGATTAGACATTTATTGTGCATGGACTGACCTTGTGTGTGAGATTAAGGTCTGGGTCCATCTTAATCATCTCCCAGCTGCCATAACCATACTCGTAGATTCCTATGAGGAGGCTGGAGTCGTCTTCCTTCCCCCACTCAATGTCAAAATGTGCTGCCTTTGAGTGACATGGAATGACATACCTATTCAAAAATATAAAATTAATATCACAGAAACAGAAATATACAAATTCATACAAATATACAGTTAGTCACCTCTAGGGGCAGGGTTGGTGTGTGCAGAAAAACCTGTTAGAGAATTTGTGTGTTACTGATTTATTTTTGATGTTTAAAACACCAACAGCTTAGACAGCAAATCAGACTGAGTCATTTTGGTAATACTTCTGGTTTGACAGTAAAACTGCCTAAATGTGCAACGTGGAGATTTTTTCCCCCCTGTGGACATGCAGATGGATGTCAGAATTTTCCGTCGCGTTTCAGTAAGAAACAGTTAAGTTTGCGGTGTGATGCGCATGTAGTACTGTGATGTTGTAAACTGTTTGGTTGTGCTTAGGAAATGAGAGACTGTTTTATTGAAATGACACTGATTGCATTTTGCAAGCATCGGCTCTGCCAGCTGACTGCGTGGCTCGGTACAATCGGCCAGATGAGGAAAATCCGGAGTGTAAAACTCGTTGGTCATTGTTCTCTTTTATGTGCTTGACGTACGCAAACATACAGTTTTTACTATTAATACAGTAATTAAATAAAGAAAATAGAAATATTTAACTTATTTTTTGAAATCCATAAGTATGTAGATCTTTTAAATGGGACTTTTTATAAAAAAAAAGAAAGAACCTATACAGCCAGTTTGTATCTAGTTGGATTGGTTAAGTGAACTGTAATGTGACATTAGAGATCTGTTTTTATTTTTAGAAAAACAACGTGATTTTGGCAGCACTATTGTTGTAATAAATCCATTCTTATTTCTTTATGGGTCATTCAACCATAGAGTGGTGGCTAGGGCTCTGTTTTTTGCTGTGGCCTGTTGAGGAGAAGGTGTCTGCACAAAAGACAAGAACAGCGTAGACGAACTTATGAAGAAGGCAGAATTATCAAGGTGATGGAGAGAAGAATGCTCTCAAAACTAAAATCAGTTATGATCAATCCTGCTGATCATAGTTGATTTCAATTATGTATTAATCACATCTTAATGCTGATGCCCTGGAGGTTAACACCTTTAACATTTTCAGTTGAAGACTGACTGCATACTGCACTGACTCCACACTGGACAATAATACATACTGATATGTGACACATACGTACACACTTTGCAGAAAATAATTTTTTCTAAGCTTAGCTGCCTGCTCCTCCAGTCCTCTTTATTATGGCTTCTCTAGTGGACGAAGCCTTGCAGACTTGATCAGCTAATTGGACAGGTAATGACTGAAGCCCTGGTCCTCCAGTCCATATATGAAATGTTTTTGGGAAAGATACTGAGCCCCAAGGTTCTGAACCCTGATGTTTGCATCAGGAGTGAGTGTGACAGAAAATGGTTAAAAGATACAGTGAGCAAAAAAGTACTAAATAAAATTAAATAAATAATCAGTCTTACTTCTTTCTCTCCTCTGGGTCAGCAGGAATAGCCTTGTGCAGTGGAGCCAGCTCTTCCTCATGGGAGATCACAAGCTTGGCATTCACCTGGACTCCAGAGATCCTAAACGTAGGGCCTTTCACCTTCCCTCTTCTGCCCCCTGATAATCAAAGAAGTGGAACAGAAACTATTTCATGATTTCTTCATCTAATCCTGTGTGATGTAATTTCAATGACAAGAAGTTAAACTGTGGCTAAACAAAATAAAAAACTTGTACTGAAATCCTGAAACCAAATACAAAAATATCTAAAAGATCCCGCATAGCCCAGCAATGCATACTGTGCAAATTTAATCTGAATGCAAAAATTTTCTTAAATTATTAGAGCACAGCTGTAATTTAAACCCACAACACAACTCCCAAGATTAGTATTGACACTTGACACAGACTTCAAATTATAACCTTATTGCTTGGAACAAACTGAAATCTCAACAAATGACTGGAAATTAATAGAAATGCGGTAATGTTATCATTACAATAAAAATATACCACACATATATGCATTAAATGCACAGATTAGGGATGTGTGCGATTAATCAGCTAAATGATGCTGCTAGTTGGCACAACCCGCACTAGTCAATGAATGTAGTTGTTGAGAGTGAAGTATTGTGTTCTAAATGTCATGCAGCCATCTACCACTAGATGGAGTGGCAGTCCGGGAAACAGCAGAATAAACTGGCATATAACCACTCAACATTTGCATGGAAAGAAGACTTCTGATGCTAATGTTAGCCACCTCAGAAAACCAGTATGACATAATTTACCCAAAGGTGCTATGATCCCGCTCAGTTTAGAACAAACAAACAAACAAACAGCTCATGACAGCAATGCAGAAGAGATTTCAGTTTTGCTCAAGGCAGAAATATATATATTGAGCCTGAATACACGATTCCAGGGCTCAAAATGACCACATCATGCTGTTGTTCATGCAACTTTGGAGATTGTCCATTAAAGGGGCCCCAAATGCAACTTGAGAGTTATTTTTAGACTAGTCAGTTAGTCTCATTTTTCAACCCCAATTAGTTAACCAAGAAATTTGTTGGCAGTAACATCCCCAGCACAATTATTTTAAATGAAATTCACTCAAACCAAAGCTACTTATTTAGTTTGTATGTAGGAAAACACACACAACAAATGTTAGTTTTCAGATTTAAATCTTCCTGTAGAGAGAAATAAACCGTTTTAGAACTTGAAATTATTTGGAATAATTGTCTTGTTTGTAAACCACACAATACTGATTTGTTTAGTCTTTGAAATTACTCCTTTTTTTGGTGAATGTAAGTATTTTAATTTGTATTCTAATATACCTTTTTCATATAAAGGTCTTGTTTTAAAAGAATACAGATGCCACATGTCCACCAGAGGAATAGACATTATGATAAGAAGGACAAAAAGTTTTTTATGGTTACCTGAATTTTTCTCTGGCCCACAGGGGTTTTCTCGTAGTGTTCTCAAACATCCATTGTGAACAGTCTCTGCCAAGCGTTTCAGGTCATGCTCAGACTTATCCACGAGTTCAGCATCACGAGCAATTGCGTCCAACCTAAAGACAGCACATGTTGAGCAGACTGCCATTTATGTAAACAACAAGATGAAAGTGTAGCGCACTCTACCTTTCCAGTGGTCCTCCAAATTTTTTGTAACTCTTGACAAACCTGTCAATAGTTTACAGATATGTTAAAAAAAGGAATGTGTCAGGCTGATTAGATGTACACACACAAAACATAGTTAACATAGTTACCTCCGGATCTCAGCATCACTAAAACCTTTGATATTTTCCCTTGGAATGGTTCTGGGCCGCCCTCGTTTCTTTGGCCTCTTTCGATCAGATGTGGAGTCACTGTCGGAACCAGAGTATCTCCTGTTTCTACTTTGCCGGCCCTCATTTGCATTCTGATAAATCTGTTCAAACAAACCATTAAAAATCACCTGGAATTTCATTTACAGTCTCATATTGCAAGCATAACAGTTCTTAACAGTTTGATCCGATTCGATACGAGCATGTCTGAAAGATTTCAGCGTAAACGCATTCTAACTTCTGATCAAGATAAAACATTGAGTATCTTATGTGATCCCTTCATTTTTTTTTCTCTCCAGCAGTATATAGTGTATTTGTTGTGACTCCTTGGGTACCTGTTTGGCACAATTCCTCATGCGTGGTAGCATATAGATTTCTTCCAGCTCTTTCTGTCTTTCCTCCTCTTCCATTCTCCTCCTTTGCTCCTCTGGAATGATATCATCCCAACTCCGCTGACTTCGCTCAGAGTCGATGTCTATTTCCTCATCCTCCATCATGGAGAAGTTGGCCACCTGCATAGATTTGCACACACTAAATACACGCACCACTTTAATAATGTAACATATTAAATAGTGGTTATCAAGTTTCTGAAAGGAGAACGACAACCTCCCCCCAACCTTAAACTGAGACAACAGTTCTTCTCCCACTGTTGAAGGTCCGGGGTCATTTTCCCTGGTCTCAGCTCTTTTGAGGATCTCATCAATGTCCATTTCCTAGAGAGTTGATTACAAGAGACTTCAATTCAAATGAATTTATATAGCACCAAATCACAACAACAGTTGCCTCAAGGTGCATTATATTGTAAGGTAATGACACACTTTGGAAGGGAGCCAGATATTAATAATACACTGTGTCTGAATGCAGAGTGATATATAAAACCACAGTGAGTGAGAAAGGTGACTGAAGAAGAAATACTCAATGCATCATGGGAATCCCCCAGCAGCCTACACATATTGCAGCATAACTAAGAGAGGATTCAGGGACACCTGATCCAACCCTAACTATACGCTTTAGCAAAAAGGAAAGTTTTAAACCTAATCTTAAAAGTAAAGATGGTGTCTGTCTTCTGATTCCAAACTGGAAGCTGGTTCCACAGAAGAGGGGCCTGAAAACTGAAAGCTCTGCCTCCCATTCTACTTTTAAATACTCTAAGAACAACAAGTAAGCCTGTAGTGCAAGAGCGATGTGCTCTAATGGGGTGATATGGTACTATAGGGTCATTAAGATAAGATGGGGCCTGATTATTCAAGACCTTGTATGTGAGGAGCAGGATTTTGAATTCAATTCTGGATTTAACAGGAAGCCAATATAGGAGAAATATGCTCTCTCTTTCTAGTCCATGTCAGGTACTCTTGCTGCAGCATGATCAAGAATGGATCATGAAGTGCTGTGCATGTGTATAATGGACCAGTTTGGAATCATAAATTAACGTAAATCGTAAAAAACCAGACCAAGTCGAACTAATCGACTAATTCTGGTCTCTGGCCAGTTGATAGTTGGAGTAGGTCAATGTACAAGTGTACTGGGGCAATTAAGATAAGATAAATAACCTTTATTAGTCCCACACATGGGAAATTTGTTTTATTAAATTAAATCAATTTATTAAATGTTATTTTAAAGGCAAAGAGTGTTAACATACTTTTGAAATATTTTTTCTCTTTTTGATGAAACGTTTGTTTCATGCAATGCTTTTTACATACATTTAGACATTTGCACTGTGGTACAAACCTGAGGCTCTTGCTCCTCCCCCTCTTGTTCTTTGAAAAGCTCCTCAGCCCCAAACTTCAGGATTGCAGAGAGCTCCTCCTTGTTGAATGGTGCTGAACTGTATGCAGTAACACACACACATACTTATGTGAGATTAAGTCACTCAAATTTTGGGGTGAAATGGACTTGGCAGCGCTGCCAGAAACAATATGGGAACAAGCACATAAAGTTACTTACCTGGACGGAGCAGATCCTGTATGGAGGACAGTTTTTCCAGTCGTATCCATCCTCTGAATAACAAGATGGTCTAGTACCATTTTCTTCTTTGCCCTCTCAATGATGTCCTCCTCCACTGAACCCTTTGTTACCAGTCGGTAGATATTCACCTGCCGGTCCATAACAATTGGTAAGATAGGCAAGATAATGATAAAGAATAAGTGGACTGGTTTTGTATTGTGCTCCCTTACGCTCTATATAACATGCCCCACAAACACTTTTTTTCTATGCTTAAGTAGCCATCAAACATTCACACACATTCACATTCTGGACACAGAGAGTAACTTGGGGTCACAATCTTGCCCAAGGATATTTGGCAAACGGACTGGAGCAGCCAGACATCAAACCAACAACCTGCTGATTATCAGATGACCTACTGTACCTCCCGAGTTCACTGATTCATATACTGCAAGAATCAATGAACACTGTTTTTAATTCACTGGTAAATTTTCAGCAGCTGCAGCTTAGTGTAGACTTAGGTCTATTATTACTGATTAATACTAATGCGAGTGTACGAAACTCTACAAATGCAAATACAGTTTAAAAAATATAATGAATTTGAATGATTTAAGTTTCTTCTTACCTGTCTTTTCTGTCCAATCCTGTGGGCTCTGGCTTGCGCCTGCAGGTCATTTTGGGGGTTCCAGTCTGAGTCAAAGATGACCACTGTGTCAGCTGAAGCCAGATTGATGCCCAGACCTCCAGCACGTGTAGATAACAAGAAGCAGAAATCCTGTGCATAGAAACTGATATTAGGTACAAGTCTTCCTAAACAGCATCTAAAAATAATTAAGAGTTACTGTACCTCTGAACCCTCGGCATTAAAGTGGTCCAATGCTTGCTTCCTCATCTCCCCTTTGATGGAGCCATCTAATCGCTAGACAAATTTACAACATTCAAAATTATTAATATATTTAGAACGGATATATAAATTTTATTCACAATTTTTATGTGTATGTAGAGTTGTGGTCAGATGTTTCTATACATTAATCATGGGAATGGAGGTCAAGCCATGGCCTCAAGTGCCTTAAAGCAACTGTTGTTGTGACCTGGGACCATATATAAGAAAATTGAATTGAAGTTGAACTGAATTCAACCGTAGACTAATTTTTGTACAATATACATGGGTGCATAATTCAAAAATAAATTTACACATAAAATAAACTCATTTCTAATCCACACAGGGTAAAAAGTATACATGCAGGTTCAAATATATACCTCTATTACTACTGGTTACATATTGCACCTTGACCAGACACTTTTGGTAGTCTTCAACAATATTCTGGCATAATTATGACTGAATATTTGATAGCAGTGGTGCCGAGTTCAGGGTTAAGCTCGGGGCTTTAGGCATTCCAGAAGCATAATACTGGTATGTTTTAGCCATTGCGAAACCAGTTTTGATATGTGCTTGGGGTCCTTGTCCTGCTGAACACCAAGCTGTGTTTATGTTTTAAAAATCTAGCTGTTGATTTGAAGTGATGTTGAAGAATTTTGGCATAGTGCTCCATCATTCAGTATCTTTGTGCAATGTACTAGAACCAGCGGCAGCAAAACATCCTCAAAGCATGATATTGCTGCAGTGTTTGACAGTACATTTTTCTTACTTCTTAGGTTTAAAAGCCTCACCTTTACTCCACTAGTCTAAGTCTTATCTGACCATGAACCTTCCTCTCATCTGAGGTTGACAGTTTAGGTCTTTTTCCAGACCTTGGCAAAGTCTGGAAAATTTTTAGGCTTTGCTACAACTGTATGAGCTGATGATCTTGGAATCTGCAGTTGTTTGGAAATGGCACCAAAAGACCTTCCAAACTTGTGTGAATCTACAGTTCTCCTTGATCTTTCCCATTATTCTGACTGCTGGTCAATCAAATGAGTGCTTTTAATAAAAACATGTTTATGCTGGCAAAGAGACTACCAGTTGCAGTTAATCATGATTACTAATTATGTTAACCCACCATAGCTCTGTCGAGAAGGAAAAAAAAAAAAAATGACACCGTGGAACATTCAGCACCACTTATTGAAAGATTTAAGTTAATGTATGTATATATTTGAGCATGCATGCATACTTTTGACTTTGTGTGGGTTAGAAAAAAGCCAAAAATATTGAAACTTGTTCACGTAAATCATGTTTTAAAAAAAAAAAAGTCTTTAAAGATGCATGCTGTGCAATCATTCCATCTTGGAAAGAGAACAGTTTAAATAAAGCGTTAAAAGCAAATTACCAAATTACCATGGCATGATTAATGACATGATATGTCACTGATGTAAAGTTCTGACCACAACTGTATCTACAATATGTATTATGGTACTGGAAAAACAGCATGTATTTACCTGAAACAGGAACTGTCTGCTCCTCAGATATTCAGCCAGGATATCAAGCATTCGTACCATCTGGGAGAAGATGAGAACTCTGTGTCCCCGTTCTTTCAAACGCACCAACAGTTTGTCCAAGAGAACCAGCTTTCCACTGCTGCGGATCAGATGCTGTAGGAGGACAATAGCGCTCAACAGTCATGACATAAACTGAATATATAGTAGGTAACGGTTTACCTGATATACTTCTGGAGCACACAACACAAAATAGTTGTTACTTTTATTCTAACATGATCACCTTAAAAATAATTTAAAATGCATACTGTTCCATACAATAATAACTTTAAAAAAAAAGGTATTATGGTAAGTTGCAGAATTTTTACCTCAGTTTTTAAGAAAGCAAAAGAAAATGTGTAACATGATATTTTCCAATTATTCACATGCAAATATAATTAGATATAATTTATATATCTAACATATAATATAAATGTTAGAGAATTAGTTTATAGAGATAACCAGTCAACCCTCAAATGGCAAAAATGTTTTTTTTGCACTGCTGACAAAGCATATAGTGTTAAATTAGAGCAGCGTGTCCATTTCTTCTTCACTTTTGCGGACATTTAGACACACAATCTAAATCTGGTTTTGAATAGAATTTATCACATGAAATGCACAGCTAACATTTATTGCAGTAAGCATGATTCTTATTTGGGTTTCAAAAACCAAGAATAGAATGATTAAATGTGGTAACACATTTAGGAAAATTAAATACATTTAAATATTGTAAATGTATTTATTTTAAATGAGTAAAACCTCAGCATCAATATTAATATTGTTACTACATAAAACAAACCTGTAAAGCTTCAGCTCTGTTAAGGAACTCATTGTCCTCTGGAGGCTTAATAAGGTAACAGTGATTACAGCACTTCTTCAACTCCATCATGATGTTGAGGAAACCTGACGTGCTGCCTTTGGTACCTTTACTCAGAGCCTTGTAGTTCCTTGTTAGGATCCACCTGAACACAAACAGGCAAATAGGACACATGCATATATTACTAATGCTATAATATTTTTAATGATGCTTAAACTTTGAGCCCCCGACCCCAGGCTACACATCCCTGCCCATGTTTCTTGAAACGCAGGCACCATCCAGCTCTTACTTGTAATACTGTTTCTGAATGGCACTCATTTCCACTCTGAGAATCTGCTCCACTTTAGCTGGAAGAGATTTCTCCACATCCTTCTTGACACGGCGCAGTAGAAACGGTTCCAGCTCTTTGTGAAGACTGGTGTAGCCGGAGTCTCTACCTTTGCCATGTTCATCCTCAAACAGCTCCCACGAATGAAACCTTTTGAAATGACAAATTTTACACAAATCAACTGACTTGTAGTGATATAGAAAAGAAAAACAGGAACAAACTGGTTAGGTGTGATTATTCTTCATTTCTAAATGCCTTTAAATTTTTATCTATTGTGTTTTTGTTATATTATTATACCACTGTCAAAACTATTTTGCCCTGTCTGTCACCATTATCCACTATTTTGCTTTAATGTAAACAAAGAAAAAAAGTGCATAAACATTATCTGCACATATAACTCACACCTTTGCCTATGCAGTTAATGTAAATGAACAAATTTACTGGTACTGACATACTAATTCAATACTCTAATTTCAACTTAGATCATTCTTAAATTAGTAGAGCTTTAGGACTTACAAAAAAGTGCTTACAGTGGCATCATAAGGACTACATGTAGTGAGAAATACTTAACATACTAAGAGCTATTGCTTGAAAGTAACATTATCCATGGCCTACTTTTCAGGCATAATGAAGTGCAGCAGGGACCAGAGCTCTTTCAGGGAATTTTGCAGTGGTGTTCCCGTTATCAGAAGCCTGTGATTGGACTTGAAGTCGATCATTGTCTTGTAGAGGAGGGAGTCATCATTTTTCAGTCTGTGCGCCTCATCCACACCAATGAAGGCCCAATTAACACTGCCCAAAAATGACTGGAGACAAAAGTTGTTAAAAAAAAAAAAAAAAAAGTAATTTTAACATCTTCTGAGTCGAGCTCTATCATTTCATGTGTTATAACTATAAAAATGGGCAAAATACACAACCGAGGATCTATAATGAAGTAAGCCAGCTGACCTTGTCTTTGAGGAGAATCTCATATGTTGTAAGGAGGATGTTAAATTTCAGTCTCTTGCTGTGAGAATGCATCCACTCATGTGTTCTGATCTATTCACAAAAGAAAAGGAAGACACACAACATTAAATTGTAGAATAAAAAAACAAAAAAACAATTGATTTTCTCTGATAAACCCCGTTTAACAGGTGTTTAAAACCACAATACCATATTCCTGCTGCTGATGTCTCCCAGGTAGACCACAACATTCATTTGAGGGGCCCACAGATGGATTTCTCTCTGCCAAGACGTTAGTGTTGAAAGAGGCACAACCAGCAGGAAGGGCCCATACAGTTGGTGCTCATTAAACAGGTAGTTCAGGAAGCAGATGGTCTGGATCGTCTTCCCTAACCCCATCTCATCAGCAAGGATGCAACTGTTGCTTCTATGAATTAAGACAGAGCAGACCAATAGAACATTCAGCATGTAAGAACAGAACATAACCCAAAAAAATTTGGTGGGGATCTAGGAGAAACCCCAAAATCCAAATAATGACAATGTTTTCTTGGATATTTGTCATACTTGCACCAGGAGTGGGCCATCCAGTTCAAGCTGTCTAACTGGTAGTCTCTGAGCTCCAAACCATCACCTCCTATGTAAGCTGGTTGCTTCTTCATGGGCACAAATCTAGGTCTCTGTTTCAGCACCTAAATGACAGAACAGAAGTTGGAGAATTCCTTTCTGAACCAAAACTCAAAGCTCAGTATATTTCAAATCAGAAAATGTAAGAGAATAAAGTTTGGAGTAAGTTACCTTGCAGTCTCTGAATGGAATGGTCTTAGATTGGTTTCTGCTCATGTAATCATCGATGCATTTCTGGAATTTTTTAGCAATCAGACAACCATCTTCCCAACTACACTCCGAGTATGGTAAGCCCTGCCATTTGCACAGGTAGTCTGGATAACCAGCTGCTGACTTCTGGTTTGAATGTCCTGGTCAAAAAAAAACAACCAGACTTATTAAGCTATACATATCCAGTGTTGCCGATTATATTGAGAGCAGAGTGCTTTATATATGCAAAAATACCTATTATTCGCTCTACAAGCTGGTACTGAGAACGCAGGTCATCCATTAATTCTTCCTGACAATTGAAATATTCAATATCCTCTGGAGACGCTGCCTTCAACCTGGTGACATGGAAAAAAAACAAAATTGAAATTTAACAATGTATGTATTGTTTTATGTATTATTGTAGGGTCTACCTTACAATCTAAAGCGCCTTGAGGTGACAGTTGTTATGATTTGGCGCTGTATAAATAAAACTGAATTGAATTTAACAATAACCACTACTCCATTTTTAATTTTTCAGAAAGTAGCAAAATAAAAGACCGCAAATTTCTGTGAGCAGTGTTAATCCTCATAGAAAAAATAAGAAACTTTAGAAAGTTGATATAGTGCTGTGGCAACCCCCACAATCTGCAGACCTGGTGGATTACTGTTATTTCTAATAGTTTCCAGAACAAGACAGTAACTAATTTTCTTTTTCTTCTCATCCTAGTTAGTGCTAAAGTGTTTGTATTCCTTTCTTTTGGGAATTTTTGCCATCTTTCTGACAGGTTTATTTTGAATTTTCAGTCCAATAACAGTTTCTTTCACTTACATTATTGTCTTTTATTCAATATGATTATGACATTTCCTGCTGCTCAATGTTTAAAACACTTTAGCAAGCAAAGAGCTCTTTAAAAGCTTTCTTAAATCAGCAGTGCCAAGTTAAAACGCTTACCATTTTTTCTTCTCCTGCTCCTTCTTCTTAAAATTGTCCAATTTCTTCATGCCCTTGACATTCTGTAACTTGAGTGTCTCCTCAGTCTCCCAGGTGTTATGTATATGGGCCCAGTTCTTCCACTTTATCAAATACTGGATATCACCAGCTTCTTTGTTGGGATCAAAATTTGCATTTGGCTCTCCATCTGCCTCGATAGCGTATACAGTTGTTGAACTGCCTGTTGCTGTTAGGAAAAATAAAGAAATAGTGCTTAAAATGTATTTACTTAAAGACTTGAATAGACCATAAGGACTGTTGAGCTGTTTGTGTCACACAAAAGATCAAAATAATAAAATTTACCTCATTGACTTTGCACCTTTAAAACCACTGTGATAATTCTGGGCGATTCCTATTTCAGCGTCAATTTAACCAGAATGTATGACATATTTGATCTTGACTGTGTTTCTTACCTTTTTTCCTCCCTATCCTACAGTCCATTACTCTCTCCAGTGTTTCAAACTCATCTTCTTCAGGCTGTGGAACATCTTCACCCATAACTTCAACCAGATCATCTGAGTCAGTCTTCAGCTCCTCGTCCTCCTTATAGCTAATGTTGACCGTGGCTTGCCGCCGTGGCCCTCCAGATGTAATTTTCTTAAAGTTATCATCCTCATCATCAGATGATGAACTTTTCTGGGCTTTTTTTCTCTGGGTGTTGCTTTTTTTTCCATTTCGAAAGTTCATCCTGAGACACGAATAACAGATAAAGAGGCAGTGAAGTTTAACTCTTTACATTCCTTCACAAAACATCAGATCCAGAGCTAAACAGCTGAAGTGATTTACTGTGATGAAATAGTTAAAAGAATAGTATAAAATAGCATATCTAAGCAATAATTAAAGACCATCTACCAACTCACTTGGTTGGAGGCTTCCTGCTTTTAATTTTGTGACTTGGCTCATAGTCTGATGCTGTTTCAGACTCTTCTGCTGATGAGTCTGACCCAGAACCACTACCAGATTCTGAACCTGATCCAGAGTCAGAAGAACCTGATTTTCTTCTCATTTTGGATCCACTGGAGGAGTCCGATTCATCACTACTTGAAGAGTCCTGGAAAAACATACCACAAAAGATTACAAAAAACAAAACAAAATGCATAAAAAGTCAGATTATGATCATTTGACTTAGGTACACTTATGCAATATCTAATTGTTGACTAGCTTCCATTCAAATGGCAAGAAAAATGTTTTTGGGGAAGGGTTAGGGTCTATAAGAGTATAAAACAAACCTCATCCGATCCACTATTTGATGAGCTTTGTCTCTGTTGTTGCTGCTGCTGCTGCTGAAGCTGCTGTTTCCTGAGCATAGCAGATCTTTGCACTGCTAGGATACTTGGGTTTGACTTCCAGAACTGCAACCAATGAATGCAGTCAAAGATTAGCAAAAACAGGAACAGTACACTGCAAATGTGCCAGACCGGTTAAATAAAATCTACGTTTTATTGAATGGTCCAGGGTTTTGCCCAACCCTGCTGTTCTAAGCTAATGTGTAATGCAAGGGTCAGAGTGTGGTGATATACAGCTATAGCCCTTTTCCATGAGTACCTACTCGGATTGACTCAACGCGACTCATTTTTCCATTATCAGCTAATGTGAGCACGGTCAATATAGCAAAGTGGCCAGAAGTCTCAGGGTATCATTTATATGGTACACAAACACATGCATGTCAAGGCAATAGTATACACTACTTGGCGTATGGCTTATTGTCAGACCCAAGGACCACAGGGGTGCGTTTTGTCCTCATTGTTGGGTTTTAAGAATTGCAGGTTTAATTTTAGTGAAGGAGTCACTTTAATGACGCATCAAGTTACGCCATTGACTGGCCAATCTATAGCAAAGTGTCTGATGAAGTCTAATTTTGAGATTGCCTCAGACTCTTCAGAACCCCGACCAGGTAAGTGTTTAAAAACAAACAAACAAACAAACAAAAAAAGACGACAAAACTGGTACCAGGTACCATCACCTAATGGAGTCGAGCCGAATAGGTACTAATGGAAAAGGGCCATTAATGTACTAATAGGGGAGTAGAGTACAACTATAAACCACATCAACAAGGCAAGTTGTATGAGATCCTTAAGATATGATAAAACCTTATAAACAAGACTTTGTTTGTGATATTAATTTTAGGTTTAACATAGAGAAAATGAAAAGAATATTGGAAAAATCTGATAGCACCCTAGCACAGGCCTTTTAAACCCACTGAATGCTTTTCAGGGAGTTTTTAGAACAGTGTGTTAGTAACTTTGTTATTAACACTCCATTTTTAAATAGTTTTGAGACTGGATGCTTTTAACAATAAGAAGACAGTGCTAGTTTGTTTTATGTGCAGGTTAAAGGAGATATCTTAGCCAAAAATGACTTCAAGGTTCCTCCCAGTAGTAGTACAGGCCAAGGTAATGCTAGGGCCAAATACATCAACCTCAGTTTTCTTCAAATTTTAAAAGTAGAAAATTACATGTCATCAAGTGCCTGCAGCACTATTTTCATCACTATTTTATTGGCCTGTCATGTCGTCTGTCAAAACATGAATAGATTGAGTTCTGTCCAGATTATATTGATCATGTCTCAGATTTATATCAAGGAAAAGTTATTTAGTGATAATTATCTTTATCATTTTATCGCCTAGCCCAATGCTGCACTAACCTCTAGTAGGACAAGCACAGAGACAACTCCACTGTCAAAGGCCATAAAAAGATCATACTAGCACTGTATGATAGTATGGCAGTAAGACCTTCACTAGTACTGTTTATGTGCTATTAAAATGACTTTTAATTAACAAAGACAGCTGGATGATTTGCCTTTTCAATCAATGCTTTAATTGCAGCCATCTATTAAACTGATAATTCTTAAAACTCAATAAATAGTGATCAACTTCACTTTTAAGTAAACTTGACAGTGGGAACCAAAAAGCTTAGACAACATTTTTACAAGTGCTTCTCTAAATAATATCATGTTTGTACATATGCAATAGAAAATAGCAGCCCACCTTTTGGGAATTTAAAACTTTATTTTTACCTCAGCTCCATCAATGTTTGACTTATTTGGTGGTTCGATCTTCTCCTTTGACTTTTCTGTGTCAGAATCGGATTGGCTGCCAGAATCTGAGCCACTTCCTGAGTCACTGCTCCCTGATTGGCTGCTGCTGCTGGAAGAGCTGGAACTCGAGCCTGAGCCGGATCCTGAAGCTGAGCCCGATCCAGAACCGGATTCATCATCAGAATTACTGTTACATATAAAGACATTAGTAATTACTAGATGAATCAAGTTCTCAAAGCAAAACATTACAACAGGTTTTACATACTTGAGCAGAAATAACATAACAAAAGTTGGGTTTCCCATATCAGAAACAGAAATCATTTAACCCCTTGGAGTCTCAACTGCTCACTCTCCAACCCCTCTCCTGCTCAGCCTGAAGGTGGAGATTGACACATGACAATGGAATCAAAAAGAGGTGCAGCAATGCCTTCCAAAGAATTCTATATTTAAGAATTCTTGCTATACCATGAATGATTTTCTATGCAAATATAAATAAGACTATTTTGTCATAAACAGCAATAATCAACTGCTTCTCCAGTAAATATATCATGTCACAATATGAAGCCAACTGCATCACTCATATCTGCAGCTTTAGAGAGCCATTAGTGACAATAGTGGAGCAGTACAAGAAATCCTGCCTGTGACAGGGATGGGCATCAGGATTTTATCATTATCAATTCTATTTATCAGGGTTGTCACATTATTAGAATTTAAAGTTTGATACCAATACCCAGGAAAGCACATGATTCCATTTCCATGGCAAAAGTATCATAGCATGCTGCTAACATGGACACTGAATGTAATGATGTGAATGGGGACAGGACAATGGCCAAGAACACAAAAATGAACTGCTATGAGACAGCCCTGATGGATTCTCATGGACTTGTCAAAACCAACAGACTTAGACAAAAACTTTTTTTTGTTCAGAACAAACAATATAAATTGACAGAATATACAAAGCTGTATTTTTTACTGTTACCTTGATTAATTACTATGTTAAACAGGAACTCAGTCAATCCTATACCCATAGACGAGAGCTGTGGGGAATTTGTAATGTAATGCAAGTAAGAAAACCTTTTTTATACAGCACCTTTCACAGGTCAAAAACCACAAAATGCTTTAAAAACAGGCATGAACAAAAACACAGAAGATTAAAACATAAAACAGCATACAACCTGAAACTAGTTAAAAGCCAGTCTAAATAAATCAGTCTTCAGCTGCTTCTTAAAAGAATCAACAAAACAGCGCAAACACAGAGGTAAGGCATTCCACAATCCATGGGCCACAGCTCTAGAGGATTTACCCCCTCTGTTCTTAAAGTGAGTTTGTGGGATCATTAACAATCTTTGACTGGAAGATCTCAGACTGCAAGAAGAGTAAGGACTAAAATGTTTAAATGAATTCTAAAACAAACCAGTAGCCAATGTAAAGAGATTAAAACTAGAGTAATGTGCAGTCTCTTTCATGTGTTGGTTTAAAGTCTAGCAGCAGCATTCTGTACCGACTGGAGACGGTCACGTAAACACACTGTCACACTAACCAAGACGAGCTGAAATAAAGGCATGGGTAATCATCCTTAATTCAGCTTTTGACAGAAGAATTCAAAGCTTAGAAATATTTCTTAGTTGAAAAAACAAAACTGTTTCAAATTGATCCACGAGAATGGCTCTCCAAAGACATGGCTAAAAAAAATAAATAAATAACACCAAGGTTTCTGAGTTTGGATGCTGAGGGATGACTATAAGGAGTGGTACCTTTAACAAGCAATTTATAACCAACAGTTACAGATTAGTATTAGGGAAATGCTACACTGTCTCTATGTAGCTTTAAGTGCTTCACTGCAGCTAAAGCTAGCTAGGTTTCAGGTATTCATTTCTCTACTACTTTCTACACTCACATATACAGTATTTTATAAAAATTAATTATAATAAATGTGTAATTGTGTACATATTTTTCAGTTAACAAGTAAAAAATATAAAATGCATAACAAATGACATAAACATTTGTATTGGCTACTGACAAAGGGCCTCCGATGGTGTAGCATTTGACACATTTGCCTGGCAAGCAAAAAATTGGTTTCGATTTGATTGGGGTTGCATCCAGAAAAAACTGTGCCAAATCAGGCATGTGCTGCTACCTTCTGTGGCAACCCCTTGTCACAAGGGAACAAGCAAAATTAGATCTCTCCATCACAGACACCTTCTGACGGTTGTTATTATCGATCAGGTGTATGGTGACAATCTAGTATGTAAGGTATGAGATGATGTTCTAAATAAGTAAACAACTAAGTGTTATTTCTATTTGTGATAAAAAAAAAATCAATACCTGGATTCTCCACTGCTGTTGCTTACACTTTCATCCTCACTGCGTCCAGCCATGCTGAAGTCAAAAATATATAGACTTCAACCTGGCAACCTGTAGTATTATGGTCCACGTGTTTAACCTGTGAGCAAAAATACACATAAGTTTAAAAAGAACTGTATGCTACAAATGCTACAAGTACTTGGGGTTATATTATTACTTGTTGAAACAAGAATAATATCAGGAATAAAATTTCACAACAACATGCATTAAAATATCTGATTAGATGGAGCTTGATAAAACTCAGATCCACATGGCAAAGTACAACAGAGCTTAGTGTACCATCCGTGACTGACTACAACCAATGCATCAAAGCTTGTCCTGTGAACCATGCAAGCAGGGACGCAAATATACTTTCGCTAAATTAGTTTCAATTGAAACCATTTCAAGTCATCTATCAGGTCTGTGGTTTCATCCTGAGAGAAGTGAACCGCGTCTGAAACACAGATAAACGTGTTGAGATATGACTATTTCAAGTTAAATCTAGAAAAGTGTGATCTGTGTGGATGGCTGTCACTACATGCTACTTGGCTGAACGTCATTTATCCCACACCGCAGAGGCCTATCAGGCCTGCACTATACCAGCGTGTTTTCATGTACACATGAAGCTCCGTGTGTACCCGAAGAAGATGAAAAACTAAGTAAATTAAAAAAAAATAAAATCAGAATAAATAGTTTCAGGAGAACATCAAGTCATCACTTGGGTACACTATCACTATGGTTACAGTTTAGCAAGTAGCTCAAGCTAACTAGCTATTACCGGCTAACGATGGCAGTATTAGCGATTGGCGGGTAGGAGTAGCGTATGCAGACATAGCCAGCTATAAAGAACAAATATACAGAATAAGATTCAGCACAAAACCTGCAACCACCTGATTACCTGTAACCACTTTGCTATGTTTATCTAGCTGCAGTTTGCTAGCCGCTTTATGCTGTGCTATTGTTTTCTGGATTTAAAATCCTACACGTGACAACTGTGAACTTTATACCTTTACGGTATGCACCGCAACCAAGTAGCTCAAACTGTACGTACCTTTGGTACTTTGTTTAATTTTGTGTCAATGTGGGTAAAATAAACATGAGGAGAACTGGCTCACAGGCCATCACAAGGGCTGTCAAGGCAAACAGCATTAGCTAACGCTATGAAGCACGAGGCTAGCACAGAAGCTAACAAAATGAGAAAACTTTGCTCTAATAGGAAACCAGTAGAATAATAACTTTAGAGTTACAGATGATACTCAAAGTTAATCATCAATAATATTTAACTATGTAAATATATGCACAATCAGTGGATTGGGATGAACAGTTAAACAAATTTAGTATTCATCATTAAACCCACAAAACCAAATTAGCTAACCAACTTCACCCTCTCCCATCTTGTTTTCATTCGCTGTTCACTTCTCGCGGCTTTTACAACATCAACATGCAACGTTAGCTTACTTTTCGCTAGCGTAAGGACTAAGTAACTAAATGATGTGTGTTACCTGTCTTTAGTTTAGGTTACTCGTGAAACTCCGATAAAATATTTGTCTAAACCAGCCTTTCCAGTCCAGGGGTCCTTTCTTCTTTTATTTAACTGGCGAGCTAGCAGCTGCTGGTAGCTAATGCTACCGTAAACTTGCTAGCTATCTCCCGGTTAGGGAGCGCAGCCCGAAAGACTCCGGTCGATAGAACTGGTAGAATGTTGGTTTTCCTCTTCTTAACCAATGTCCCGTTTGCCGTTTTAGAAGTTACAAAATACAGTGCCCGTTGATAAGCAGCGACTGTAGAAAGCTAGCATTTCAATCCAGTGTCTTTCCACAACCGGCCTCCGCCATGACGCCGTAGGGTTCACTTCTCCAGGAAACCCCGGACAGTGACGTAACGACCCTGCTCCTTACTCCTCCACTGTAGCAGCAGGAAACGTCGGTTTCTCATAAGTCGTCTTTATCTTTATCGGAACAAATGGAAATAAAGCTAGTCTGATAATTTAGGTCATCACAACAACAAGGTTATACACATACAAGGTCGTACATAAAAGTCCGCCTTGTTTAAGGAATTACGATAGCCGCCAACCATAGTTTCTGTAGTTTGAAACGTACAACCCTTCACTTGCCGGTTTGTGGTCTTCTCCAGACTGTGTGTGTGTGTGTGTGTTTGGTCCACTTAACGTGCTTTCTCTGCTCTTGGCGAGTGTTCCTTATATATAAAAATGCATTTTGAAAAACATGTAAATGAATCCAATTCAAACTCACACGTACAGTCACATGGGCTTTCAGAAACAATAGCTATTTAGAATAGAGATTATTTTAAATAACCCTGCCTGCAGTGACAGCCGCACGCGCACTATCTGAAAAACTATCCGCAAGCAGCAGAAAATTAAACCCTTATGTTGCAACATCGCCACCTGCTGGCGACATTGTCTACTGCATGCTGAATGGACCTCATTTTACTTCTGTAACAAATTTGACATTAAACAGATAAACAGACAGATAATTGGTCGATAGTGCATACACTGATAGAAATATGACGGATATGCCTGTTAACTCTGACAACAAGATGATCTGCTTCAGGGACTAAGGGGGCATTAGGTCGACAGAATCACTGCATGTGTTTGTGGGTATGGACCAATAGGAGGTGATCCAGAGATGGCGAAGCTCCGGAAGCTCATATTCTGCATCTGTAAATATTTCACAGCAGTAAGGATGCTACTGATGAGCTTCGAGGATACCACATTTGTGTCCACAGATCGCCATCAAATTCATCCAGCATAGTGATGTTAAAATTATAGGCGACCAAACAGAATAAAAGCAATGGGGTGACTGATGGATAAGATAAACGGACTGTGCTCCAGAGGGTGAGTATATGACCGCAAATATCGATTCATTTCGCCGCATCTTTGTAACAGCTTCATTTAGATAGAATTTATATGACAGAAAAAAACATGAGTTGACCTGATGATAATGTCCCAGGACAGGAATTAAACCGTGCAAATGATGCGGATAAAATGTGACACAGAGGCGTGTCCCAAAAGATCACTGGCGTGAACCCTTCTGTTGCAGGGGCAAGCATATTATTCGTTATGTTCTGTCGCACATGTAAGGATATTTTTTATGATTAAAAGGCACAGATCACAGTTTAGCTTTAGCAGAACACACGTTACAAACGCAAAAATGGAGCTTGTGTTCAGCAGTAACACAGAAGTGAACTGTGGGCTCCTCCACTGCGCATGATTTGCTGCTTCTCTGTATAATCCGTTTATACCACAGTATGACACAGTTGTGTCTTAATGGCCCACTTGGGGTTTTTTCTGTTCTGTTGTGTGTGTGTGTGTGTGTGTGTGTGTGTGTGTGTGTGTGTGTGTGTGTGTTTGTGTTACAGATACAGAAGTAACAAAATTAAGAGAAATTTTGTGGAGAATACTAACAAGAGTCATATTAAGAACATGGTAAGGTAATTATATTGATGTTGATATTGATCATATTGTGGGTCAATTTACACATTCTCCATTTTATTTGGTCATGTTCCTCCTGTTTTTGCCTTAGTTTCAATGTTTTTTGTCTTACAGATGTAACAAATTAAGATTCTTTCTTTCACCTTTACGATTGCATGTTCTGGTCTTTGCGATTAATTTTTATTCTATGGAAAGGAAGGTGTGGATCAGTTTTGGATGAGGTGGAGTTAGATTAGGTAAATCAGTAAACACCTATAATATTTTTTTAAACATTTAAAATCAAGTTGTGAGACAGTAAAAAAAGGTTGGGATTAAATTATCAACACTGCTCTTAAGAAACACTGTTCTTTGATCTGTTTCTGAAAGTAAAATGACTATAAGAAAAAATAATATGGTGAATAATGATCATTTAAATATGCAGCATACAGATGCCTGAACAGAAAAGGAAAGACATGTCTTTAAGACATGGTGCAACACACCATTTGAGAATGTTTAATTATAGAAAACACGAACTTGATGGAAACAAAAAGGAGAACATAATTGCAACATGAATACGGCAGCTCTACTGCAGTGTGAACATAGGCTGAAGAACTCAATAAGCATTTATGCCATATACAAAGTTAAGCACACCCACACTAGCACTCGTCCATGAAAGTACAGTTTAAAATAATATACAGAAAAGTACACACGATACTTGATAGTACACTAGGAAACCATCAGAAGAAACGAGCGGTAGACACTATTTATATTTAAAGTAGAGAATTTATTTTTATTTTTATTTTTATCTGACCAACCTGAAGAATATGAGTATGTCACTGTTCAGATGTACTGGTTAAAATATTAGTATTTTAGACAGATATTAAACATTTAAAGGTTTAAGCTGAGCTTTGTTTGTGGTATTTATAGATCATATAACCATAGCATGTTAAGCTAACCGAGTGTGCACTATTATTTTTTCAGTGTAGTGCTAACGTGTATGATGGTTTTTAATCTAAAGAGTATCCATCATTATTCTAGCATATATGAGGTTTGTGCAATGTTGAGATGGTATGGCTCTCCACAAGGTGGAGCCATATGGTATATAGGTAAATGAAATCTTCCAGTAGTGATGCTTATGTTAACAGAATTTTGATAATCAAACTTTCAAAATAAAACCTTTAAAAAAATTCTCCCAACTGTTACTAAAATTAAAGGTGGTCAGAATGCATACTAAAGCTATGTATGTGTATGTCACTGCATTTCAGAAGGTACTGGTGAAGTCACGTTTGTATTACCTGACCGTTTTGGATACATGCAAGAACTTAAACGTTACTCTTAATATTTAATTTACACCCAGAAGGCAACAATTAAAAGTTGTGTAAAAACAGCTGAGAAAGTGAAGTCAGTTCACTTCCTCCACAGCGGTAAGACACATAAGTTTGACATAGTTGCAATAAGGTTACAGTACAAAGACCACTAAATGTACAATTGACATCATAGGTTGAGATTTTTTCCATTCCCCTGAGCATCAACTCCAAAGAAACCTTAGCCTCCTTAGCCCTGAAGTTAAAGTTAAATCTGCATAAAACAACTTTAGCTTGAAATGTCAGTGTTACACAATCTCTTTCATGCCCTTCTCTCTTTTACTTTTACTCAGACCCAGTCACAGAGATTACTGCAGTAGGATCAAGTGATTCAGAGTTTTTTTCTATACTTGTAACATCACAGTTTTATTTTTAAATAAAATCCTTCTTTATTTGGCTATAACTATCTGAAATTGTAAAAGCAACCCAAAACAAAAATGAGCCTTTTCTTGATGAAAAAAATAATGTCTGTTCATTTTAATCATGACTGGTATTTTTTCAATAACTTCAAAAACACTCTTGAATTTCCTTTGTACTCACTTAGATACATTCTGATATGTGCTATCAAATTGTAAAGAATGAAAGAAAAAAAAGAAGCAGAGATAAAGATCATTATGATAAATAAAGGTACTAAGTACTAAAACAGTAGTTAGCTCTGTGTTTTGATTTTCATGCATAACTGTTTTCAAATTATTTTGGTAACCACCCAGTTACAGTCTAGTAGAGCATTAAATGTATTCAGAATTTAGTCATGTTTGCAAAGGATTTACTGTAATGTACTGTAAAGATTTAATTATGTGTGTAATCCATAACCCATTAAGAGTCTGTGATATAACTCTACATAGCAAAGAGTTTTATAACCCCATAACCTCATAAATTTACATCCTTGTTTAATAATGTTTTAAACTATAGACGGATATTTCATTCTGTTCCAATTAAAATCCACAGGTCAAACAGGATAGTTAAACCAGCCCATTTTAGAGATGAAGAGAAATGTAAGTATAAGTAGTAGGTGAGAAACTTGGTGTGATCACATTATACTTCTGAAAGGAAATGTTTTAAATGGTCTTGACAAAGTTACAGAAACACACCACCTCCTTACAGTTGTAGTTCATGCATTTTACATTTTTGTGCAATTTTAAGCTTACTTGCAACTGATTGGAAACATTTTGGCCATGACCACATCAGCCAGAGTTTGCAGCTTCAAGGACGTTCGAGGATGTATATATGCATGCATGTGTGTCTTTGTTTTAGTATGTGACGAGTTTTACACACACCAAAGCTAGCTGGCGCTTCCTGAGTGGTAAACACGACTGACTGACTGTCCCTGTCTGCTTTCCACCACCCTGTGCTATTTTATACTGACACACACACATCGCGAGTTTCAAAGTGTTGATGTCAGAAAACTCAAAGTATCACGTTTATTGCCTGTTTTTTAAAAATACATAAAACTCTCAATTGGGAACACAGGTAACAGTAAAAACATGCAGGTAACAGCTAAGCTCACTTATGAAGAAATATTTATATAATATTATCCAGAATAATTTTTAAAACTAAAGATGATGAGATTTAAGATAACATGGAACAACATGACTGACATAAACATGTTGAAGACCCACCAAGCTCGGAAAAAACAGCTCTAAAATTCATTATAAGATTAGAACTTTTGAGATATGATAAAACATGTGAAATACATCATAGCACATACCAAAAAAAGCGAAATGTTAACATTTTTTTAAATACAAGAAATAGATGAAAAAGAACTATAATTAACAATTATATTCTCTCAGATAATCTCACATTTTTTACAGGCCAGAAAGAAAATATCAAACAGTAATTTCCCCCAAAAATTAACGTTCCACCCGAGTTAACGATGAATTTGAATTACACATTTTATTTGTGTTTTTGGTGTTGCCACATCATTTCCTGTTGTCTTGTTGGTCAGTGTGCAGATTAAAAAAGGGAAGTATAAGAGTTAAATTGTCAAGGAAGTCGTTGAAATGAGGAAGCTTCAGAGCTTCACCGCTTTACTGTGTGTCAGTACTTAAAGTAAAGGTTAACCTGCTTCAGCTGGAAAACACAACCAGGATAGCCGTGAGTGTAAGCTCCCTGGTTTTATGAGATATTGACAGAACATTTTTTGTTTGTTTGTCAGGAGCTGACTGAATTTAAGATGACCTGTTCATGTATTGCTCAGACTGTTGGAAGTTGATATACTGAAGGGCTGAAAAACTCAACTGGGCTCTGAAGTTGAACAGTGGAACTAGTTCACAACAATATCTACAGTAAGTGTAGTCTTTGTGTCTTCTTTCAAAAACAACTATTTAAAATTTACCAGTAAGCTACGTTTGACTGTCTTGTTAACGACAATAATTATACTTCCTCTTTTTTTTACTGTCTTATCGAGGCTTACCATTTCTCACTAACTGCTGACTTGTTTTTGATCAGAAAAAAAAAAAATCTGCCCTACAGTGTGAGATCATTTTCATTTGTTTCCCTTGCTGCTGTGCTTGTTTTGGGAAGTAATAATTATCTTCAATGAATAATACATTTAAAATCATTTAAGTGATTAGGCCATTGTTTTCTTATTTTACCATTCTAATAGTGTTTTTAAAGAAAAGAGAAAAGAATGTTCTGGATTTCGTGTTATCTACAGTGTCAGATTATCAGGAGGCACTTTTAGCATCTTTTTTCAGCTGTGGAAAATAATAAAATACATTTGACCGAAGTGCTTAATTCCACTTCTGAGCCTAAAAAAACCACCAGACATTTCAAACACTCAGCATGATTTCACTGAAACAACTGTCTCAGCTAAAAACTGATCAAGAAATAAAAATAATTGTGTCTAGCATAGCAATTTTTTTCTGGCACGTGTCTTTGGGTTCTTTCCAACTGCATAAGCCATTGAATGACATCACAGAGTTTGGGTGTGACACATTAAAGGATGCCCAGTGCTGAAATTTGGATTAAAAAAAAAAATCATCACATTTATCTGTAAACAAAAGTGTTACAGTTAACTATCTGAACTGTCTTCAGGGACAGTGACAGCATTTTAGTGTGGCATATTTATGACATGAGATCCGGGACAGCTTTTATACAAAAGTACTCTAACATTAATTCTATTTTTGAGGGAAATTTATTTGTAGTCCTCGTGTTTCATTAAAGAAAAGGAAAACCCTACTCCATTTAGTAGCTGTTCCACCATATATCTATCTCTACGTGTGAAGTTATGGATGCTAGATTTAATTGTTTTTTCTGCACATTGAAAACTGTTTGTACATTCCTGCTTAGCAAGTAAAATGATTAAAAAGGATTAACTGCTAGTGACTAGCATTTCATTGAAAACAAAAAATACAAAGTACAACTCAATCAAAAATAACATCAAACAGTCTGAAAGGAAGGTAGATTCTCAAAGAGAGCAGAGTTCAAGAGGTCTGTAGTGTGATGATATTGTCAGGAAATACCAGAAGCTGCTTATTTTAGGTCACAAATGTGCAGCTTATTCCCTTTTAAATTTTTATTTTCAATGTTAGACTGTTGTGCATTACAAACAGGAAAGATTTTGTTAAGTGTTAAATGGAACAATGAGGTCATAAAAACAAGGTCAGCACACTGTCTTAATATCTGCAACAGTTAAAAAAATGTCTAAACCTTGTATTTATTTATTTATTCTTTTATTTAATCGGTTATTTATTAGGAACAAATGCAGAAAAACACTATCAGTTGCAAAAGAGGTCCCCACTGCATGTGCATTATAGTAAAATGAGGACATCAGTCCTTTAATGGGTAATGGGTGAAGCAATGATGAAATTACTTTTTAAATGATATAATACTGATAAAATAAAAAGAGCAAAAGGCTATCACAAAACAAATAGAAGAGCAAAATTTTAGCATTACACAAATCAGTGCCCATGTTTTTCTATATATTTAACTGTAGATTAATTGATTGTTTCTGTGACTACATTTGTGTTGTCCAGAGCTTTAAATTTGGGAACTGATTGCAAGGAATTGTAATTTGTTTTGAATTCTCAAACGTTTATTAGGACGAAGGAATAATCAAGGAATAAAAATGAATGTATATCAAATGGATTATGCTGCTTTATCTATTTGATTTACAAATAGAATCAAGGACAAACTCTAAGGCTTCATTTTATAATCACTGTGGTCACTTTACTTTAAGAAAAGCTGGAATTGTCTTGCTGAAACTAATCATGTGCACAGTGATCTGAAAAAAAAAAAGGCCTACCAATGATGGTCAGGTTTTTAAGGTCACCATCCTTGCAATTTAGTTTTAGTTTTCATTATGTGCACATTAATGGTTGTTGAATTTGAAATGGTTCTGTCTAACCAGCAAAAATATTTCATACTTTCAGTTGCAGTCTGCATTCAGCATTAAAATAAATTCATATTTCTCTCAAAGAAGGAAGTGGTTTGTCAAAGTTATTTTCTTCCCAAAGTTGATCTATCGCTTGTTGGTGTCCAGGATATACTTTGGCATCTTTAAAATGTTAGTAAAGGCAAATGAATCCTTATATTTTGATGACTTGGTCAGGTTAGTTCCACATAAGAACCTAAAAACACAGTAAAGACAATAATAGGTGAAAAAGTCAGGAACCCGTGTCTATGTGGTGTCTTTATGGCTAAAACATGGTCAAAACCTTTGACAGCTCAGACTTATTTCTGACCTTTGTGTGTTCAAAAAGCAATGCTGCTGAAACCCAATGATAACTTGCTTTATGTGCTTTAGTTTACATTGCATATTGTATCCAAATTTTATAAACACTATCACGTCATGTCTTCTGGGAACTTAAAGTGAGCTTGAGCGATTTAAATATTGTGCTTCAAATGATTAAAGTTATTGTTTTTTCAGATTTTGGTTTTCATGCAAAAGAGCAGCTGTGCTGTGCAAACTTAGACAGAGTTAAAAATAACACAAAACCAAAAATTCCCCTGAAACAAAAATACTGCTGTGTTTAAACAGGCAGAAACTAATCACCATTTTTGCATTAAGAAAGACTCAAAAGACAAAATGGAATACACATTTGCAAACTAAGAAAATCATCACACATGTTGACTTTTCAGTCACCATATGCTGGGATTGTTTATTGTTTGTGATTCGATTGTGGGATTCAGTGCTAAATGATTTATCATGTCATGCAATTCTACTTGAAATCTGTCTCATTTCATATTTGTTTCCAATTTTTGGTTTTAGGTGAATTTCATCCTAGTGGAAGAAGTTTGTGAAGGGACTTCCTTAAAGGGAGCCACTCACCAAAAGCCAGTATGGCTGACAATGTAAATTCATTGCCATTCTTTTATGGCAATATTACCAGGGAAGAGGCAGAGGACTACCTGCGGCAGACAGGCCTAAGCAATGGCCTGTACCTCCTACGGCAAAGCCGAAACTATCTTGGAGGCTTTGCACTGTCCGTGTCAAATGCAGGCCGTTGTTACCACTACACAATTGAAAGACAACCCAATGACATGTATGCTATTGCTGGTGGTAAGAGCTACAGAAGTCCCGTTGATGTGATCGACTACCATTCCCAAGAACCAGACGGTCTTGTGTGTCTGCTGAAGAAGCCTTGTAACAGGCCCAAGAACATGCAGCCGAAAGTTGGGCCGTTTGAGGACCTGAAGGAAAAACTCATACGGGAGTATGTAAAGCAGACCTGGAACCTGCAGGTAAGTTTCAGCTCTATTATATAATATAAGAAAACCATATTTGAAATGAGAAGTCAGAACTCTATGGAATACCATAGCAAACTAAATGATGGTTTTTTGCAGTTTGGGCTCTATTTACATTTATGATAAAAGTCACCAACATAATTGTTGACATGTTAAAAGTGTATTTTACATTTTACACACATTAAATTTTGTTAATAAATTTTTGCCTAGAAAAAGCATATAACTGCAGGAAGTAAAGAAGGTCAGAGGAAAGTCACTTTGGTCTGTCTCCAATTTTGGTAATAATGTTACTTTGACTTCTTTTAAATAATGCTACTGTGTTACCTTTAAAAATTGTCCTCATTAGTAGACCAGACCAGATAAGACCATCATGGACTCCCAGTAATGTTGAAGGCAATCAACAAAATTTCCATTTAAGCATTGCTCACTTCAGGAGGACCAAATAGCAACTGATAGCTCAGGTTGTGTTGATGTTCTAGTATCTCCACCACAACACTAGTGGTATCCAATCTGTCTCTTCCATACTGAAAATACAGAAAATTACATAAATGGTTATCTCAACTATTCCTCAGACTTTGCTGCTTGTGCATCACTTCTTGTTCTCAATTGCACATGGATTTATGTACAAAACCACTTCTTAGACAGGCGCAATATGTAAGTCAGCCATTATACCTGGATAAATCTGTAGTTAAAGTGAGTTTTATGAGTGTGCCCTGGGTGGACATAGGCAGCATTAATCTAGCTTTATATTACAAGTACAGCTAAGTGTGTTGCCTGTTTGCAGGGTGCAGCTCTGGAGCAGGCCATCATCAGCCAGCGACCTCAGCTGGAGAAGCTCATCGCTACCACTGCTCATGAAAGAATGCCCTGGTTTCATGGCACAATAACACGAGAAAACTCTGAGCCCAGGCTTCAAAGTGGCCCGCGTGCAAATGGAAAGTTTCTGTAAGTATTATATTAATTCTCTTTTTATTAAATCATTTGCTGTGTTTGCAGGCAGTAGTATAAAATCCTATAAAAAGCCAGAAGAATAATATCATTCCTCTCATGGTAAAATTTTACACTGCGACTTTTGGTTCTGGTCTGAAAAATTATTGTCTCAGGCAGAGGATTGTTCATGTTTTGTTAGTCCTGATCAATACATTTTAGAAAACCAGTCAAAACATAGTTTTAAAGAACTGCTTGCGGTTACTACATGGATTGAATTTGAGTTCTATCTGACAGGGTAGAAAAATGTCACTGAAGAGCATTTAGAGTTATGGCTTGGAAGAAAACCTCTTTATGGACTTTATGATTCTATATTTATATTCATAATTTTTCTATTCAATAAAATGAATCATTTGCCAAGAACTAATGCAAGCTTAGCTGGAAAACCTGCCACTGATAGTGTGTGCAAATAGTGTGCATTGAATTGACACGGCTGAAGAGACCTTAACCACAGCCCCCATGATGGAAAACAAAATATTAAAATGTCTGTCTGACTCTGGACTAATTGCTTTTAAAATTGCTTTTTTTGTATTTTTCATACAGTGATTCTCGTGCTGAACTTCTACATTCTTGCCCGTGACATAATGGCCCTCATGGCACTAGAAAAGACCTTGAAAAATGTAATGAGGTGTTGTTTTACAAACAAATGACATTGGTTTAATGTGATTTTAATATTTGAGTTCCTCTTAGCTTCACTTTGTAAGAAGTTAGCTGGTAAAAAAATATTATTCAACTACATTTGCATTTTAAAAATATTTTAGTTTAACGTTCACTACGTTCATAGCGTTCATAGCATTCCTAACTGCTAAATAGGATAAACTAGAGTAAAAAAAACATTACCACATGTGACAAAACCTAAAAGTGGTTCATGCACAGTAAATTGCTTTGTTATTTAATATTAATGTATTAATTCATTTAGAAAAGGATGCTTTTGGGTTTTTTGTTTGTTTGTTTGTTTTAACCCTGTAAAACAGTGAAATCAGACTCAAAAGTTCAGCTGTTTCAATGACAGTAGAAGTCTTATTCAGATTCATTGTCTTACTTCATATTGCAGAGGTCTGGCCAAAACAGTAAATTAAATTCATTATACACACAACACTGCAACATCACCTGGAATTGCACTGAGTCAGTTCTTTATTTCACTGTTTTAAAGACAACATCAACAGACTCTTTTCATTTATTTTCTTTGCAAGAAAGCCATACAATATTCTGTAACCCAAATCCTCTCAGAACTTGACATTTTAATAACCTCATGAGGGTTTTTTTTGCTTTTGGTTTGCCTTTACTTTACCTAATTTAACTATATGTTTATTTCAGAGGAGACAAATGAAAGACTATGGTGAGCAGCAAAAGTAAAGTAAAATAGTAATATTTTCTGCAGCTTTACAAAATTAGTGACCAAAAGAATACAGTCTCAGACAACTTACAACATCCAAATACTGAAGAAACACAAGAACAAGCTGGGCACAAAGTACAGGACTGAAACTTGATCTAAGATTGTGCAGTGTCATCCTTTTTTGTTGCATTTTCTGAGTGTTATCTCAAGAGCTGTGAACTCAAAATCAGTGAAGTGAGAAAAGAAAAAACAAAGAAATTATTAAAGTTGAGGGTAGCTTTTTTGCCTCCAGGAGCTTCTGCCTTTCAGAGATAGCAAATGATTAAACTCTCACAATGACACAAAACTCAGTTCAGTTATGTGTCTGACAAATAGGTTGGGCAATGAAAATATTTAGAAATTTCCTTTCCTCTGGGGCAGAACTCTTGAGTATTTCCTATTGAGTAGTTCTCTTATGTAACTTTTATTCTCAAAAAGGTGGAGAATAGACGAAGACTGAAAGATACATATTATGTTAATTTGTTTGTTGTTAAAGTATTTTTTAAATATGATTTTCTAATATGGTTTTGTAATGCAATTAATACTGGTTCTGCAAATGAAAAGAGTGGTTGTAAGCTGATTGTTACTAACACACACACACACACACACACACACACACACACACACACACACACACACACACACACACACTCAAGACCAACAACGATTGTTCAATTTGATCTTGAACAGATGTTTGCAATAATTAATTTGCTATATTGTTTTATGCTCTAAACATTAACAATAGTGACTTATTGCGATTCAGACCATGTCAACAGCAGACCCCAAGCAGAACAGTGCTGTGTTCCCGCTACACAGCAAGATCTCAGAATTCTAGGTTACAAGTATAAAGTAACTGTGTGAGTAGTGAAATACATCAAATTCTACAAATGCAAGCAGTCTAAACAAACACAGCTATGTTAGCACTGTATTGCTTCCATTCCATCTTATTACATTTCATTTGTCAAATGTGTAAAATGTCTTTTTTGCTTTGAAACCACTGAATAAAGTTTGTAAAGTATTTATAGAACCTCAAGCTTCAGTTGAGCGGCTGTGGTCTCGCTTGAAGAAAGAGAGAGGAACATACACATGCACACACACATACACACACATACAGACACAGAGAGACACATACACACAAACACACTGTGGTTTCCGCTCTGGCAGTTTGCAAAGGACTTCCTGAAGTAGCCAAACAAGAGGGAGACTAACAGCAGGGCAAAATGTAACTGTTCTGTCCCTTCTCTCATGTAACATCTAGCAGGAAACTTACTTTCCACTGAAATACATCATCATGTCATGCTTATGTCTCTAAATTTTATTGAAATTTTGTTAAGAGTGAATCACATACTGCACACATAGCATTCTGGAGCACAGTTATTGATAATAGCACACAGGCTATTAGTTTTACTTCCTGTTTAGTTCTCCTTACTTCTTATTTACTGCAATGTCTCCATGTGATGAGTTTTTTTTAAAATGCTAGTCTATGAAAAAAGTTGCACTTAGCCACAACTTATCACATCTGACACAGTATGTGGTAATAGGCGGGGTAACATGATTTCTCAATTGAAAATTCAGACTAATATTTGGTTTCATTGTGCTTAGTGAGCCATCGTAGATAAATAAAAAGCAATACAGACGCAGCAGTGGAAAATATTCATAATTTTCTGAATTAAAGTTGTAAATTTGCAAAATAAATAAATGAAAACAAACAGAAACATATACAAATTCATGAGTTCATTCATGAGCACTAGGATTTTAGGCCAATTCAGTTTAGTATTATTGGTATAGCCTCAAATCACAACAGTTGCCTCAAGGTGCTTTCTATAATAAGGTAAAGACTCTACAATAAGTAGAATTTTGATTTTTTTTACATTTATAGACATTTTTTCTTGTGACCTTGAAGTATTGTGCATGAATAACGTTAATACATCTTGAAACTGTAAAAAAAAGATATTCGTTGCTTTTGCATCCCATAATAGCTATCAGATGAGTTGAAAAACCACCTAATCACGGATTTGCAGTTTGCAGTCAGATGTGAACATTTTTGTAGTTATTTAATGGTATATATATATAATGAACTACAGAAACAAAAACTGTTTCAAACGATTCTTCCTTTTTTTTTTCTGTGTGAAGGATTCGGCAGAGAGATGCGAATGGATCCTATGCTCTGTGTTTACTGCATGAAGGACAAGTCATGCATTATCGTATTGACAAGGACTCGGCTGGCAAGCTCTCCATTCCAGAGGGCAAGAAATTTGACACCTTGTGGCAGGTTATCCCAGTGTGCTTTATATTTATGGGCTACTTAGACCATTTCAACAATCTTAATCTGTTTGAAATTGTATAATGTACTACAAGGTGAGGTGGTAAAACTTATGTGTGTACTCTGCCTACACCTCTGCTTAAACACAGCTGGTGGAGCACTACTCATACAAACCAGATGGTCTTTTGCGAGTGCTAACAGAGCCCTGTCCACGGCCTGATGGAGATATTGGTAAGAAACACAAACACAACTAATCGAATTGTGTTTACAGCAAGACTTTCATTGAAAGCAAATTTTACTGCATGTTAACTAATATCTGATAATCTAAATTATAACACTGTATACACAGCTGATTAACATTTGTCTTATTCCATGTTCACAGGGCTGATAGGACGGCCTTTTCTTCCACCGGGCCATCCTAGACTTGCTTGTGCCATTGTAAGTTCCGTCTATGTGCATTAATACATTCAACTGAAACAGAAATGCTGGTTAAATCTGCCAGAGCAGTCAGCTTGTGTGGGTTACCATTAACCATTACGACAAGGGTTGGTTTTTTTTATTATTAGAATGATATGGCTTCTTCAGGAAGCCCTGTATGGTAAAACAAACATAGAAATGTTTCTTGTAATGTGTAGATGAATGAGTTTGTCAGATGACTTCACATATTCTTGTTTGGAGTTATTTTTCCCTTTAATCTTTTTCCTATTGTAATAATTTCATGCATGATTTTAATATTACCATTAATGATAACCTCTCTGACATTTTGATTTTTAGCAAAGTGCGACAGATGGATTTTTCACCATCATCAGTAAAGGCATAAAAAAGGTGCATTACACACATCCTGTTTCCTCAGTCATAGTTGCTCACAGCAGTGTGTAACCTCCACCTTCCTTCTCCCTCTGCACTTCTTCACTAATGGAATGTGGATTTCTATTTACTAACTCTTTCTTGCAATATTGGTCCTTTGAATTATGTCCTTTCTAATCCCTCTGATAGATCTCACATCCAAGTAGATAATGGATGTCAGTGCACACAAGCTTATTGAATCGGAGTAACATCTTAGTTGGTGTATTTGTAATTATGTTTTAACACCATCCAGAGGTTACCCAGTGCAATTACATTATAGAACCACAAGCAGCCATTTGGTAGCTTTCTATATGTGCTTGCGATAATATTGTCCACCAGTTCCATCCTTTAAAATCCCTCTGCCCTTTTTTCTTTTTTTTTCTTTTCTTTTCTTTTCTTTTCTTTTCTTTTTTATTCTTGTTTTTGCCTGGCTTTGTTACAGTTAAGTTTTGGATTGGATGTCTTTTTTTCTTCCCTTTTTGAATCCTGCATTTTTTTTTTTATCTTGTACAGTCTTCTTCCTAATTTTTTCTGAGATTTTATGCTTGAGATGTTTGAGAGTCAAAAACCCCCCTGACTGTAAACTTGTCCTAAACCCCTTCTTTGAAATCATGTGTTCACTTGTTGCGGGTTACTTTCAGCAGTAAGTGCTATTTAGCTATACTTCATGCATTCTCATAATGAATGTTCTTTAACACTGTCTCCTCTGATGATAACAGAAACGACCATCTCGTCCCAGGCCTCCAGATAACTCCAATCCTTATGAAACCAGGATACCCGGTAAAGGTAAGTTATTTAGACTGCCTTTGTCAAACCCTATATTGATGTACTGTTGTTCAATTGCTAACTTGCTTGTGCATGTTCCATACTCTGTGAATATTATTTAGCATAGATTCTATGTCATGTTGGGTGTAATCTGGATTGCAGAGAAAATGTACGCTATGCCTTCTGATGATACTGCCTAAAGGAAGCATGTATAATGTAAAAGGAATTAATCTTAGCATGGAACCCTGTGGAACTCCATAAATAACCTTAGTGTGTGAAGAGGACTCTCCATTTACATGAACAAATTGGAGTCTATTAGAAATATATGATACAAACCACTGCATCGTAGTATGTGTAGTACCTACAGCATGCTCTAATCGCTGTAATAGAATATTATGGTTAACAGAATCAAACGCTGCACTGAGGTCTAGCAGGACAAGCACAGAGATGAGTCCACTGTCAGAGGCCATAAGAAGATCATTTGTAACCTTCACTAAATCTGTTTCTGTGCTGTGATGAGCTCTGAAACCTGACTGAAACTCTTCAAATAAACTTTCCCTTTGCAGATGATCTGTTAGCTGTTTGATAACAACTCTCTCAAGATTTTTTTTGTGATGAAAGGAAGGTTAGAGATTGGCCTATAATTAGCTAAAAGAGTTGGGTAAAAACTGTTACTATTTTAAGTAAAGGTTTAACTACTACCAGCTTGAAGGCCTGTGGTACATAGCCAATTATTAGAGACAGGTTGATCATATTTAAGATTCAAGCGTTAATTAATGGTAGGACTTCTTTGAGCAGTTTTGTAGGAATGGGGTCTAAAAGACATGTTGATGGTTTGGAGCAAGGAATTACGGAAGTTAACTCAGAAAGATCAATTGGAGAAAAAGACTCTAAATGAATACCAATGGTACTGAAAGTAACTGTAGATAATATTATGTCTGTGAGATGGGTACAAGCAATATTTCTCTAATGGTGACAATTTTATTTGTAAAGAAATTCATCAAGTCATTAAGGTTAAACGAACGTTTGGCTCAAAACAAACTTTTTTTTCAGCCTGTGCTTAAGAGAAACCTAAGGTTGTCCTTATTTTCTTCAACCAGTGATGAAGAGTAAGATGTTCCAGCTTTATGAGGGCTTATTTTTAAATAAAGCAGCAAACAATTTTTCCAGACTACGTAATTATTTTAATATCTCTAGCTTACTAGTTATCGGTTTTAAAGGTGTGTATTGAGAATTATACCAGGGGATCAAGTATTTCAGACTCCCTGGTATATTTGAGGGTTTTTTTTCTGGGAAGCTACAGTATCCAGTGTCGTATATCATGAAGATGTGAAGAAATGAAAAAGATAACTGACCTCTGTGTGAGTACCATTCAGGTAGCTGCTCTGTGTAACAAAAGCATACAACAAACGGGACAAAACACAAGCAGACAAAAGATAATCACATGCAATATTGGCATATGAATCTATAGAGAGTGAAAGGAAAGTACTCAGTGCTGTCAGCAGACTAGACCTAACCAAGAGCGCATCCAGGTCACCTGATCCAGACCAAAAAAGGAAAGCCTCTCACTACGACTCCATATCCATGAGACAAGACAAGGGATACTGTTAATTTTGTTTGTTTAACAAAAACCAAGACTATTCCTTTACCCTGAACATGTAACTCGAGATGACCAGTCTTTGAGGAAAATTAGGATGAACTTTAACTTGAATCTGTCAGAAATGACAGATTTTTTGGATTACGTTAATCTGATTTAAAAATGCATTTCTTTTCACTTTCAAATGAGTGATGCTAAAGATACAGCACTCCTTCAATATTTTTTCCAGTACAATGTTTTTCAAAAATAACTAAAATCAGTTTTATGCTTTCATATAGGGGACATACTACACTGTTAGAAAAAACATCTTAAAAAAACAGTAATATTCCGGAAGCTGGGGCGCCAAAATAATACCGTAAAATAACAGAAAATAACTTCCATTAATGAAAATACAATTTGTTGCCCTAATTTTACATGGGATTTTGCCTTTTTCAAGTGCATTGAAACATTAAATTAGGAACAATTTAATGTGATTAAACAATATGATATATGAATATGAATAATAATACTTAAATGTACAGAAATCTACACTTAACATTTGGTTTAAATAACAATGGATTGCATTCATATCGCGCTTTTTGAGACCCTCAAAGTGCTTTACAATTCCCCTCTGGCCATCACCAGTAGGTGGTAGGTGAAGTGTCTTGCCCAAGGACACAACGACCGAGAGTGTCTGAGCCGGGGCTCGAACCGGCAACCTTCTGATTACAAGGCAAACTGCCAACTCTTGAGCCACGATCGCCCTAAATAGCAATGATAATAATAATTATTTGATGTAAAAAAAGTTTATAAGAATCATTTTATATATTTTTCCATAGCATTACATTTGAATTTAACAGTTCAATCTTTCAAATAACGGACATATATTTGTGAAATCATGATACATTTGTGAAAGTATTTTAACAATCTAAATATGCATATGTACAGACAAATACATTTAAAAAACAAGAAAATTATGTTTTATTACATTACAGTGATTTTACGTTAATTTACATTTGAAATGTGAAGTCACAGTCTATTGATGTAAATTTAATGATATTCTAGAAGAACAGTACAAAACTGTAAAATACAAAGTAAAATACTTTTATATTAGGATTTTTTTTACAGTGTAGACAGATAGATTATGATAAATCTGAATAGGGAAAATCTACCTGAATATCGAGCTATTATTTTGGCTAGAGAACATTCTAAACTTGTAAAATCTAAATTCACATGTTTTCATTTAATATTTCACTGCTTCCTAATTTTGACATGTTGAATTCTTCATCAGAGGCCATGCCAATGGACACAGAGGTATATGAGAGTCCTTATGCGGATCCAGATGAACTGCGGAGTTCTACAGTGGATCGCTCACATCTTTTCTTGGAGGATGGAGAACTGGGCTCTGGGAATTTTGGTACCGTCATGAAAGGCACCTACAAGATGAGAAAGTATGCTACATTAAATCATATTACTACATACAAACATTGCACCACAATGCTTTGTTAAATGATCAGACTTACAAATTTAAAATATTATAATAATATCCCTATCATAAATTATATTTATGATTTGCTGACTGCAGCAGGCAAACTCACTGTCAGTGATTCACTGATATAACCCAAAAAATAAAATATGAGTTCAGCACATCTTGTTTCATTGTTTTCCCAAAGAAATATTCAATCAGTTATTCAAATTCCAAAAACACACAGCTCATATCATACAAATCAAAACCAAGCAAAGTCCAAAGGACACAAATATCACAGTCTTGGTCCCTGCATTCATTAAAAGATGGCTTCATCATAGCAGCCCCCCCCCTTTATACAGAATGCAAGTCTATACTGCTTTTGTCTTACTGGTTTACTCTATTGACAGTTGTGTCTATTGATATCCGTACCACTATGTTGTTTTGCTGATGATGAATGTTGACTGTGGATGAGTCAAAATGTCTGAAAAATGCATTTCTGTTGTAACATAACAATACTTACACTAATCCATGTTGCATATTAGGACAGAGAAGACAGTTGCAGTCAAAATCTTGAAGAATGATGATAACAACCAGTCAGTACGTGACGAAATGCTGCGGGAAGCCAATGTAATGCAGCAGCTGGACAATCCGTATATTGTGCGGATGATTGGTATCTGTGAAGCAGAGAACCTCATGCTAGTTATGGAGCTGGCTGAGCTGGGACCCCTCCACAAGTTCCTGCAGAAAAATAAGTATGTACTGCGACTTGGCCTTGCTCTTTCTTCAATTTGGTTTGTTTGAACATTTTTTTTTCTTCAAATTAATGTAAATACATTATGATAGAGTCTGAATTTTTATTTATAAAGGTACTATTTTGTGGTAAGTTACTTGAGTTATTCTACAATGGAATGGACCCATCCAACCGACTCGACAAGCTTTCCAGTTTAGGAGATTAAAGTGACAAATCACTCTGATTTTTTTCTAAATGTGAAGTTATTTATAAGTTTTAGTTTCAAAATAGTAGTATATAAAAAAATCAAAGATTTCAAAATACAGTTCTCATATTGTGTGAGGTTTATGGTGGCTTTTAGAGTTAAAGTAACAACAACTCCTCATCTCCAGGCAAACGGCCATAAAGAATATCACAGAGCTGGTCCATCAGGTGTCTATGGGGATGAAGTACCTGGAGGAGCATAACTTTGTCCACAGGGACCTTGCTGCAAGGAATGTACTGCTGGTCACACAGCACTATGCCAAGATCAGTGACTTTGGCCTCTCTAAAGCTGTTGCTGAGGATCAAAACTACTACAAGGTAACATATGGCATACGATGACACGTCATCTGTCTTTATACTCTCAAAAAGCCTTGATGGTCCATCTCTATGAACATCTTAGATTTTTCCCAAAAAGTTGATTCTGTTCATGTGGACGTAGCGTTTTGTCTAAAGAAGTCACATTGATGACTGACAAAATATTTCTCCCACTGAAAATACTGAACAGAATCCCACTAACATTTTAGGATTTCCTTATCATCATGCATCAACACTCTTAGATTTTTGTTTAAAACTAAGTCAATCTCAATGAAAGTGTTACTGTAAAGCCTGGGTAGGAAACTCGTGGCCTCAAGGGCTGTCCTTCAGGTTTTAGATGTGTCCTTGATCCAACACAGCTGATTCAAATTTCTAAATGACCTCCTCAACATGTCTTGAAGTTCTCCAGAGGCCTGGTAATAAACCAATCATTTGATTCAGGTGTGCTGACCCAGGCTGAGATCTAAAACCTGCAGGACACCGGCACTCGAGGCCTGGATTTGCCCATCCCTGCTGTAAAGCATTAAAATAACTGTAACACTAACACCAATCAATCTGCCTTACTTGTATCTGTTATCATATTGTGAACACTACTGCCAGGAACCAGTCCTAATCATTGTGTTATTTGAATCTGCAAAATGACCAGTGTGGCATGTAATTACAACTAGTTATGTTTGCGTGTCTCTCCCTTTAGGCAAAAGGTCATGGGAAGTGGCCAGTGAAATGGTACGCGCCTGAATGTATAAACTACTTCAAGTTCTCATCCAAAAGTGATGTGTGGAGCTTTGGGGTGCTCATGTGGGAGGCTTACTCCTATGGCCAAAAACCATACAAGGTATTATTATTATTGAATATAAGGAGTTATGGTGACACATGTAACCTCACTCACACATTGTGTTTTTGTTTGAATATTAGTTTAATATTCAAACAGCTGTTGCAGCCTTTATTTTGTTAAATTTGTATTCTTTATAGTTGCTGTTTTATGTAAACTAAATGACTACAAAACAAATGTTTCAGATTTGTTTAGTTGTAATTTATAGAATAATTTTGTAATGTGTACTCATTGTCTACCTATGAAATCTTAACCTATGAATTGCATGTATCATAATGATCTTAGTGTGTGACTTTAGAATTATGTACTAACCTTATTGCTATTAAAAAATAATGGTTGCAACAAAAAATGCCACTACTTTTATGAAAAATTATGACTTTGATAATCTCTATGCCTTTACATTTCAGTTTATTTGATGGCGTCTTATTTGTTCTGAATTTTTAACTCCTTACAGGGAATGAAAGGAAATGATGTCCTGCAGATGATTGAAAGTGGTAAGCGTATGGACTCCCCAGAGAAGTGTCCACTGGAGATGTATGAGCTCATGAAGACCTGCTGGATATATAAGTAAGTAACATGTTCATCATAAAGCATTAGCTGAACAAACAGCAAACCGGTTTATGTTTTATGGACATCTTTTGTGATTATTGCATGTTATTTTCATGTCTTCCAGGGCAAATGAGAGGCCTGGATTTAATGTTGTTGAGCCAAGGCTACGAGAGTATTACTACGACATTGCACAGTGATTGCTCACTTGAATGCTATGAGACTATGCAAACTAGTGGCTGATGATGAAAATGAGCTTTTACACATATTGGTTAAGAGATTGTTATAGATAATAAATGCTGTAAAATATAGACTTTAACTGGAATATATTCTCTTTTAATATAAACTCTGATTATGCAAATATAATTCCTATTACACTTATTTGTTCTTGAATGTAAGCCATATGAAAATGATAATAAACTGTTACAAGTCTATCTTATTTCACGGCAACCACTGATGTTATACCTAAAAACTACATAACTTACTGTTTTCCTATAAGCTTCCTAATATCAGGGCATTATCTGTTTTAATGTAGTTCGATCACGTTGTCATTGTAATGAAACATATAAACATACAATCCAACCTTGTTTAAGCATCTTCAGCACTCTGAGTTTCTGTACTTGCATAAACAATTCTAAGATGAATAAATTACATTCATATGCCTTCAAATTATTTTACATATATATATTGTCAAAGTCAGTGACCAAGTGGTTGGTTGACATTTAAAACATTAGAGTAACTCAAAATCTGACGAAGGATTTGCTGCTATTTTGCGCTTTTGGTTATTGAGATGTCAGGAAACATTAGCTGTTTACAAAAACCTCAGCTAAGAGCAATAAAGTAGAACAATTCAAATGGATTGTTGAGCCACTTCCTGAACAGAAAAACAGTGGCAAACAAATGACTAGAGCTAGAGCTTCATAAATGCATTACAAATCTTTTTCAAAAGTAAACCTATCTATTTAGGTACCAATATCTTAAGCCTCTATACCTGGTATGGATGATTGTGGCAAACCAGAACAAATTACTCTAAAAACTGGTGGAAATGAAACATGGCAGCAACACATCACACAACCCTAGGATTCTGATTAAAACAAGGTGATAACAAAGGTATCAACAACTGTCTCTGTGCCACAGAGATTGGAAGTTAAGAAAGATGATGAAGCAACTACAAAGCCATCTTATGATGTGATAATTGTTTTTTTCTTGGTTACAGGTACATTTTTTGGTAGTAAAGTTATATATAAATCTGTAACAGTTCAAAAAGAAAAAGACATGGAATCAGATTCAAATCTGGAAGTTACTGAGGCCTTTTTAATCAGAGAATTAGAGCATTATGCACACAAATGACACCAATAAAAGCCAACAGAGGGAGATGGTTAACAGAGGATTGAAAAGCTATGAATGCCTGCTTATATTACCTACAGATACATACTGTAATGTGAAAGACAGACTATCTGCTCTCTAGCTATATCAAATGTTTAAAATGAGAAACGCTAGGTCAAGGACATGTTTATCTTTAGCTCCACCTCCTCTTGATCTATAAATATCAGTGAACTGAGGAGACCAGTTGCTGGAATTTTGGCAGCGGAATATTGTTCTGATATAGGATTCTAGCTGCTCAACAATCCCAGTTCTTCCATTTTTGTATCATGATACACCAGATGTTTTCCAACTGGTGAAAGGTCTGGACTGCAGGTGGGCAAGCTGGGTACCTCGGCTCTTCTACTATGAAGTCAAGCTGTTGTTATAGATGCATTATGCAGTTTATCCTTTACTTGTTGAATTATGCAGTGCCTTAAGTATATGACCATAGCTTTACAAAATCACATCTGGCAAGGTTCAAGGTAAATAATCTTCCTGTAAACAACAAAGATGACTGTTTTCAGATGGTCAGACGAGGTAGATGAGTAAGCAACCACACTTTATTGTGTACCATGTTGTAATCCACTGAGCTCCTGAGAGTGACTTATTCTTACACAGGAGTTTGTGGAAGCAGTCTGCATGCCTAGGTGTTTGATTTTACACAGGCAACCAGGTTCAGGGAGGGGCAGCTATCTACCACAGCCGGTTAGTGACTTGACAAATCACTTCAACCTGTATGGCGTTATTTTTGTGCCACTATTCTGAGCGCACGTAAAAAAAAATTGAGCGCACTTAAAAAAAAATTGCAGGTGCAAGTGTTGCATTTATTTTGAGCGAAGAAAAGCTAAATTTGAGTGAACAAAATTCATTGCTGCATGCAAAAAATTTATTTCAGTGTTTGCTATTATCCACACACACAATAACAGCCCCTCTCGCTCAGTTTTTGCATTTGCGCTGGCTCGCAATGTGTTGCTTTCGCTCTCAACATTTCTGCAACATTTCTTTCTGTACACCGTTATATTTGTGCCACAAAACCAGCCAATCACAGATTTGGATGCAAAAAAAATCCGATTGGCTGTTTTGGTCTCCAACCAGCTCGAAATGACGAAACGCAGTATCCTATTGTGCTATTGTGCTATTGTGTGTGTGTGTATGGATAATAGCAAATACTGAAATACATTTTTTGCACGCAGCAATGAATTTTGTTCACTCAAATTTAGCTTTTCTTCGCTCGAAACAAATTTCTCCTCAAAATGCAACACTTGCACCGGCAAATTTTCTTTTTACGTGCGCTGAGAATAGTGGCACAAAAATAACGCCATAAACCTGGAGACTACATTAAAGAGGATGCACAATACTGCCATCTTGTGGCCAGACTTGGCTATTGCCGCTGAAAGCTGCATTTATTTTACTTTTCATCTCATAGCTCTGGCATCTCTGCCTCTGAGGGCTCGCTGTCGGTCTCCTGTTAACAATTACTGGAGCTAGGCAATCTGAGAGATCAGCAGCTTGTTTTTGGTGGTTTGCGCATCCACATTGTGGATAACCCTCTGGTGCTTTATGGTAAACTGATGGGAGAAGAGAGTGCCAGGCAATCTGCTGCTGGTTTCCTTTCACTGTTCTGTCATCAGTTACAAGCAGTGTGGAAATCTGGCATCATAACAGATGAGTTACATCTTGCTAACAACATTGATGGAGCAGGAAAAACTTGTTGCAGGTCCAGGCTCATCAGCACTTTCAGATTAACAGATTAATGAGAATGACTGAATGTAATAAGCTTAACCAGCTGTTTTGGTAATTTTCATTTATATTTTGAATCCCCTGTGAATATTAACCTGTGAATACTGACCACATCACTCATTGCTCATGCCATTTAATTCAGCTGATTTTTTAAAAATTATATATTAACATACTTTTTGAAAAATCAAGATGTAGACCTGTGTTTCTGAGTTCATGAACAACTAATTCTTTGTCACAGATATTTGGTCACAGTCACCACAGATGTGATATATAGAGTATGATGCTCAACATTAAATAGAAATAAAGTATTTAAAATGGAATTAAACTTAAACATAGCACAACAAGCAGTAATATTAATCTGGCACTGCCTCAGGATATCACGTAGCATGCACTAGAATACAAAGCAATATCCCTTTACACTCTGGTGAAATGGACTAATGAGGTACATACACCCAGAGTTTTGTCATACTCCATATGCCCTGCTCCCTGCTTTTGAGTTTTAGTGAGCCAACTGGAAAATCATTTCCCAGCAGCTTTTTGACACCAACAACTGGGTATGCTCTTCCTCTGTGTGTGTGTCATGACCAGTGTTGCGTTACAGTAACTACGTTATTATTGTGGTAACGAGCACGGTAACTAGTTATTATGCCAAAATCAGGAACGCGTTAGTCGTTACTGGGATTTAGATAGGGTCGTTACTCGTTACTTCGTGTGGTGGCTATCGCGGAGCTTCCACAGATTCTGTAACATTGGCAAGTGGTGGAGGCCAGCAGGTGGATGAGGGAAAGGGGACGCAGAAGGAAAAGAGACCCGAGGCGGCCGCCGGTCCAAGTGTGAACTGAACTTCAGGTAAGAAGTTATGACTGCAGTCTATCTGGGTCAGATATAAACCAAGTTTAGGTGGAGTTTATTTTCGTTGTGCTGACTTTTTCCGTACTGCGTACTAGCTAGCATGACGGAGTTTCTATACAGCTGGGTGGGTGCTATGATGTTACTGATGTTGAACTTTATTTTGTTCATAAGTTATTAGAGTTGCCAACCGTCCCGTCTGGTATTCAGAGAAAATATTACGCGTTTCTTATTGAGGCGAAAAGGAACAGTTTGTCCCGTAATTCAGCTACAATGAAAAAGACACAAAGCTGGAGTTATTCTGTGTCTTTGCTGCACAGCTGCCTCTTCTTCTTTCATTCTCCCCCCTCCCTCTCCCGTTTCTACTTCAATCATGAAAACTGATCAATGATCAGCTGATCGGCTCTCTTGTTTGTTTATCGCCCACTTTGCGCCAGAAAGAGGAAACCAGCCGATGTCGCGCTAAACAACAGCAGCACTTTTAAGCTTGATCAGCTGTTGTTAGAATTTATTTAATATTAATTTCTAGTATCAGCTGATGTTTGCTGGAGCCACAGCTGCAAAAAAGCTGCTGGTCATGATATCGGTTTGTTTATCTGGTGAGAGGGAAACATGAAGATGAAACCAGGAGATGTCCTTACTGAATCATCAGAGCTGAACAGGTGATGGAGAAACAGGTTTACCTTTTAGGTGACATAAATGAGTTGAAGGGAAGCTATGAACTGTTTCTGAGAGACAGATAACCCCAGGATCCTTTTTAGGTAGTTGACAGCTGGTAACTGTGCAGGTGCGGATCTAGCAAAGTTTTGCCAGGGGGGCAGGTAGGGCATTAACAGGGAGAGGTGGGCACAAAGAAATACTTTTCTTTCTTATTCTCATTTAAAATGTCTAGCTTTTAAAAAATAATTATCTCAATCTTACAACAAACGATTGATGCATATATACCATCAAAACAGTGTACATCACTGTCACAACAGCGTTTGTTTTCATTCAAAGGCTTTATGATTTTTCCTATAATGGCCGGTCTCTAGTCAAAATGCCCGGGCCGATTTTTTTGTCCCCGTCCAGCCCTGTATGCAGCTCATCTGCAGTCTGGTGTTACCTACATCTTCCTATTCAGAAGGCAGAATTTCCGAGTTACAGTACAGTAAGTTGAGTACAATCAAAGCATCACGACTGCAGTTTTTGTGTTGGATGTAAAAGGTACACATGACGCTGTGACATAGGCTAGAATCATGGCAGCGGCCAATGATGGTCCAGGCATGGGATTTCTCTCGTGGAAATATGCACATTATCTTTTCCTTTCTATTGGTAGGTGGCACAGTGCACTTGTGGCAAGTGAGCAAGCTAGAAGACTGGCAAAGTTGTGGAAGCAACACATTAACAAGAGAATTCTGAGTAAAACCAAAGTTACTTCCCTAGTAACTAGTTACTTTGAAAGTAACGAGTAACTTGAAGTAACTGAGTTACTTTTGAGAGAAGTAACTAGTAATGTAACTAAGTTACTATTTTAAAGTAACTTACCCAGCACTGGTCATGACTCACTTAATATAGTCTGTATAATATAATATAATATATATAATATAGTCATTAAGAGATTAGGAAATATCAGTGTTACATTGGGGTGCACTATTTGGCCATCATTATTACTTAGTCAAAGGCTGAGTGTAGAGTATGGTCCTGAGATTGGTCCAGTAGAAATATTTTCCAAGGAGTGAACCAGCAGGGGTCTCCTGAGAAGGGCTCACCGTTTCCTCCTCCCCTGAGTCAGTGTCAGACGACCCCATGTCACAGCTGAGTGCAGCACAAACATCACATGTCCTTAGCAGTTATGAGCACATGCCTAAATAATACCCCATTAAATTATTATTAACTTGTTGGCCAAACTGGTCCCAGAATTAAGGGATATGCCAGCTGGGAGCTAACCGTGCCACTATAACACTTGTGACTACAAAGGGAACCCAGCAGAACACACAGACAGAGACTCTGGAAGGGAATTTAATGCAGTCTGCTTGCAATGGTTTGTCTTTGCGAGATCTTGTTTCCAAAAAGCTCTTGGCTGATGATTATTTGTTTGCACATATGGCCTAATGCACTTCCAGAGTTGTTCGTAGAGCACAAACAAAAGAATATAAGAAAATACTGATAAATCATGCATTTATGCATGAAACATTCATATGTAAAGTTTGCACACACATTTGTGCATATGCACTGTTAGTGAAAGGTGAATTCTGGGTTTAGATGGGACTAATGTAATGGTGATGCAACACTCCCACCATCAGGTCAAAATAAAAGTCAATATTGCGCTTATATCAAAAGGTTTGATCAAATCTACAACGAGATTTTTTCAATATAGTCTGACAAAAGAGTGTTTTTAAAGACCTCTGGACATTTTAACATTGTCAGTGCTTTCTGTATAGTCTCTAGAAAACTTTATGACACTTGATAATGGAATCTAAATTGCTATATTCTTATCAATTCTCGTTCAATCCATGCTTGGTTTTCAAACAGGCAAGTTCAAAAGATGCAGGCCCTACCTGGTCGGCCAAATGTCCCCACTTTAATTAAGTGTTTTGCTAATACACTAGTTATACAATTTTTCATTTGAATTTTTAACCTCCTAGGACCTGGGTCCACATATGTGGACATCACATTTTGGGTTGTCTAGACCAAAATACAAAATTTTGCTTTACAAGGGCCTGATATCCACTTACAAGGACATTATACTGCTGCTGCTGCTCTATCAAAATTTAAATGTGGATCTCATTTCTCTCAGAAACAAAAATCAGGTAAAATAAAATCTGGTAATTCTTTGTTTTTACATTCGTCAGGTCCCAATCAGCCCAAATAGCAAAGAGAAATTAAAAATGCATGACATGAAAGAGTTCGGGTCTTAGGAGGTTAATCTATCTCTGGATCTTGACAGTTAATCCAGTCACACAGCACTCAACCCTATAGAGAGAAGTGCCGTGAAGACAACTTGAAACACATAAAACTGCAGCCACAAAAGTGTCTGAGGACACCTCACACACACACAACATATTCTGGGTAACATACCCGCTATCAAGTGGTTATTGTCATTAGCTTGAATTCCATTCAAACATCTTAGTTTCTCACTGACTTACTTCTGAAGGATTAAAATATTAGTTTCCAGAACACCATGACCTGAAGGCTGTAGTCTGCACTGATAGCTTTTAAAATTTTCAGGCAATGCAGCTGAACTTCTTACATTATTATTTAACCAGTCACATTCCTGTTTGGCCATATGAGCATCATAAGATAAAACTGATTTTGTTTTGGAAAGTGTTAGATTATATGCTGACATTACAGGACATTACTCCTATTTTTTTCCCACACTTTTCCTCTTGAAAAAAAATGTCATTAAGTGGCACTCAGCTCAGAACTAAGTGTCAACCTCAAGAACTTAAAAAAGGAAAAATGGCCAAAACCTGTAGTTTCTCTAGTAGACACTTAGGGATGGGCAGAAAAGCCAGTTAATCCCCAGACTCACAGGTACAAAAATGGATCTGGTTTCTATTGCTCGGATGCAACGACTTTTACAGTAGGCCAAGTGTGCCAGCACCTGTTTCACTTATCTGCTTTATTAAAGATCTGACATCTTCTCCTCATCATCAAGACTTTTCTTGCTAACATGCTAATAGAATCAATATATTCTTTTTAACTCTGCACTCTATTTTGTTTATATAACACACATTTTGGCCAAGGTCAAGTAAAAGTAGATGATTCTGTTATTATAATAAATCACACAAGATTATCTATTTACTGAGAGTAGTTCTGTTTCCATTGCTTGTAACTTTTCTCAGAGCAGTAAAAGCAGAGCCAGTGTCTAGGATGCTAATCTCCCATCAGTCTCCTGCACAAGCAACCAGAAAAAGCTGCTTGGTTGTCAGCTTGACAAGCGATTGATAATGCGATACTGAAATGCCTGTGAAAAGTAGACATAGTACAGTTTCCAATGGGATCCAAGGCAAGTGTAATTCCAGTCGCAATAGCCAACTACGACCACAAGATGGAGTGATGTAAAGGACCAAAACAGGCGAAAAGCTTGATGACGGACTACTGTTTGAGATGAGAGGAGATAGATAGCTTTCACTCTGGTACATTTCAAAATTGATGTCCATTTTTACTGGACATCAATTGAAAAGCTGGCAAACAACTGTAAAATAAAATGAAAAAGCATTTACATTTTATGGTGATCTACTTATTCAAAATGACCAGTGATGAGATGCAACTAATTTACTATGTAGGTTTAGAGTAGCCCAGCTGTTGGACCTATTATTATGTGTTTGTTTTTGTTGTTTTTATTTTCTGTCAGAAACAGAAACTGGGTACACACTGCCTCTTATCTCTGACTGTCAAACTCTATTGACTATATACATTCAAGTAAATGCTTGAGTCAAATTTGATTAAACTGACAACTTGAACACCACAGCTGTTGCAAGCTGTCAAAGAAACAAAAATGGGTAAGATCATTTAAGATGACCTGCATTTCCACTAAAAAAGCTGGAGCGAGTAAAAGGTGTTCTGTCTGTTGTGACACTGCTACTTATGTTTAGTTCCAAAAACTTGGTGAAAAATGGATAAAACAGATCTACTCTGTATTTTAAACAGAGCTTAAAGGAGACAGGAATTTAAACTGAGACTAGATTGTGTGGATTTTGTGTACAATGTGCAATTCTGAAAAATCCATCAAGTGGTTTTTGTGTTGCTTAATCTGGTCGAAGAGATTTCAAAAGCAGGATGTTAAGTAGCAGGTTTTTGCACACATTAAACATCTTCATTGGGCTGCACATCAGGAATGACGATCATGTCAGATTGCTGACCCATTTCAATTCCAGTGAACTAGGACTGCTTCATTCTCCATGAATGTCACTGAGGGTTTTCATGTACTCATTTGTCTTTTTAGCTCATCTGGGAACTTCTAGAAGCCGCCTGATCCCAATTAAGAAATATAACTGCTTTTAAGGTAATGTGTTGCCCTTTATAACTGCAGATGGCTTTTTAAAGTTTACCTTTGTTTTATTAGAAAAGAGGAGCCTTGATTCTTGAATTCCTTCTAATAGGAGCTCCAGATTTCTTCTCCTCATAACTTTATTATTGCCTATATATCTATAATACACAACACACCTAGAAATGACTCATAACTTGGCAACTGATATAATTTGTAGTTAATCCAGTTTTATGGACTCAGTTCATCCAATTTTTAAAAATTACAAATATTATTTTTCCCTCTAGTGAAATTTGGTGCAGATAGTTTTATTCAACATCACAAACCTAACTATGTTCTACCTAATAATATTTTCTAATGTTGGCTTTACTTCGGTTGTACAAAATTTTAAAGTGTTTGCTCAGTCTAAATACTGTTGAGATGGCCTTCAATTCGACAATTTGAGGCCCAAACCACATGTTAAGAAACAGTTGCAAACAGCCCCACAAAACATGCTCAGGGAGGAAGAGCCACATCTTCCAAACTGTCCTGCGGTGACAAAAAATGTTCCTTAAAAAAAAAGAAGAAATCTGTGAAGGATGCCGTTACACTTGCACCTTCGATGTTTCCCATGAGAAGCGTCTGGGGTGCAGGTTTCCAGTATTGGGGAACCGGTCTTTCTTTACGCAACTGTGACTTGTGGTGGGATTCCCCGCGGCTTAGAATTGGGACATCTGCCGGAAGGAGGCCAGCCACAGTGGGGATGTTCAGTCTGTTGTCAGGCCCTGAGCAAGCAGCATTAAGCCACAGGCCAGGTCTGCACATAACTGCTGGCCAGGGCCTCAACAGTCTGTTCACAGCCTTGCACAAATGACTACCCTTATTCTATAGCATAAGCAATGCATGTCTACCTTCAGCCTAACTTAACCCTAAACAACAAATCCTAATCACAGGATGCAAAAGAAAAAAAGACATGGCTGCAAGTGCAGTGATGTCGCCCCCAGACTGAGCCCGATGATCACCATCATTGTACTAGAAAAATGTATTGATTGTGTAGATTGTTCTTGAGGTTAAGATAAATATGATAAATTTAAAAAAAAATGTGGAAAAAATAAAAACATTTTTATTTTTATTTCATTTTGATTTTCATATATGGTTCTTCTGTTGAGGTTTTGTTCTGTTTTAATTTACCTGCACTTCATGACAGACAGCAATAATTGTGGATTACAGGTCTGGAAATGACAAATTCTGCTGTGCAAAGCGAGACCACCATATACAATGGTGTGAAAAAGTGTTTGCCCCCTTCCTGATTTTTTTTATTTTTTTGTATGTTTACCACACTTAAATGTGTCAGATCAAATTTAAATATTGACAAAGATAACACAAATAAACACAAAATGCATTTTCTAAATGGAGGACTTTATTATTAAAAGGTATAAGTCCAAACCTGCATGGTCCTGTGTGAAAAAGTGACTGCCACACAAATGGCAAGGACAGTGACAACTCATCCATGAGGTCACAAAAGACCCCAGAACAACATCCAGAGAACTGAAGCCCTCACTTGCCTCAGTTAAGGTCAGTGTTCATGACTCCACCATAAGACAGAGATGGGCAAAAATGGCCTGCATGCAGAGTTCCAAGTCAAAAACCACTGCTGAACAAAAGAAATATAAAGGCTCTTCTTACTTTTGCCAGAAAACATCTTGATGAACCCTAAGACATTTGGGAAAATGTGGACTGATGAGTTGTAGTCCTGACGTGAATCAAACTGGGATGCTATGGCATGACCTTTAACCATATAAAAGATGGTTCATGCTCAAACAATTCTGCAAAGATGAGTGGGACAAAAATCATCCACAGGGCTGTAAAAGACTCACTGCCTATTATCACAAATGCTTGATTGCTATTGTTGGTGCTAAGTGTGGCCCAACCAATTATTAGGTTTGGGAGCCAATCACTTTTTCACACAGGGCCATGTAGGGTTGGAATTTTTTCTCCAGTTTTTTGAAAGTGTTTTTTCCCCTTTTAACACCTACATTTAGAAACTGCATTTTAATTTACTTGTGTTATCTTTGTCTAATATTTAATTTTGTTTGATGATCTGAAATATTTAAGTGTGACAACAAAAAGAGGAAATCAGGAAGGCGGCAAACCCTACCGAGAAGCTGCGAGAAGATTCACCTATTGGGCTATTCTACTATGAGTATTAGGTGCACAAACAGGTCTAGCATGTTTGTAAGAGTCTGTAAAACAAAGTCTGGTATGTTACAAAAGTCCCTCCTACTTCCTTTCCCTAAACTCTTTTCCATGACTTCAATGAAAATGTCATCAAGGAAAGGTAGGTAAGAAAACTGATATGGATTTAGGAAAACAAACATGCCGTGTGCTAAGAATCCAAATAACCTTGTACTAGGCTCCTTAACGATGCAATCCCAGATGGCCGCCATGTTGAAACTACAGTGTGCAATCTTTTGTTTTGTTTTTTAAACAAAGATTTAGGGTCAGATTTACTAACACCTGCAGTAGTGCAAAGCCTTCTTTTTTAAAAAAGCTACTTGGATTTGCTAAAGAGGCACAGTGTCAGTTTTGCGACCCCTCTTCTGAGCAGGAGTATTTTTGGGGGCTGGTCTTGTGGCATATGTATTTATAAGAGTTGTGTGTTCAGTGCCAAAACTCTCTGTCCTAAAAGTCTTCATTCAGTCCTCACTCTGGGTGTGGTGGTGTTCTGTGGTACAACATATTCCTATGTTGAAAAGTTTGCAACTGAAGTTAACTAAACTGAGATGTCTTTTTCTCAGCAGTGTGCAAACCACAAGCATCATCTCTGTTGAATCCAGTACAAAAATGTCTATTCCCCGTATGTGAAACTTTAGCTATTAATGCATCTATATTAGTGTATTAGTACACCTTTACTCATGTGTCAACGGAAGACCCACCATGAACAATCACTTGTGTATATGTATATTATACATAACTTTTTAAAAGCTGAAATTAACATATGATCTACTTCATTTATTCCAGATTTGGGAAATTCTCTTGCTATAGTAGTAATAATAAAGATTATCATCATAGCAAAATATTTCAAAATCAGAAAGGGAAAAAGTTAAAGTGGGAGTCAAGATGATTATCTGCTGCACTGTAGAGAGATATTGTATAATACATGACAGATTTCCTGTATCTGTTCTGGCAGAGAAGCTCAATCTGTTTGTTAGAGAAAGCTCTCCAGTTATAGTAGAGTAAGTGGTGCAAATGATACTCATGCAGCCAGGGAAATAGCCTGGAGAAATAGTATTTTGCTTTATAAGAAAGCCCTCCCTTAGGCTAGAACATCTTACTATTCACCATTGAGCCAACTGTTGAGCCAACCAACTAGGAATGACTTCGTGAACTTGTTCACAAATAAAATTTGAACCATTAGAGAAAAAAATACTCATAATCATCTCACAGTACTTTCAGTACCATTGATATTCATTAGTCTTTTTCTCCAACTGATCTTTATGAGTTAACTTCAATAAATACTTCCTCCAAACCATCAACGTGTCTTTTACACCCCCATTCCTACAAAACTGCTCAAAGAAATCCTGCCATTAATTAATGCTTCAACTATAATTAGCCTATGGATTATGCAGAAAAAATAGAATTGGCCTGAAAGGGCTATCGCTTTATAACTTATTCAGGTTGTGTATCATGTTTTAAAAAAGTAACAAAGTAATACAGTAACTAATTACTTTTGAAAATGAGTAATCAGTAAAGTAATGGGATTAATTTCTTGGAGAAGTAATTAGTAACTAATTACTTTTTCAAGTAACTTGACCAACATGTGAGGCCACAATAATGCCCCCTAGGAGCCAGATGCAGACAGAAAAAAGACCCAAGAGACCTGGGCCATCCACAGCAACCCCAGAGTACTGAAGATCCCAGGCCACACATATTAATAAAAGCTGCATGTCCACCCCAGCATTAGAAGAAGGGAGGCCCTAGATGGAGCCCTCACAGCCAAAGGGCAAGAGCACCAGAGAACCACAGGCCAGCCATTTTTGTGGGAGCTGAAATCAGGGCCACAGGACCCCAGGCGCCCAAGAACCACTCGACACCCAGAATAGACACCCTCTTCCATGCTAAAGAGACCCGAGTCAACCCTGACTTCAACCCCCAAGAGACCAACAACCACGAAATTGCACATAACACTTTGAAGGCTGGACAATGAGATGCGTAGTCACAGGTGGGATCCATTGATAACTAGGTTTCAGGGACTTCCAGCGGATAATGACACAGTGTTTTACCCATCTTCTGTATTTGTTGCAGAAAGAAAGGCAAGCTGGACTGCGGCAAATACACATAGGTATGGTTGCTAGTACAAGTTCAATACAAAATTGCTGATATCCTGGGACCAGTTGGGACTACTCTTCAACAGTGACTAAAATATTTAGGAGAAGTTGGTGGTCATAAATGAGAAGAAAGGAAAACAGATGTACACTGAGTGGCCATAAAGAGAACAGGTTACAGATGATGGCCAGCCACACTCACTGACACCATCTCAAAGTAACACATCATTAGTTTCTTTAGATTATGGTATGAACAGATAAGATACAAAGTCAATGACATCTATAAGACTGGAAAGGTTTACAAAACCTTTCTAAATCTTTGGAATCCAATGAACTAAGGTGAGATCATTATGGACAAATCAAGAATTCTTGGAACAGTGGTGAACCTTCAAGTGGCTGACCTACCAAAATTCAAGAGTAATCAATGACTCATCCCGGAGGTCACAAAAGAATTAAGAACAACATCTTAAGAACTGCAGGCCTCAGGTTAAGGTCCGTGTTCATGATTCAAAAGTAAGAAACTGGGTAGAAACGGCATTCATGGGAGAGTTTTAAGGCAACAACTACTACAAAAACATCTTCAAAATACCCAATACTTTTGGGGAAATATCCTGTGGACTGATGAGACAAAAGCTGAACTTTTTGGAGGGTTTGTGTCCTATTACATCTCGTGTAATACTAACAGCATTTCATAAAAAGGACATCACACCAATGGTCAAACATGGTGGTGGCTGTTTGATGGTCTATGCTTTGCTGCTATGGGACCTGGATGACTTGCAGTGACGGTCCCATGAATTGTCCTCTCTACCAGAAAATCCTGAAAGAGAATGTCTGGCCAGCAGTTTATGCCCTGTAACTCAAGTGAACTTGGTTTATTTAGCAGGACAGTGATCTGAAATGCACCACCAAGTAAAAACATTCAATAAAGAAGAGTCTGCCACAATTCCCCAACAGCACTGTGAAAGTCACATTGCCAGGTATTGCAAATATTTGATTGCAGTTCTTGCTTAGCAGGATGGCAGAACCAGTTATTAGGTTTGGTTGGCAATTATTTTTTACATATCGCCTAGCCTAGTAGGCTTGAATAGTTTTTTTCCCCTTAATGTATGAAATCATCATTTAAAATCTGCATTATATTAACTTAAATGACCTCTGTTCAATATTAAAATTTGTTTGATAAACTGAAACAGGCAAGTATAAAAAATGGAAAAAAGAAAAAAGAAATTAAGAAAGAAATACTATTTCACAAACTGAAACCATATAGGAGAGGCAGCCTCCGATGGTCCAGAAAGCAGATCTAGTGATGGTCAGAGTTATAAAATTGATGTGGCAAGATCTGAAAACTGTTGTTCACAAACGCTGTCCATCTAATCTGACTGAGCTGGAGCTGTTTTGCAAAGAAGAATGGGCAACAATTTTAGTCTCTAGATGTGCAAAACTGGTAGAGACAGACCCTAAAAGACTGGCAGCTGTAACTGCAGCAAAATGTGGTTCTACAAAGTATTGACTCAGGGGGCTGAATAACTACGCACACCCCACTTTTCAGTTATTTATCTGTTAAAAAGGTTTGGAATCATGTATGATTTTTGTTCCACTTCTCACATGTACACCACTTTGTATCAGTCTTTCACATGGAACTCCAGTAAAATTGATTCATGTTTGTGGCTGTAATGTGACAAAATGTGGGAAAGTTCAAGGGGGCCGAATACTTTTGCAAGCTACTGTAAGTGTTCAGGGTGGAGGTGGTATTACATTACATCATCACCCCTTCTTATTTGCAAAGGTGTTGGACAGGCTGACAGATGAACTCAGGCAGGAGTCTCCATTGTCTAAGGTGTTTATAAGCACCACTCTGATCTGTAGTAACAGTAGGGATGATTTGCAACAGAAGGATAGCAGCAAGTGTGAAAGGGAGATTTACAAGATGGGAGGGACACCTGCTATGATGTATGGTGTGGGGATGGTGGCTGAAGATAAGAGGCAAGAGTAAAAATGTTAAGACACTCACTGTGAGCGATCAAGATGGACAGGACAATTCAATTTTTTCAGTTGACTTTAGTTCACTTTATAAGGTAAAAAGCCTACAAAATTTAAAGCAAGTATATCAATATGACAGCTCAAGCGGAGGGCGGGCTCACAGAGAAGATTCATGGATGTGGTGACAGCGGGTATGCAGAGGGATGGTGTAACAAGGAAGGATACTAGGGATAAGGTGAGATGAGAGCAAATGACCCGCTGTGACAACTCCTGAACGTAGCAGCCAAAAAGTTGATTAACAAAACTGTGTTAATGCACGTTTAAAATTAATATCATTTATATAAAAACCACAGTAACACAAGTTACACTGATAAGCCTTTTTTATTTTTTATTTCAGAATAAAAAAAAGTTTTAAGTGTAGTTCACATTTCTCAAGTCAAACTGAAAATTTATTCAATTTCTGCAGATACACTAAAAACCAAACAGACTTGTGATGTGTGTAGAGTCATTCAAATCCCACGCTTTTGACCCTTCCAGCAGTACTATGGACAGATGTCTACAGCAAGAAAACTCACTCATCTTTCAATGTAGTATACGTTAAAAATAATTAAGTGACTTGGAATTCGTAGTGAGCTCTGTGATGCATTTAAATTCACATTCAACATGCTGCTTCTCCGGTCTCCCCGGGACTTACTCTGCTTTTCCTTTTCTGTCATATTCACTTCTTGAATTAATGATGGACAGTCATAATGAACATGGCCAGTTACAAATAATGAGGTCAGCAGGTATCCCATTATTTGAATCAATATAAGCCAAAAGATCTGGCTTTAGACTACTAAAAACTATAGGTTTGAGGCGTTTTGCTCTACTCTTAGCTTTGTATGATGTCAGAACTGATATCCTTAATATCATTATCTCAGGTGTGGCTCTGGCTTTCAGCAGAGAAGCACAACCCACTGTTGTCAAGGGATTCAAGGGATAGCCAATCAGAACAAAGTTGCTGTAAAGGGAGACAAGCCGATTTCAGATCGTTTCAGACAGTGTAAGCTTTAAGCACCCCTCATGTGTTTAAAGAAGGTTTGTATTAAAAAAAAAAAAAAAACACAACTTTAATATGATGTTGTCTTAAGTAACAAAATTGGACAGAAAGTAAAGACGACTCGTAAACAAAATAGTTTAAGCATTAATGATGGACAGTCATAATGAACATGGCCAGTTACAAATAATGAGGACAGCAGGTATCCCATTATTTTAATCAATATAAGCCAAATCATCAGGTTTGCTATGAAACAAATGTGGAAACGTATCAAGCTCTGAGCAGTAATCAAGTTGCTCAGATCTTTTTTTTAATCTTTTTTTTTTAATTAATCAGATTAATTTGGCACCAAAAACTGACTTGTAGAAAAACAACAATGATTTTCAACCAGTTGATCTGAAGGATGTTTTGTTACTAGCACACTGAAGCCCCAAAAGTAAGAAATCAAACCATCTCCATTCACTTCATTTTGGTAAAGTGAATCAAAAACTGTTTTATGCAGACATGAACACAGCAGTACACATTTAACTTAGCTGGGTTAGTTTGCTTTGTTTCTCCAAATCTTAATGTGGTTAGTTGTAAAGTCTTTACCTTACAATTTAAAGCGCCTTGCGGTGACTGCTGTCATAAACTGTCACTATATAAATAAAAGTGAATTGAATTGACAAAGTCAGAAAGTGCTTTAGCCTGAAACATCAGCCCACAATAACCCCTAAGGTCCAGCTGTCAACTATCCTATGGGTACTGTATGGGCTAATGTATTGGCGAGTTCAGTCTGACCCGTTATTTATGTTGGAAGCAGTGAACAGTAGCAGAGCTGAAGGCAGAACTGATCGATTCTGGAACGATGACTTCATTCCCCTTTGAACTGAGGCTGCCTCTTCTCCTTGAAAGCAGCCAAGCCTTCCAAACGGTCTTTAGTTGGTATCACCTTAAAACACCAAAAGCATGTGAGTAGACCACTACTGTGTTCTTGTATATACAAAAGACACAAATTACCCTCCCAATGGTTTCACAATACCCTATTGGTTAGATAGGTTTTTTCTTCCCTAGCCAACACTCAGAACAAATACACCATCACTCTGTTAATATGTAAAACTGCAGGAATTACAACTAAAAATTGCAGTTGGGGTCATATATGTATGCAAGTAAAACCCTTTTTGCACCTGCAAAGGTTAAAACGTGAATGACACAATCGCTCTGCCAGATTTATTATAGGAGGGATTTATTATTTGTTTTTCATTTAAAAGGTAGTGATATGTAAAGGTACAGAGACCTTTATGCTCCTTCCTGTTTTTTTAAATGGACAGATCTCCAGGTACTAATGTCACTAAAACTCTGTAACATTGCAAACTGCTCAGTTTACTGCAAGAAATAAATGGTTGTAATAACAAATAAGAGACATCTCTGTCAGAGGTGGGCAGTATAGCCTCTAAAGTATAGCCTCTAGCCTCTTCTACTTTATATAATTGAGATGAATAACATAAGGTTTTCCTGACCCTCACATTCTACCTTTCGTTAATGCTAACAATCTTCAACCTGCACAATCACACTTTTTCATTACTCACTTGGGAATAACAAGCCTCTTCTATTGCCAGACCTGTAGATAAATCCACCTGAAAGGGAATGTGGCAATTCTCAGTTAGGGTTGCAATACAGCCAAAAAATATCTTTGTCCACAAAGAGTTAAACTGAAGAGCTTTAAAAGGTGTAAAGTTTTGAAAATATAAATTTTATTACAGAATTACAAACAAAATAAAGAACAGTAAAGGCACCCATCCACTGACCACACTTACCTCTATCCCCTGGTTAATTGCCAACTTTGCCATCCTTATTGCAATTGGGCCCTGTGGAGTCAAAAAATCAAAAATGTATATAAGTTTTATATGCTATGGTTGAAATGGTTAATATGAGAAAATGTTTCGCTGGTTTTTTTTTTTTTTTAGTCAGGTTGTTTTGCACAAAATGTTCATTTTTTAAAATATGAACGATCAAAGAAAACAAAAATGTATCCTTTCAATTTGGCACTAAACATTTCAAGCCCTTTTTTGACCACGTCTAAACTGCTGTGTTCAGCGACAAAGCCTGAAGAAGGTACAACTGAGCAGAAGCCCAACCAGCACCAGGGTTGTAGTTTTCTTACAAATTTATAGGGTTGTGCACCATAATTTCATCCCCTAGGTCACATTGTAAGAGCTCTACTGCAACATGATGAGTTCTAGGGGACAACTATGGGTGAAACAGCTTGAACTGAACTGCTCTCACTACATTAATAAAACAGAAGACTTTGCATACCAGCACAAAGACCACTCACTATCTGTAATTTGAATCACTGAGACTGTCCACTTTCCCAAAGTCAAGCTGAGAGATTCTGTTTTCAGAGAGGATGAAATCTGGCATGCAACACAAGTGTGGAATATTCAGGTGTTTAGAATAGCAATTTTGAAAGAGAGCTAAACATAACAGTCGCAATGGAGTGCTCACATTTTGCAACAAGGAGACCTCGAAGGAGTAGTGTCCAGTTGGGTAAGGGTGTATTGTAAAAATAGGGTCTTGAAATTATTGATACAAAGATCTGCTTATCAGTTACATGATCTTCTTACCTGGGGGTTAATCTCCCGTGCAAGCTCCAGAGCCCTCAAGTAGGCAGCATCTCCACTGTCATTCTGCTCCACAGAATGACTGACAAGACCCATTTGTTGCGCCTGTGTTCCATCAACCACTCGTGCAGCAAAGATGAGCTCCTTGGCAAGAGAGACGCCAATCACCCTAGGGAGACGTTGTGTACCACCTGCACAGGGCACAGGAGAAACCTGGATAAAATATGGCCTCACCCATTGATACACTGATACTGCCCTCCATCTGTAGTAGCAATTCAATGTAAAATGACCACCTTGTAAAGAAACTATAGAAAGAGTTGTGGAAACAATCCCCCAAAGTTATTTCCCCAAGGTTTCTAAATCTAGTAAGTGCTCTGTCTACACACTACATTTTTATAGACAACATAATTTAAAATGAAACTACAAAATTTACAAAGAAATGAAATAAAACATGCTGTACCTGCTCCAGGAATAATTGCAAGTTTAGTCTCAACTAGTCCCATTTTGGCAGTATTGGCTAGAAAGATTAAAGAGAAAAATTATTACTACCACGACTACTGATGTACGCTCTTAACACACAAGATTAAAAACCACTAAAGTGAAGAACAGTGAGAACTGCAACTCTGTTCCATCTCAGCATATTAATGTATTTTAAGAGTGACATAAACTAACCAATCACAAGTGGTCAATCCTGAGGTAGAATTACTACTTTTCTTAGTAGCATTTAGTGGCTTTGGAAAACGTGCAGCAAAATTTCCCAAACACATCGGATTAAGAAAGCATTTATTAAACTTTTTTTTCATATCTTTATTTTTAATGAGACCAATAGTGCTTCAGATGTTAATAAAAGTAAAGCTTAAAGTGCCAAGTAAACTTTAAATTCAAGCCACAGTTAAACTGATTTTTAAGTTGGTTAAAATATATTCTACTGCATGTTTAGTATCCGTGTTAGCAGCATGCCATAACTCAGGTTCTCACTCAAAGATTATAAAAGTTGTAAAATGTACTGCAAACACATTTCATAATATATATTTGATTTTCATACATTCCTTGGAGTGTAGCCCTTTTAGGTTTACTATAGGGCCCTACTAATGTCATATTAGTAAACACAGGCAAAGCAGCCATATTTATTAGCTCAAAGTAAAGTCCTCTGAGTCTTACAGGAAATTCTGATGTCACAAGCAAGGGCCATTTCCAAACCTCCTCCTAAGGCAGCACCATCAATTGCAGCAATTGTTGGTACTGGCAGGCTTCCTGTGAAAAGAATGATCTATCAATCAAGGAGATGCACACTGTATTTATACAGGACTGACAATCATTGGGAACTGCCATGTATAACAAAAAGTGAACTGAATTTAAGAAAAGTACTGGTTCAAACAAAATGTATTCACATTACTTACAAATTGTGGTAAATAAATATTTATGAATGTAGGATTTGTCCATAAATTATTTGTGTGAACAGTTTAAGTAGAGATTTGTGCATAGCGCTATGTGTAAATGCAGTCCTTAGCCATTAAATCCACAAGTGTGGCATGAACCTCAAACAACCATTAAAGCACTTCCAACTCAATAAATAAACAATTTACGAATTCATTTTGCATGATTCAGACTTTACCTAGCTCTGTAATGAGGGCTCTTGCTTTGGATACAAATGGTCCCACTTCGCTCTGGTGCATCTTGGCCCTCTCCTTCAGATCTGCACCTGCCAATAGACACAAAGGAAAAGCGTTCAGCCAGAGGTAAGTGGCTTCCTGAGGCATAGAGCAGAGGAGTGCATTACCAGCACACACAGTTTTGGCATCTGCTACCGTTTCTGAATTTAAAGCCGAATTTCGCTCACAAGACCCAAGATGGGCATTTCAGATTCCGGATCATAGTGATGTGGGAATTTATCAACAACTGAAGAATGACAAGTAAAACGTAGAGCATTTTTTATGTTATTATTATTTTTCCAATTATGGTTCAAAAAGAAAATAGCCCAATTAGCAAGGACAGTATACCTGCACAAAATATACCAGGAACCAAACTGCATAAAATTACACTGCGCACTTTTTTATTCTTCTTGATGTCCTCCACAGCTTCAAACATCTGAAAGACAAAAAAGTTTTCCAACAACAACAAAAAATGTCTGTCAACATTTTATAAGTTATGACAACTGAAAATAAATAACTTGAAGGACAGTTCAGGATAAACTAGTACTTAAGAGATATTAAAAGTTTAGTAAAACACTTTTGAGCTCTTAAGTTTCTACTGAGTGCTTAGGCTCAGCAGATATTTAAAGAGCAGAAGTCTATTTTTCTGTTACTGGGTTTATGAGGACATAAACGACATGGACAGCTTAGTCATAGTTAGCTCCTTATTATTGGTGAACAGAGACAAGTGTGCACTCCTTCCAGATCTTAAAGCCGTTTAATTTTAAAACTGTACATCAAGAAAGTTAATTGGTTTATAGAAGTTGTGACTAGAGGAGATTAAGAGTGGAAAAGGAAATTGTAGTACTGACTGGCATTTAGATCTTTAACCACTTGAAAACTTTTTACACTAAATTCACTCACACACGAAAAAAAGATCGCAGCCCCTGAGCCACAATGACCCATAACTACATATAATGTATAACACAAGTAGGCAAGCTCTCTGAATGACCTAAGCACAAAGAAGCCTATGTGTAGTGCAGGTAAGCAGAATCCTAGATGAAACTTATGAATTGTTTGCTTGGTTCTAACCATAATTTTAAAAAATAAAAATAGATTAAAAAGGCATATAGCAATACATACCATTTTCACAAGATTTTTGCTTATGGCATTTTTGGCTTTTGGTCGATTTATTCCAACGACGACAATCCCTGAAAGATAGATGTGACATCCTGCTGACTGACCACGCCACACACGTTTATGTCACCAAAACAGAATAGTCGAGATGGTCAGAGACCTCATAATTATTAAACATTATCAGTAAACAATATCAAAACTGCATTCTGTTCGCCTTAAAGGTAAGGGATTATCAAATTAATTTTGGGAAATGTACCTGCATTAAATGAATTTGAACCTTTTCTGGTGTTTTGTTGCGGTCTAGGATGACATCATGTTACACAGTGACGTGAATGCCACCTTTTACTTTGACTTTTTGGGAATTCCGTTTCGACAATAACACCAGCTTTCTCCTGACAAACTCGCAGGTAATGCAGGCTGTGACAAGAACTTACCGCTGTCTTCTCCGTCTAGGTATCTAACGCGCAGGTCATCCTTTGAGTCGGAGCTGTAGTATCGCGTAACAGCACCGTGGCCGTTCAGGCGAGGACAAAGCACGACTCTGTTAGACAGAACAGCGGCTAGCCTACACGCACTTTGTCGATGCGCTGCCTGTACGCGAAAAGATTGCCAAAAGGATCTGCAACCTACCAAGACCGCCATACCGAAGAGCTGTAATGCTGTTTGACTTTCAACTTTGAACCCAGTCACGTGATGAGATCACATGACTTATTTGCGGTCTGCATGGCAGAAAAATTAAAATATTGAATTTAATTCTTAATTTTATTTTATCCGTGTCGCGCGTTGTCTTAATTTATAAATGTGGTGCAAAATATATCACTAATTTTAAAACCCAATCGTAAATATGATGAAAATAATTACTTTTTGAACGTGACAATTACACTTGATTCATACGGTTCCCTGTTTATATAGACAATAAAAGTTAAATTTAGTTTTATTTATAGAGGAAGATAACAACAGTTGTCTGAAGGTGCTTTATTTTGCAAGGCAAAAGACATTACAATAACACAGAGAAAACTCCAGCAGTCAGACATCCCTCTTTAATCTTCGTATCCTTTATTTATCTAAGTAAAAAGTGTCATTGAGATTTAAATCTCATCTCCAAGAAAGACCTGGCCCTTAAGCAAGCATTTGGTTACAGTGGGAAAGAAAAACTCCCTTTTAAGGAAGAAGTCTCCAGTAGAACCAGGCTCAGGGATTTGCAGCATCTGCCACGACTGGCTGGGAATCTCTCGCTACAGCATTTTGGATCAACTTAAGGCTGTTCAGGGAGGGTTTAGAACAACCTGATAATAATGAATTACAATAGTCCAGGCTAGAAATTTAAAAAATGCATGAAGTAGTTTTTCATCACCCCTCTGAGACAGAATGCTTCTCATTTTAGAGATATTGCCAAAAGCAGGAAAGCAAATCATTTGTAACTTGTACTGTTTCTGTTTTGTCATCATTTTTGTCTAAATAAATAAATAAATCTGGGTACATTTCCAGATGATTAAACATGCAAATATTTTGCTTGTAATAAGTTAAATACGTAAAGAAAATCAACAGCCTATTTACGCAAGATAATTCATAATTTTATTGGGGGGGGGGGGGGGGATATTGGTTGGGTCTGATTATTGGGGGGGGGAGGGGGGGGGGGGTCATAACCTCTCTAACCCCCCTGGAAATTACGCCCCTGATTGCCATGGCTGTGGTAGTTGCAGTATGTGTACTGCATTGAATTCTATGATTTTCACAGATTGAAATAGTACCTTTTATGTTGACCCCCAGCTTCAAATTATCATTCAGGGATTACCCCCACCCCCAGTCCAGACACCCCTGCTTCTACAATACATTTAATTCACAGTGGGGATAAAATCTCCCCATCATTTACTGCATCAACCACAGTTTAGGAATCTATTTTTCACACTACCGAATACTTTTGTTTGGTTTTTAAATTGGCAACATTTTCTGCTGTTCACACTTGATGTTATTTAATATTAAATATTAACATTATGGTACAGCTGGCCAAATAACTCTAAGTGGAAGGGGGAATGAAAATTTGCATGCTAAACTTTTTGTATTCTGTGGATTCAAGCCCATACCCCCAATCCAGGAAAGTCTAGAACTGGCTTTCTGGTTGAAAGGTTTGCCCTGAGTTCATGAAGACTCTGGATGTTGCAGGGCTGTCTTGGTTGACATGCTACTGTAATGCTGCATGGGAGATCAGGGGCAGTACCTCTGGATTGGCAGACCGGAGTGGTGGTTCCCATTAGAGGTGGGTTTTGATTATCGATTTATCGATTAAAATCGATTTTGGCTTGGATAACGTGATATCGATTCATTAAAATCCTGAATCAATTTTTAAATATAAATTAATTTTGCCCGAAACACCTGAATCTCAGGTTAAACCTCACAAAATTTCTACAACCACCAAACAGCTAAAACAGTAAATGAGAGCTGGTACACGGATTCTGTACAAAGACATAAACACAAAACGCGGACCCAACGCATCCGAATCAGTGAGCTGTCGCCTTTCTCACCCGACGGCTCGTACGCGGACACGGACAGGCCGCTGGGCTGAAAGCCGACACCTCACTGATTTTTAAGCGTCGGCGGCGCTTTGTGTTTACATCCTTTTTGCACTAGATTCAGAAGCTGCAGGTTTTATCTCTCTCCAAACAATATTGATTGAACCAGCAGCCAAAGATGATCCAAACTACTCTTCATATTTCACTTCACATAAACATCGTCACGAATTTCCTCTTACTTTTGCTGTTTTGCTTCCACCACGATAAAATCACACTTCTTGTAGAACTCTCTCTCTCTCTCTCTCCAAATCGATCATCAAAACCCACCCCTACTTATTACCCTACTGTCTATTCTGTCGGCCGCTGTTTTTTTTTTTTTTACTTACTTCCTACAAGAAAGCCTCATTTCTGCTGTTCAATACTGAACAAATTTAAACTTTTTAAAATTATGCAAAATGCTTAATAATAATAATAATAATAATAATAATAATAATAATAATAATAATAATAATGGATTGCATTTATATAGTGCTTTTCAGGACCCCTCAAAGCGCTTTACAATACCACTATTCATTCACTCTCACATTCATACACTGGTGAAGGCAAGCTACAGTTGTAGGATACTTGAGGGAGCATTAGAGTTTGCCCAGCCCGTTTACATGTGTTTTGTACACTTGGAGAAGCCATTCGACCATGCCCCTCAAGGTGTCCTGTGGGAGATGCTTTGGGATTATGGGAAGTCTGGCCCGTTGCTATGGGCTATACAATAGTTGAAGGAGCTTGGTCCGCATAGCCAGCAATAAGTCAGACTTGTTTCTAGTGGCTGATGGACTCCTCCAAGGCTGCCTTTTGTCACCAATTCTGTTCATAATTATCACAGACAGAATTTCTAGGTGTAGTCAAGTGACGGAAGGCTTTTACTTGAGTGGTCTCAGAATCTCATGTCTACTTTTTGCAGATGGTGCCGCTCTGTTCACCTCATCAGGTGATGGCCTTCAGCTTGCACTGGAGTGGTTCACAGCCTAGTGTGAAGCAGCGGGAATGAGAATCAGCACCTCCAAATCAAAGGCTATGGTGCTCAGCCTGAAAAGGATGGAGTGACAACTCCAGGTCAGGGACGCGTTCCTCCCCCAAGTGGAGGACTTTAAGTATCTCAGGATCTTGTTCATGAGTGAGGGGGGAAGGAAGTTGGAGATCAACATTCATTAAGCATAATTAACTATTAGCAAAACTGCATTCAGATAAACCCTGTTTTAACACTGTATCACTTTATTGATGAAAAGACTGGATGTTAAGTACTTTTATTTATATTTTGGATAAAGATAAGCCGTGGGATCTTAATCTCTTTGACAGTTCTTATGTTTGATTAGATCACCTGTGTTTAAGGAGGAAAATGTGAGACCAGGAGAAAAAGTAGGTGAAGTTACACTTGTTCTTGAACTCATTGGAAAGTCAAACTCATAACTGAAAATTCTACTTTAAGAGTCCCTTAAGTTGAAAACGTATTTTGTGTTTATATAGAGTAGTGTTTATATAAAATTACACATTAAAGCTGTGACAATTATGTTTCTTATTGCAGTGATTTCTGTAAACCAGTAACAAACAAAAGCAAATGCTAAATCCTAACTCAGATTATTTTAACTGTACTGTTTTTAATTGTATGATGATTTACAAACATGACTAACCCATTTCTTTTGGTGAGTGTTCTCTATTCCCAATGGCGGTATGCTATCCACACAGTATCAGCTTGAATCAACAACTTTTGGAGAATTTTTCTCTTTGCTGTTCTGTCATAAAACAAATGGATTGATGGGTTTTAGGCATTCTTAATACAACTGAAGAGGTTGGTTTTACGTCTAAATGAATTTGCTACTGTGGCATTATTTTCTAGTGTGTTTCCTAATCCAGCCATATTACGTGAAAAGAACTAGAAAGTCTTTCCTCACTGAGTAAAAATAAAAACTGAAAGCCACACTTGGATGCTGGGAGATCTGACTTATGGCAACATGACTGCCTAATGATTGACCTAATACTATGAAAGAAAATGGACATAGCTGAAAATATAACCAAAATATAATTTTCACTCACAAATATCACATTTAGTATTAGCTTCAAGAAAGAAAAATAAAGAAAGAAAGCATATGCGATTTAATGACAGGACATTTATTGTGAATAAAAGCTCACATTACAATAAAGCTTGAGGCTGCTGGAAAAAAAATGAGTTATGATTATCACTGTTGGTATATTTCCAACTATGGCATAATATGCACATACGATGTATTTGAAATAAAGTGAATTATTTGACATGATACCAGCTATGTTTGATTTAACTTGCTCATTTATATTAACTATATAGAAAGTCACATAGTAATATGTGACCACCCCAATTTGCTACAAACAGCAAACAAGGCATATATGATGATGATGATTACTGATGGCTCTGGATTCTACATAGTAACAGAAACTTTAGGGTTGAGATACTTTCTTCCATAAACTGAGCATTGTGTAATTCAAAATATTTCAAAGCTTTGTAAAATCCAACTACAGTCCTGTCAAGGTTAAGGAAATTTACAATTCTCCAGCAAATGTCACTCACAATCTCGCTTTAACCAGCAGCCTGGAAAGTTTAAGTACTCAACAAAATAATGAAAAAGCAAAACAAAGTTTGGCAAACAGTGAAACAGTGAGTGAAGCAGAGCCTATTTAAACGTTGTACTAAAGTTTGAGTCAAAATCTGTATCATTCTTTTCTTAAACTCCAGTAGGGATGTGGCTGTGTTTCAGCCCACTGCTGGAAGTTTGTGACAATGTTATTGACTAAATGTTTAAGCCTCCAGTGCTGTTAAATGAATAATGTCAATAAGCAGAGTTTACATTACCAAAAGAACAAGGCTGAACACAAATGTTCTCTTAACAATCTGTAACTTTCAAACCAATTCCTCAAAATAATTCTGAAAAGAAGTATAAAACTTTCATTCACTTCATTCAGGAAGTTGTTAATTTCCTTAAAAGAAAAGTAACCTGGCACTACACAAACATACAAACCAATAATATGACTTAAAACATTAAGAATTTTAGCTTTAAGGCAAACTTTGACAGCAGGGGGGAGGGCTGCTGTTAACAACTGGAGCATTTTTTTCAGCGCCACAAAAAAAAAAAAAAAAAGCAGCGCTCAACAACAGCAGGTGCATATCAATAGGCAACGCTCTATGATAGCAATCATGAACAGTTTGGACTCTTGAAAACAAACAAACCAAAAAAAACCTTTCACTCACAATGTTTTACACAATAACAGTCTATAGCAAATTCTCAAAGTACCCAGAAAATCCTTACGTAGGCTACTTATGCATGTGATCCTATTTTACTTTGCAAAACATGGAGGGACATGATGCTGAATAATTTGTCATGTACAGTTTAACCTTTATCAGTTTTCACCACTCTGCTGCTACATAGACTAGTTCCAATTACCACTTCAACATTCCAGTCTTCTCCACTGTTCACTTCACATTAAATAGCTTCCTGCTTTGTTAAATGCGATAAAACCCATCTGTTAATGATGTAATTTAACACAAAAAATACCATAAAGTGTTGGTTTCATTAACAGTAAGTTTGGATTGGAAAAAGCCAAAGTACAATGAACTGGCATTATTAGGTGAAATAGCCTTTGTAAGAGGAACAGGAATATTATACTAAATTTATGATATGACAATGTGGGTATTTCCATCTCTCCTCAGCCTTTACTGGAAAATAGCCTGGATACACAAAAACTATTATTTGTGACTCTAGTATTTTATGCAAACTCATTTATTTGAAAATTTACCAAAAGAAAACATTGTTTAACCCAAATGTCCACACAGTGAAACAGCAAATATAATGCTAAGCATACAATTGTCATTCAGAGAAACTCATGTCTCATGATGATCAGCGATGCTTTTGGTAGAATCTATTCCAGGTACCCGTTCTCTTTTTGAAGCGACTGCTCTGGGAGACAGGGGGCCAAAGCTCTGTTTTACATACCAGTCTTCTGCATGCAAGTGTGCATAGGAAGATTCTTTTACATCCACAATGGTTTTGTTTGACACGGGGCTTGAGGACTCATCATTACTTGTGCACCCACCCTGCAGTGTCATTGTGTGGCTTACATGCCATTGCTCAGACTGCTGGCTCCAGTCTTGCATGTTGGTGACCTGTACTGACAAAGGGCAGTGAGAAGCCTGTGTGCATCCAAAAGTGTTTTTAGTGGCCTGGTAGCATTCTCCCTCTGAAATACTGACTGGAGAAGAGGACTTTCCAGAGGATTCGTATTCGGGGTCGATTGCCTCCACTTTGATTTGGACGGTTCTGGATTTAATCCGCAGTTTATGTGGTAAAGCTGAAGAACTACCATCTGGCACTTTATGTGTGGAGACAATGATGCTTCTTGGGTCTACTACAGATGGCATCAACCCTTTGGGGACCTGCTGCTCATCCTCACCATCAGATGATTTGCTAACTGCACCATCATCCGAGCTCCTGGGTGAGTTACTAGATGACCTCATGATCTGCATGAATGATGCAGACTGAGTGTAGACTCCAGACAAAGGGCTGGCTATGCCAGGTTTGTAGAGTTCATAGGGACTACCATGCTCTTGTCTATAGCTGCCATTCTCTCCCGGTTCCTGCTTGACCTCTGCATTCCTGCAGACAGTAAAGCTACCCTGAGTTGCGGTAAATGTCTTGGGCATATGAGGTGAATGCCTGATGACTGATATGCAGCTGCTGCGCAGGTGAATAGGCTCCTTTTCTTTGCTGGTAAAACCTTGGCTAGCATTGGGTGGAATAAACATTTGGTGGAGGTTAAGAGTGGCGGAGCTGGATAACCGTTGGACTTCTTGGGCATATGCTGTCGAGCTCACCAATCCAAACTTCAACTTCAATGACAGCAGCTCAGCCTTGAGGGAGGCATTTTCCTCGCCAAGTGCTACCAATTTGTTCTCTAGCACCATATCATTTATGCGTCGCTTCTCCCTTGAACGCTTGGCTGCTTCGTTGTTTTTACGACGCCTCTCCCAGTACAGGGTGTCTTTTTTTTCCTCTGGGATAAACTCCCTTTTCCTACGACAAGCAGATTTAGCCTTGAAAGGAAGTGCAGAGATTTTGTGGCTCAGGAGGTCTCTGTTGGTCCCTTGTAAAGCCACAGCCAGGCACAGGGCATCCTCTCCACTGTAGGACTGATTGGAGTCCACTTCTTGCTTTATTGATTGCATATTATTACTGTTTGCTACTGTCAGCATGCTAAAAGATCTTCAACTGTATACCATAATGGTTGTATCGAGCAAAATTAACTGTCACATGGAATTAATCGGCTTGAGTTGAAGAAATCTGTGGAATAAGACACAACAGAAATGTTTTTCATCAGAGTTTAGTTGAAACAATGTCAAACAAGTTACCATGATACTTTAATATTTACTTGTGCTGATCAAAGATTGCATATTATCATTAATTTAAAGCTTATTCAGATTTTTGTGCTCTACACATAAAACATTAAGGCTGCAATTATGAGTCCGGTATATTTCTGAAAATACATTTGTAGAACAGTAAAATAATAATAGGGAGAGTTAATATCAAGATAATTACTTTTTAGTTTTGTTATTACCATTTCCTACTTTGTGTCACGGAAACAAAGAAATCTTCATTAAAGTACAAAAAAAACATGAAGAAAACATGTAATCGTTTAACTTTCAGAAACTGGATTCCTTCAACAGATTTCAAAATTGATGCTGTGTAACAGATAAATATTTAAAGATGTCATTGGTGAATGTCATCTTATTTACCAATAGCCTGATACCAGTCAACAAGGTATATCAGTCAGTTCCAATGCCTGGCCAATAAATTGGTGCTTCCCCATGATTAATTTATTAAAATTTAAAGTAAGTTCTTTTGTACATTTTTTTTTTTTTGTGAAAAATGATGAAAATAGACATAAAGGCATGATATCACAGAAAACGAGAAACACAAATCCTGTAACCTGAATAATTTCTTTTGCACTAGTCTTTCACACTCACTGCAGCAAACAGTGGTATTTAGAAGAGGAGCAGAAAGATTTTTAATTAGATAAATTAATGTTTAGGGTGTGATACAGTTTCCTCAAATGTTTCTTCTTGACTCTGTGCCCTCATTTTGTCCTTGACTTGGGTCTACATTTAGGAAGAGAGAGACATGACTAATAGGTCACAGACTTGTGTACACATTATAGTCAGGTAACTTTCAGACACTAACTTTGTGTGATACAATTTGGTCTCCCGCTTTTTAGAAGCAAGAAGGCGCTGTATCCCCGACAAATCCATTTGAAATACAGGAGAAATATTTCTCTTTTCATTTACTTGAACCCCTTACGCAGTCTACTACAGATTTTATGATGCCGATGTGCAAACCCCAGCTGGCGTTGACGAACGCGTCCTTTTGTCGTTTTTAACGAGGCAACAAAACATCATGCCTAAATTTGGATCATACGTGATTAACTTGGAGGGTGGGTGCTGACCGAGTGTTTGCTGCTGGTTCAGTCGCGACAAGCAGTACAGAGCGATCGACTCGGCGTTCCAGCACCGGGCCGTCAACGCGTCCTGTTGCCCCAGATTCTTTCATTGTGTCGGTATTATACAATAAGCCCCGCTCCTGCCCTCCCGAGTGCCAGCAATTTCTATTGGTGCAGACATTATGCAATGTTTGCCTGTGTGGCAATAACAATACGGACCAGTGATTGCTCAGCTCTGCGTCCAAGTAAAATAGCTCTAAAATTTTCCACATGTGTTAGATAGCTAACACTGTATCTAACAGACTTTACTAAGACAACGTGGGCATTCAACTCTGTACATGACATCATTGTCTTCGTTACTCATGACATTGGCGGCTGAAGCGCGAGGTCCATCTACGCCCTGAAAAGTAAACTGTTACAACATTACAGAGAAGAAAGCGTTACTTTGCTGTCCCGACGTGGACTGACCCATTCTGTTGCCCACGCATCGACAGAAGCCACAGTGCTTTGATAATGTTTCTACTAGCCACATCACATTCTTGTGTTTCAACACAGTGTTGCAATCTATGAATCACTGCTACTGGTAGGCCCGTGTGCCTGAATAAAATTAAACATCTATTATACCGGTTATAACTATATATTTTTTAAAAGCACACACTCAAACGTGAGCTTTGTCGCACTTTTAACTTGGAAACTACCGAGGCTGTTATTACATTTAAAATAGGTTTTGTGCGAGGACACACAGAAGGTAGCCAGCTGACTGAAATATAAGCTAACTAAACGCCCCTGTGATTTCTGGGCGTGTGAACAGGCACCATCCTCTACAAACCTGTACAACGCTTAATGTTAATCCCAGACATTTAATATTAACCGCAAATCAAAACTGTACCTTTTCTATCACCTGCTTGTGGGGATTGGTTTGGTTTTCCACCGCGTATGATGCACAGAGAAGCAGCATAGGTTTTCCATCAGCTAATAAGGAAATGATTGTCAAGAAAATCCTACAAGTTATAAAGTACTTTGCTCTCCTCCCTTGGCTTTTTCCTTTCAAGGTGGCTAGTGACTCATGGATCTGTGTTAGTAGGTCAGTGGTTGAGTGCATTGGCAGCGTGAAATTAAATGACAGCTACTGCATCCAATCGGCACGCAGCATTTTCTAACTTTAGCCAATGACTCTTGGCCTCACCAGAGCTCAAATCTTATTTAAGAATGTCTGTCGTCATTCACAGTAGGAGTGAAGCATTTGCGACAATCGGCTCGCAGTCCGTGCTCGGATTTGTCCTCATATTACGAAAACAAAATATTTCCGATGTATTTATTGCTCATACTACTTTTACCATGGCATAAATATGCACATTTACTCCCAACAATGTTGCAAATGGGGTGTACACTTGTAAAACAGCACAAGAAGCTGTAGAAGCTCCGTGCGTCTAATGTTTAAGGTTGTCACATTGGTTTATATTTATAGTCAAATTTAGCTACTACATAATTCACACTGTTTATGCACTGTTGCATTAACAGACTTAGGCCATTCCTTGATGTTCTGTTGTCTTTTAATGTAGGTCTAAGTCTGTTTTAATTTTATTTCCACTGCTGAATATATGTCTTATTAACGAATTTAATTTTAATTTTAATACTGTATATTTCATTTTGAAATAAAATTAAAAGTGATTTTAAAAAACTATTTCCAAAAAGGCAATAGTAGTAAATACGTGAAAAAAGATAACCGGTGTTAATACAGTTAATTTCAGCTGTTTGGTTGTAAGTATACACACACGTCAGTCCAGACGGAGTGGTGCGGGGGGGGGGGGGGGGGGGGGGTTGGAGTCTTGTACCAGATGCCAAGATCAGCTGCCAAGACCTGACTGTCACTATACATATTCTATTTGTTTGTTTGTCTAATGCTCTTGTTGCACTGCTAAATAGGCTGTAGCCAACATGGTTTATAAAGGGATTATAAAATCTAAAAAATTACTGCATTATTTTACCTACTCTTGTTAAACTCAGTTTCCTAAAAACCGATTGCAGCTTCTAACTTGTGACGTAAATGTTATGTCTCTAAATTATTTCATATCATTCATGGTAGATATGTTTGATAAATGAGAAGTTAACAAGTCACTGCTACCAGCTTAATCAATTCATTGGGGCGACCTGCGTGTTGTGTTGCATTGTCTGATTTGGTCATAGTGTGTAAACACCTCTAGAGGCCACTGTTGTATAGCTGCTGCAAACTGAATGTGCCCGTGCCAGAGGTTATACTTAAAATGGCAGCTGCCAGGAAGTGTCTTTGGACATTTGTGTTCGCCCTTTATGAAATACATATGTTGTATTACAAGGTACTAATATGATTGAAACATGTTTTGGTAAAGTAATTTGAGCTCCTGGATATTTTAATCCTTCACAATTTTCACACTTTATTCCAACACTATTCAGTAACTTTTACCCAAATACTATTTGGTCACTGAAATACTATATGTTATCTTCAAATTACATGTTGATATTACATCCAAATACACAATTTTCCAATGGAGGCCTTATAACAGATTGTATTGTTCTCTTCCAAGATGGTTGCCAGCATCCACTAGTAACCTTACAAAATAAAAACGCTAATATCACTGCAGTGACAGTAGGTAAACCAGGGGTCTCAAACTCATGGCCCGGGGGCCACTTGCGGCCACTTGCGGCCCACGTCACCCCTGCTTGCCACCACTACTTTTGACGTGAAGAAAGGAAATACAATTTGGCCCTTGAAGTTAGTTTTTGTTACGGGGGATTTTGTTGTTGAGTGCAATTTGAAAATAAGTTGTTTCAAAAGCAAAAATGTTTAAAATGAGGGCAATATGAGCAGAGAGTAAAAACATGTTGAGGGATTGGCTGTATTAGTTCAGTGAGAGAGTTACATGTAAAGAAAACAATTTTCACTAGCAGTCAAAAACTAATGTGTTCACTTATGTCTGCATTTTTATTTTGTTAAATATGGACAAAACTATAGTAGAAGTGCTTCCACGTGTCTGGCCGGAAAGAGAGTATCTTTCCTTTTTGTTTAGGGTGTGATCGTGGCTCAAGAGTTGGGTGTTCGTCTTGTAATTGTAAAGCGCTTTGAGGGGTCCCAAAAAGCGCTATATAAATGCAATCCATTATTATTATTTGTTAGTTCAATAAAAGGTTTCAGTTAGTTACGAGTGAGAAGTTTTTTGCATTCACGTTTGCAGTTTTGTCTTGTTATACAATATTTGAAACTTAAAACAAACAAACAAAACACTACATGTTCTGAAAGATTTGTGTGTGTTTTCTTGTTTGTTTGTTTTTGTACTACTTGAACACTAAAGTGGCCCTCCAATGACATGACAGTTCCAGCAGTGGCCTACAGCTCATTTAAGATTGACACCCCTGCTTTAAGGTGTTATTATGTGGATATGTTGGTTTTATTTAGTTGCTGTCAACAAGTGGAAGGTAACCTAATGAAGCCTGTTATGTCTTTCTGTGGCTCAGAAGTTGGAAATTTCAATAACAGTGCGTTATCCAATTACTCAGATTGTCAGAGGAGTTCACATTTCCCTATATACTCAATTAAAATACCCCATCTTCGATCCATCCCATACAGGTCACCCTGACAACACTGAGCAGTCCCTTCAGTGACAGGCTGCTGCACCCACAGTGTGCCAAGTGGACATTTTGGAGGCCTTTCCCTCCAGCTGCTGTCAGACTGTACACTGCACAACAGCAGTGAATGTACACCACATATGAACACACTGGGGTCTTTACAATTATCAGTGTGCAATACTAAAACCAGGGAGTTTTAGCTCATGAGCTAAAACTCCTGGTGAAAAGCATTTTAAAGTTGTGTTCTGGTTATTTTAGCTCATGTTTCCTTGTTGCTAAAACCAATTCTGAAGTACGATTTCACCAACTCAGATGATATACAGTAGCAACCTATGCAGATTGCGTTGAGACAGCTGTAATCTCCACATTTCGACTTTATTCTCAAAATGATCGATAATACCTTTCTTAACGTTGCCCTAATACTACATCGTATTATCCTCACTGCAGCACAGTTACATGTAATTGTTTCAGGAAGAAACACTTGGTTACTGATCATCAAGATGCTTCACAATGAAAATATGTATTGATATGTATTTACCTATGAGTTTTAGAGATAAAAATAAATAAATAAGCAAATAGGTTTGCTACCTGCCCGGCTGTGATGGCTAAGGCTGTCACTGAAACACAAGAAAGAAAACTAAAGATCTTACCACAGCTCAGTCTGGAAATATTAAGACATTTTCTGTAATGCTAGAATCATCAACTCATATGATGTAGAGATGATCTGAAAAAGGCAGCTGTACTCACATAGACCCATTGTTCCACTCAGGGTGAGGAACCTAAGATTGGACTGTGTCTTAAACAGAAGTGAGCATCAGCTGTTATTTCCTGGATAATGAAACTGAATGGGCGTCACTGGGTCGGTGAAGTAAATAAACTTCCTTTAGTCGTCATAGAACAAGTGATTGTGAGGCTGGATCTCAGGGGGTTTGACATATTTATTTATTTTATGTTTTTTATTATGTATTTCACACATGTGGGTTATTAAAGGTTTTTTCTTTCTATTTTAATCCTCATGTTAAATCAACTGCTTAAAATAAACACAAACAAAAAGGAGGTTATGATACAGAGCGTGTATGAACGTTATTTGGGTCACTGAAAATGTGTCTGCATTATGTGTGCCTTTCTTTGGGCTGTGGTATGTAACAGAAGAAAGACCGCAGGTACCAATTAGTTTAGAATTTTCTCACATACTTGAGTCATACCTTGATTCTGGTTTAATCTTGTTAAGAAAAATAGTGAGAAACAGAAATGGAAAGTAAAATGGGTGAGTATAAAAGGCTTATCACAGCAGACACAAGAGCAGAAGGTGAGATGAGTTATAAAAACAACCAACGTTTGAGAAGCCCTGGACAGGAGATCCTATGAAATGGCAGCACTAGAGATCATGACAAGACACACGTTTCAGGAAAGTTTATTATATAGCACTTAATCCCAGTCATTTTCAGAGAGACATTAAAGGTTGAAGACTGATCTATAACAAGTCCCCACACAAACATAGATATAGCACTAAAAGTGCCTCACTGACGAGCAAGAAGTGCAATAAATAACTGAGAAAGTGATACATGCTGTATGGGCGTCGCACATATGATGAGTTAGGAGTGAGAACGTGTTGATCTGTAGGGAAGCAAGAGACTGTTGTTATAGAGTGGATTGAGGATTTTTAGTCTTTATTTCTATTTTTCAGTTTTATTTTTCAAGACTTTGTGAATTCTTTTTTAAATAACTTGGCTTACCCTTTTTGGTTTTGTTAATATTGGCAATAGTGTGAAGTACTATTGTTGGGTTCGAATATATTTATTATATAGGTCATCCAGTTAAGGTAAATGTCATGTTTTGAGTTGTTAGAATCTGATGAGCATTATTTTATTTTATTTTTTGTTCTTTTGTTTTTCTGTTTTCCCCCTGAGAGATTACCACATTAACGTGGTCAGGCGGTGTAATGGCTGCAGTTACAGCCACACAGTGGTAATATTAGTGTAGAGGCTTACACACAACACTGAATTCACAATGGTCTGTACTGTGGGGGCCCTGAGAGGCCAAACGCACTGCAACTTAAGAAAACACCAGCAATAAAAATAAAAAAAACCCTGCCAAAGCACACAAAACACAACGGAAATAGGAAAAATGACAACAGAAATAGGAAAAACAAAACAGAAATAGGAAAAAATAGATTTCCAAAAGCACATGGGAAGTGTTTCTGGGGAGACAATAACCCGACGGACCAGTTGCAGGAACCAAAATATGCTAAGAATTGTGCTGGGAGACTTTTAAAAGAAGTGGAGGATCTATTGGTTTTGTGAGGAAAGAAAAGAGGAGAGGTAAGTGTGTTAGCCTAACTATTAGCCTAAAAATTCGTCATGAGCTGTGTCCCAATTCAGGGTCTGCACGTTTTTTGTTTTTTTTTTTAACTTTATTTATTTATTTTTCACATTTTAGACATACAGTCAAGTAAAACAGGGATCACATAAAAGATGACATTGTGGTAGTTAAATGAGGAACAGAGAGAGTGACAAGGACAGTGAGACAAAAGTGAGTACAAAAAATAAAATAAATTAAGGGGAACATAAATAAACAAAAGTTTGCAAGAGCCAAAATCAAGTTAGCAGTTTCAATCGGTTATAGATGTTAACAGTCTTGAGAGCCTTAGTGTTTTTTGATGAGGAGATTGTCCTTATATATTTACATTTATTTCAGCCATAAATTTGGACACATATTGTTTGGTAGGGTAAAACTTATGAATCAACTTAAAGGAAATCTCTTTAATTTTGTTTGTTAAGAAAAACCTTTGTGGTAAAGTCCAAACTTTTTTCCATTCAATATCTGTTACAAAATTGGCCCCAATAAAATATGGCTGATGGAACAGAGACCATTGCATCCTGAAAGAGAGATCTTATTTTGGTATTTATAGATTTATGAGAAGAAAAGCAAACATTGCCAAGAGAAGAATGTAACACATCCGGGGTAGTGACCTGTAGTGGAGCACTGTGGGAGCATCTGTGTAACATGGACAGACCAGATGGGATGGCATCGAACACTATTGAGAATTCTTTAGGCATTATGGGTACATTGTATCTCCTGAGGAACTCAGAGTAATTATATGAGAGTCCATCTTCTCTATATAACTGACTAACCAAGATTATTCCATTATTAAACCAGTTATTTAAAAAAAGAGTTTTATTTTTATAAATAATATTGCAGTTATTCCAAACAGGGTCTGCACGCTTGAAATACGCATTTTAAGTGGGGTTACGTCACTGCCACGCGACGACGGCTGTCCCAATTCGAAGTGTACTTCAAATGCATACTCCAAATGCGCCGTCGATTTCCCCAAATATCAAGCGTGGTCCGGTGCACGCTTCGTGGTCCCATATATCCCACAATTCATAGTGCGGCGGTGGGTGTGGATAATTTTGCCGCAAAATACGGCAGAAGGGAGCGGCCAAGAGTGAACTGTCAAAAGTAAGTACTGAATATGACAACACTTATTCATGTGCGAATGTTTAATAATGAAGAACATTAAAACATTGCTGTTGGCCACATGTCGGCAAAGTTATGTGACACTAGTGATGTTTGTACTTTCAGCATTAACTTGGTTTTAAAGCCTCTACTTCTAAATATATATATAGTCGACCTTAATCTTACAGAAAATCATATGATTTTATGGATAATTAAAGTCAGTCATATATCTACAAACACAACAAGCTGAAAGTCAGTGATATATATATATATATATATATATATATATATATATATATATATATATGTGTGTATATGTGTGTATATATATATGTATATATATATATATATATATATATATACATATATATATATATATATATATATATATATATATATATATATATATATATATATATATCAACAATAAACCTAGCACAGCCGTTTTCATAAAGCTAAAAACTAAACCTCTTTCTAACAGGAAGTTGTTACTTTGGTGCCATTACAAAGGTTTTAAAAAGTATGTCCTCATACGGAGTATAAGTATGGAGAAAATAGTTTTATTTTATACTATCAAGCAATAAAGAGGTCATTGTTTAACAAAAACAGTTTTATATCTCCATGTAAGAGCGCAGGATCTCAGTACATTCATTTTTTAATGACTGAATTATTCATATATACATGTGTGTGTTTTAAGGACTTGGATAATAGATAAATAGAAAAGGAATGAACCAGACAATGAAACAATGATCTTTTATGAGTGTTTATTTTTAAACCAGCCAAAATGATTAAAATAGAAACTTAATATAACAGCTGCTGGCTATGCTTCTAATTTCTGGTTGAGATTGTAGTATTCTTTTAGGCTGGACGTCCAAATTGGGTGAGACAACTTTAGGTTTGAATGGGAGTTTAATTTGAGTACATTTGATTTATATAGCACCGTTTTACAATAATAATTGTTAAATATAATAAATAAAAGACCTTAAAAATAATAGAGACAAAACTCTAACAATTAAATAATCCCCTATGAGCAAGCACTTGGGGATGGTGGGATGGAAAAAACCCTTTTAAGAAATGTTCGGCAGAATGAGGCTCAAGGACGAGCAACTGGTTGGGGATGACAGAAAAGACAAAATAAGAAAAAAATCAAGAGCATACGAGGACAAGACAAAACACATGATGGGAGAAAGAGGACCAACGTTACTGACACGCAGTAGTGATATATTAACACACTGAGAGTAAAAGGCAGAAGTGCTCAGTGCATGATGGGAAGTTACTCAGCAGTTGTGGCCAATAACAGCATAACTAAAGGATGGGACAGGGTCAGCTGATCCAGCTGTAGTTATAAGATTGATCAAAAAGGAAAGTTATGAGTTTAATGTTAAAAGACGAGAACATTTCTGGTTAAACAGGACAGGGACAGGAAAGCTGAAGGCTCAGCCTCCCATTAGACTCATTAGACCTCACCAGAGTGAACAACTTTCTCTGCAGCAACACAACTCCTAACTTTTATTCACACTCTGTCCTGATACTTCTATTTCATCTGCTATAAACAATAACCATACACTATTATTGCAATCTATACTACAGCTCAAAAGTCTGTAGAGAATTAGAAATGTCTTGTTTACTGACAACATTGAAAATCTTTTTGATGTTTTACTAAATTAATCAGAAGCGTAAAGAAATATAAATAATTAATGGTAACATTTATCATAAATCACAAATGAGATTTAGTGGAATATCTACTAAGTGTTGTTGAGACAACGTCGGTCTCTCCGATTCTTTTTGTCTTGGTAGAGATCACGCAGAGATGTTTCCAAATTTCACACAATCCTTTTATTACCCATTTTCCTTACAGATGCATCTGGAGATCAGCACACTGCATCCTGTGCAGTCCTACTCTAAAGGCTGATCTGAAGAGTTTCACACAACAGTTACAGTTATAGTCTCTGGTCTCCAGTTTCTACAGTGAATCCCCCACAATGGAAAAACACTGGTAAAGTGGCCCGGGGTGCTGACACCCTGACCCCCATCTCCTTTTAAGGTAATGTACACTGGCAATTGTCTGCCCCTCACCCTCAGTAAATCTTGCTACTGTCCTGTGTTTGGGGGTTAATTGCCCCACTTCCCTGCACCCCAGTTCTTTGTTCCCATCTCAGGACTATTTTCTATTTTGTAATCTTAAATCCTATCAACAACAAAATCATACTATGACACACACTAATAAACGACATTCACTATGACCTCAATAGACGGGGCAGAGGTAGTGAAGGTTGTCTGGAGGCACACTCAGACACTGTCACAGAAGGTTGCAGAGATCCGTAACGCTGAAACGTCTGCACAGAAACAGAGTGTGAGCAAAGGCAAGAACTGATGGAAAATGTGACATGACTGTGGCATGATACGTTACCTTGGTACTGCAATGATCTGGTTGTTTAGAAGCCAGCATGAAGACCTTGTGAGGAACAGGCGAGTAATCAGCTGATTGTTCACAAGTGACTGAGGGACAAGGGGCAAGGGAACCATGACATCTACAGAGGCCCATTTTCATTTGATACATCGTGTCCCCAGATGTCAGTTTGTGATGTTACATCGACACTTGTCAGTTAAGAAACCTTTTTCCAAAGATATCAGCACAAACCAAAATTATTGTGCGGATTAAAAACAGTAAATTATCGAGGTTTGTGATGGATCATCCCATTTTCTGTTTGTAATCTGATTAAATCAAATGTGTTCCATGTGTCCATACAGGAGTGATTGTTACTAAAAATGGGCCCATGTATAAGTTTGGAGACATTTCCTAATGCATCATGGGTGATTTAACGTAAATGATTCATTAAACACACATCTGTGAAAACATTATTGGTAAACTTTGCGCAATTTTATGTTGCAAATATAATTTTACAATTAAGACCAGAATATTTGAATCTGACCACAAACTTTTGAGCAGTAGTGTGTGTTGTATGCATGTGTCTGTTTGTATCTGATCAGGATTTTGTCATCAGTGTCAACAAAACGCTCATTTTTTAAGCTGTGTCCATCATCAAAATTGAGTTGGAGTGTTTTAACTCTGATGGCAATCTCTCCCTAACAAGTCCACTTTATTGCGTGCTCATCTTCTCCTATCAGTAGCTCATGGTTGCTTAAGGCCTATGTCTGTACTTGACAACAGAGGCAGAGCATCATTCAACCTGCCAGCTGCCTATCTTGGGAGCTTTTCAAGGATGACAGACTCCACTTTCTCTGCAGCAAGACAGCTCATAACTTTTTTGCAGTGTCTCCCTGTCCTCATACTTCTATATATTCTTCTGTAATAGATAACTATACACTATCACTGCAATCTACACTACAGCTCAAAAGTTTGAAGTCAATTTTCACCTGGTTTATAACCATGTGATCAGTCCATACAGCAGTGATGGTTACTAAAAATGGGCCTATGTATAAGTGTGTAGACATTTCCTAATGTATCATGGGTGATTTAACCAATAAAAGATTCATTAAACACACATCTGTGAAAACATTACTGGTAAACTTTGTGTAATATTATTGTAAGGCAGTGACTGGAATAGGTCATAAGGTGTCGCTGTTGAGCTGCATATACATTGTAAATTTTAGCAATTTCGACCATTTGTCCTCTGCAGGACACCGTAGTTCAGATTTCTCGTTCGCCCGTGCGCCATCTTGGTTCAGTGTTTACTGTGATTTGCAAAGGTAAGCACTAGGGGTGCAAAGATGCTCGTATCGACATTGAACCGTTCGATACAGTGCTTTCGGTTCGGTAGGCATATGTATGAACAATACAACATTTTTAATTTATTTTATCAACTTTCCTTCTGACGGTGCTGTCTGTGTTGAGCGCTCAGTGGATCTGCGCTTGACAGTGCAGCCTAGGCGGAGTAGTCGAACGCAGATTCACTGAGCGCAGGGCAAGCTAGCGAGACAGAAGTTAAGCTCTCCTTGCAACATGGTAAATTGAATCTCCCCCACCCTCATTCAGATCTGGCGTTTGGAACTATTTTGGTTTTCAAGCGCATCTTGGACTAAAGTAAAACAGTATGTTGGATGTGCCAGCAATGCTCAATTACATGGGTGGGAACTAGTGTGTTAGCACAGTTAGCTCGTTAACGTGTTGGCCGTCCAGCCCCACACAGGCGATCCGGGGTAGCTCGTTAACAGAGATTTGCCTTGTTGTGGCGTTAACCTCATTTCAGATTAACGCTGACAGCACTAGTGGAAACACAACGAATATGACTGCACATTTACGCTGACATCATCCTAGTGCAAAGACAAGTGGAAGCAGACAAAAACAAGCACGCATGCTACAAACTTTACCCGAGTCATTTAGACAGCCGTTAGCACATGATTCTCCTTATGGGGACCTGATATGTTTAATATGCTGCTGAGAATATAGCCCAGAAGAAGCATATAGTATAGCTTTTATTTAGGAAAGAGCCATTTCTCTGTAATAAACTCTCTTTTCCAAAGATGAGTGATTTCTCAATCAGATACAGGGCTCGCAAAATCGCTAGCCCGACGTCCCGGGGCTAGCGATTTTTCCAGTCGGGCTACCAAAATCTATCTCTGCCCTGCCCGTCGGCCTATCGTAGGAAGGAAAAATATATGTCAATGCTTTTGCATTCTTTCGGAAATGTAGCTGGGTAATTATGTCATTGGCATCGGTGAGCCACTGTCAATATGTGACATATTGAAATCCCGTTTGAATTTGCGCTTGTTTTTTGCTTTCACTTTGCAATCGTGAACTGTGTATAGAGAGGGACAGTACTGATTGGTGAGCGATGATAATTTGCGCACCAATTCCTCTGACATCATCTTATCAATCATTAGCTTACTATGCAAACATGACAAGTGAAATCTCCCACAGCAAGCTTAAACATGTGAGAGGTTGATTGCATAACCTCTCACATAAGCATAACATGATTATTTTTGCTTAATTTGTTTTTTATATATTTGTTGTTGGCGTTTACTATGTTGATAATCACGCAGTGTTTACTGTGATTTGCAAAGGGCCAGCAGCAGAGTTGGAGTGGTGTTTGCCCCAGCATCTGAATAAACGGCGCGGTCCGAGCCACAAATTGAATGCCTGTGTCTGACTGGTCTCTCTACTGTGCACCCCAATCCAACACAAACTTACACAACGCAGAGTCCGGGGTGTAGGGAGGCCCCTGCACTGGTTGGGTTACATTATGTTAAAGTAAATGTAAGTTATTAATTAAAAGACGACTGATAACTATATAGATAACTATACACTATCATTGCAATCTATACTACAGCTCAAAAGTTTGAAGTCAATTTTCACCTGGTTTATAACCATGTGATCGTTCCATACAGCAGTGATTGTTACTAAAAATGGACCCGTGTTTAAGTGTGTAGACATTTCCTAATGCATCATGGGTGATTTAACATAAATGATTCATTAAACACACATCTGTGAAAACATTACTGGTAAACTTTGTGTAATATTATGTTAAAGTAAATGTATGTTATTAATTAAAAGACGACTGTTTAAATCTGACCACAAACCTTTGAGCAGCAGTGTGTGTTGTATGCATGTGTCTGTCTGTATCTGATCAGGATTTTGTCATCAGTGTCAACAAAACACTAATTTTTTTTAGCTGTGTCCATCATCAAAATTGAGTTGGAGTGTTTTAACTCTGATGGCAATCTCTCCCTAACAAGTCCACTTTATTGCGTGCTCATTTTCTCCTATTAGTGGCTCATAGGAGTCTAACTAATGAACTGTATGCATGTTTCCTAATCTGTCACGCTTATCAGTGGCTCATGGTTGCTTAAGGCCTATGTCTGTACTTGACCACAGAGGCAGAGCATCATTCAACCTGCCAGCTGCCTATCTTGGGAGCTTTTCAAGGATGACAGACTCCACTTTCTCTGCAGCAAGACAGCTCATAACTTTTTTACAGTGTCTCCCTGTCCTCATACTTCTATATATTCTTCTGTAATAGATAACTATACACTATCACTGCAATCTATACTACAGCTCAAAAGTTTGAAGTTAATTTTTACCTGGTTTATAACCATGTGATCGGTCCACACAGGAGCGATTGTTACTAAAAATGGACCCATGTTTAAGTGTGTAGACATTTCCTAAAACATCATGGGTGATTTAACATAAATGATTCATTAAACACACATGTGTGAAAACATTACTGGTAAACGTTGTGTAATTTTATGTTAAAGCAAATATAATTTTACAATTAAGACAAGGATATTTGAATCTGACCACAAACCTTTGAGCAGTAGTGTGTGTTGTATGCATGTGTCTGTCTGTCTGATCAGGATTTTGTCATCAGTGTCAACAAAACGCTCATTTTTTTAGCTGTGTCTGTCATCAAAAATGAGTTGGAATGTTTTAACTCTGATGGCAATCTCTCCCTAACAAGTCCACTTTATTGCGTGCTCATTTTCTCCTATTAGTGGCTCATATGTATATAATTAGAAAACATGCATTAAGTGGACTAATTTCTCTTTTTTACAGTGTCTCCCTGTCCTCATACTTCTATATATTCTTCTGTAATAGATAACTATACACTATCACTGCAATAATAATGGATTGGATTTATATAGCGCTTTTCAAGGCACCCAAAGCGCTTTACAATGCCACTATTCATTCACTCTCACATTCACACACTGGTGGAGGCAAGCTACGGTTGTAGCCACAGCTGCCCTGGGGCAGACTGACAGAAGTGAGGCTGCCATATCGCGCCATCGGCCCCTCTGGCCATCACCAGTAGGCAGTAGGGTAAAATCTACAATCTACATTACAGCTCAAAAGTTTGAAGTCAATTTTCACCTGGTTTATAACCATGTGATCGGTCCATACAGCAGTGATGGTTACTAAAAATGGGCCCATGTATTAGTGTTTAGACATTTCCTAATGCATCATGGGTGATTTAACTTAAATGGTTCATTAAACACACAACTGTCAAAAAATTACTGGTAAACTTTGTGTAATATTATGTTAAAGTAAATGTAAGTTATTAATTAAAAGACGACTGTTTCAATCTGACCACAAACCTTTGAGCAGTAGTGTGTGTTGTATGCATGTGTCTGTCTGTATCTGATCAGGATTTTGTCATCAGTGTCAACAAAACGCTCATTTTTTTTAGCTGTGTCCATCATCAAAAATGAGTTGGAATGTTTTAACTCTGATGGCAATCTCTCCCTAACAAGTCCACTTTATCGAGTGCTCATTTTCTCCTATTAGTGGCTCATATGTATATAATTAGAAAACATGCATTAAGTCGACTAATTTCTCACACTTATCAGTGGCTCATGGTTGCTTAAGGCCTATGTCTGTAGGGGAGACCGGGGATAGTTGTAACGTGGGTCAGTTGTAACACTTCCAACTTCTCCAATCAGGGCTAAGTTTCAAATGATGTGACTCATCCTGTGCATGCTCAATTCACTTCTGCTATCACATGTGAAAAATCAGCACATTTTGTCAAACACAGACAATTTAACATGAAAAAAAGCAATTTGTATGCCAAAAAGTAAGTTTTTCTACTTTATTTCAGTTTCTAATAGCATTATCTGCTTTGCAGTTAAACTCATCAAACTTAAATTATGTTATTTGTATGTCTATGGGGATATATTCTGTGTAGGTCTTTAGTGCTAATGTTTTAGCCGTTGCCTGTAATGTTAGCTAGTTCATGGCTATAGGAGTCTGGGTCAGTTGTAACAATAATGCAGATGTTACTACTTACCACACTATTACTTTAACTTATATTAAACAAGTTGGGGCAACGACATCAGCAGAGATAGGTTCACTGGTCGCTTTTGTATATGCGGTTAATGCCATTGGCAACACAATTCCTCCACTGTTTGTGTTCCCACACATACATTATGCAGACCACTGTGTCAGAGATGGACTAGTAGGAAGTATTGGTAATGGAAATAAATCAGGATGGGTGCAAGAAACAGGTTTCCTCAGCTTTCTGAAGCACTTTGCAAACCACACCAAGGTAAGCCATGAAAAAAAGTAATGGAATTGCGATGCAGGTGAACAACTACATTTTTTCAGCTTCATTGTTATGTTCAAAAGTTGGTGCAAGAGTTGTAGGTTATAATGCCCACTGAGCCAATGAGGCCAAACTCAAGGAAGACCAACCAAAATTAATGAAATATTCAGTTGCAGAAAATTCCATAATTTGTCTTTTTTGGGGGGTTGGAATATGTTCAAAAGCTAGATTTCTGCATTCTGACACACACACACATAGCTACATAAATGGCTCTAAGTGCATTCATGTGTTGAATAAACAAAGATTACATGGTAATGTTTTGTTAGTACCCTTTTTTCATTGTGTTACATTTCACCCCAGGATATGTTACAACTAACCCAGACTATGGGGTTAATTGTAACATTTCATTCTTTGTGTTTGAGACCATACCATACAATGGGTAATTGTGCTGCAGAGAAAATAGCTGCACTATTTAATAGCCGAGACATGTAAATACTTTGCATTACATTTTGAATCCACTACCTTAAAAGAGCTCCAATTTACAGACAGAAATGTCAAAAATGTTACAACTACCCCCGGTCTTCCCTACTTGACCACAGAGGCAGAGCATCATTCAACCTGCCAGCTGCCTATCTTGGGAGCTTTTCAAGGATGACAGACTCCACTTTCTCTGCAGCAAGACAGCTCATAACTTTTTTACAGTGTCTCCGTGTCCTCATACTTCTATATATTCTTCTGTAATAGATAACTATACACTATCACTGCAATCTACACTACAGCTCAAAAGTTTGAAGTCAATTTTCACCTGGTTTATAACCATGTGATCGGTTCACACAGCAGTGATGGTTACTAAAAATGGGCCCATGTATTAGTGTTTAGACATTTCCTAATGCATCATGGCTGATTTAACTTAAATGATTCATTATACACACATCTGTGAAAACATTGCTGGTAAACGTTGTGTAATTTTATGTTAAAGCAAATATAATTTTACAATTAAGACAAGAATATTTGAATCTGACCACAAACCTTTGAGCAGTAGTGTGTGTTGTATGCATGTGTCTGTCTGTATCTGATCAGGATTTTGTCAACAGTGTCAACAAAATGCTAAATTTTTTAGCTGTGTCTGTCATCAAAATTGAGTTGGAGTGTTTTAACTCTGATGGCAATCTCTCCCTAACAAGTCCACTTTATTGCATTCTCATTTTCTCCTATTAGTGGCTCATAGGAGTCTAACTAATGAACTTCATGCATGTTTCCTAATCTGTCACGCTTATCAGTGGCTCATGGTTGCTTAAGGCCTATGTCTGTACTTGACCACAGAGGCAGAGCATCATTCAACCTGCCAGCTGCCTATCTTGGGAGCTTTTCAAGGATGACAGACTCCACTTTCTCTGCAGCAAGACAGCTCATAACTTTTTTACAGTGTCTCCCTGTCCTCATACTTCTATATATTCTTCTGTAATAGATAACTATACACTATCACTGCAATCAATCTACACTACAGCTCAAAAGTTTGAAGTCAATTTTCACCTGGTTTATAACCATGTGATCGGTCCATACAGCAGTGATGGTTACTAAAAATGGGCCTATGTATAAGTGTGTAGACATTTCCTAATGCATCATGGGTGATTTAACATAAATGATTCATTAAACACACATCTGTGAAAACATTACTAAAATTGAGTTTATGGCAAACTCTCCCTAACATGTTCAGTTTATTGCATGCTCATCAATCTACTCTACAGCTCAAAAAAGTTTGAAGTCAGTTAGAAACGTCTTTTTTTTCTTAAAAAAACAAGATTTGCTTTTAGATTTTGTAAATTAATTGGGAATGCAAATAAATATTATTCCTTAAAACTTGCATAGATCACCAATTATGAATGATGATTGATTAAATATTAACTGGTGTATGGATTACAACAATAATAGCGAGTGTGTAGATTATATTACCTTTCCTCAGTTTATCACATTAAATCTCAGCTTACTAGTGACCCAGCAGTTTTCCAAGTACAGAAGTGCTAATCAACATATTTTTTTCAAGTAATATAAAAATCTATTTTATATATTACCTTTTTAAACATCCCATTTTTCTTTCTAATGTCATTAAAACAAGTTTGCACATTTGTATAACAACAGCTGGACCTCCAGATCTTTCAAGCTTTTAGTTTTTTTTTTTCTCAGTGTCACACATGGATTAGTTTTTGTCTCTTTCAATAAGAAAGTCAAATCTTCAAACCCTAAAGCAATCTTTGTTTCTTTCAATCATTCCAATATTTTTCATCTCCTGTTATATAATTGCAGTTAACCAGGGCTTAGCTACTCTGATCTACAGTGATTTTGGGGGTGTGGATACCTATTTTTTTTCACAGGTGCAGAGCCTTTTTCTACAAAATTACGAATAAACTGCATTTTTTAAAAGTACCATTAACATAAATGTAGACTGACAAGTAACTCAACCTTTAACACAGTGATCAATAGAGAAGAAAGAAAATAACCCATTTCAAAATGTCTAGTTCCGATCAAAATTATTGTTCTGATTAAGGAAACAGTAAATCTGGTCACATTATTGTCCTGATCCTCCAATTTTCCCTTTCCAATGTGACTAAATAAAATTCAACTTTTTTTTAAAATAAAAGCAGTTGCACACCCAGATATTTCTTACAGTAAGAATCCTCCAACAACCTTTCAAAAGAAACATTTTTTGTCTTTCCTCAATTTTGAGACCAACTGAATCCACAAACCTGAAGCTGCAGACCCCAAACTAACCAAATGTAATGTTTCCTTAATCAGCACAGTCATTTTTAAGTCTTTATGTGTTATGTTTACTCACAGTTTTGATGCTTGCTTCTTCGACTTGATCCACGATTAGCTCTGCACCATCGCTCTGCTGTTTCCTCTCTCCTCATGCTTCTCCTTCATGCGTCCTGTCCTCAGATATAATCCAACCAGCCTCCTTGTTTCCTCCTTGACTTGTATTCGCAAAATTTCCAGTTTTATTAAGAGTAATCCAGAAAAGTTTTCTTGCTTCAAAAGCTCTTCCAGTTGCCTGTCTTCTTGTCCACCTTCAAATGTCCATTTTATATATTTGTATTTATTTGACTTCATATTGCCATGACAACACAAAAGCAGGTGGTTCTGTCCTCTGCTGGTGTTCCATAATGATGTAAAAGTATGTTAATAATCTTTAAACAGACACTCACTGATCCTGTAAGAGCAGGAATTTAACTACAAACCCTCATAGTTCCCATCAGTATCATTCATTCTGCTCTGCCTCAATGATCACAGTGGCTGGTTTTAAGTACGTTTGCCCCATAGAAATCCACTGATGTTCAGTGAGTCCCTTTGATACATATTTAGACCTTCATAATTTTCAGGGTGCATGAGTGTTATATCTCCATCTCATCCTAAACATTTTACCAACATGTAAAAGGCATACGTCCACAAGATTTTGATTTGTTTAATTTGAATTGAAACTTGTTTTTTTCTGAATAAATGTGTGAGATGGCCCTCAGGCCTCTAAATCCACGTCCAGGTTTGGGTGACTACTTGGATTAGGGGAGTATTATTTAGAGCAATGTTTGTCACTTTGGTTAATTGCTCAACTCAGGCCGTTTTTGTTTTGGAGTGTTTTAACTCTGATGGCAATCTCTCCCTAACAAGTCCACTTTATCGAGTGCTCATTTTGTCCTATTAGTGGCTCATAGGAGTCTAACTAATGAACTTCATGCATGTTTCCTAATCTGTGACGCTTATCAGTGGCATATGGTTGCTTAAGGCCTATGTCTGTACTTGACCACGGAGGCAGAGCATCATTCAACCTGCCAGCTGCCTATCTTGGGAGCTTTTCAAGGATGAAAGACTTCACTTTCTCTGCAGCAAGACAGCTCATAACTTTTTTACAGTGTCTCCCTGTCCTCATACTTCTATATATTCCTCTGTAATAGATAACTATACACTATCATTGCAATCTACACTACAGCTCAAAAGTTTGAAGTCAATTTTCACCTGGTTTATAACCATGTGATCGGTCCATACAGCAGTGATTGTTTCTAAAAATGGGCCCATGTTTAAGTGTTTAAGAAGTCTATGGTCCCCACATGCCTCAAAAGATCCACCATCATCCCTGTGCCCAAGAACAGCAAACCCTCATCCCTGAACGATTAACGGCCAGCTGCACTGACCTCACTAGTAATGAAGGTGTTTGAGAGGCTGCTGAAGAACATCATCTCCTCCTCCATCCCAGACACCACAGATCCGCTGCAGTTCGCCTACCGATCCAACAGATTCACAGAGGACGCCATCGCCCACGTCCTGCACACCACCCTCAGCTACTTGGACAAGAAACAGGGTAACTATGTGAGAATGCTGTTTGTTGATTACAGTTCAGCGTTTAACACAATAGTGACCTGCAGACTGTTCACAAAGCTGAGGGATCTGGGACTTAACAGCCATCTGTGTGCATGGGTGTTGGACTTCCTCACTGGCAGAACTCAGGTGGTGAGGGTGGGTAGATGCGTCTCTAACAGCATCACCATCAACACAGGAGCACCTCAGGGATGTGTCCTCTTGCCACTGCTCTACTCCCTCTACACTTCAGACTGTGTGGCCACCCACGGCTCCAACACCATTGTGAAGTTTGCTGACGACACAGTGGTGTTGGGTGCCATCTCCAACAACGATGAGGCGGCCTACATGGACGAAGTGAAGAATCTGGCATCATGGTGCCAGGACAACCACCTCCAGCTGAACGTCGGCAAGACCAAGGAGCTGGTGGTGGACTTCAGAAGGAGTCAGCACAGAGACTACAAGCCCATTATCATCAATGGAGCTCCAGTGGAGAGGGTGCAGTCCTTCAAGTATCTTGGTGTCCACATCTCCTCAGGCCTGACATGGTCTGCCCACATTCAGGTCCAGACCAAAAAGGTTAGGCAGCGCCTGTATCACCTACGACAACTGAGGAAGTTCAGGGTCTCTCCAAAGATCCTCAGGATTTTCTATACAGGCGCTGTGGAGAGCATCCTCACACAGAACATGATATCGTGGTTTGGGAACAGCTGTGTGAAGGACCAAAAAGCTCTCCAGAGAGTGATCTGTACAGCAGAACGCTGCTGCAGGATTGCTCTCCCCCCGCTTCAGGACACCTACACCAGGAGATGCTGGACTATAGCAGAGCAGATACTGAAGGACCCGTCCCATCCTGGCAACAAACTGTTCCAACTTCTGCAATCTGGCAGAAGGTTCCTTATCATCCGGGCAAGGACAGAGAGACTAAAGAGGAGCTTCTATCCCCAAGCCATCCGGGCCCTAAACACACACACCCGCCCTCTCACATCATCTATAATTGACTGAGACAGGACTCTGTTCCAGACACTCTAAACCCAGGCACAATGTACATTCCAAATTCCTTTAATTTTAAATATGTTTATATTGTCTATTCTGTAAAATAGTCAGATGTCTATTCATATTAATGTACAGAATTCACCTGCTTGCTGCTACTACTGCACATTCACCCAATGTATATACTCTATATACATATGTATATATATATATGTATATATATGTATATATATATATATATATATATATATATATATATATATATATATATAATGTTCTTCCTCTACACCCCCCCCCCCCTCCATTTTTCCACATGTTGAGGAGTGTGTAAGGCTACATTACACTGTGTGTTATACTTGTATAACTATGCATGTGACAAATACAGAACCTTGAACCTTGATGTGTGTAGACATTTCCTAATGCATCATGGGTGATTTAACTTAAATGATTCATTAAACACACATCTGTGAAAACATTACTGGTAACCTTTGCATAATTTTATGTTAAAGCAAATATAATTTTAAAATTAAGACAAGAATATTTGAATCTGACCACAAACTTTCGAGCAGTAGTGTGTGTTGTATGCATGTGTCTGTCTGTATCTGATCAGGATTTTGTCATCAGTGTCAACAAAACGCTCATTTTTTTAGCTGTGTCCATCATCAAAATTGAGTTGGAGTGTTTTAACTCTGATGGCAATCTCTCCCTAACAAGTCCACTTTATTGCGTGCTCATTTTCTCCTATTAGTGGCTCATACGTATATAATGAGAAAACATGCATTAAGTGGACTAATTTGTCACGCTTATCAGTGGCTCATGGTTGCTTAAGGCCTGTGTCTGTACTTGACCACAGAGGCAGAGCATCATTCAACCTGCCAGCTGCCTATCTTGGGAGCTTTTCAAGGATGACAGACTCCACTTTCTCTGCAGCAAGACAGCTCATAACTTTTTTACAGTGTCTCCCTGTCCTCATACTTCTATATATTCTTCTGTAATAGATAACTATACACTATCACTGCAATCTACACTACAGCTCAAAAGTTTGAAGTCAATTTTCACCTGGTTTATAACCATGTGATCGGTCCATACAGCAGTGATGGTTACTAAAAATGGGCCCATGTATTAGTGTTTAGACATTTCCTAATGCATCATGGGTGATTTAACTTAAATGGTTCATTAAACACACAACTGTCAAAAAATTACTGGTAAACTTTGTGTAATATTATGTTAAAGTAAATGTAAGTTATTAATTAAAAGACGACTGTTTCAATCTGACCACAAACCTTTGAGCAGTAGTGTGTGTTGTATGCATGTGTCTGTCTGTATCTGATCAGGATTTTGTCATCAGTGTCAACAAAACGCTAGATTTTTTAGCTGTGTCCATCATCAAAATTGAGTTGGAGTGTTTTAACTCTGATGGCAATCTCTCCCTAACAAGTCCACTTTATTGCGTGCTCATTTTCTCCTATTAGTGGCTCATAAGAGTCTAACTAATGTACTTCATGCATGTTTCCTAATCTGTCACGCTTATCAGTGGCTCATTGTTGCTTAAGGCCTATGTCTGTACTTGACCACAGAGGCAGAGCATCATTCAACCTGCCAGCTGCCTATCTTGGGAGCTTTTCAAGGATGACAGACTGCACTTTCTCTGCAGCAAGACAGCTCATAACTTTTTTACAGTGTCTCCCTGTCCTCATACTTCTATATATTCCTCTGTAATAGATAACTTGTTAAGAGATATATTCTAAAACACTTCTTCAGCAGAGAATCAGAGAGGAGAAACACACAGAATTTCTTGCTAGCAAGGGCAGCCTAGAGTGAGACTCAGAGACTCGCCCTGAGGACTTGCCCTGGTCCTTTATTTATACACTTCAGTGGGTGCTTGTGTGGTGTGTGTGTGGTGTGTGTGTGTGAGTGGGGGTCAGAGTGTGACCCCATAAAGACTTCCCTAAAACTGCTGGTCTGGAAAGTCCAGCAGTTCATCAAACCAAAACCACTTAGACTGGAAACAGATATAACTACGTTAATCCTACCGTAAAACAATAAAACAAGGTACGAACTTTCCCATGCTCCTAGGATGTGGGGGTGAAAGCCAGAACACCCTGGAATGTTACAGACTTCCTAGGATGAGACATCCTTTCAATAAACACAAATGGTTACATGCAGTATTCTACCATATACAAACTTATATCATTAAAAGATTATACTGACTACTAAGTACAATTTTCCATTGACATTCCCTCCTGTTGTCAGTATAAATTTAAATGAGATATCAGTATGTAACATCTTGTTGTACATTTTCTGTCACATCGTCATTGGTCACACAAAGTCTTCATGTTCCAACAGGTCGGAGTCATTATCATCACTTGTCACGGCTATGTAATCAGCAACAGTGGAAAATATTATGCGGTTAATCAAGAGTTTTAAACATGGCAGTATACATGTTACAAAGACACAAAATAAAAGTAGAAATATCCCAACTCCGATGAGTAGTCTTTTTAGCACCTGTAACCAGGAGCCAGTGTAAAGCCAAGAAAACCAGTCACTTGTATCACTTACATAGTCCTGATTTTGGGCCTGCTGGATTTGTCTCAAAGGCGTGCTGGGCATATGGGAACAGACATAATAGTCTGTATTTGCCGATTCTGTCTTTGTCCTGTAAAGGTGAGCGTCGTAGTCAAGGTAACCAGGAGGGTCCACCTTCCCATGGCTACATACAGGTCCGTCACACCCTACTACTTGGTTACTCTAGAGTTGGCCAATGGCTGGAGGTTGAAGTGCGAGCAATTCCCTACGGGCACCCAATCAGCACTTCCCCCTCGCCACTGAAGCAACCAAGTGAGGGTGAAACTTTCCTCTACTAGTTGATTTCTGTGGAGGAAGTGGAATCCTCTGGGACCTCAACCTTTTTGCAGTGGCTCTGATGTATCCAGGAGGGTCTCTCCGCTATTTTGCAGGCAGTTGGAGTGGTCAGAAGCACTTGAAATGGCCTCTATCGACCCCCATCACCTCGTTTTAGGCCTTCGTCCTGCGATAGGAATACTTATGACTCTTCTACTGCAGAAAAAACCCCTCTGTTCAAAGGGTGCTGGGTCCAGTTATCTTACTGCTGTTATGATCCCAGCAGTCTTCAGAGTGTCATCATATGCCTAGTACAGTGGCACAGCATTAGGTGATGTTCATAGGAAACTGCTGTCATCACCACCATAGCTTCTGGTTCCTGTGCTTTCACAGAATCATGATGTCATCCTCGGACTCCCCCTGCGCTGTCGATGGAGCTTGGCACGCTCCCCTCATCCTTCAGGTGCCCGTCTGTTGTCCACAATCTCCTCCGTTGGCCTCTGGAAATCCCCCTTGGCACAGCTCTCATTCCAACGCAGTTTCGTGGTCCTTGCTGTGGCTCCAAAGTCTGATCTCATGATGGGCCCCAACCAGCTCGACCTTTGACCTCAACCACTGCCTGGGCTGTCAGCCATGCCTGGAATGGTTCTTGTTTCTCACTGGGCCTCTGAAGATTTCTCAGGAGATGACTGCTGCACCTGTATTTCCTTGCTAGGAGGAAAAACTTCTATTTGGAGAGCATGTCAACAATAATCAAACCACATTCTTTAGTTCAGTGAACTTCACTTATAGGCCATCAAAGCCTCATCTGAGCATGGATGCACCACTTGCATAGGTTTGCTACCCGTTGAATGAACTGTTAATCACACAAATCGCTGCAAAAATCAAATAAAACATAGTTTAATGTTAATCCATTGTTTCATGTTAATCCTGGACCCCTCCTCTTGACGCCTGGACACTCCCATGAGTCAACTCATCAAAACCAGATTCCTGTCTTAAAGAAAAAGGTTAGCTAGATCATGTCCTAGGCAACATCAGGGCATCTCCTCCTCTGGAGCAGCACCACCCCGGACCTATAACCCTGCAATAAAAGATGTTAGTGTGTTTTGCATGTTAAGTTTGCTTAAAAACTGGCTCTGCCAGGAGCCTGCATACACACCATCATGGACTGGAAAACAAGATCTGGAAGTGAAATCAAACTTCACACTTATAAACAACTATATCATAAGAGTAATAAAGCATTCAACATCAGCAAGACAAGTATCATGTGCAGGTTTTTTCAAATCAGTAAACTACAATTATTTCCATAAACACTGCATCTCTTATTTGTTTTTCTCATGTCACTTGTCCGCTTCTGCTGAATTCTCTACATGTACTCTTAGAAAAACAAACATTAGCAACACACATTGACCATCCCGATGGTCAGACACAGGTCGACAGTTTCCAGAGGTGCCATAAAAAGACCATAAAGTTAGCCATCCATAGCTGTGGAAAGAAGTGACACTAGTTTTCAACACAGGAAACTTCTCATCAACATATCCACAGTATTTCTGATTTCGCGCCATTACCCCGATTCATAGCGGAAGCCGGTTTTTTACTTCCGCTTGCGCTGTTGTTGACAGTTGCTGGGTTACACCTTGACTGTTGATAAAGATTTCTCTCACTGCAGTTTCTTTTACCTGGAGTAAATGGCAACACATCGAAGGTGGATACACAGTAGAGATGTTTTAAAAAGCAGCGAGGACAGTTCAGTTGCAGTGCCTCACCCGTCACTTCTCACGGAGTGGGTAGATGACATGAAACTATGGCCCGATGTTAGCTACATCGACATTATTAATTACCTTGTATTTTCCGAAGGCGTTGATGGCGAGGAATTACGTAATTACAAGAGCACCGAGGCGTATAATTACCTGCACAGCAACAAAATTGATAAAGTACTGCTCAACAAACAAGGCGACTTTATTTTTCTTAAAGCAGCTGTAGAGCCGAGCCAGAGTATTAATCAAGCGAAACACTTAGCATGGGTAATGCTAAGAGAAAGTGGAGTAGTGGAGACAGTCGGCTGTTCCTGTATCGCCAGATTAGGGAGATCATGTAGTCATGCGGCTGCTATTCTGTGGAAGGTATATCACTTATCTGGATATCACAATGTTTAAATCACTGAAACAGAAACACTGGACTGGTCAAAGGCTGTGATTAAGGAGTCACGCTACTGCCATCTAGCCAAGTATTACGTGGAGCACTGTTTACATGTGAAAGCCACTCGTTAACTTTGTGTGGGCTGTATGCTGTACAATCACATGAAGATAAAATATAAAAAAATTAATAAAAGACTGCACATTAAGGGCAAATTTACAGGACAAGAAAAACTATAGTTATAAGAAGTGACACAGGGTAGTATAATACACGTTTGTTTATATATATGTATATTTGTACACACACACTACTTTGAAAAAAATTAGACTGTGGATGTATATTTCTGCATCAAAAAGTAACTGACTATTAATATGAAATGGATAATATGGGTGACTTTGCCAGTGTTTATATCTGTTTTGGATAGGATTCAGGTGTATTGACCCAGGGTCATATCTATAACATGCAGGACACCGACCGTGTACTGCTTTTGTTAGTGTAAACTTCCTCATTATGTTAAATCTTGAGTATTGACAGAAAAAACTATTAATGTTTGTTACAGGTGCAGAATGCTGCGATCAGTGGAAAGACAGGGCTTGCGTGTACAGACGAGCAGCGCAGGTGGAATGCAGGGACAGCAAAGAACCTTGAACCTAAACGTCTAAGCCAGATAAACTTCAGACATCATAGGGCAGAGCAGCAGTACGATGTGAACTCCCGGACTGCAGTGACACAATCTCTCCCTAACACACCATATCACCTTACACACCAAGACTTTATTGACAGTGTTAGCAAAGCACCAGTGAAGCCACTTTTCCTCCTCAAGAACACATTAATTGGAAAGTGTTACAATGCCTCGCCATCTGCAGGTCCTCACCGCAACAGTAAAGTTGATGAGCAATTTTTTCAGCCACACCAAGCACACAGTTACAAACTAAGCTGTAATCCATGCAGGGCATTCTACCAGGCATACATTCAAGTTTCTGAAGAGCAAGCAGAACAATTACAAGAAGAAACAAAAGAGCAAAGTGCATCTGATTTGTGGCACAACTGCAGGAAAATCAGACTTACAGCAAGCTCCGCTAAAAAAGTTCCAGTACGTGCCACCACAAAAAATGATAAATTTTTATCTGAGCACATGTACCCTTCCTTTCGTGGGAATTATGCAACAAACCATGGTAAAGAAAATGAAGTTAGAGCTTGTCATCAGCTGAAAGAACAGGGTATGAACATCCTTCACATGGGTAGTGTTATCAGCATCCAGGAGCCATGGCTCTCTGCGAGTCCTGACGGGGTCATTGACTCAGATGTGCTTCTAGAAATAAAATGTCCTGTGCCGACTTATCCTTCACTCACGGAGCAGCTTACCCAGAAATGCAGCGATATCAAACTGGTAGATGGCGAACTGCAGCTGCAGAAAACTGGCAGCAGAGGCTATTACATGCAAGTGCAACTTACAATGTTTTGCACAGGGCTCAAGACTGCCACACTTGTGATCTGGACACCTACTGAGCATGTTTCATTTACAGTGCAATATGATGAAGCATTTGTAAAGGAACAAGTAAAGCGCTTGAGAGGGTTTTACTTCTCATATTTCTTACCTCGACTTGTAGAGGAGTATGCAGCAGGACGGTTTCAGTTAAATGAGAGATACTTGAAGATAATGAGCAAGGTTTAATGCATGTTACAACTATAAATGGGACAGTCAGACACCAACATGTCTGCAGAGTTTGGTCTCTGTCTTGTGAATGAAAGGACACATTCAATATGAAATCTGTTAAATATTTCAATACAACTAAAATGTACATAGTTGTAACATATGGTGGGAAATGAATGACAAACTGACAACATTAAATGCTGTGAATAGTTCTGTATTTCTGTAATCTTCCAACACAAAAAAATGTCAAGAATGCACAACTAATTATTGTAGATTTGAGAAAAACATCTTTTTTTTCATTTAAGAAATTTATCACATTGTGGTTGAATAAAAAAGTGATAATTGTTCAATTGATTGCAATTGTTATATATATATATATATATATATATATATATATATATATATATATATATATATATATATATATATATATATACATACATACATACATACATACATACATACACACACACACACACACACACACACACACACACACACACACACACACATACATATGTACTGTATCACATAACCTTTCTTCTAGAACAGAAGATAAAAAAGGGAGACCTGGAATTATTTACTCTCTACATATATGTACATCAAATTTTAACTTTAAAATAATTACATTACACTACACAACTTTATGTCCTGAGTAACCATCTTAATATCCCAGAGTCCACAATTGTTCATAACATACACATTTATTGTGTATCACGAATGAGATCCTCTCTTAAGTTCACTAGAGCAGCACATATTCTCAGTATCTTGTCTACTTTAGGAGCCATGCTTATAGGAACAATTTGTGAAAGTATTTTGTAGACTTTCAAGCGTCTGATTGCTCTTTCAACATGGATTCTTACATTTGCAATCCGACGTGTGTATGTTACCTGTTCCTCAGTTAGCTGTCTACGTTTTTTTGTGAAAGCGGGTATTACTAATCTAACTTTTCTCTCAAAGAGTAAGTCTTTAATTGTAAAACCTCTATCTGCCATGACTTCATCACCAGGTTTTAGGTATGTTAATATTCCAGAGTCCATTGTGATAAATTTGTCACTACATCGGCCGCCATATGCCGCAGACACAAACATGATTAGTCCACATGGTGCAACAGCAACCAAATATTTGACTGTGTTGTGTGAATAATAATGGCTGTATGATTCCCCTCTTGAGCCCAGATTTCTGGGTTTCTGTAAAAGGGTCTCACTGCAGTCTATAATGCATGTAGTATTTGGAAAGTTCTTCTTGAAGGCTTCAGGCATAGTTGCTTGAATAGTTTCTTTTGGCAGCCATGGAATTAATGGTCGGAGAACTTCCTCCAGCTTGTCTAACCAGTGTGAGATGATCTTGCTGGCCATGCTTTGTGATATATGAAACTGGCGGCTTAGGTCACCCATTACTCTGTTACTCTTTAATTTCATAAGTGTCATGAGGACTTGATCTCGGACAGGCATGGTAAATTCATTGTTGTCATATCCTTCCAGTGTCGACACAAGTGTGTTAAATGTTTCTAAGGCTATCCCAGTGTACAGCAAAGCGTCTGCATCATTTTGAAGAATGAAATATGCAACTTCATCACACTGAGTCATCTTATCCTGCACATCTTTTCTGCGAGACCTGTTGCAGTATTGATGGTCTTGTTGCGAAGGATCCTCCCACTGTGTGTGGACTGAGTGCAGATGTGGCTCAGGGGGTTGTGTGGAGATGCTGGCCTGGTCTAATTCCACTGAACATAACACTGTGGAGTCTGAATAAGACAAAAATATGATCAGATGTACAGTCAAACTGTTAGCATAAGAGAAACTGTAAAGTGTCACTTAGCTTATTATATTTTTTGAGTGAAATTTCTCATTCTACATTTTTTCACACAAATGCAAAATCATAAATGTCAACATAAAATGTTCCTAGGTCCCCTAAAAATTTGTCACAATTTTATTCCATTACTGTGATTAGATTTTATTTTTCATTCTAAAAAAAAAAGTCACCAATGTTGGTATTTTTGCAAAGGTTGCTTTTAACGTTTTTACTTGAGTTTTCTCGACTTCAAAAAACATGTTCTTTATAAACACAAACCTAAGACTTTTACAGCCCTTGGAGCTAATCTTTTGGCAGCATGCGGCTGGTGTTAATTACTAACCACGGGTGTAAACTTTCGTTAAAATTGAGACTTTGCTGCTAATAACCAGCTAGTGCTGATACTAACGCCATTCACCATAGGCTATTATTTAGTAAAAGTAATTGCGTGATTAAAATGCGAAACGGTGGCAAACCACATTTACACTTTCACTTACCGGGTACAGATTCTGTGTTTTTGTTCGTATTACTGGAAGCTGTCACACTCAAAGTGGTCCGAGTGAGCTTTCTTCTTTTCTTCGGTGGGGGTCGGTCATAGCCAAGATAAAGCTCCGGGTCGGGGTGTAGCTCTGTGGGCTTTTTATCGATAAAATGAAAGGAGCAAACATAAACTCTCTTTGGAGGGTGTTTGAGTCTTAAAGCTGCCAGCCACGCTAGTTTCCGATCCTCCTTCCGCGGCATAGAGTGCAGTGCGTAGGGCGGTGGGCACGGACAGGCCTTTCTAAGTTGCTCATGTTCAAGGCAAAATGTTTCTAATGCGTTTTTCAGTTTTCTTGAATTATTGTGGCAGCCGACGACAGCACACGTTGAACCCGAGCTCATCTTCGAACAGGTAAAGCCACTTATTACCGCACAAAGTAACTAATTTTGTTGTTAGCAACGACTGAACGCTGGGTCTCGCTTTGAGTAACCGGAAGTATAAAACCGGACAACGGAAGTAGTGGTCTGTCATGGCAGCCTACGTACGCTCTTACAGAAACCTGTGGATAGCCTGTAACTACAATTTTCTTCATACAAAATCTCAGTAATCCTGTGGTAGAAAAACATTAACTAGTTCTCCTGTTATAAATCACATGATCAAACCACATGAAGAATTGTAATGCTGTAGAGAAGAAAATGTAAATGTTAGCGCTGCGCAGGTGTATACACTCTTTCTCACAGTAATCTCTGTGAGCAACACAAACCCATGAGGGGGAAGTGAGAGGTAAGTGACGGAAGTGACGGGTAAGGTAAGCGACCCATGTTGTAGGTGACGTCAGACGCCGGAGATTTGGCGGAAAAAAAAAGCGAATGGTAGCGTAGAGTTTAACAAAGTTTCCTTAAGCTTCAGTACTGCCAAATAAACTAACCAACTGTCATATAACTAACAACATCTGTCTTATCATCTCTAACACCCTGGAGGACAACGGGGAGAGTTTAGACGCTCTCCAAGAATACATCGACCGCTGCTTCCAAGATTTAGTAATGAAGAAGGCCCAGAGTGCATCTTCCCCGGCCAAAACCGAGACGCCGTCATCGAAGAGATGTCGCCCGGCAGACTCCCCCGGCACAACATCGCCTGCCGGCAAAGACATCGCAGATATCCTGGAGTCAATCGACAAGCGATTGTCCAGTTTCGATGCGAGGCTGTCCCTGGTGGAGATTTTACACCGGGAATTTAAATCTCTGAGAGAATCCCTGGAATTCAGCCAGCAGCAGGTGGAAACGCTTGCCGCTGAAAATGCCACGCTACGGGAGTCGGTCAAATCTCTTGCCGATAACGTGACCCAGCTAAACACTGAAAATAAAAAAATAAAAGAGTCCGTTATCGATCTACAAGCCCGTAGCATGAGAGACAATCTTGTTTTTTCTGGTATTCCAGAATCTACCGGAGAGGACGCGGAGGCAATGGTGAAAAGCTTCATTAAAATCCACCTGAAGCTGCCGGAGGACACCGTAAAGAACATCGCTTTCGATAGAGTGCATCGCTTGGGGGGCGTGAGGTCGCGGACCGGGAGACCACGTCCTATTGTGGCCAAATTTGGTCAATTTAAACAGAAGGAACAGGTGAAGAGTCGCGGCAGGGAACTGAAAGGAACGGACTTCAGCGTGAACGACCAGTTCCCCAAAGAGATCCTGGAACGACGCAAGGTCCTGTTCCCAGTCCGACGTAGCTTCATGCAGAAAGGCTCCCGCGCTGTCATCGCCGTGGACCGGCTCTACGTGGACGGACAGCTCTACCGCGACCCCGGCACCACACCGTGGTTATATTGACTGCACTCCAGATAAGAACCCGCTACACCCTTTTCTTATTCATTCACACTTTCTCCTTTAACATGGGTTTAACCTAGTAATATCAGTATGATGTCATAGCAGATATAACACCGTCACCCTCCGTCATTACTTTAATTGGAATGTTTCCGTTTCTTTTCTTTTTTTTGTTGTCGCTCACAGTTTATGTGGCTTCTTTCTTTCTCTTGTCTTTCACTGCTGTGATCACCTACTTCCCCACTCACCTACAAACAACACCTTCTATTTCTCCATATATTCACACCACGATCACGCAAACACACACGCTCAACGGCAGCACATTTACAACAGCCTCACAGCAAGCACAGACTTACAGGACACATACGCAAGCCACGCTTGTTCATATTAGTGAATAGTCACACACATAGTCAGACTTATGGAGCCTATCACCACACTTTTTTCTCTTTCTATTTACAAACAAGTGATGTTTCCACATTTTCTCCACCCGTCTAAACGAAACACCCAGCTTACATCATTAGACATACACACACAATTATGGGCATGCTGAGGTTTGTCACATGGAATGTAAATGGGGCTGGCACCAGAGGAAAGAGGTTAAAGATATTTAACCAGCTTAAAAAACTACAGGCAGATGTTGTTTTATTACAAGAAACTCACAGACCTGTTACAGGTTTAAACGAACTTAAAACACCTGAGTTTCCTAATGTGTTTGCAGCTTGTTATAATTCTAGACAAAGAGGAGTAGCAATTTTAATACATAAAAATGTTAATTTTACAGTACTTGATACAGTTATAGATCCAGAGGGTAGATTTCTAATTATTAAACTATCAATATTGAACAAAAAACTATGTATTGTAAGTATATATGGTCCAAATGTTGATGAACCCTCATTCTTCCACGGATTTTTTAGTGCACTCTCTGAACACCTTGATTGCACACTCATTCTTGGAGGCGACCTCAACCTTGGACTAAATGAAGAAATGGATAGGCTCAACACAACAGGAACTCAGCGCAATTGGCAATCCACAAATATAATCAAACAGTATATGAGCGACTATGGCCTTTGCGATGCATGGCGCTCCCTTCACCCCACCAGTAAGAAATATACTTTCTTCTCACATGTTCATCACTCCTACTCTCGTCTGGATTACTTTTTGGTCAGTAGCTCACTGCTGAGTGACATTTCAGACACTGAGATTCACCCTATAGCTGTCAGCGATCATGCTCCTGTATCTTTAACACTAATACACAAGAATAATACTACGCCAAGTAAAAACTGGAGATTTAACACATCACTACTTAAAGATGAAGACTTTATTAAATATTTTAAAAAGGAATGGACTTCATATTTAGACTTTAATGACACTCCCGGAACATCTGCTTCTGTTCTATGGGAAGCAGGAAAAGCTGTGATGAGAGGTAAAATAATTTCTTTCTCATCACACAAAAAGAAAGAAGAAAACAAAAATATTCAGGAATTAGAAAAAAACATCAAATCCTTAGAAGAAGCCTACGCGTTCCACCAAGATCAAGAAATAATGAACAAAATATGCAAAACAAAACTAGAATTAAATGAAATTATTAATAGAAAAACACAATTCCTTGTACAAAGACTTCGCTTGCAGAATTTTGAACACAGTAACAAACCAGGTCGATTTCTAGCAAACCAGTTAAAAATAAAGAAAGAAAAAACAACTATATGTGCTACTAAAGATTTATCAGGGAACACAATATATGACCCTGGAAGAATAAACAAGATTTTTAGGGATTTCTATGAAACTTTATATTCACCACAAATAAACCCGTCTAAAAATGAAATTGATTTGTTTCTTGACAACGTAACTCTTCCAAAATTACTAGACAGTCAAGCAATGGCACTGGATTCACCACTGACGCCAGGTGAACTCCAGGAAGCCCTGATAAGTATGCCCATTAATAAAGCTCCAGGTCCAGACGGCTTTCCTGCAGAATTCTACAAAGAATTCTGGACAATTTTGGCACCAGTATTCCATGGAATGTTGCAGGAAATCAAGAAAAATGGCAGACTACCACCAAATATGAATTCTGCTAACATTAGTCTCCTGCTAAAACCAGGAAAAGACCCTTTATTTCCCTCAAGTTATCGTCCAATATCCCTTATAAATGTAGACCTTAAAATAATCTGCAAAGCTCTCTCAAAGAGATTAGAGAAAATAACCCCCCTCTTAATTCATCCTGACCAAACTGGTTTCATAAAAGGTCGGCACTCCTCAACAAACACTCGTAGATTACTTAATTTAATAGACTACTCATACAATAAAAACACTGAAACCATAATATTATCTCTAGATGCAGAAAAAGCATTTGACAGAGTTAACTGGAAATTTTTATTTGCAACTTTACACAAATTTGGTTTTGGAAACTCTTTCATAAATTGGATAAGAATATTATACAATTCCCCAACAGCTCGTATCAGAACAAATGACCAGACATCCTCCAGCTTTTGTCTCCTGAGGGCACCAGACAGGGATGCCCACTCTCCCCTTCACTTTTTGCAATTTTTATCGAACCTCTAGCAGCAGTACTTAGACAGGCTACAACAATTAAGGGCATAAAATGTAATAACGTAGAACATAAAATCAGTCTCTATGCGGATGATGTGTTGCTTTTTCTGCAAAACTCACAAATCAACCTCTCTGAGGTAATTACTCTAATAAACTGGTTTTCAAGAGTTTCAGATTATTCAATTAACTGGCCAAAATCTACAGTTCTTCCCATTAACTGCTCCTTCCATAATTCATCTTCTGCCCCACTACAATCTGGAAATATTAAATATTTAGGTATTAATGTTTCTCCTAAGCTTTCAGACTTAATTAAATTAAACCACATCCCACTTCTAAAGAAAGTAGAAGGCGATCTGACTAGATGGAAATCTCTACCCATATCACTCATGGGAAGGGTCGCCACTATAAAAATGATGATCTTGCCAAAAATAAATTACTTATTTTTAATGATCCCTAACAAACCATCACAAGATTGGTTCAGATCTCTGGATTCACATATTTCTAAATTCCTTTGGAAAGATAAACCCCCGCGCATCAGCTTAAAAACGCTACAAAGAACCAAGGATAGAGGAGGATTAGATCTGCCTAATTTTCACCAATACTTCTTAGCCAACAGGCTTCAGTTCATCTCAGAATGGTTAAAATGTACCCTCTTAGATGAGCCCTGGCTAGATGTTGAACAGGCACTATGCAATGATCTAGAGATTTCAGACCTACCATTTATTAGCTCAAACATCAAAAGACATGAATGCTTTAAAAGCATCAACATCAGCTTTTCTCTGACAGCATGGTGGGAGTTTCTAAAAATAACGGAGTCTTCATTAATCCCATGCAAACGTACACCTATCTGGAATAACCCTGACATATTACAAAACAAAAATATGATTAATTTCCCAGAATGGAGTTGTAAAGGAATTAAATACTTAGAACATATATTAGAGGGAACAGAATTTATTCCATTTGACAGACTAGTTACACAATATGGGATCAACAAGAAAAGATTTTTAGAATATCAACAAATTAAATCCATAGTAAAAAAGAAATTTAACCTCAGTCAAGTTGAATTACAAACACCACCAAGTGTGGTTCAATTTCTTACTCTTAAATCCCCCAAACTATTATCTAAAATATACAGAACACTTTCTAAAATAGATGAATCAATATCCCTTCCTATTGCAAAGTGGGAAGCAGATTTATCAGTCAGCTTAGACCAAAACGTCTGGTCTCAGATTTGCTTAAAAACCTTTAAATTGATTAAAAATCCCAATCTGCAATTAATACAATACAAAATACTGCATAGAGTGCACTATACAGGTCATCGAATGTTTAAGATGGGCTTTACATCCGCCAACAACTGCTCACACTGTCAAGGCAATACACCAGACAGTTACATCCACGCTCTTTGGTTCTGTCCACCAGTGCAGAAGTTTTGGCACGAGATATGTGAGGACTTATCAAAGTGTCTGAAATGTAAAATTCCAACCTCCCCTTTAGTATGCTTGTTGGGAAATTTGGATGATGTCACTACAGAAATTAATACAGTCCACATGGTTTTTATTGCCCTATGCATCGCCAAGAAAATGGTCCTCATGAACTGGAAAAATAAAAATAATCTTAATTCTAGCCAATATAGAAACTATCTAATAGATCACATTAGTCTCGATATAGCCTCTGCCACCACATTAGATCAATCCCCCTGGGCTCCTTTGATCGGCTCCATCACCTAGCGGGGGTAGGGGGTCGTGGTTTGGTCCCGCCTTGGCTATTGTGGTTGATGTGGAGGTTGGGATGGGCTTAGGGCACCTGGAGGACTCCTAGAGACGTTATCCCTGGAGGGCTTAACCCGGGGGTTGTGTTCATAACCTGGTTAGTGGCTCTGGTCGCTCTCAGAGGTTGTTCTCCTCGTGGCCGCGTGCAGCGGGGCTGGAGGATGGTCTGTGCTGGCGGACGTAGGTTACTGGCCTGGTGGCCTGGCTGCCCCTGAGTGGATCCGGGGCGGGCGTGGGGGTTTGGGGTTCGGGGGTGCTTCACCTCCGTGCTGGGGCTCTGGCTGGGCGCCGAGGTTGTGGGCGGGTGGGTGCATGGGGGCTCAGCCCTGGCGCAGGGGGCCTCTTGTGCATCGGCCTAACCGGGGGGCTCTTGAACTGGCAGGGAGGTTGTTCCATCTTTGCAGGAGTCCACTCTGCAGGTGGGGGAGAGACATAGGAGAGGTGGAGAATAAACTTAACCTGGGTGTCTGTGTCTTGTGTAGTCTGGGAGATGATTGAATGTTGGGGTGGGTACAGTTTCCTCTGCGGTGGGGTGGGGTGGGCTGCCCCGGGTCCTGTGGGGCTTGGCGGTGCTGCTGCCGTAGGCCCCGGTCTGGATGGGCCTGGGCTCCCTTGCCTTGGTGGATACCAGAGGACGGGGGTGCATATTGGGGTCAGCGGGGGAGCTGGCCCTAGGGAGGGACACCCTCCCCTCCCTTCTTTTCCTCCCCATCCCCGGCTGCCTCCCTCTTCCCGCTCCACCACACCCACCCACACAGGTAGGGCTTTGGGGTGCGGGTGTGTCACCAGGGTGCAGGGGAGACATTCCCCCCCCCTCTGTCCTCTTCTGGCCACCTGTGCCTCAATTTTATCTCACAACTTAGACATCCACATTACTTACACTCTCATAACACACACACATATATATATATATAGGGCCTTGAGGGTGGGCACGTTAACGGCGTCCAGTAGACGGTCTGAGTATTCAAACCTACCTCTGGCGCCGGTGCCCACCTCTCAATTTTAAATCCATGTAGACATTGAGGGTTCTCGGGAGGGGCCGTGCTAACACCTGCTGCTCTCTGGCAGCAGCACCATGCTCCCCCTTGTTTTAAATACACTTTAGAGCAACACGCAGCAAAACTACACTTGAGCGGGAGGAGGGAGGTATGGGGTCTTAACACACCCCTGTTCTCTGCTAGCCATCGGGGCGGGGGGGCTGGGAAGAGATGCTGGCTGTCCGATTGGCCTCCCTGCTGCTGCGGAGCCTGGGGCGGTCTGCTTGCCTCCACCCCGGAGGGAAGGGTAACATCTCTTGGGTCTGGGTGCCGTTTCCATCTCTGGGGGCGAGGATACCTGGACCCGGGGTATAGAGTATGTTTGGGGAGTGTGATTGTGTGTACATGTCCATTTACGTTTATTCCTACGTTGGGTGAGTGCTGAGTGTTTGTATATGTGTGCATGAGGGTGGGAATGCATGTCTGTGTCTGTGTGTGCCTGTTTGTCTGTGTCTATATGTCAGGTCGGGTCTTAGACTCCACCTCTCTGGGAACTCCAAGGCCCTCCAAAGTGTGGAGGCCTATCTCCCCTCACCACACTCCCTGCCGGTGACTGATGCCCTCAGGGGTCGGTGCATTGTTGGTTCTTGGTGTCCAGGGCTGTGCGCTCAGGTCATGTGCCAGCTCACTCCCGGTGGCTACTTGGCGGGGCCTGGCGCCTGCTGCTTGGTCAGGCCTCTTCCGGGGCGCGGGGGGCCCTCGGGCCTCCGGCCTCTGTGCCTGCGGCTCGGTTCACTCTGGCGCAGCTGGCTGCCGGCGGAGCCGGCGGGCACGCCGGTGCAGCCCCCTCTAGCTTCTGCCCGGTGGCTACTGGGTGACCCCTCATCTGGGGATCCTCAGCCCTTCCCATGAAGGTGGCACGGATGCCCCTCCGGTGGTCCTCCTTGGGCTCTTGCACTCTGGGGCCTCTGGATGTCTGGGGCCTGGATCTCCTCCATGCCTGCTTCATGCCCTGGGGGACGGGGCTATGGCTCTCTACATCCTCTAGCAGACCATTACATGGGGAAACCATTTGAATACAAGCGCGCCGATCCACACAGGTGTGCACACGGGTGTTCACTGTTCGTAGACTTAAATCACACCTTTCTTGGCTGCTACTTCAAAGCACATTGTGCGCTGTCTGTCCTGCGTGCTGCACAACAACATTCAATATTTAGTATTTACTGCTGTTTACACTTAGCTAGATTAATGCGATGGTGTTGTGTATAGTATGTTGCATTGTTTTGTTTTTTTTGCTTGTTTTCTATTCTTTTTCTCTCAACAGGTGATCCCGGAGATATTTTTTCTTCCCCCCTTTCTCACTGTCCCTCTCCCCTTCTGTTTTTCTTTTCCTTCCTCTTTCTTTCTCCCTTTCCTATCCCTCACTCATGTCTGTCCCGTCTGTAACAACTGAAAATAAAATAAATAATAAAAACAAAGGTCGATCAAATGGACCAATACGGCAATGCCATGATGATCCATTTGGCAAAATAAATCCATTGGGTATCCTTGTTGGTCTTCAGACAACAATTCTGACGGCTAAAGAACCAAATGGGACAGGCAAAAAAAAAAAAAAAAAAAAAAAAAAAAAACATGAATAACACACCCCTGGTAGATTCACAAACACAGAAAGTGGCATTTAAAAGTTAAATCGGTATGCAACCTCGGATGTTGCTGTCATCTTTCTGCTCCTGTAAAAAGAAACACGTAAATTCATCCACCCTTTTGGCCTGTCTAGGTGGAGGTTAACTTTGAGTCGTGGTCAGGTCTTGTCAGGTTTTATCAGTCAGTCAGTTTGTTTTTATTTCTATTTCACTCATTCATTCATTCATTCATCCATTCTTTCTTTCTTTGCTGATAGTGGAAACTATCGCCGCATTTGATTTCCACCCTCAGCAAAATGACGTCATTTCAAAAGAAAAAAGAAGAATTTTAGATCGGATTACCTCGCTGAATCCTTTTTGGGCAGGGACTCTCATTTTCTAATTGTCCCAAATAAGTGGCTTTCTCCTGAGCCCATTTTAATGTGGAGAAACTCACTTGTAACAATTTTCTTGACGACGTATCGTATAGCGCTTCTAATCGTGCAGATCTGCTCAAACAGAGATTATCGAACAAAACTTTCAGTGCACTGTGAAAGTATCAAAATAAAAAGGCCTTGTTAAGTCATGACACAAGCTCCTCATCTCAGGAGGGTAAATCATACCATTAGCATGGTTTATCATACTATCATACTAATTGGCAGGCTCAACTTCACAACAAAAGAAAAATCATCAGCTAGATTCACTCCGAACCAACCATCAGCTGCACAACACACAACATAACCCTAATATGTTATGAGTTTAATCCCCAAGTCTGTGCCTTTCACTCATTTGGGCCACAGATCCATATTATCCAGTATTTCTTTTTTCCCGTCATCATAAAACGTGAGACATGTCATCAGCTATTTCACAAAAGACGTTTGTTCTTATGTATTCAGAGTTGTGTATCTAGGTACAGGATTCACTCGCACATCAAAACAGGAAACTCAGTGTTTTAGAGTCTCCACTCTAACAAACTCCAACACATCTCATTCACTCGTGCTAAGATTCAGTCACCTTTCCTCAATCTAGGAACGATCAACTGATTTGCATATCAGCTATTAACCCACTAAGATGACAGGACAACAGAAATGCATGTTCAAAATGTTATCACAAAAATAGAATTTCCCTCATACAGTAAATTACTTGTGCTGCATCAATCAAGCAGAAAACATCTCCCAATTTACTATATTAAACAACTAAATTTATTGTCTGATTTCTGGTTGGTCAAACCAGAATCTTTTTTCCCACAAAAGTTAAACTGTTGTCCTGCAACCTAGAGAGTTAATTTTTTGCATTGGATAAATTCAGCATTTGATAACAAGTGTCTGTTAAATTCACACTATTTTAACACTGATGAGAGATAACAAGCTAATTTTCATTGCATGTGTGTTTGTGTTATTAGGCAGGTTTAATGCATGTCTGTGGAGCTGCATCTCCAGCAGGGCATGTTCTTAAAGCTGCCTTTCCTACACATTTCTCTGCTATTATTTAATCATTTTGTAACTAATGTGCTATGAGTCCACTGATCTTTGCATCACTTCTCATCACACTAAGTGACTTGGACAAGATGGTAAACAGACTCACATGTTTAAGATGTTGTCTAATCTTCATGAGTTCTCTTGTATTTGGAAGTGTTAGTAGGGTTAATGCATGTTCTGCTTGTGTGTGTGTGATTTTGTATGTTTCTTTTTGCAGTGTTTCAGACTCCTTCACAATTTTCCACTTAAGCAGTCAGTTTTGTTTTTCCCAGGTTTGCTAACCCAAATTCTGATTTCCCATATTAAAAACAAAATTCCTATGTGTTCTCACCACTCCTCTCACTCTGTTGTCCTCTCCCACTTCAACAGTCCAATAGCAGGCAGTCCTCTTTCAGCTTTGTCCTGTGTTCCACTGTCTCTTCTTGCCATTTTGTCCAAAGGTGGCAAATGTCAAACTCCAACAGTCTCCTCAGTTCTCCTCAAATGTTCTTGTCACATGCACAGTGAATTCGCAGCTTGTTGGGAACACAGTGCCATTCATCCAATCAGGCAGGATGATGGGTTTGCTCTTCTTCTCTGATGCTGTTTGTCCACACTGCTGCTGCTTGCTGGGACTCTTTGCTCAGGACTTTGCTGCTGTCTCTTTATCTGCCATGTTATTGCTCTTTGGAGCTGCATTCCTTGTCTTCAGGGAGGAGTGAGAGCTCGCTTGTGAGTTTGAGAGACACATGGTGCTGTAAATAAGTTAGCCAAAAACTTGGCCTGAACGTTTCTAATGATGTTAAACTATAACTTTCTTCCGACCGCTGCATGTGGAAAATTGATTCAGGTCTGCTTGTCACCTGAAAGTGACAAACTAAGACATTTTCATTATTATTATCACTGCTTAATCAACACACACAACTCTCTCTCTCTGTTTTTGTGAACAGTCCTTTCTTAAAAGCAGAAAATAAGATTGTAGTTGTTCTTGGCTGATCAACACAAAACCTTTTTCCTATGATTATTTTTCATCTACAATGTAACTTTTGTCTCTTTTTCACTCTTTTTTTCTTCTTTACAATAGCTGGTGACCTGCAGAATCACCGCTCTCACAATCAGAGGCAATTACTTTTACACAGCGCACAAAAACACTGTGACGTCAGACACATTCACACTCACTTTTTTCATCTGCGTAAATAAATCATTTGGCCAATGGCATGTGCCATCGTGATCCATAAATATGATCACAAGTTTATTTAACTATTTTTCAACCCACCAAAACAAATAAACAAAAACATGATGCTGATGCTATGAACACTCTACACACATTAGTCAAGATGCAGGAAAACTGCTCACGGAAACTCTGCACACTCCAGTTATCACAGTTATCATAGTTTCGTTTCCCTCTCTTTTATGAGTTCTTAGCCAGATCTCAATCTGATAATGTGTAGCTTGCTCATCAGCTCAGAAGAGACCGCAACACAACCTCACAGTGGTTTCATATTCAAGTCAGCTTCTCCATCATGTAGTTTTCAGCTGTGTCATACAGGGTTCAGCATATTAGTTGTTTTCATAGGTGTGCTCTATATCTCAACAATGGCTCATATTAGGATGACAGTTTTTCAAACAGGTCAAGTGCCTCTATGCACGTAATTAGTTAAAGTATTTACCTATTTTACTTCATATGTCATTGTACTGAATTTGAGCAACCCTAAGCTTAATGCAGATTACTTTCAACAATTATCCACCTCACATCATAACTGACTGAGGTGCCTCTTCATATTAATATTATTTCATCATTAACACCAGTTTACAGGTTGTTATCCTTGCTATTATTAGTATGAATACATTAAAGATAAGTTGTAATTTAGCCTTTTGTTTATTTTACTTTATTCCTCTTGTATTTATATCTATTCAGTCGGGTCTGTTTCCAACCCTTTTTAAACTACTTTAAACTACTTTGATCTCTAATTTTCACTTGGTGAGGGATTATTACGTTCTTCCTAGTCTGAACTGCTCTCTTCACCTGACCTGCTATCTGATTCTGAGTTACTGTCTTCTTTGTTTCTTACAGTCACGTACAAAATGTCCCTCTTTTCCACACCTCCAGCATGTAGTGCTAAAGCCACTGTTTGGTGTGTGTGTAGCTCTGCCTCTACCTCTTGCTCTTCCACTATGCATTCCTCTCCCTTTCTTTTGCATTTGTCCTGCTCCGGCTTGTTGTTTTTCTAAACATTTCTCATCAGGTGTTAATTTCACTTGTTTATTCTCCATTTTCAAAGATTTTGCTGGGCTGTCGCTGGCACGCTTGACTTCAGAGTGGTTTACTGATACGGCCTTCGACTTCACCCTAACGGTGAAGCGGTATCAGTTTTATGAGATGAAACTCAACCGTTCTCCTTTGTCACCAGTACTTGAGCCTCAGCAAAGAAAACAAAAATGGAAGTAGTTCAGCAGCATATTGTGCTGTAAAATCAATTATTACTTCCAGACACACACACATATAGACATTTGCGCGCTAATTTGTCACGAAGTATTTCACGGCTACCTCTAAACCCAGTCTAAACACAGTTCCTTTTGGCGAACTTAAACCTAATTTGTCACGAAGTATTTTCAGCTACCTCTAAAACTAGTCTAAACACAGTTCCTTTTGGCGAACTTAAACCTATTTTAATTTCTCTGTCTCAACGTGTTTTCATTTGCTTAAACGTATTTTAATTTGTCACGAAGTAATTTCAGCTACCTCTAAAACTAGTCTAAACACAGTTCCTTTTGGCGAACTTAAACCTAATTTGTCACGAAGTAATTTCAGCTACCTCTAAAACTAGTCTAAACACAGTTCCTTTTGGCGAACTCAACCTATTTTGTCACGTGACTTTTAAACCTTTACGGCCGTTTTATATACCAAAATAGTGTTTCTCACCCTCCGACATCTCACTGGTGATTCGGATCATCAGACTGAATCCCAGTGCCGTGGACCAGGCCACCGGCCCAGACCCGAATTCATGTCCTGGGGCTCTCTCCTCGTCTAAGAGGGCTGTGCACAGGCTTCAGTGCTGGCTCCACACGGCGTCAGGAATCAGTGCTGGATCTTGGAACAGAGTCACAGATAACAGTTCTGATGTTTTCTGCTCCGGCTTCGAAGGACCAAATAATGTTAAGAGATATATTCTAAAACACTTCTTCAGCAGAGAATCAGAGAGGAGAAACACACAGAATTTCTTGCTAGCAAGGGCATCTCTCAGAACTCACACCCCAAGAGTGAGTCTCAGAGAGTGGCCCTGAGGACTTGCCCTGGTCCTTTATTTATACACTTCAGTGAGCGTTTGTTCCATACATTGAAGTGTGTGTGTGTGTGTGTGTGTGTGGTCAGAGTGTGACCCCATAAGTGACTTCCCTAAACCTGCTGGACTGGAAAGTCCAGCAGTTCATCAAACCAAAACCACTTAGACTGGAAACAGATATAACTACGTTAATCCTACCGTAAAACAATAAAACAAGGTACGAACTTTCCCATGCTCCTAGGATGTGGGGGTGAAAGCCAGAACACCCTGGAATGTTACAGACTTCCTAGGATGAGACATCCTTTCAATAAACACAAATGGTTACATGCAGTATTCTACCATATACAAACTTATATCATTAAAAGATTATACTGACTACTAAGTACAATTTTCCATTGACATTACTAAAAATGGACCCATGCTTAAGTGTGTAGACATTTCCTAATGCATCATGGGTGATTTAACATAAATGATTCATTAAACACACATCTGTGAAAACATTACTGGTAAACTTTGTGTAATATTATGTTAAAGTAAATGTATGTTATTAATTAAAAGACGACTGTTTCAATCTGACCACAAACTTTTGAGCAGTAGTGTGTGTTGTATGCATGTGTCTGTCTGTATCTGATCAGGATTTTGTCATCAGTGTCAACAAAACACTAATTTTTTTAGCTGTGTCCATCATCAAAATTGAGTTGGAGTGTTTTAACTCTGATGGCAATCTCTCCCTAACAAGTCCACTTTATTGCGTGCTCATTTTCTCCTATTAGTGGCTCATAGGAGTCTAACTAATGTACTTCATGCATGTTTCCTAATCTGTCACGCTTATCAGTGGCTCATGGTTACTTAAGGCCTATGTCTGTACTTGACCACAGAGGCAGAGCATCATTCAACCTGCCAGCTGCCTATCTTGGGAGCTTTTCAAGGATGACAGACTCCACTTTCTCTGCAGCAAGACAGCTCATAACTTTTTTTTACAGTGTCTCCCTGTCCTCATACTTCTATATATTCTTCTGTAATAGATAACTATACACTATCATTGCAATCTACACTACAGCTCAAAAGTTTGAAGTCAATTTTCACCTGGTTTATAACCATGTGATCGGTCCACACAGGAGCGATTGTTACTAAAAATGGGCCCATGTATTAGTGTGTAGACATTTCCTAATGCATCATGGGTGATTTAACTTAAATGATTCATTAAACACACATCTGTGAAAACATTTCTGATAATTTTCATGTAATATTATGTTAAAGTAAATGTAAGTTATTAATTAAAAAACGACTGTTTCAATCTAACCACAAACCTTTGAGCAGTAGTGTGTGTTGTATGCATGTGTCTGTCTGTATCTGATCAGGATTTTGTCATCAGTGTCAACAAAACGCTCATTTTTTTTTTAGCTGTGTCCATCATCAAAATTGAGTTGGAGTGTTTTAACTCTGATGGCAATCTCTCCCTAACAAGTCCACTTTATTGCGTGCTCATTTTCTCCTATTAGTGGCTCATAGGAGTCTAACTAATGAACTGTATGCATGTTTCCTAATCTGTCACGCTTATCAGTGGCTCATGGTTGCTTAAGGCCTATGTCTGTACTTGACCACAGAGGCAGAGCATCATTCAACCTGCCAGCTGCCTATCTTGGGAGCTTTTCAAGCATGACAGACTCCACTTTCTCTGCAGCAAGACAGCTCATAACTTTTTTACAGTGTCTCCCTGTCCTCATACTTCTATATATTCCTCTGTAATAGATAACTATACACTATCATTGCAATCTACACTACAGCTCAAAAGTTTGAAGTCAATTTTCACCTGGTTTATAACCATGTGATCGGTCCACACAGGAGCGATTGTTACTAAAAATGGACCCGTGTTTAAGTGTGTAGACATTTCCTAATGCATCATGGGTGATTTAACTTAAATGATTCATTAAACACACATCTGTGAAAACATTACTGGTAAACGTTGTGTAATTTTATGTTAAAGCAAATATAATTTTACAATTAAGACAAGGATATTTGAACCTGACCACAAACTTTTGAGCAGTAGTGTGTGCTGTATGCATGTGTCTGTCTGTATCTGATCAGGATTTTGTCATCAGTGTCAACAAAACGCTAAATTTTTTAGCTGTGTCCACCATCAAAATTGAGTTGGAGTGTTTTAACTCTGATGGCAATCTCTCCCTAACAAGTCCACTTTATTGCGTGCTCATTTTCTCCTATTAGTGGCTCATAGGAGTCTAACTAATGAACTGTATGCATGTTTCCTAATCTGTCACGCTTATCAGTGGCTCATGGTTACTTAAGGCCTATGTCTGTACTTGACCACAGAGGCAGAGCATCATTCAACCTGCCAGCTGCCTATCTTGGGAGCTTTTCAAGGATGACAGACTCCACTTTCTCTGCAGCAAGACAGCTCATAACTTTTTTACAGTGTCTCCCTGTCCTCATACTTCTATATATTCCTCTGTAATAGATAACTATACACTATCACTGCAATCTACACTACAGCTCAAAAGTTTGAAGTCAATTTTCACCTGGTTTATAACCATGTGATCGGTCCACACAGGAGCGATTGTTACTAAAAATGGACCCATGTTTAAGTGTGTAGACATTTCCTAATGCATCATGGGTGATTTAACATAAATGATTCATTAAACACACATCTGTGAAAACATTACTAAAATTGAGTTTATGGCAAACTCTCCCTAACATGTTCAGTTTATTGCGTGCTCATCAATCTACTCTACAGCTCAAAAAAGTTTGAAGTTAGTTACAAAAGTCTTTTTTTCTTAAAAAAACAAGATTTGCTTTTAGATTTTGTAAATTAATTGTTAATGCAAATAAATATTATTCCTTAAAACTTGCATAGATCACCAATTATGAATGATGATTGATTAAATATTAACTGGTGTATGGATTACAACAATAATAGCGAGTGTGTAGATTATATTACTTTTCCTCAGTTTATCACATTAAATCTCAGCTTACTAGTGACCCAGCAGTTTTCCAAGTACAGAAGTGCTAATCAACATATTTTTTTCAAGTAATATAAAAATCAATTTTATATATTACCTTTTTAAACATCCCATTTTTCTTTCTAATGTCATTAAAACAAGTTTGCACATTTGTATAACAACAGCTGGACCTCCAGATCTTTCAAGCTTTTAGTTTTTTTTTCTCAGTGTCACACATGGATTAGTTTTCGTCTCTTTCAATAAGAAAGTCAAATCTTCAAACCCTAAAGCAATCTTTGTTTCTTTCAATCATTCCAATATTTTTCATCTCCTGTTATATAATTGCAGTTAACCAGGGCTTAGCTACTCTGATCTACAGTGATTTTGGGGGTGTGGATACCTATTTTTTTTCACAGGTGCAGAGCCTTTTTCTACAAAATTACGAATAAACTGCATTTTTTAAAAGTACCATTAACATAAATGTAGACTGACAAGTAACTCAACCTTTAACACAGTGATCAATAGAGAAGAAAGAAAATAACCCATTTCAAAATGTCTAGTTCCGATCAAAATTATTGTTCTGATTAAGGAAACAGTAAATCTGGCCGCATTATTGTCCCGATCCTCCAATTTTCCCTTTCCAATGTGACTAAATAAAATTCAACTTTTTTTTAAATAAAAGCAGTTGCACACCCAGATATTTCTTACAGTAAGAATCCTCCAACAACCTTTCAAAAGAAACATTTTTTGTCTTTCCTCAATTTTGAGACCAACTGAACCCACAAACCTGAAGCTGCAGACCCCAAACTAACCAAATTTAATGTTTCCTTAATCAGCACAGTCATTTTTAAGTCTTTATGTGTTATGTTTACTCACAGTTTTGATGCTTGCTTCTTCGACTTGATCCACGATTAGCTCTGCACCATCGCTCTGCTGTTTCCTCTCTCCTCATGCTTCTCCTTCATGCGTCCTGTCCTCAGATATAATCCAACCAGCCTCCTTGTTTCCTCCTTGACTTGTATTCGCAAAATTTCCAGTTAAATTAAGAGTAATCCAGAAAAGTTTTCTTGCTTCAAAAGCTCTTCTAGTTGCCTGTCTTTTTGTCCTCCTTCAAATGTGCATTTTATATATTTGTATTTATTTGACTTCATATTGCCATGACAACACAAAAGCAGGTGGTTCTGTCCTCTGCTGGTGTTCCATAATGATGTAAAAGTATGTTAATAATCTTTAAACAGACACTCACTGATCCTGTAAGAGCAGGAATTTAACTACAAACCCTCATAGTTCCCATCAGTATCATTCATTCTGCTCTGCCTCAATGGTCACAGTGGCTGGTTTTAAGTACGTTTGCCCCATAGAAATCCACTGATGTTCAGTGAGTCCCTTTGATACATATTTAGACCTTCATAATTTTCAGGGTGCATGAGTGTTATATCTCCATCTCATTCTAAACATTTTACCAACATGTAAAAGGCATACGTCCACAAGATTTTGATTTGTTTAATTTGAATTGAAACTTGTTTTTTTCTGAATAAATGTGTGAGATGGCCCTCAGGCCTCTAAATCCACGTCCAGGTTTGGGTGACTACTTGGATTAGGGGAGTATTATTTAGAGCAATGTTTGTCACTTTGGTTAATTGCTCAACTCAGGCCGTTTTTGTTTTGGAGTGTTTTAACTCTGATGGCAATCTCTCCCTAACAAGTCCACTTTATCGAGTGCTCATTTTCTCCTATTAGTGGCTCATAAGAGTCTAACTAATGAACTTCATGCATGTTTCCTAATCTGTCACGCTTATCAGTGGCTCATGGTTGCTTAAGGCCTATGTCTGTACTTGACCACAGAGGCAGAGCATCATTCAACCTGCCAGCTGCCTATCTTGGGAGCTTTTCAAGGATGACAGACTCCACTTTCTCTGCAACAAGACAGCTCATAACTTTTTTTACAGTGTCTCCCTGTCCTCATACTTCTATATATTCCTCTATACACTACTGTACAGAGGAATACATGTATACACTATCATTGCAATCTACACTACAGCTCAAAAGTTTGAAGTCAATTTTCACCTGGTTTATAACCATGTGATCGGTCCACACAGGAGCGATTGTTACTAAATATGGGCCCATGTATTAGTGTGTAGACATTTCCTAACGCATCATGGGTGATTTAACATAAATGATTCATTAAACACACATCTGTGAAAACATTTCTGATAATTTTCATGTAATATTATGTTAAAGTAAATGTAAGTTATTAATTAAAAGACGACTGTTTCAATCTGACCACAAACCTTTGAGCAGTAGTTTGTGTTGTATGCATGTGTCTGTCTGTATCTGATCCGGATTTTGTCATCAATGTCAAGAAAATGCTCATTTTTTTAGCTGTGTCCATCATCAAAATTGAGTTGGAGTGTTTTAACTCTGATGGCAATCTCTCCCTAACAAGTCCACTTTATTGCATGCTCATTTTCTCCTATTAGTGGCTCATAGGAGTCTAACTAATGAACTGTATGCATGTTTCCTAATTTCTAACGCTTGTCAGTGGCTCATGGTTGCTTAAGGCCTATGTCTGTACTTGACCACAGAGGCAGAGCATCATTCAACCTGCCAGCTGCCTATCTTGGGAGCTTTTCAAGGATGACAGACTCCACTTTCTCTGCAGCAAGACAGCTCATAACTTTTTTACAGTGTCTCCCTGTCCTCATACTTCTATATATTCCTCTGTAATAGATAACTATACACTATCATTGCAATCAATCTACACTACAGCTCAAAAGTTGGAAGTCAATTTTCACCTGGTTTATAACCATGTGATCGGTCCATACAGCAGTGATGGTTACTAAAAATGGGCCTACGTATAAGTGTGTAGACATTTCCTAATGCATCATGGGTGATTTAACCAATAAAAGATTCATTAAACACACATCTGTGAAAACATTACTGGTAAACTTTGTGTAATATTATTGTAAGGCAGTGACTGGAATAGGTCATAAGGTGTCGCTGTTGAGCTGAATATACATTGTAAATTTTAGCAATTTTGACCATTTGTCCTCTGCAGGACACCGTCGTTCAGATTTCTCGTTCGCCCGTGCGCCATCTTGGTTCAGTGTTTACTGTGATTTGCAAAGGTAAGCACTAGGGGTGCAAAGATACTCGTATCGACATTGAACCGTTCGATACAGTGCTTTCGGTTCGGTAGGCATATGTATGAACAATACAACATTTTTAATTTATTTTATCAACTTTCCTTCTGACGGTGCTGTCTGTGTTGAGCGCTCAGTGGATCTGCGCTTGACAGTGCAGCCTAGGCGGAGTAGTCGAACGCAGATTCACTGAGCGCAGGGCAAGCTAGCGAGACAGAAGTTAAGCTCTCCTTGCAACATGGCAAATTGAATCTCCCCCACCCTCATTCAGATCTGGCGTTTGGAACTATTTTGGTTTTCAAGCGCATCATGGACTAAAGTAAAACAGTATGTTGGATGTGCCAGCAATGCTCAATTACATGGGTGGGAACTAGTGTGTTAGCACAGTTAGCTCGTTAACGTGTTGGCCGTCCAGCCCCACACAGGCGATCCTAGGTAGCTCGTTAACAGAGATTTGCCTTGTTGTGGCGCTAACCTCATTTCAGATTAACGCTGACAGCACTAGTGGAAACACAACGAATATGACTGCACATTTACGCTGACATCATCCTAGTGCAAAGACAAGTGGAAGCAGACAAAAACAAGCACGCATGCTACAAACTTTACCCGAGTCATTTAGACAGCCGTTAGCACATGATTCTCCTTATGGGGACCTGATATGTTTAATATGCTGCTGAGAATATAGCCCAGAAGAAGCGTATAGTATAGCTTTTATTTAGGAAAGAGCCATTTCTCTGTAATAAACTCTCTTTTCCAAAGATGAGTGATTCCTCAATCAGATACAGGGCTCGCAAAATCGCTAGCCCGACGTCCCGGGGCTAGCGATTTTTCCAGTCGGGCTACCAAAATCTATCTCTGCCCTGCCCGTCGGCCTATCGTAGGAAGGAAAAATATATGTCAATGCTTTTGCATTCTTTCGGAAATGTAGCTGGGTAATTATGTCATTGGCATCGGTGAGCCACTGTCAATATGTGACATATTGAAATCCCATTTGAATTTGCGCTTGTTTTTTGTTTTCACTTTGCAATCGCGCGAACTGTGTATAGAGAGGGACAGTACTGATTGGTGAGTGATGATAATTTGCGCACCAATTCCTCTGACATCATCTTATCAATCATTAGCTTACTATGCAAACATGACAAGTAAATCTCCCACAGCAAGCTTAAACATGTGAGAGGTTGATTGCACAGAGAATCGCTGAGCGTTATGTGAGTGCATGTGTAAAAGCAGCAGGATATATATTTTAGTTCTGCTGAGCCAAATAAGACAGGTCAGGGTGAAGAAGTGACAGCCAAAGAAAAGCTTACCACAAAACAGAAAAGTTATGACAAATCAGACTATAAGGCAAAAAGAAAGTGCAGCTTTATGGTTTCATGGACAAAAGAATTTCTGTGGCTGCAATATGACGAGCTAAATAACCAGGGGTGCACATAAGTGGTCCGCAGGTGCGCATTCGCTGTCAAAATAAAAAACGCGCACAAGATAAGAAGTTGCAACCCGTGTTTGCGTACATAAGATTTTCCGGAGGAGGACAGACATTTGTTTAGAACTCTTAAAGATGTCGAAGAAGCTCCTTTAAGCAATTACTTTGGTGTTCCTCCACCTCCAAAGAAATGTCAGAAGGAGTCCGAACCACAAAAGAAGCTCGTATTCTCGGAAAAGTGGTTGCAGGAGGTGAGCTGGCTTCAAACAAATGATGAACGCACAGAGATGTGCTGCAGAATGTGACGTGAAAATTTAATAAATGACAAATTAAAAAGGCATGAACATTTTTTTTTGTATCGAAAAAATATCGAACCGTGACACCAAAGTATCGTATCGAACCGAACCGAACCGTGAATTTTGTGTATCGTTGCACCCCTAGTAAGCACTGTCAGTGGTGTACTGCATTGGTTTTTTGTTTAAAAATAAGTGTTCCACTGTGTAAAATGGCGGTTTGCTAAGCATATATTTTGTTTATTGAGAGGTTCATGTGCTGTCTGATGAGAGTATGAGCAGTTTGTGTGCATGTTCCTATTTTCAATTGAGTTGGAGTGTTTTAACTCTGATGGCAATCTCTCCCTAACAAGTCCACTTTATCGAGTGCTCATTTTCTCCTATTAGTGGCTCATAGGAGTCTAACTAATGAACTGTATGCATGTTTCCTAATCTGTCACGCTTATCAGTGGCTCATGGTTGCTTAAGGCCTATGTCTGTACTTGACCACAGAGGCAGAGCATCATTCAACCTGCCAGCTGCCTATCTTGGGAGCTTTTCAAGGATGACAGACTCCACTTTCTCTGCAGCAAGACAGCTCATAACTTTTTTGCAGTGTCTCCCTGTCCTCATACTTCTATATATTCTTCTGTAATAGATAACTATACACTATCATTGCAATCAATACACTACAGCTCAAAAGTTTGAAGTCAATTTTCACCTGGTTTATAACCATGTGATCGGTCCATACAGCAGTGATGGTTACTAAAAATGGGCCCATGTATTAGTGTTTAGACATTTCCTAATGCATCATGGGTGATTTAACATAAATGATTCATTAAACACACATCTGTGAAAACCTTTCTGATAATTTTCATGTAATATTATGTTAAAGTAAATGTAAGTTATTAATTAAAAGACGACTGTTTCAATCTGACCACAAACTTTTGAGCAGTAGTGTGTGTTGTATGCATGTGTCTGTCTTTATCTGATCAGGATTTTGTCATCAGTGTCAACAAAACGCTCATTTTTTTAGCTGTGTCCATCATCAAAATTGAGTTGGAGTGTTTTAACTCTGATGGCAATCTCTCCCTAACAAGTCCACTTTATTGCATGCTCATTTTCTCCTATTAGTGGCTCATAGGAGTCTAACTAATGAACTGTATGCATGTTTCCTAATCTGTCACGCTTATCAGTGGCTCATGGTTACTTAAGGCCTATGTCTGTACTTGACCACAGAGGCAGAGCATCATTCAACCTGCCAGCTGCCTATCTTGGGAGCTTTTCAAGGATGACAGACTCCACTTTCTCTGCAGCAAGACAGCTCATAACTTTTTTACAGTGTCTCCCTGTCCTCATACTTCTATATATTCTTCTGTAATAGATAACTATACACTATCATTGCAATCTACACTACAGCTCAAAAGTTTGAAGTCAATTTTCACCTAGTTTATAACCATGTGATCGGTCCACACAGCAGTGATTGTTACTAAAAATGGGCCCATGTATAAGTGTGTAGACATTTCCTAATGCATCATGGGTGATTTAACGTAAATGATTCATTAAACACACATCTGTGAAAACATTTCTGATAATTTTCATGTAATATTATGTTAAAGTAAATGTAAGTTATTAATTAAAAGACAACTGTTTCAGTCTGACCACAAACTTTTGAGCAGTAGTGTGTGTTGTATGCATGTGTCTGTCTGTGTCTGATCAGGATTTTGTCATCAGTGTCAACAAAACGCTCATTTTTTTTAGCTGTGTCTGTCATCAAAAATGAGTTGGAATGTTTTAACTCTGATGGCAATCTCTCCCTAACAAGTCCACTTTATTGCGTGCTCATTTTCTCCTATTAGTGGCGCATACGTATATAATTAGGAAACATGCATTAAGTGGACTAATTTCTCACACTTATCAGTGGCTCATGGTTGCTTAAGGCCTATGTCTGTAGGGGAGACCGGGGATAGTTGTAACGTGGGTCAGTTGTAACACTTCCAATTTCTCCAATCAGGGCTAAGTTTCAAATGATGTGACTCATCCTGTGCATGCTCAATTCAGTTATGCTATCACATGTGAAAAATCAGCACATTTTGTCAAACACAGACAATTTAACATGAAAAAAAGTAATTTGTTTGCCAAAAAGTAAGTTTTTCTACTTTATTTCAATTTCTAATAGCATTATCTGCTTTGCAGTTAAACTCATCAAACTTAAATTATGTTATTTGTATGTCTATGGGGATATATTCTGTGTAGGTCTTTAGTGCTAATGTTTTAGCCGTTGCCTGTAATGTTAGCTAGTTCATGGCTATAGGAGTCTGGGTCAGTTGTAACAATAATGCAGATGTTACTACTTACCACACTATTACTTTAACTTATATTAAACAAGTTGGGGCAACGACATCAGCAGAGATAGGTTCACTGGTCGCTTTTGTATATGCGGTTAATGCCATTGGCAACACAATTCCTCCACTGTTTGTGTTCCCACACATACATTATGCAGACCACTGTGTCAGAGATGGACTAGTAGGAAGTATTGGTAATGGAAATAAATTAGGATGGGTGCAAGAAACAGATTTCCTCAGCTTTCTGAAGCACTTTGCAAACCACACCAAGGTAAGCCATGAAAAAAAGTAATGGAATTGCGATGCTGGTGAACAACTACATTTTTTCAGCTTCATTGTTATGTTCAAAAGTTGGTGCAAGAGTTGTAGGTTATAATGCCCACTGAGCCAATGAGGCCAAACTCAAAGAAGACCAACCAAAATTAATGAAATATTCAGTTGCAGAAAATTCCATAATTTGTCTTTTTTGGGGGGTTGGAATATGTTCAAAAGCTAGATTTCTGCATTCTGTCACACACACACATAGCTACATAAATGGCTCTAAGTGCATTCATGTGTTGAATAAACAAAGATTACATGGTAATGTTTTGTTAGTACCCTTTTTTCATTGTGTTACATTTCACCCCAGGATATGTTACAACTAACCCAGACTATGGGGTTAATTGTAACATTTCACTCTTTGTGTTTGAGACCATACCATGCAATGGGTAATTGTGCTGCAGAGAAAATAGCTGCACTATTTAATAGCCGAGACATGTAAATACTTTGCATTACATTTTGAATCCACTACCTTAAAAGAGCTCCAATTTACAGACAGAAATGTCAAAAATGTTACAACTACCCCCGGTCTTCCCTACTTGACCACAGAGGCAGAGCATCATTCAACCTGCCAGCTGCCTATCTTGGGAGCTTTTCAAGCATGACAGACTCCACTTTCTCTGCAGCAAGACAGCTCATAACTTTTTTACAGTGTCTCCCTGTCCTCATACTTCTATATATTCTTCTGTAATAGATAACTATACACTATCACTGCAATCTACACTACAGCTCAAAAGTTTGAAGTCAATTTTCACCTGGTTTATAACCATGTGATCGGTCCATACAGCAGTGATGGTTACTAAAAATGGGCCCATGTATTAGTGTGTAGACATTTCCTAATGCATCATGGGTGATTTAACGTAAATGATTCATTAAACACACATCTGTGAAAACATTACTAAAATTGAGTTTATGGCAAACTCTCCCTAACATGTTCAGTTTATTGCGTGCTCATCAATCTACTCTACAGCTAAAAAAAGTTTGAAGTCAGTTAGAAACGTCTTTTTTTCTTAAAAAAACAAGATTTGCTTTTAGATTTTGTAAATTAATTGTTAATGCAAATAAATATTATTCCTTAAAACTTGCATAGATCACCAATTATGAATGATGATTGATTAAATATTAACTGGTGTATGGATTACAACAATAATAGCGAGTGTGTAGATTATATTACCTTTCCTCAGTTAATCACATTAAATCTCAGCTTACTAGTGACCCAGCAGTTTTCCAAGTACAGAAGTGCTAATCAACATATTTTTTTTCAAGTAATATAAAAATCAATTTTATATATTACCTTTTTAAACATCCCATTTTTCTTTCTAATGTCATTAAAACAAGTTTGCACATTTGTATAACAACAGCTGGACCTCCAGATCTTTCAAGCTTTTAGTTTTTTTTTCTCAGTGTCACACATGGATTAGTTTTTGTCTCTTTCAATAAGAAAGTCAAATCTTCAAACCCTAAAGCAATCTTTGTTTCTTTCAATCATTCCAATATTTTTCATCTCCTGTTATATAATTGCAGTTAACCAGGGCTTAGCTACTCTGATCTACAGTGATTTTGGGGGTGTGGATACCTATTTTTTTTTCACAGGTGCAGAGCCTTTTTCTACAAAATTACGAATAAACTGCATTTTTTAAAAGTACCATTAATATAAATGTAGACTGACAAGTAACTCAACCTTTAACACAGTGATCAATAGAGAAGAAAGAAAATAACCCATTTCAAAATGTCTAGTTCCGATCAAAATTATTGTTCTGATTAAGGAAACAGTAAATCTGGCCGCATTATTGTCCCGATCCTCCAATTTTCCCTTTCCAATGTGACTAAATAAAATTCAACTTTTTTTTAAAAATAAAAGCAGTTGCACACCCAGATATTTCTTACAGTAAGAATCCTCCAACAACCTTTCAAAAGAAACATTTTTTGTCTTTCCTCAATTTTGAGACCAACTGAACCCACAAACCTGAAGCTGCAGACCCCAAACTAACCAAATGTAATGTTTCCTTAATCAGCACAGTCATTTTTAAGTCTTTATGTGTTATGTTTACTCACAGTTTTGATGCTTGCTTCTTCGACTTGATCCACGATTAGCTCTGCACCATCGCTCTGCTGTTTCCTCTCTCCTCATGCTTCTCCTTCATGCGTCCTGTCCTCAGATATAATCCAACCAGCCTCCTTGTTTCCTCCTTGACTTGTATTCCCAAAATTTCCAGTTAAATTAAGAGTAATCCAGAAAAGTTTTCTTACTTCAAAAGCTCTTCCAGTTGCCTGTCTTCTTGTCCTCCTTCAAATGTGCATTTTATATATTTGTATTTATTTGACTTCATATTGCCATGACAACACAAAAGCAGGTGGTTCTGTCCTCTGCTGGTGTTCCATAATGATGTAAAAGTATGTTAATAATCTTTAAACAGAAACTCACTGATCCTGTAAGAGCAGGAATTTAACTACAAACCCTCATAGTTCCCATCAGTATCATTCATTCTGCTCTGCCTCAATGGTCACAGTGGCTGGTTTAAGTACGTTTGCCCCATAGAAATCCACTGATGTTCAGTGAGTCCCTTTGATACATATTTAGACCTTCATAATTTTCAGGGTGCATGAGTGTTATATCTCCATCTCATCCTAAACATTTTACCAACATGTAAAAGGCATACGTCCACAAGATTTTGATTTGTTTAATTTGAATTGAAACTTGTTTTTTTCTGAATAAATGTGTGAGATGGCCCTCAGGCCTCTAAATCAACGTCCAGGTTTGGGTGACTACTTGGATTAGGGGAGTATTATTTAGAGCAATGTTTGTCACTTTGGTTAATTGCTCAACTCAAGCCGTTTTTGTTTTGGAGTGTTTTAACTCTGATGGCAATCTCTCCCTAACAAGTCCACTTTATCGAGTGCTCATTTTGTCCTATTAGTGGCTCATAGGAGTCTAACTAATGAACTGTATGCATGTTTCCTAATCTGTCACGCTTATCAGTGGCTCATGGTTGCTTAAGGCCTATGTCTGTACTTGACAACAGAGGCAGAGCATCATTCAACCTGCCAGCTGCCTATCTTGGGAGCTTTTCAAGGATGACAGACTCCACTTTCTCTGCAGCAAGACAGCTCATAACTTTTTTACAGTGTCTCCCTGTCCTCATACTTCTATATATTCTTCTGTAATAGATAACTATACACTATCACTGCAATCAATCTACACTACAGCTCAAAAGTTTGAAGTCAATTTTCACCTGGTTTATAACCATGTGATCAATCACTGCTGTAACAATACAGCAGTGATTGTTACTAAAAATGGGCCTATGTATAAGTGTGTACAGTGGCGGTCCTAGCCTGTTTGGCGCCCTAGTCGAACACTCCCTCTGGCGCCCCCCCCCCCCCCCACACACACACACACACACAAAACATATTAAGGATTGTACATTAACATAAAACTGTTGTACAAACACACATATGAAGAGAGAGAGAGTATGCATAGTATGCAAACGGCTACCAAACAGCCATCATAATTCGTCATACAATGAGAGCAGGACAAATCAACAACTGACAATGACTAATTAATATTAAAATCTGTAACATAATGTATTGTTTGGAGTTTAGTCTGTTACTGTTACTATTTTTACCATTTCTTTTTGGAGAAACTGTAACCCACATTATTTCCTTAGGGATTAATAAAGTATTCTGACTCTGATTGTTTCAGGATGACCTGCCATTATCCAATGACACATCTGCTTACCTGCATCTTTTGCTCATTTCTCCTCTTCTTTTCTCTTTTTTCTAAACTGAGGACCTGATGGCTTTGAACTTTTCTTGTCCATCTTCCATTTAATTTTGCACTCCAGTATGAACACAAATCCCCCAACTCGAGGATCACCACAACATGATCTAACACACCTACACCTTAGTTCACAGATTCACTTTGTCTAGGGTTTATTTCTGAGATTTCACACAACCCAGGATTCAAATCATGAATACATAATGGGCAGTGTTGGGGAGTAACGGAATACATGTACCGCCGTTAAGTATTTAAAATACAAAATATGAGTAACTGTATTCCGTTACAGTTACCGTTTAAAAAGGTGGTATTTAGAATACAGTTACTTTGTTGAAATAAATGGATTACACGGCGGTACTTTCCTGTTTCATATTGTGGCGGGTCAGGACTGTTTGGGTTTTGTTTGACAGCTACGTTCTGTTGTTCCAGGTGGCAGCGTTACGGTTGCCATGGTTACAGGGTGACGCTCTATCTCTGCGTGTTTCCTGGGTGAGAGAGGCCTTTTTGTTGTTGTTGTGCTAAGCTAATAGGTAGAATGTTACCGGTATAGCTCTAAAGAAAGTAGCATCATGGGCAGTGTAGTCCGTGCTGCAGGGAGAATGGACTGCCATACACGTTATGTGTCTGTGAGCGAGGGAGGGAGAAAAAGGAAAAGTACGAGCTGTCATCGAGCAAAAACGGGAGCTGGAAGCATGTAAATATAATAATAACACTGCAGCCAAGAAGAGAGCCTGACGAGCCCAGTTGTAAGTAAGCTATTAAGACTCGACTGTACACGTGTTCGTGTTTTCCTCCAAAAACAATAAGTTCCGTTGGAGCAGCCTTTCAACGCCTCTCTCTGTCTCTTCCTAGCAAAGTTGACCCAGACAACAAAGTAAAGCTAGTTTTCGGCTACGAGCCGACACAGAACCCACCGTATTAGCCAGAGGTCCCTTTACTAGGGTTCTGAGCCGCGGACCTTCAGTAACAGTAATAAATCACAGCAATAGTACATTCATGTAGTTGTAAACAGCCTGATAATATATTAAGTAATCCAAAGTATTCAGAATACGTTACTCTCATTGAGTAACGTAACGGAATACGTTACAGAATACATTTTGGGGAATGTATTCTGTATTCTGTAGTGGAATACATTTTAAAAGTAACCTTCCCAACACTGATAATGGGCTTGGATTTACAACATTATGAATGAAATGTGCTCTACTTGGAAGCAGCAGGCCCCCCATCCCCTTTCGACGGCTTGTGTATGAGACTTTAAATAATCAAACTGTAAATTTTAAATTTTAAATCTTTATTGATCCCTTTACCCCGAGTCCTAAAGTGTATATTTATTTTCTTACTCTTCTTATATTTATTGTTTGTTTACTTGCACTGCTGTAACTGGAGCCTCGTCGTCTCGTCTCTCTATATACTGGACTGTATGTAGCGGAGATGACAATAAAGTTTACTTTAACTTCAGCAGCGAGCAGGCGCACCGAGGGCTCTCGCGCTCAGTTTTCGTGTATAGAATTTCGAAAAAACATCGGTGCAAATTATAAGTCTCTATCATGATGTCTGATGTTTTCGTGTTTGTTGTTTTGTTTTTATTTTATTTTATTTTGCGAGTTGGTTATTAGACGCTGCTCCAGCCAGCCAGAGAATCCCCCGCCGCCCCGCCCTCTCCTCCCTGTGTCGCAAGCAGCAGGCGCACCTCGCAAACGGAGGGCGCCCCAGCAAATGTACGATAGAAAACCGATCGGTGCCTGTACCATTCCCAATATGTGCTGGCTGACGTCGGGGCAGCATGAGTACGAGCATTTTTTTTTTTTTTTGCCGATGCCTGTGATGCCGCCCCCTACCACGATGCCGCCCCGGGCAACTGCCCGTGTCGCCCGTGTCTAAAACCGCTACTGAGTGTGTAGACATTTCCTAATGCATCATGGGTGATTTAACATAAATGATTCATTAAACACACATCTGTGAAAACATTTCTGATAATTTTCATGTAATATTATGTTAAAGTAAGTGTAAGTTATTAATTAAAAGACGACTGTTTCAATCTGACCACAAACCTTTGAGCAGTAGTGTGTGTTGTATGCATGTGTCTGTCTGTATCTGATCAGGATTTTGTCATCAGTGTCAAGAAAATGCTCATTTTTTTTAGCTGTGTCCATCATCAAAATTGAGTTGGAGTGTTTTAACTCTGATGGCAATCTCTCCCTAACAAGTCCACTTTATCGAGTGCTCATTTTGTCCTATTAGTGGCTCATAGGAGTCTAACTAATGAACTGTATGCATGTTTCCTAATCTGTCACGCTTATCAGTGGCTCATGGTTGCTTAAGGCCTATGTCTGTACTTGACCACAGAGGCAGAGCATCATTCAACCTGCCAGCTGCCTATCTTGGGAGCTTTTCAAGGATGACAGACTCCACTTTCTCTGCAGCAAGACAGCTCATAACTTTTTTACAGTGTCTCCCTGTCCTCATACTTCTATATATTCTTCTGTAATAGATAATTATACACTATCACTGCAATCAATCTATACTACAGCTCAAAAGTTTGAAGTCAATTTTCACCTGGTTTATAACCATGTGATCGGTCCATACAGCAGTGATGGTTACTAAAAATGGGCCCATGTATTAGTGTTTAGACATTTCCTAATGCATCATGGGTGATTTAACATAAATGATTCATTAAACACACATCTGTGAAAACATTTCTTATAAATTACATGTAATATTATGTTAAAGTAAATGTATGTTATTAATTAAAAGACAACTGTTTAAATCTGACCACAAACCTTTGAGCAGTAGTGTGTGTTGTATGCATGTGTCTGTCTTTATCTGATCAGGATTTTGTCATCAGTGTCAAGAAAATGCTCATTTTTTTTAGCTGTGTCTGTCATCAAAATTGAGTTGGAGTGTTTTAACTCTGATGGCAATCTCTCCCTAACAAGTCCACTTTATTGCGTGCTCATTTTCTCCTATTAGTGGCTCATACGTATATAATTAGGAAACATGCATTAAGTGGACTAATTTGTCACGCTTATCAGTGGCTCATGGTTGCTTAAGGCCTATGTCTGTACTTGACCACAGAGGCAGAGCATCATTCAACCTGCCAGCTGCCTATCTTGGGAGCTTTTCAAGGATGACAGACTCCACTTTCTCTGCAGCAAGACAGCTCATAACTTTTTTACAGTGTCTCCCTGTCCTCATACTTCTATATATTCTTCTGTAATAGATAATTATTCACTATCATTGAAATCAATCTACACTACAGCTCAAAAGTTTGAAGTCAATTTTCACCTGGTTTATAACCATGTGATCGGTCCATACAGCAGTGATGGTTACTAAAAATGGGCCCATGTATTAGTGTGTAGACATTTCATAATGCATCATGGGTGATTTAACTTAAATGGTTCATTAAACACACAACTGTCAAAAAATTACTGGTAAACTTTGTGTAATATTATGTTAAAGTAAATGTAAGTTATTAATTAAAAGACGACTGTTTCAATCTGACCACAAACCTTTGAGCAGTAGTGTGTGTTGTATGCATGTGTCTGTCTGTATCTGATCAGGATTTTGTCATCAGTGTCAAGAAAATTCTCATTTTTTTTAGCTGTGTCCATCATCAAAATTGAGTTGGAGTGTTTTAACTCTGATGGCAATCTCTCCCTAACAAGTCCACTTTATTGCATGATCATTTTCTCCTATTAGTGGCTCATAGGAGTCTAACTAATGAACTGTATGCATGTTTCCTAATCTGTCACGCTTATCAGTGGCTCATGGTTGCTTAAGGCCTATGTCTGTACTTGACCACAGAGGCAGAGCATCATTCAACCTGCCAGCTGCCTATCTTGGGAGTTTTTCAAGGATGACAGACTCCACTTTCTCTGCAGCAAGACAGCTCATAACTTTTTTACAGTGTCTCCCTGTCCTCATACTTCTATATATTCCTCTGTAATAGATAACTATACACTATCATTGCATTCTACACTACAGCTCAAAAGTTTGAAGTCAATTTTCACCTGGTTTATAACCATGTGATCGGTCCATACTGCAGTGATTGTTACTAAAAATGGGCCTATGTATAAGTGTGTAGACATTTCCTAATGCATCATGGGTGATTTAACTTAAATGATTCATTAAACACACATCTGTGAAAACATTACTAAAATTGAGTTTATGGCAAACTCTCCCTAACATGTTCAGTTTATTGCGTGCTCATCAATCTACTCTACAGCTCAAAAAAGTTTGAAGTTAGTTACAAACGTCTTTTTTTCTTAAAAAAACAAGATTTGCTTTTAGATTTTGTAAATTAATTGTTAATGCAAATAAATATTATTCCTTAAAACTTGCATAGATCACCAATTATGAATGATGATTGATTAAATATTAACTGGTGTATGGATTACAACAATAATAGCGAGTGTGTAGATTATATTACCTTTCCTCAGTTTATCACATTAAATCTCAGCTTACTAGTGACCCAGCAGTTTTCCAAGTACAGAAGTGCTAATCAACATATTTTTTTCAAGTAATATAAAAATCAATTTTATATATTACCTTTTTAAACATCCCATTTTTCTTTCTAATGTCATTAAAACAAGTTTGCACATTTGTATAACAACAGCTGGACCTCCAGATCTTTCAAGCTTTTAGGTTTTTTTTCTCAGTGTCACACATGGATTAGTTTTTGTCTCTTTCAATAAGAAAGTCAAATCTTCAAACCCTAAAGCAATCTTTGTTTCTTTCAATCATTCCAATATTTTTCATCTCCTGTTATATAATTGCAGTTAACCAGGGCTTAGCTACTCTGATCTACAGTGATTTTGGGGGTGTGGATACCTATTTTTTTTCACAGGTGCAGAGCCTTTTTCTACAAAATTGCATTTTTTAAAATTACCATTAACATAAATGTAGACTGACAAGTAACTCAACCTTTAACACAGTGATCAATAGAGAAGAAAGAAAATAACCCATTTCAAAATGTCTAGTTCCGATCAAAATTATTGTTCTGATTAAGGAAACAGTAAATCTGGCCGCATTATTGTCCCGATCCTCCAATTTTCCCTTTCCAATGTGACTAAATAAAATTCAACTTTTTTTTAAATAAAAGCAGTTGCACACCCAGATATTTCTTACAGTAAGAATCCTCCAACAACCTTTCAAAAGAAACATTTTTTGTCTTTCCTCAATTTTGAGACCAACTGAACCCACAAACCTGAAGCTGCAGACCCCAAACTAACCAAATGTAATGTTTCCTTAATCAGCACAGTCATTTTTAAGTCTTTATGTGTTATGTTTACTCACAGTTTTGATGCTTGCTTCTTCGACTTGATCCACAATTAGCTCTGCACCACCGGTCTGCTGTTTCCTCTCTCCTCATGCTTCTCCTTCATGCGTCCTGTCCTCAGATATAATCCAACCAGCCTCCTTGTTTCCTCCTTGACTTGTATTCGCAAAATTTCAAGTTAAATTAAGAGTAATCCAGAAAAGTTTTCTTGCTTCAAAAGCTCTTCCAGTTGCCTGTCTTCTTGTCCTCCTTCAAATGTGCATTTCATATATTTGTATTTATTTGACTTCATATTGCCATGACAACACAAAAGCAGGTGGTTCTGTCCTCTGCTGGTGTTCCATAATGATGTAAAAGTATGTTAATAATCTTTAAACAGACACTCACTGATCCTGTAAGAGCAGGAATTTAACTACAAACCCTCATAGTTCCCATCAGTATCATTCATTTTGCTCTGCCTCAATGGTCACAGTGGCTGGTTTAAGTACGTTTGCCCCATAGAAATCCACTGATGTTCAGTGAGTCCCTTTGATACATATTTAGACCTTCATAATTTTCAGGGTGCATGAGTGTTATATCTCCATCTCATCATAAACATTTTACCAACATGTAAAAGACATACGTCCACAAGATTTTGATTTGTTTAATTTGAATTGAAACTTGTTTTTTTCTGAATAAATGTGTGAGATGGCCCTCAGGCCTCTAAATCCACGTCCAGGTTTGGGTGACTACTTGGATTAGGGCAGTACTATTTAGAGCAATGTTTGTCACTTTGGTTAATTGCTCAACTCAGGCCGTTTTTGTTTTGGAGTGTTTTAACTCTGATGGCAATCTCTCCCTAACAAGTCCACTTTATCGAGTGCTCATTTTGTCCTATTAGTGGCTCATAAGAGTCTAACTAATGAACTTCATGCATGTTTCCTAATCTGTCACGCTTATCAGTGGCTCATGGTTGCTTAAGGCCTATGTCTGTACTTGACAACAGAGGCAGAGCATCATTCAACCTGCCAGCTGCCTATCTTGGGAGCTTTTCAAGGATGACAGACTCCACTTTCTCTGCAGCAAGACAGCTCATAACTTTTTTACAGTGTCTCCCTGTCCTCATACTTCTATATATTCTTCTGTAATAGATAACTATACACTATCACTGCAATCTACACTACAGCTCAAAAGTTTGAAGTCAATTTTCACCTGGTTTATAACCATGTGATCGGTGCATACAGCAGTGATGGTTACTAAAAATGGGCCCATGTATTAGTGTTTAGACATTTCCTAATGCATCATGGGTGATTTAACATAAATGGTTCATTAAACACACAACTGTCAAAAAATTACTGGTAAACTTTGTGTAATATTATGTTAAAGTAAATGTAAGTTATTAATTAAAAGACGACTGTTTCAATCTGACCACAAACCTTTGGGCAGTAGTGTGTGTTGTATGCATGTGTCTGTCTGTATCTGATCAGGATTTTGTCATCAGTGTCAACAAAATGCTAATTTTTTTAGCTGTGTCCATCATAAAAAAATTGAGTTGGAGTGTTTTAACTCTGATGGCAATCTCTCCCTAACAAGTCCACTTTATTGCGTGCTCATTTTCTCCTATTTGTGGCTCATACGTATATAATGAGAAAACATGCATTAAGTGGACTAATTTCTCACGCTTATCAGTGGCTCATGGTTGCTTAAGGCCTATGTCTGTACTTGACCACAGAGGCAGAGCATCATTCAACCTGCCAGCTGCCTATCTTGGGAGCTTTTCAAGGATGACAGACTCCACTTTCTCTGCAGCAAGACAGCTCATAACTTTTTTACAGTGTCTCCCTGTCCTCATACTTCTATATATTCTTCTGTAATAGATAACTATACACTATCACTGCAATCAATCTACACTACAGCTCAAAAGTTGGAAGTCAATTTTCACCTGGTTTATAACCATGTGATCGGTCCACACAAGAGTGATTGTTTCTAAAAATGGGCCCATGTTTAAGTGTGTAGACATTTCCTAATGCATCATGGGTGATTTAACCAATAAAAAATTCATTAAACACACATCTGTGAAAACATTACTGGTAAACTTTGTGTAATATTATTGTAAGGCAGTGACTGGAATAGGTCATAAGGTGTCGCTGTTGAGCTGAATATACATTGTAAATTTTAGCAATTTTGACCATTTGTCCTCTGCAGGACACCGTCGTTCAGATTTCTCGTTCGTGCGTGCGCCATCTTGGTTCAGTGTTTACTGTGATTTGCCAACTTAAGCACTAGGGGTGCAAAGATACTCGTATCGACATTGAACCGTTCGATACAGTGCTTTCGGTTCGGTAGGCATATGTATGAACAATACAACATTTTTAATTTATTTTATCAACTTTCCTTCTGACGGTGCTGTCTGTGTTGAGCGCTCAGTGGATCTGCGCTTGACAGTGCAGCCTAGGCGGAGTAGTCGAACGCAGATTCACTGAGCGCAGGGCAAGCTAGCAAGACAGAAGTTAAGCTCTACTTGCAACATGGCAAATTGAATCTCCCCCACCCTCATTCAGATCTGGCGTTTGGAACTATTTTGGTTTTCAAGCGCATCATGGACTAAAGTAAAACAGTATGTTGGATGTGCCAGCAATGCTCAATTACATGGGTGGGAACTAGTGTGTTAGCGCAGTTAGCTCGTTAACGTGTTGGCCGTCCAGCCCCACACAGGCGATCCAAGGTAGCTCGTTAACAGAGATTTGCCTTGTTGTGGCGTTAACCTCATTTCAGATTAACGCTGACAGCACTAGTGGAAACACAACGAATATGACTGCACATTTACGCTGACATCATCCTAGTGCAAAGACAAGTGGAAGCAGACAAAAACAAGCACGCATGCTACAAACTTTACCCGAGTCATTTAGACAGCCGTTAGCACATGATTCTCCTTATGGGGACCTGATATGTTTAATATGCTGCTGAGAATATAGCCCAGAAGAAGCGTATAGTATAGCTTTTATTTAGGAAAGAGCCATTTCTCTGTAATAAACTCTCTTTTCCAAAGATGAGTGATTCCTCAATCAGATACAGGGCTCGCAAAATCGTTAGCCCTACGTCCCTGGGCTAGCGATTTTTCCAGTCGGGCTACCAAAATCTATCTCTGCCCTGCCCGTCGGCCTATCGTAGAAGGAAAAATATATGTCAATGCTTTTGCATTCTTTCGGAAATGTAGCTGGGTAATTATGTCATTGGCATCTGTGAGCCACTGTCAATATGTGACATATTGAAATCCCGTTTGAATTTGCGCTTGTTTTTTGCTTTCACTTTGCAATCGTGAACTGTGTATAGAGAGGGACAGTGCTGATTGGTGAGCGATGATAATTTGCGCACCAATTCCTCTGACATCATCTTATCAATCATTAGCTTACTATGCAAACATGACAAGTGAAATCTCCCACAGCAAGCTTAAACATGTGAGAGGTTGATTGCACAGAGAATCGCTGAGCGTTATGTGAGTGCATGTGTAAACGCAGCAGGATATATATTTTAGTTCTGCTGAGCCAAATAAGACAGGTCAGGGTGAAGAAGTGACAGCCAAAGAAAAGCTTACCACAAAACAGAAAAGTTATGACAAATCAGACTATAAGGCAAAAAGAAAGTGCAGCTTTATGGTTTCATGGACAAAAGAATTTCTGTGGCTGCAATATGACGAGCTAAATAACCAGGGCTGCTCATAAGTGGTCCGCAGGTGCGCATTCGCTGTCAAAATAAAAAACGTGCACAAGATAAGAAGTTGCAACCCGTGTTTGCGTACATAAGATTTTCCGGAGGAGGACAGACATTTGTTTAGAACTCTTAAAGATGTCGAAGAAGCTCCTTTAAGCAATTACTTTGGTGTTCCTCCACCTCCAAAGAAATGTCAGAAGGAGTCCGAACCACAAAAGAAGCTCGTATTCTCGGAAAAGTGGTTGCAGGAGGTGAGCTGGCTTCAAACAAATGATGAACGCACAGAGATGTGCTGCAGAATGTGACGTGAAAATTTAATAAATGACAAATTAAAAAGGCATGAACATTTTTTTTTGTATCGAAAAAATATCGAACCGTGACACCAAAGTATCGAACCGAACCAAACCGTGAATTTTGTGTATCGTTGCACCCCTAGTAAGCACTGTCAGTGGTGTACTGCATTGGTTTTTTGTTTAAAAATAAGTGTTCCACTGTGTAAAATGGCGGTTTGCTAAGCATATATTTTGTTTATTGAGAGGTTCATGTGCTGTCTGATGAGAGTATGAGCAGTTTGTGTGCATGTTCCATTTTGTAATATCTGCCGCAATTTCGGGCTACATTCCCGCTAGTTAGCAGAGCACTCATTTGGGCAAAGTAATGCAAGATGAAGCATTAGCTTTTCAGCTACAATTTGCTGGTAGTCCAGCTATGTTACTTTTGTGTCATACACATTCCTGAGACCGAGGAATTTTGTAAAGACATGATTATTTTTGCTTAATGTGTTTTTTATATATTTGTTGTTGGCTTTTACTATGTTTTTAATCACGCAGTGTTTACTGTGATTTGCAAAGGGCCAGCAGCAGAGTTGGAGTGGTGTTTGCCCCAGCATCTGAATAAACGGCGCGGTCCGAGCCACAAATTGAATGCCTGTGTCTGACTGGTCTCTCTACTGTGCACCCCAATGCAACAGAAACTTACACAACGCAGAGTCCGGGGTGTAGGGAGGCCCCTGCACTGGTTGGGTTACATTATGTTAAAGTAAATGTAAGTTATTAATTAAAAGACGACTGATTCAGTCTGACCACAAACCTTTGAGCAGTAGTGTGTGTTGTATGCATGTGTCTGTCTGTATCTGATCAGGATTTTGTCATCAGTGTAAACAAAACGCTAAATTTTTTTTAGCTGTGTTCATCATCAAAAATTGAGTTGGAGTGTTTTAACTCTGATGGCAATCTCTCCCTAACAAGTCCACTTTATTGCGTGCTCATTTTCTCCTATTAGTGGCTCATAGGAGTCTAACTAATGAACTGTATGCATGTTTCCTAATCTGTCACGCTTATCAGTGGCTCATGGTTGCTTAAGGCCTATGTCTGTACTTGACCACAGAGGCAGAGCATCATTCAACCTGCCAGCTGCCTATCTTGGGAGCTTTTCAAGCATGACAGACTCCACTTTCTCTGCAGCAAGACAGCTCATAACTTTTTTACAGTGTCTCCCTGTCCTCATACTTCTATATATTCTTCTGTAATATATAACTATTGTCGGATTATAATATTATTTTATGCCATGTTAGACCCCTAATTAAAGATTGTGAATTATTATGTAGTTTTAGTTTGCATTATGCTCCTGAATTAGAAGAAGGTATAACTATTACATTTGGTAAACTGATTTGCATTACATTAGACTGCTGATTTATTGCGAATGACTGATATTGTTTTATGATGCATTATACTGCTGAGTTATAAGAAATACTGTTCACAGAAAATCATCGTTTCATTTGTCTGGTTAGAAGAGAACAGAGCATACTGCCCCATCTCACCAGGAGCAGATAAACAGGGAGCCAAGGTCGTAGCTTAGGCGCTGTGTGTGAGAAAGAATGTGAATGTTTAGGCTTTTATGATTAGGTGGGGGCCACTAGAGGCTATAAGAGTTTGATCAAGGCTCCACCATTTTGAGATCTGATGCTGTCTGCTGTATGGTGTCCATCTCCCACGCGTGTGTTCATTAAATCATCGTTTGACTTGACCCGGCCGGACCAGTGTGGTTATTTTTGGTTTTTCCTCTTGTATCCATCCCCAATATTTGAATCCGTAACAGTTTTGGGGGCTCGTCCTGTGGTATTGGGATGGAAGTTTTGGAGGCTTGGACGGTCCGAGGTGGTCAGACGGGCAGACATTATCCGGCAATCGAACTTAGTGGACAGGCGCCTTTATAAAAGAGGTAGGCACAGGCCTGTTGATTTTATCCGAAGTGTGCTGAATTGGACGATAAAATTAAATGTCTATTCAGTAAAAGTTGCCGGTGAGTGTCTGTTTTGAGTTTGAGGAAAAAATCTCATGAGTGTTGAAACTGGAAGTAAGGTTATAAGTAATAATACTGGGTTAGAGTCCCAAGATAAAGGAAAATAATACTGAGTTAGAGTCTCAGGTAGTTTGATAGGGAATTGGTCATTTTGTGAGTTAGAGTCTCCATTGGTCTAAGGATTGCATCTGTGTTGGCCATGTTGCGAGTTAGAGTCTCCATTGTCCATAACGTTGCATCTGCGTCAGTCATACTGTTGCCTTAGAGGGTTGACGGCGGTTTAAAAGTATTATAAATTATTTAAGAACGGTGGTTAGAGTCCACTAGGAGGCGCAGTGCTCAGAGGTAACGCTTGCCAAGGCCAGGGACGCCTAGGCCTTGTCGTCTTTGAGAGATAGTCAGTTGGTCACTGTGGAACTTGGGGCACTCCAGAATAACTAGTGGTTGCACCACTTACCGTGTTGAACGGTATCTGCGCTTTTTTGGACACTCTAAATTGAGTTAGGGATTTTAGAGATGAGGTCAGATACAGTTAGAGTCTGATACTGGTTAATTGATTACAAAAAAGTTGGACTTTCTTCGGTTGGACCCGTTAACTTAAATTTGTCAAAATTGGGTAGGCGCTAAAACTTTCAGGCCTGAGAGTGAGTGTAAATATAAGACGTCTTTGTAAAATAATAGAGAGTTGAGTGTGAAACGAGGCTGTGTGTGATGACAGCGCGCTGCAGCGCTGCGAGCCATTTTTAGATAGTGTGTGAACATGCAAATGAGGTGGCTGCTTTGAAGCCCATAGAGGACTTCCTGTTTAGCGTGTTATTGAGTTTTATATACGTATGATTTGCAAACAATGATACATGCCTGTAATTAAAACGCTGATTTTGCTGATTATAATATTACAAATAAAGTTTTGAATGACTACGGTGAATGTTTAATGTTTGGCTGGGTTTTGATATGGGAGAGACGGCTTTGCAGCTGCTGGGGGTAAGTGACCGGAAACTTGCATGCCCATAAAAGGCAACTGCCTGACTGTGTGAACTATGCACCAAGAGAGAGAGTAAAATCTAGGCAGATGAACCAAATGGATGTTTTAAGAAAAATAGTAAATGAATGTTTTAGTCTCTTAATACAGGTGGATTTCTCTCAACCTGGAGACCTGAGTACAGCAGCAAAAGGATAGATTAACAAAATTGGGACGACACACAGGCCAAGCTCTGGTTCAAAGTTTTACAGCTTGACCTCTCACTTTGTCCCTACCTGAAAAAGAAGTTTAAAGGACATCTTCTCCTCCAGTTATCGGTTACCATCACTGGAAATTTTCAGGCAAGTTTTTCACTGAATTGTTTTTGGCACCATGTGTCCCTGAATCTCACAAGCAAGCTCTAATTCCTGGCTGAAGACATGGAATGCTGTTATTTAAGGTGGGAAATCAAAATTTGGGAAACAAAATTAAAAACACACACAATTAGAGAAATGCCATGTTTGAGAAAAAAGTTAAAATAACCCACCCACAAACGCACATACACGCAATGAAGAAACAGCTTACATTCATGAACATGTGAAGATTTTCCAGCAAGGTTAAAGCAGCGAAACTTAACATATACCTGTTGTTAAATGATAAAGTCTATCCACTACTAACAAATAAACTCTCTGGGTTGCAGGACAACAACTTGACTTCAAAAAGACAGACACTGGTATGAACAACCAGTGATGAAACAACAAATTTAGTGGTTAAAAGAGTCAAATTGTGACATCTTTTCTTCTGATTGATTAATACAAGAGATTACTGAATGAAATAAAATTCCTTTTTTGAATTATTAAACATGATCCTAAGAATTTTAACATGTACCTGTGTTGTCCTGTCAACTTGGTGAGTCATGAGTTGATTATATAGTGAGAAAAAACAAAAAAAAGGGGGGGAGAAGGCTGACACAGGGCCTGGCCCCTCTCTGAATAACACAGCCAAAACAACATCATTTTCCTGTTTGTCTGTTTTTGTTTTGTTTTTGTTTTTTCTCTTTATGCTTGATTACAGGCTGCTTTGTCGGCCCGGAAAGCCGAGGCTGACCTGGACTCCTGCTTTCCCCTCTACCATCTTTGCTCTCCCTTCTACCATCTTTGATGTGACCCTGACCAAATGCTACAGCAGCTGGACCCACAACAACAGCCTGAGAATGTCAACAGTGCTGCAGGAAAAGATCTCATGCAGCGGAGACGGAGAACGTTAAATCCAAGGCCCATTTCACTACACGGGGGAGATTTCTAGACAGCTTCAGCTGACAGAGTTGTGACGAGACGCCTATTAAGCCCGGATGAAAGTGAGGCCGAGCAAAAGAATGCTGACCTTAACAATTCTGTATTAAAACTGTGCAGGACAGTGACGGACCAACATGGATGATCGGGCAGCAAAAAGGGCGTGCCAGAGACACGAGGAGTAACTGAGGTCAGGAGGCACCTCAGATTGGACAAAAGCACCAGAAGAACATAAGCTGAAGGCACAGGTGTCGGGGCTCAGCCAGGAGCTGACCTCTGAGAAGAGCCGGACAGCAGGGCTGCAGAAGGCCGTGGAGCAAAGCAAGGAAAACATCAATAAACTTCAATCTGATGTGTACGGAAAAGACTCTGAGGTTTCTGCCCTCAGTGAGAGTTCAAGACATCAAAGCAGAAACTGAGCATGGCTCAGGAGGAGCTGGCTGCTAATCGAACCCATCAGTCAGGCTTAGAGTTCCAGATATAGGACTTGAAATCAGGCCGGAGCTTGTTGGAGCAGGAGGTTGTCAAACCTGACGAGAAGCTCCAACACAGGAGCAAACCCTGAAGGACCTACAGAAGCAAAAAGGGTCAAGTTAAGGAGGAGCTGAACAAGGAGAAGATGCAGGACACTGGAGAAAAGGACTGCCTCAATTGGGGCCAGAACTAGTATGGAGAGAACTTTGGGCAGCAGCACCAATGGACCCAAACGGACTGAAAAGGGGGAGGCAGGACCCCAGGGTACGCTTCAGGCCGTGGTTTACCCAGAACACCAGAACAGGAAAGTGATGAACACAAACACACACAAAAACACACACATCTACATACACTGATTCAGAATCAAGAGAAACACACATATGAACACATATCCACTCGTTGATTGACTGAGAAATGACACACACACGCACACAAATCGAAATGTTGATTCAATTCACTGAGAAGTGATCCACACACACACACATACACACACACATACACATGTTTGTACAATGAAGAGTGATACACACACGCTGATGCAATGAAGAATGCTTTACTAACAAATGCTATGCTGATACGCAAAATGCTGCACACAAACGTCCAAATACAGAATTTGTTACAACAACAAGAAGCCATTGATTGTTAATTGGTTAAATGCATTTCATGTCACCCAGAGGGCATTTGTGTAGATTTAGGGGACAGGGTCTAAAGCAGTTTGGTTATGAAAACAATGTCTGTGAGTGATGTCTGTTTATGGCTCAAGGCCTCGACTGAATTGTTTACTGTGTTTCACACAGCCTGATAAGGAGCAGTGGTACAGAGTGAAAATGATGAATTAACGGTGTGAGCCTTATTTCGGAGCGCCACATTTTTGTGATTGAGATTTAATTGAAGGAGGAACACACTGAAAAAAAATAAAATAAAATAAATAAAATATAAAATAAAATAAATAAAGAAAGAAAAGGGGGCCAGCCCTTGGATTTACGTAAGCATCCCATGTGTATTTAACACAATTGCCTCAGGCTTTAAAGATTTGTACAAAATTTAACAGGAAATCATAGCTTCCCTGTATTTCCTACATTGTTGGCATGCTGGTGAGTGCTGTTGCTCCACAGTAAGAAGGTCCTGGGTGCAAGACCACAGTCTGGCTAGTTTGCAGTGGTTTTTCTCTGGGTATTCTGGTTTCCTGCCACAGTGAAAAGTCATGCAGCTGTTAGAGCTAGGTTAATTGATGATTCTAAATTATCTGTGAGTGTAAGTGTAAATGGTTGTTTGTTTCTAGGTGATAGACTGGTGACCGGTTCGGGGTGCACCCTGCCTCGTAACCTATCACTTTAGGGTTATTTCCCAGCCCTCCTGCAATCAGGATAAAGATAGGAGGATGGTAGTTGTTGTAGACTCATTCAATTTTTATGGTAACCAGAATTTAGACTTTGTTGAGCCGTAGGCAATATGAAGACAACATGTAGTATTTAAGGGACCAAGTAGAATTTGGATAAAAGTCATTGAATAGTGTTGAAATAAAATGACAGAATTGTGAAGAATTAAAATATTCCAGGAGCTCAACTTACTCCATCTGAACATGTCTTAATCGTGTTTTATGAACTCAAAATGCACAGGTTTACTGAAAATGAAAAGGTTATGTTGATTTAACTCAGTTGTTTAAGTTTCTATCAAAGCAAAACATTTATGTGCAACTGGTGTCCACTATTGAATCAAATAAGTCCAACATGTTTTTTGTCAGTGCAAAAAGAAGTTACGGTACCTGTATGCTTACACAATATTGTCCCTGGACAGAGAAAAACTTTCTGGTGAAGTTTTGGTTAATTTTGGGTTTTGCTTAACACTAGGTTGATTTTATCAGTGAGGTTTGGATTGTTTTCTCTCTCTAAGAGAGAGAAAGGTGGTTTTATGCTTGGACATGTTTCTAACGGGCCCCAGTATTTGTTATTATATGAGTATTTTATTGGTTACGTTTGTTTTGGTTTTGTTACAGTGCACTGAAATAAGAACATCTGAGAGGAGTGATCCACCGGTGGTGATATTTTGGTATTTTGTGAGTTCCTGATTTAACAAATCAGCTCTTTAATCCAGGCCTGAGAGATTGAACTTTAAAGCGCTATAAACATTCTTACTGAAAACAGTTGCAAAGTATTTTTCTCCATGATTATAATGGGCTTGGGAGAAATTCACTTATATGGGACATTGATCACATGAGAAGTCCTGAGCCTAAAAGGATTGCAGCGAGTCAATCCAGTCCAAAAAACAAGGAACTGTTTTTCCTTTAAAATGATGACGTCATCTTGCTGGTGATGGAGGCTCGAATAGGTTGCGTGTGAGACTCCATTATCAGCAATATCTGGTATGAATGTGTGTGAATGTATGCATGTGACTGGACTGTGATGGACTGACGACTAAAAGTTTTAACTGACTTGATACTGAGACAAAAACGGTACCGACTTTAGGATTAGTAAATGCCCACAAACAATTCACCCAGCCTGTAAAAGAAGGGTGGATGTTTTGTCTTGCTTTGTTTTGTTTTTGCAGGAACAGAAGGAGGACAGAGACTAAAGGGGGAGGCTGTAGCTTCACATGAGTGTGAACTGCAGACTTAACCCTTTGGTTGTTAATTTTGAGCTACTGATGTTTCCATCAAGAAAATTGTGTTTTATTAGCTGTGTTTCGATTAATGTATCACATTATATTGTTGGGAATGTTAAATGCTAAAGTGGAGAGAAGCTTTGATTTCACTCAAGACTGAACATGTTATTATTAACCATAGCAGGCCACTGTAAAGAGTCAATTAACTTTGATAGAAGAAAAAAAAAAAAAACCTCTATTGATGTCTATGAATAACAGGGGAATGATAGACTTGTCACATTCAAAATAGAGACATGTAATGACAAACATTGGTCCATGTCATTTAGGTTCTCCATTGAAATAGTCAATAATTTAGAAAAGTAGGATAGAACCGACAGGGGCATGAGCTGAGATGTGGTGCTGCACAAGAACAAGAGCAAAATAAAGAAAAATTATTGTGTTTAGCTTTGATAAATTCAAATTCAAATGTACCATTACACTCAGAGGATCAATATGAAATTCAATATATGCTAATTTTGTATGAAGTACGTGACTGATAACTGTTCTGTCCTGAGCTTTTGTTTTTACAGCACCCACTTGACCACACCAACAGTTTCTCGCCACAAAAAGGGGGTACTTGCAAAGAATAGGGAGGAATATCATCAGAAGTGGGAAAGGTAAGCCCCGATGGGGGTGATAACATCATTAATTTCACGTATGGTCAAATTCTTAAAATTTGACCCCTAACATGAAAAATTCTTCAAACATTTAGAGACAGAGTGGAGTTCTAGATAAACATAATGTAGCAAACCACATAAGGATGGAGCGTTGGAATCAATAAGATGGTGAAATTACACACAGGAAAAATGTTGATCATGTTGATTATGTTTATTCCAGTGTGCAGGGATTGGCTAATCTGACCAGGAAATGTTATAAAATGGATTGTCGGAACAGTCAGCGTTAAAGTCACCTTTGACAGTCCAGACTAAGATGGCGTTGGACATCTTCAGGGCGGAAAAGGGTTGGTGTGACCAAGGTGTGGTTTGGCTTGTTGTATGTATATTTCAAGATGATATGGCTCTGGATGGACCAGTTACCAGGGCATGGAAGGAGGACAGACTTATTAAATGAGGAGAAGGAATTTTCTGGGATTGAAGATCCTCTGGGTGAGTGGTTGACTAAAAGCATGCATAAAATAAAAGCTATTTTTTGTTATTGATTAGTAATAGATTGATAATTTGCCACATTTACAGCTGTATTGACTTGTTGTGGACGTAGTCTACTTCATGTTTAAGCACTCTAATTAACAGATTGAAAATAGTGACATTAAAGGAAGAATATGCAGCACCACCCTGTCAGATGCCAGTGCCGGTGGGGCTCAGTGATGAATCAGGTGAGCTGGATTCATGGCTGAATTAAAACATAGATGCCCCTGCTGTGGTCAGTAAGGGATAAAAAGGGTGTGTTTTACTGTTATTTTAGCATCAGCATTATTGTTACATCAGAATCATATAACAAGCATTGCATTGAATATTTATTGAAGCTATTGACATATTAACATTTGTATTACAGTGATTGTTATAACCTCATGTTAATCTTCTATCTACAGGTGTCAAAAGTAGCCAACAAGTTCATGTTGAAGTGAAGTTCATAATAATACAGGTTTTGTTTGTAGACAATTGTGAAGACGCAGGCTCTGGGCGGAGCCAGGAGTTGAACAGATCTAACATGACAATTAAATTGATTTCATTCCCTAACACAGAATAACAAGACTGGAGCAACGACACTGGATAGGAGAAAGTCTGATACTTTCTAAGAAATGAGGTCACTAACCTTTTCTTTTAATTTTCTAGCTCCGTTGAATTGACACATGTTAGAATTAGAAATGGCTAATTTGTTTTTGATGTCTTTTATTAGAATGAGTGGTTTTAATCATTTTTATACATACCTTGCAAATGTGCTTATAATGAGTTGGCACTCGGTCTTTTGAAGGTCATAAGCTTACACACACATACACTAAATTAGGATAAGTCCTTGGGACATTCTGAATATTCTAAACCAATTCTGAATCACCAAAAGATCAGTAGACAGCAACATTAGATTGTTAGAGCTGGGAAGAGAGGTGTTTTGGTTTTCTGTCTCTTACAGAGAAAGGAACAGACACCAGACGAGGTCACAGATATACGAGGATCCTTCGCAGCAGAGACAGACACGGTGACTGCGGAAACATCAACTGGGTTCAAGTGTCATGGCATTTTGGGCTCCAGCTAAGTCACCTCAAAAGGATGGATCCCATAAACACAGCAATAACCATGAAGGGGTTGACGAAATCCAGGAACACCACACCAATAAGGTTCGATAGGCTCTTGGGCGAAAGGGGAACACGTTCCTGTTCCTTTTTCTGGGGAACACAGCTGTGACCCCAGAATACACAGATCATTGTTTGAAATCGGGGCAGAATAATCCCCTGATCTGTGCAACGACTGAAGGGTTGTCTAACCCCTGAGGTTGAAGGAAACAAGAGCAGAGGATCATCCGACTGGAAGACACTGGTGCCTACAGCCATAAAATAAAGGTTAAAAGCTCCTCGGACAGAGGTTCTAGTCTGAGTACGTTTGGAGGGTATAAGGTAGCACCGAAATAAAGCTGTGGGAGAACTGGGGAGTGATGGGAGTATCACCTGTACCTACTGTTGTTGTTGTAATAAAAGTTTTTCTTGCATCTGAACTCCGCAAACACAGAGGTCATCTCACATATGGTTCACCCAACAGGGGGACAAAGGGCCTAAGGAGTAAGGAGAAATGAACCCGGCAACACTGGATTGCAGGGTGTAAGTGACAATTACACCCTGCAATTCCGACAATTCCCCCTGATGAGCTCTTTAGACTTAAAGAGCTCATCAGGGGGAATTGTCGGATTATAATATTATTTTATGCCATGTTAGACCCCTAATTAAAGATTGTGAATTATTATGTAGTTTTAGTTTGCATTATGCTCCTGAATTAGAAGAAGGTATAACTATTACATTTGGTAAACTGATTTGCATTACATTAGACTGCTGATTTATTGCGAATGAATGATATTGTTTTATGATGCATTATACTGCTGAGTTATAAGAAATACTGTTCACAGAAAATCATCGTTTCATTTGTCTGGTTAGAAGAGAACAGAGCATACTGCCCCATCTCACCAGGAGCAGATAAACAGGGAGCCAAGGTCGTAGCTTAGGCGCTGTGTGTGAGAAAGAATGTGAATGTTGAGGCTTTTATGATTAGGTGGGGGCCACTAGAGGCTATAAGAGTTTGATCAAGGCTCCACCATTTTGAGATCTGATGCTGTCTGCTGTATGGTGTCCATCTCCCACGCGTGTGTTCATTAAATCATCGTTTGACTTGACCCGGCCGGACCAGTGTGGTTATTTTTGGTTTTTCCTCTTGTATCCATCCCCAATATTTGAATCCGTAACACTATACACTATCACTGCAATCAATCTACACTACAGCTCAAAAGTTTGAAGTCAATTTTCACCTGGTTTATAACCATGTGATCGTTCCATACAGCAGTGACTGTTACTAAAAATGGACGCACGTATAAGTGTGTAGACATTTCCTAATGCATCATGGGTGATTTAACATAAATGATTCATTAAACACACATCTGTGAAAACATTTCTGATAATTTTCATGTAATATTATGTTAAAGTAAATGTAAGTTATTAATTAAAAGACGACTGTTTCAATCTGACCACAAACCTTTGAGCAGTAGTGTGTGTTGTATGCATGTGTCTGTCTGTATCTGATCAGGATTTTGTCATCAGTGTCAACAAAACGCTCATTTTTTAGCTGTGTCTGTCATCAAAATTGAGTTGGAGTGTTTTAACTCTGATGGCAATCTCTCCCTAACAAGTCCACTTTATTGCGTGCTCATTTTCTCCTATTAGTGGCTCATAGGAGTCTAACTAATGTACTTCATGCATGTTTCCTAATCTGTCACGCTTATCAGTGGCTCATGGTTACTTAAGGCCTATGTCTGTACTTGACCACAGAGGCAGAGCATCATTCAACCTGCCAGCTGCCTATCTTGGGAGCTTTTCAAGGATGACAGACTCCACTTTCTCTGCAGCAAGACAGCTCATAACTTTTTTACAGTGTCTTCCTGTCCTCATACTTCTATATATTCTTCTGTAATAGATAACTATACACTATCACTGCAATCTACACTACAGCTCAAAAGTTTGAGGTCAATTTTCACCTGGTTTATAACCATGTGATCGGTCCATACAGCAGTGATGGTTACTAAAAATGGGCCCATGTATTAGTGTTTAGAAATTTCCTACTGCATCATGGGTGATTTAACTTAAATGGTTCATTAAACACACAACTGTGAAAACATTTCTGATAATTTTCATGTAATATTATGTTAAAGTAAATGTAAGTTATTAATTAAAATACGACTGTTTCAATCTGACCACAAACTTTTGAGCAGTAGTGTGTGTTGTATGCATGTGTCTGTCTGTATCTGATCAGGATTTTGTCATCAGTGTCAACAAAACGCTCATTTTTTTAGCTGTGTCCATCATAAAAAATTGAGTTGGAGTGTTTTAACTCTGATGGCAATCTCTCCCTAACAAGTCCACTTTATTGCGTGCTCATTTTCTCCTATTAGTGGCTCATAGGAGTCTAACTAATGAACTGTATGCATGTTTCCTAATCTGTCACGCTTATCAGTGGCTCATGGTTGCTTAAGGCCTATGTCTGTACTTGACCACAGAGGCAGAGCATCATTCAACCTGCCAGCTGCCTATCTTGGGAGCTTTTCAAGGATGACAGACTCCACTTTCTCTGCAGCAAGACAGCTCATAACTTTTTTACAGTGTCTCCCTGTCCTCATACTTCTATATATTCTTCTGTAATAGATAATTATATACTATCACTGCAAACAATCTATACTACAGCTCAAAAGTTTGAAGTCAATTTTCACCTGGTTTATAACCATGTGATCGGTTCACACAGGAGCGATTGTTACTAAAATTTGACGCACGTATAAGTGTTTAGACATTTCCTAATGCATCATGGGTGATTTAACATAAATGATTCATCAAACACACATCTGTGAAAACATTACTGGTAAACTTTGTGTAATATTATTGTAAGGTAGTGACTGGAATAGGTCATAAGGTGTCGCTGTTGAGCTGAATATACATTGTAAATTTTAGCAATTTTGACCATTTGTCCTCTGCAGGACACCGTAGTTCAGATTACTCGTTCGCGCGTGCGCCATCTTGGTTCAGTGTTTACTGTGATTTGCAAAGGTAAGCACTAGGGGTGCAAAGATGCTCGTATCGACATTGAACCGTTCGATACAGTGCTTTCGGTTCGGTAGGCATATGTATGAACAATACAACATTTTTAATTTATTTTATCAACTTTCCTTCTGACGGTGCTGTCTGTGTTGAGCGCTCAGTGGATCTGCGCTTGACAGTGCAGCCTAGGCGGAGTAGTCGAACGCAGATTCACTGAGCGCAGGGCTTGCAACATGGCAAATTGAATCTCCCCCACCCTCATTCGGATCTGGCGTTTGGAACTATTTTGGTTTTCAAGCGCATCATGGACTAATGGCGATCCGAGGTAGCTCGTTAACAGAGATTTGCCTTGTTGTGGCGTTAACCTCATTTCAGATTAACGCTGACAGCACTAGTGGAAACACAACGAATATGACTGCACACTTACGCTGACATCATCCTAGTGCAAAGACAAGTGGAAGCAGACAAAAACAAGCACGCATGCTACAAACTTTACCCGAGTCATTTAGACAGCCGTTAGCACATGATTCTCCTTATGGGGACCTGATATGTTTAATATGCTGCTGAGAATATATCCCAGAAGAAGTATAGTATAGCTTTTATTTAGGAAAGAGCCATTTCTCTGTAATAAACTCTCTTTTCCAAAGATGAGTGATTCCTCAATCAGATACAGGGCTCGCAAAATCGCTAGCCCGACGTCCCGGGGCTAGCGATTTTTCCAGTCGGGCTACCAAAATCTATCTCTGCCCTGCCCGTCGGCCTATCGTAGGAAGGAAAAATATATGTCAATGCTTTTGCATTCTTTCGGAAATGTAGCTGGGTAATTATGTCATTGGCATCGGTGAGCCACTGTCAATATGTGACATATTGAAATCCCGTTTGAATTTGCGCTTGTTTTTTGCTTTCACTTTGCAATCGTGAACTGTGTATAGAGAGGGACAGTACTGATTGGTGAGCGATGATAATTTGCGCACCAATTCCTCTGACATCATCTTATCAATCATTAGCTTACTATGCAAACATGACAAGTGAAATCTCCCACAGCAAGCTTAAACATATGAGAGGTTGATTGCACAGAGAATCGCTGGGCGTTATGTGAGTGCATGTGTAAAAGCAGCAGGATATATATTTTAGTTCTGCTGAGCCAAATAAGACAGGTCAGGGTGAAGAAGTGACAGCCAAAGAAAAGCTTACCACAAAACAGAAATGTTATGACAAATCAGACTATAAGGCGAAAAGAAAGTGCAGCTTTATGGTTTCATGGACAAAAGAATTTCTGTGGCTGCAATATGACGAGCTAAATAACCAGGGGTGCACATAAGTGGTCCGCAGGTGCGCATTCGCTGTCAAAATAAAAAAACGCGCACAAGATAAGAAGTTGCAACCCGTGTTTGCGTACATAAGATTTTCCGGAGGAGGACAGACATTTGTTTAGAACTCTTAAAGATGTCGAAGAAGCAAGCTCCTTTAAGCAATTACTTTGGTGTTCCTCCACCAGCAAAGAAATGTCAGAAGGAGTCCGAACCACAAAAGAAGCTCGTATTCTCGGAAAAGTGGTTGCAGGAGGTGAGCTGGCTTCAAACAAATGATGAACGCACAGAGATGTGGTGCAGAATGTGCCGTAAAAATTTAATAAATGACAAATTAAAAAGGCATGAACATTTTTTTTTGTATCGAAAAAATATCGAACCGTGACATCAAAGTATCGAACCGAACCGAACCGTGAATTTTGTATATCGTTGCACCCCTAGTAAGCACTGTCAGTGGTGTACTGCATTGGTTTTTTGTTTAAAAATAAGTGTTCCACTGTGTAAAATGGCGTTGTCTTTCTTTTCCTTTCGAATCATTGACCGCCTTACTTATCACCGCCTTTACCCAGGGGATGCCATACCCTGCATTTACGGACTTCCAAAAATCCACAAGGAAGCTGTCCCACTCAGACCCATAGTCAGTAGCATAAACTCAGCCACTTATAACATTGCAAAACACCTTGCTACCATCCTTGCTCCTCTCGTGGGGAACACCCCACACCACATCAAGAACTCCACCGACTTCACTGACAAGGTCCAGAAACTTACCCTGGATCCAGATGAAACCATAGTGTCCTTTGATGTAGTCTCTCTCTTCACGTGCATACCCACCACGGAGGCAGTGGAGACTGTCAGAAAACGACTACAAGAAGACAGCTCCTTGGAGGACAGGACCAACTTCACACCCGATCAGATTTGCACACTGTTAGACCTCTGCCTCACCACTACATATTTCAAATACAACGAAGGCTATTACAGACAAAAACATGGCTGTGCCATGGGCTCCCCCGTGTCACCTATTGTAGCCAACCTTTACATGGAGGAAGTGGAAAGGAAGGCTCTTGGCTCTTTCAAAGGAAGAGTACCCAGCCACTGGTACAGATATGTAGACGACACCTGGGTCAAAATCAAGACACAAGAAGTGGAATCCTTCACTACGCACATCAACGCTGTGGATAAAAACATCAAGTTCACCAGGGAAGACACAAAGGATGACTGTTTGCCTTTCCTGGACTGCGCTGTGCACATTGAAGAGAATGGCAACCTCAACATCGAAGTTTACCGGAAGCCCACACACACGGACCAGTACCTCCTGTTTGACTCCCATCACCCTCTGGAACACAAACTTGGAGTAATTAGGACCCTACACCACCGGGCAGAACATGTTCCCTCTAAGCCTGAAGGGAAAAAGAAGGAACACACACATGTAAAGGAAGCACTCAAAACGTGCGGCTATCCTAAATGGGCATTCTTAAAGTCAGCAAAGAGGCACAGAAAAGAAGATCAGACACCAGCGAGGGAGGATAAGAAGGACAGACGCAACAACATTGTCATCCCGGTGTAGCCGGTGTATCAGAGAAACTCAGGAGGGTTTTCTCCAAGCATGACATCCCGGTGTACTTCAGACCCAGCAACACACTCAGACAAAAACTGGTTCACCCGAAAGACAAAACGCCAAAACACAGACTTAACAATGTGGTGTATGCCGTACAGTGCAGCGAGGAATGCCCAGACCTCTACATTGGAGAGACCAAACAGCCACTTCACAAGCGCATGGCACAACACAGAAGAGCCACCTCCACAGGACAAGACTCAGCTGTCCATCTGCATCTTAAGGATAAAGGACACTCTTTCGAGGATGCCAATGTTCACATTTTGGACAGAGAGGACAGATGGTTTGAAAGAGGAGTGAAAGAAGCCATCTATGTCCACTGTGAGCGACCATCTTTGAACAGAGGCGGTGGTTTACGACACCAACTCTCTGCCATCTATAATCCAGTTTTGAGATCCCTTCCCAGACGCCTTAACGCCCACTCACACCCTGGGCCATCTGACCTCAGGAATTCGCATGATAAGGTGGGGCCAGGTTTCACAATGAACTCACCCGAAACTCTGGCTGACTGGGACCCACACCCAGTTCCACACCTTGGCTCAGGCGATTAGAGGATCATCAGGGGGTCCTTTTGTCCCTCTGTGGGGGGACACTCCCACCAGGTTTATATCTGGGACTTTCCACCATTTGACCTTAGAACTGAAGAAGCCTCTCGGATGAGAGGTGAAACGTCTTCAAGTAACTTAAAGAAGTCCAGACGCTTTTCTTTGCAAGCTCCTTTGACTACGATGACCTGGATGACTGAGAACCTTCACAGACAATCTCCCCCACCCTCATTCAGATCTGGCGTTTGGAACTATTTTGGTTTTCAAGCGCATCATGGACTAAAGTAAAACAGTATGTTGGATGTGCCAGCAATGCTCAATTACATGGGTAGGAACTAGTGTGTTAGCGCAGTTAGCTCGTTAACGTGTTGGCCGTCCAGCCCCACACAGGCGATCCGAGGTAGCTCGTTAACAGAGATTTGCCTTGTTGTGGCGTTAACCTCATTTCAGATTAACGCTGACAGCACTAGTGGAAACACAACCGCTGTGTCCCATTTCAGGGTCTGCACGCTTGAAGTACGCATTTTAAGTGCGGTTACGTCACCGCCACGCTGTCCCAATTCGAAGTGTACTTGAAATGCATACTCTGAATGCGCCGTCGATTTCCCCAAATATCAAGCGTGGTCCGGTGCACGCTTCGTGGTCCCATATATCCCACAATTCATAGCGCGGCGGTGGGTGTGGATAATTTTGCCGCAAAATACGGCAGAAGGGAGCGGCCGAAAAGTGAACTGTCAAAAGTAAGTACTGAATATGACGTCACTTATTCATGTGCGAATGTTTAATAACGAAGAACATTAAAACATTGCTGTTGGCCACATGTCGGCAAAGTTATGTGACATTAGTGATGTTTATACTTTCAGCGTTAACTTGGTTTTAAAGCCTCTACTTCTAAATATATATATAGTTGACCTTAATCTTACAGAGAATCTGATGATTTTATGGATAATTAAAGTCAGTCATATATCCACAAACAAAACAAGCTGAAAGTCAGTGATATATATATATATATATATATATATATATATATATATATATATATATATATATATATATCATAATAATCTGACAATACTATAATATTGGCCATATGATATTTACATTACCATAGTGAGATGACTTTAGTCTCATGAACGTTGGGTTACTTAACGTAATCCCTGGTTCTTTGATAACAGAGTGAGGTGTTTCACTATGGGAATCGCCTCGGCGTGACCAACTACGGAAGCTCCAATGACACCACGTCTGTCTATGACAGACCTGTCGAGCCGTGCTCAGGGCTCCGCCCCCTCATACTAACACGGCCGACCAGCTCCTCCTAACTCATTCTAAGCAGATTTCTTTCCGTGCCTAAGCAAGGAGGGAAGTGTTGGTGAAACACCTCACTCTGTTATCAAAGAACCAGGGATTACGTTAAGTAACCCAACGTTCTTTTTCTAACTTCGCTCGGTGTTTCACTATGGGAGATATGGCCCACTCCCGGATTGCGCCAGCTCCCGAAGCTACTCTCCAGTGCTACTCCAGGATCTCAGGTCGAACCTGAGGCACCAGAATCCAGCACTGTCTGAGCCAGGGATGACTGTGCAACGTCCAGCCGATAAAACCGGACAAACGTGTGCGGCGTAGCCCAGCTTGCTGCCGCACAAATATCCTGGACTGATACACCTCTGAACAACGCCCAGGATGTGGCCACACCCCTAGTGGAGTGTGCTCGGAGCCCCGGAGGGGCCTGCAAGCCCTTACAGTTATAAGCCAGAGCTAAGGCCTCTACAATCCAATGAGCTAGCCTCTGGCGTGACACGGGCCTGCCCTTGTGAGGGGAGGCCCAGGAAACAAACAGCTGATCCGACTTCCTGAATCCAGCTGTTCTGTCAACATAAGTCCCCAAGGCCCGGACAGGGCACAAAGTGTTCAACCTCTGCTCCCTCTCTGAAGAGAATGGAGGGGGGTGAAAAGCTAGGAGCTCTACTGTAGAGCACCTGTATGACGTTTCCAATACTTTAGGGACAAAGGCTGGGTTAGGCCTCAGGAGTGCTTTAGTGAGTCCCGGGGCCAGCTGTAGACAAGAGGGGTGAATAGACAGAGCCTGTAATTCACTAACTCGCTTGGCTGTGGTTAGAGCCAACAGCAGAGTGGTTTTAAGAGAGAGAAACTTCAACCCCACTGCCCCAATAGGCTCAAAGGGGTGGTGGGAGAGGGCGTCTAAAACGACTGACAGATCCCATAAAGGGACCAGTGGTCTAGAAACTGGGAGCGTTCGACGCGCCCCTCTCATGAAGCGACATACAAGGGGGTGCTGCCCGGCAGGTTTATCACCAAACCCCACGTGGCAGGCTGAAATAGCTGCTAAATAGACCTTTATAGTGGAAAAAGCCTTCCTTTTGTCCAGCAAGTCTTGAAGAAAGCACAACAGCTCCACCACTGAACACTGAAAAGGGATAATCTGCTTTTCATGGCACCACTCTTCAAAAACACGCCATTTACTGCTGTAAACGGAACGAGTGGAGGAGGCTCTGGCATTCTGAATGGTTTCAATAACCTTCGGAGGCATGCCTGCTGCCTTCAAATTCCACCTTTCACGGGCCAGGCCCAGAGAGCAACCTGGTCTGGATGGGGATGGTATATCTCCCCCCGTGCCTGAGACAGAAGGTCCCTGCGGATGGGGAGTGGCCATGGCTCGTCCACCAGAAGCTGGACGATTTCTGCTATCCAGTGTTTGGATGGCCACCGTGGAGCTATTAAAATCAGTGACAGCCCCTGATCCCTCACTCTGATCAGTGTTGGGGAGATCAGGCTGAGGGGAGGGAAAGCATACAGCAGAGTTTTTGGCCATGGATGGGCCAGCGCATCCACGCCCAGTGGTGCATGTGCGTCTGACAGGGAGAAAAACAGAGGGCACTGTGTGTTTTCTCGCGAGGCGAAGAGATCTACGGCAGCCCGGCCGTATCTCTGCCAAATCTGCTCCACCACCTGTGGGTGAAGCCTCCATTCTCCGAACAGTGGATTTCCTCTGGACAGGAGGTCCGCCCCCCTGTTCAGAATCCCTGGCACGTGAGTTGCCCGAAGGGAGAGGAGCCGAGTGCTGCTCCACATAATTATTTCCCTGGCTAGCCTGTGTAGCTGCCGGGAACGGGTGCCGCCCTGGCGGTTGATATAAGCAACTACAGTGGAGTTGTCTGTTTTCACTAAAACATGTTGACCCCGGAGATACGGCAGAAAATGCCGCAAGGCTAGGAGCACCGCGCGGAGCTCCAGCACATTTATGTGATTCAGAGCGAGTCTCTGTGACCAAACGCCATTCACTGCTCTGCCCATCATAGTTGCACCCCAACCTGACAGGGATGCATCTGTGGTCAGGGTCACCCTGGATGATACTGCCCCGAGAGGTACCCCCGCCGCGAGAGCTGTCGGGCTCCTCCACGGCCGGAGAGCCGCGATACACGGCTGCGTTATTTTTACACCACGATTGAGATGTCGGCGAGGGCACAGCTGCAGAGAAGCGACCCACCGCTGAAAATCTCTCATCATAAGCAGCCCCAAATGTACCACCGATATCACCGAGGCCATGAGGCCGAGGAGGCGGAGACAGAGTCGGAACCGCACGACTTTCCCCAGCTGAAAACGGGAAAGACAGTGAGTGAAGGATGCGATCCTCCGCTCTGAAAGTGCGATACGATAAGAGACTGAGTCTATTCTGAGCCCCAGATACTCTGAAAACTGTGTGGGTTCCAAGTGGCTCTTTTCCAGGTTGATTGTGAACCCAAGCTCCGTGAGGTGCTTCACTACCACCTCGGAGTCTTTGATCGCCTGCTCGCGCGATCGTGAGCATATTAGATAATCGTCTATGTAAGAGAATATTCTGATGCCGCTGTTCCTTAACGGAGACAGCGCTGCCTCCACACATTTGCTGAACACCCTTGGAGCTAAGGATAGCCCGAATGGGATAGTTTGAAACTCGTACGCTACGCTCTGATAAGCGAACCTGAGATATTTCCTGTGTGGAGGATAAATGGCGATGTGGAAATATGCGTCTGATAGGTCGATTGTAACAAACCAATCGCCTGTGTGAATTGAGCGACAAAGCGTCTTGTGTGTGAGCATTCTGAACGTGTACTTTCTCAAATGCTTGTTTAACACACGTAGATCCAGAATAGGACGGAGCGACGTTCCGTCCTTTTTTGGGATGAGGAAATAGCGGGAGTAAAAACCCTGCTGAACTTCTTCGCTCGGAACCGCTCCGATCGCCTGTTTGTGTAACAGGGAGGATATTTCCTCCTCCAGCACATTCGCTGAATCGCGACTGGCCACAGAAGCTAACACTCCGCCGAATCTCGGTGGTTTTGCCGCAAACTGTAGTCTGTAACCATGGGAAATGGTTGACAAGACCCAGGGATGAACTGCGCATGCGCGCCACCGCTCCAGCCGCGCTGCGAGCGGGCCTTTGAAGACGCGGTAGCGTGACGTCACCCCTGTCTCCCGGAAGGAGTTGGGGCTCTCCCCCTCGGGAAGAGCGTGAGCTCCCCCCGCTGGGAACAAAGACAAACTGCAGTAGTTTTCTTTTGTTTTTATTTTGAAACTGGGGGGACATTCTGCCCTTGGCAAACTGCCTGGCTGCAGAAATGCACGTTTTATTTCTTTTGTTACCCCCAAACCACAGTGAAGTGTCTGATGACTCTGGGCAGTGCTTGGTGACACAGACAGAGTGCTTAGAAGTGTTTGGTGACACTGCGCCATTTGTCCACAAGTCTGTCCTCCCTGAACTGGAGGAGGAGACTGAAAGGGTGCTCCTGGTGAACTGGAAACTTCCAGAGACCCTGAACTTTGGAGTGATTTGGTTACCCCTTCTAACACCTTCCTTCTCTTTGGGGAAGAAAAGAGGGGTGACACAGAATGCTGCAGGTGTGCTAGGCTGACCGCTTCTTTTTCCCTTCTCCGGGGTGTGACGGCTTGTTCTTTGCAGCAACTGCTGCAAAGGAATGCTTGCCCCAAGGTCTTCGGTTCTCTACCTTGGCCTGGTGGGCACCCTGCTGGCCTCCTGCTCCTCTCTGCATTCTGACCCCACTCTGTCTCCCTCTCACAGCTGCCGCCGTTGCTGCAAAGCCAGCTCTTGGCACCTGCTGGGGCTGAGAGTTAGGTTTTCTGGGTAAGCAGAGGTTGAATGCTTCTCCCTCCTGCTTTCTGCGGGTGCTTGTTTCTCTCATTCTCTCCAGGGCTGGGCCAAAAAGACCCTTGGTTGGGTCATAGGCTGCATCCATGACCTCAACCTTCTGAGCATCACCTAGGCCTGACAGGTTTAGCCACAAGGCTCTCTCACCCGAGACTGCAAGGCCCATAACGCGGCCACACCCTTGGACTGCTCCCCTGGAGGAGCGAAGAATGAGATCATTAACCACGCAGATTTCATCCCAGAGGGCTGGGTTCGGGGAACCCGAGTCAAGCTGACGGCCCATGTCTTCCAGAATTTCTGCCTGATATGCTGATAGCAGTGTGACTGCATTAAGCGAGCATACTGACTGTGCAGCATATTTGTACGTCCTTTGATAAATAGATGCCGTGAGGCGATCTATCTTGTTGGGCAAAGAAATGCTAGAAGAAGCTGAGATTGCCCTGCGGTTAGGGTGAAGGTGATAAGCCACTGAAGGCTCCACTGCTGGGGGTTCGGTCAGCCCCAGTTCACCCATCCCCTGGATCTCAAGCTTAGAGCAGCCCTTGGTCGGAAGCTTGCTTTTAAAAGGGCTTGACCAATACCGACTCATTTCCTTCATGCAGGCCGGGACTGCTGGCAGAAGCTGCTTCGATGGCGGCAAGGCTGGTGGGAGCCTCTTGCCGTCATACAGGTCGCGTTCTGCCCCTTCGGCATCCTGGGCGGCTGGCCATGGGATGCCTAGCTTGGCAGCAGCCCGTTTGCAGACCTCGTACAAATTGCTGTCCACCAGGGGTGCAACTTCAGCCCCACTCGGTGGCCTGGACTGCTGGGGAGGAAAGGTAGAGTCATCCTCCTGTTCCTCATCCATGTCCTCCAGGTCGAGGAGGTCGGAGTCGGCATCGCCCTCCGCGTCCTCGCCACCCGGCTCGCCCACGTTTTGATCGAGGAGGTCCTCGAACGATGGGGGCATGAGCGGGGACTCTTCTTCCATCATGTCCGCCCAGCTTGTGGAGGCTCGCGGATGACAGATATCGCTCGTAGCAGTAGCCGCCGACAGGCAGGGGTCCTGACTGTTTGTTACTGCTACTCTCAGCCTCCTTTCCAGGACTTTCTCTGGCATCAAAGCACAGTGTGGGCATCCCTGAGGGTCCGCCAGTGAAGCCTGAGCATGCTTGGCACCCATACAGACGATGCACATTGGATGAGGGTCCCTGCCCGAGATGGTGGCACCGCATGATGCGGGGCACGGGCGGGATGCAGCCTCTTTAGCCTTCGGCTCCGACCTTTTGGCGGGAGTAGGAGCCGTAGACATGGTTAGCGGAAAGGGGTGAGACTAGGCTACACCAGGCTCGTCTCGACACGTTAGCCCACAAGTAGCTAGGACTAGCAGCGGGTGTTAAATCCGATCTAGTCGCGGCGGGAGTCAGCTCGTCGTGACACGTTAGCTGTACTCCGCTAGCCAATATCGTTAGCAACTTAATGCTAACCGAACCCTAGGTCGACCAACAAGCTAATGCTAGTGAGACGCTAATGCGGTTCGTGGCCTGCTAACAAGTTAATGCTAGCCGGACACTGAACGAACAGCTCGCCGTAACGCGTTAGCCCGAGTCACACAACGTCGGCTACCTCGCTAACTAAAACCAGGAACCGCTGGGACAGCTCGCCTGACGCGGTTGCTGTTCCACAGTGCAACTCTAAGTACACTTCTTTCGAAGGACTTACTCAGCACGATCCAAACTGGAACCGGAAAACTGCGTTCGGCGACGTACTCCTACACGGGACGCCTGAGAACTGTTAAGCAGCTAATCAAGTTAGCCTGGATGCGCTGAGGGAGCTCAAAGTAGTTTCTCACGGGAAGAAAGCGAGAATGAGTTAGGAGGAGCTGGTCGGCCGTGTTAGTATGAGGGGGCGGAGCCCTGAGCACGGCTCGACAGGTCTGTCATAGACAGACGTGGTGTCATTGGAGCTTCCGTAGTTGGTCACGCCGAGGCGATTCCCATAGTGAAACACCGAGCGAAGTTAGAAAAAGAACAACATTAACTAATTATTATTTACTAGCTAATCTTAAATAACTGTTCCGTACAGAAATGAAGCCCTTGAATCATGTTTTACAGTCCTGTGGTCTCAGCCTCAGATACTCAACTAATCAAAGTGATGTCATGACAAAAATGAATGACCAGCAAAACATTTTTCTCCTTCATTTATGTCACACAAAGCTGTATGAAACGTGTCTCGCGGTTAGTATCATGGTTGCTAGGCAACCTGAACAGCGCGACGAAGCGTATACCGTCCCATTTCACAAGCCTGTCACTTCCGCACTTCTTGTACTTATAGTACGCACCGTACGTAGGACGCGTAGTGCGCGTACTTCAAGCGTGCAGACCCTGAAATGGGACACAGCTAACGAATATGACTGCACACTTACGCTGACATCATCCTAGTGCAAAGACAAGTGGAAGCAGACAAAAACAAGCACGCATGCTACAAACTTTACCCGAGTCATTTAGACAGCCGTTAGCACATGATTCTCCTTATGGGGACCTGATATGTTTAATATGCTGCTGAGAATATAGCCCAGAAGAAGCGTATAGTATAGCTTTTATTTAGGAAAGAGCCATTTCTCTGTAATAAACTCTCTTTTCCAAAGATGAGTGATTCCTCAATCAGATACAGGGCTCGCAAAATCACTAGCCCGACGTCCCGGGGCTAGCGATTTTTCCAGTCGGGCTACCAAAATCTACCTCTGCCCTGCCCGTCGGCCTATCGTAGGAAGGAAAAATATATGTCAATGCTTTTGCATTCTTTCGGAAATGTAGCTGGGTAATTATGTCATTGGCATCGGTGAGCCACTGTCAATATGTGACATATTGAAATCCCGTTTGAATTTGCGCTTGTTTTTTGCTTTCACTTTGCAATCGTGAACTGTGTATAGAGAGGGACAGTACTGATTGGTGAGTGATGATAATTTGCGCACCAATTCCTCTGACATCATCTTATCAATCATTAGCTTACTATGCAAACATGACAAGTGAAATCTCCCACAGCAAGCTTAAACATGTGAGAGGTTGATTGCACAGAGAATCGCTGAGCGTTATGTGAGTGCATGTGTAAAAGCAGCAGGATATATATTTTAGTTCTGCTGAGCCAAATAAGACAGGTCAGGGTGAAGAAGTGACAGCCAAAGAAAAGCTTACCACAAAACAGAAAAGTTATGACAAATCAGTCTATAAGGCGAAAAGAAAGTGCAGCTTTATGGTTTCATGGACAAAAGAATTTCTGTGGCTGCAATATGACGAGCTAAATAACCAGGGGTGCACATAAGTGGTCCACAGGTGTGCATTTGCTGTCAAAATAAAAAACGCGCACAAGATAAGAAGTTGCAACCCGTGTTTGCGTACATAAGATTTTCCGGAGGAGGACAGACATTTGTTTAGAACTCTTAAAGATGTCGAAGAAGCAAGCTCCTTTAAGCAATTACTTTGGTGTTCCTCCACCTCCAAAGAAATGTCAGAAGGAGTCCGAACCACAAAAGAAGCTCGTATTCTCGGAAAAGTGGTTGCAGGAGGTGAGCTGGCTTCAAACAAATGATGAACGCACAGAGATGTGGTGCAGAATGTGCCGTAAAAATTTAATAAATGACAAATTAAAAAGGCATGAACATTTTTTTTTGTATCGAAAAAATATCGAACCGTGACACCAAAGTATCGAACCGAACCGAACCGTGAATTTTGTATATCGTTGCACCCCTAGTAAGCACTGTCAGTGGTGTACTGCATTGGTTTTTTGTTTAAAAATAAGTGTTCCACTGTGTAAAATGGCGGTTTGCTAAGCATATATTTTGTTTATTGAGAGGTTCATGTGCTGTCTGATGAGAGTATGAGCAGTTTGTGTGCATGTTCCTATTTTCAATTGAGTTGGAGTGTTTTAACTCTGATGGCAATCTCTCCCTAACAAGTCCACTTTATTGCGTGCTCATTTTCTCCTATTAGTGGCTCATAGGAGTCTAACTAATGAACTGTATGCATGTTTCCTAATCTGTCACGCTTATCAGTGGCTCATGGTTGCTTAAGGCCTATGTCTGTACTTGACCACAGAGGCAGAGCATCATTCAACCTGCCAGCTGCCTATCTTGGGAGCTTTTCAAGGATGACAGACTCCACTTTCTCTGCAGCAAGACAGCTCATAACTTTTTTACTGTGTCTCCCTGTCCTCATACTTCTATGTATTCTTCTGTAATAGATAACTATACACTATCACTGCAATCTACACTAGAGCTCAAAAGTTTGAAGTCAATTTTCACCTGATTTATAACCACGTGATCGGTCCATACAGCAGTGATGGTTACTAAAAATGGGCCCATGTATTAGTGTTTAGACATTTCCTAATGCATCATGGGTGATTTAACATAAATGATTCATTAAACACACATCTGTGAAAACATTACTGGTAAACGTTGTGTAATTTTTTGTTAAAGCAAATATAATTTTACAATTAAGACAAGAATATTTGAATCTGACCACAAACTTTTGAGCAGTAGTGTGTGTTGTATGCATGTGTCTGTCTGTATCTGATCAGGATTTTGTCATCAGTGTCAACAAAACGCTCATTTTTTAGCTGTGTCTGTCATCAAAATTGAGTTGGAGTGTTTTTACTCTGATGGCAATCTCTCCCTAACAAGTCCACTTTATCAAGTGCTCATTTGGTCCTATTAGTGGCTCATAGGAGTCTAACTAATGAACTGTATGCATGTTTCCTAATCTGTCACGCTTATCAGTGGCTCATGGTTGCTTAAGGCCTATGTCTGTACTTGACCACAGAGGCAGAGCATCATTCAACCTGCCAGCTGCCTATCTTGGGAGCTTTTCAAGGATGACAGACTCCACTTTCTCTGCAGCAAGACAGCTCATAACATTTTTACAGTGTCTCCCTGTCCTCATACTTCTATATATTCCTCTGTAATAGATAACTATACACTATCATTGCAATCTACACTACAGCTCAAACGTTTGAAGTCAATTTTCACCTGGTTTATAACCATGTGATCGGTCCACACAGGAGCGATTGTTACTAAAAATGGGCCCATGTATTAGTGTGTAGACATTTCCTAATGCATCATGGGTGATTTAACTTAAATGATTCATTAAACACACATCTGTGAAAACATTACTAAAATTGAGTTTATGGCAAACTCTCCCTAACATGTTCAGTTTATTGCGTGCTCATCAATCTACTCTACAGCTCAAAAAAGTTTGAAGTCAGTTACAAACGTCTTTTTTTCTTAAAAAAAACAAGATTTGCTTTTAGATTTTGTAAATTAATTGTTAATGCAAATAAATATTATTCCTTAAAACTTGCATAGATCACCAATTATGAATGATGATTGATTAAATATTAACTGGTGTATGCATTTCAACAATAATAGCGAGTGTGTAGATTATATTACCTTTCCTCAGTTTATCACATTAAATCTCAGCTTACTAGTGACCCAGCAGTTTTCCAAGTACAGAAGTGCTAATCAACATATTTTTTTCAAGTAATATAAAAATCAATTTTATATATTACCTTTTTAAACATCCCATTTTTCTTTCTAATGTCATTAAAACAAGTTTGCACATTTGTATAACAACAGCTGGACCTCCAGATCTTTCAAGCTTTTAGTTTTTTTTTCTCAGTGTCACACATGGATTAGTTTTTGTCTCTTTCAATAAGAAAGTCAAATCTTCAAACCCTAAAGCAATCTTTGTTTCTTTCAATCATTCCAATATTTTTCATCTCCTGTTATATAATTGCAGTTAACCAGGGCTTAGCTACTCTGATCTACAGTGATTTTGGGGGTGTGGATACCTATTTTTTTTCACAGGTGCAGAGCCTTTTTCTACAAAATTACGAATAAACTGCATTTTTTAAAAGTACCATTAACATAAATGTAGACTGACAAGTAACTCAACCTTTAACACAGTGATCAATAGAGAAGAAAGAAAATAACCCATTTCAAAATGTCTAGTTCCGATCAAAATTATTGTTCTGATTAAGGAAACAGTAAATCTGGCCGCATTATTGTCCTGATCCTCCAATTTTCCCTTTCCAATGTGACTAAATAAAATTCAACTTTTTTAGATAAAAGCAGTTGCACACCCAGATATTTCTTACAGTAAGAATCCTCCAACAACCTTTCAAAAGAAACATTTTTTGTCTTTCCTCAATTTTGAGACCAACTGAACCCACAAACCTGAAGCTGCAGACCCCAAACTAACCAAATGTAATGTTTCCTTAATCAGCACAGTCATTTTTAAGTCTTTATGTGTTATGTGTACTCACAGTTTTGATGCTTGCTTCTTCGACTTGATCCACGATTAGCTCTGCACCATCGCTCTGCTGTTTCCTCTCTCCTCATGCTTCTCCTTCATGCGTCCTGTCCTCAGATATAATCCAACCAGCCTCCTTGTTTACTCCTTGACTTGTATTCCCAAAATTTCCACTTAAATTAAGAGTAATCCAGAAAAGTTTTCTTGCTTCAAAAGCTCTTCCAGTTGCCTGTCTTCTTGTCCTCCTTCAAATGTGCATTTCATATATTTGTATTTATTTGACTTCATATTGCCATGACAACACAAAAGCAGGTGGTTCTGTCCTCTGCTGGTGTTCCATAATGATGTAAAAGTATGTTAATAATCTTTAAACAGACACTCACTGATCCTGTAAGAGCAGGAATTTAACTACAAACCCTCATAGTTCCCATCAGTATCATTCATTCTGCTCTGCCTCAATGGTCACAGTGGCTGGTTTAAGTACGTTTGCCCCATAGAAATCCACTGATGTTCAGTGAGTCCCTTTGATACATATTTAGACCTTCATAATTTTCAGGGTGCATGAGTGTTATATCTCCATCTCATCCTAAACATTTTCCCAACATGTAAAAGGCATACGTCCACAAGATTTTGATTTGTTTAATTTGAATTGAAACTTGTTTTTTTCTGAATAAATGTGTGAGATGGCCCTCAGGCCTCTAAATCCACGTCCAGGTTTGGGTGACTACTTGGATTAGGGGAGTACTATTTAGAGCAATGTTTGTCACTTTGGTTAATTGCTCAACTCAGGCCGTTTTTGTTTTGGAGTGTTTTAACTCTGATGGCAATCTCTCCCTAACAAGTCCACTTTATTGTGTTCTCATTTTGTCCTATTAGTGGCTCATAGGAGTCTAACTAATGAACTGTATGCATGTTTCCTAATCTGTCACGCTTATCAGTGGCTCATGATTTTTTAAGGCCTATGTCTGTACTTGACCACAGAGGCAGAGCATCATTCAACCTGCCAGCTGCTTATCTTGGGAGCTTTTCAAGGATGAAAGACTCCACTTTCTCTGCAGCAAGACAGCTCATAACTTTTTTACAGTGTCTCCCTGTCCTCATACTTCTATATATTCTTCTGTAATAGATAACTATACACTATCACTGCAATCTACACTACAGCTCAAAAGTTTGAAGTCAATTTTCACCTGGTTTATAACCATGTGATCGGTCCATACAGCAGTGATTGTTTCTAAAAATGGGCCCATGTTTAAGTGTTTAAGAAGTCTATGGTCCCCACATGCCTCAAAAGATCCACCATCATCCCTGTGCCCAAGAACAGCAAACCCTCATCCCTGAACGATTAACGGCCAGCTGCACTGACCTCGGTAGTAATGAAGGTGTTTGAGAGGCTGCTGAAGAACATCATCTCCTCCTCCATCCCAGACACCACAGATCCGCTGCAGTTCGCCTACCGATCCAACAGATTCACAGAGGACGCCATCGCCCACGTCCTGCACACCACCCTCAGCTACTTGGACAAGAAACAGGGTAACTATGTGAGAATGCTGTTTGTTGATTACAGTTCAGCGTTTAACACAATAGTGCCCTGCAGACTGTTCACAAAGCTGAGGGATCTAGGACTTAACAGCCATCTGTGTGCATGGGTGTTGGACTTCCTCACTGGCAGAACTCAGGTGGTGAGGGTGGGTAGATGCGTCTCTAACAGCATCACCATCAACACAGGAGCACCTCAGGGATGTGTCCTCTTGCCACTGCTCTACTCCCTCTACACTTCAGACTGTGTGGCCACCCACGGCTCCAACACCATTGTGAAGTTTGCTGACGACACAGTGGTGTTGGGTGCCATCTCCAACAACGATGAGGCGGCCTACATGGACGAAGTGAAGAATCTGGCATCATGGTGCCAGGACAACCACCTCCAGCTGAACGTCGGCAAGACCAAGGAGCTGGTGGTGGACTTCAGAAGGAGTCAGCACAGAGACTACAAGCCCATTATCATCAATGGAGCTCCAGTGGAGAGGGTGCAGTCCTTCAAGTATCTTGGTGTCTACATCTCCTCAGGCCTGACATGGTCTGCCCACATTCAGGTCCAGACCAAAAAGGCTAGGCAGCGCCTGTATCACCTACGACAACTGAGGAAGTTCAGGGTCTCTCCAAAGATCCTCAGGATTTTCTATACAGGCGCTGTGGAGAGCATCCTCACACAGAACATGATATCGTGGTTTGGGAACAGCTGTGTGAAGGACCAAAAAGCTCTCCAGAGAGTGATCCGTACAGCAGAACGCTGCTGCAGGATTGCTCTCCCCCCGCTTCAGGACACCTACACCAGGAGATGCCGGACTATAGCAGAGCAGATACTGAAGGACCCGTCCCATCCTGGCAACAAACTGTTCCAACTTCTGCAATCTGGCAGAAGGTTCCTCATCATCCGGGCAAGGACAGAGAGACTAAAGAGGAGCTTCTATCCCCAAGCCATCCGGGCCCTAAACACACACACCCGCCCTCTCACATCATCTATAATTGACTGAGACAGGACTCTGTTCCAGACACTCTAAACCCAGGCACAATGTACATTCCAAATTCCTTTAATTTTAAATATGTTTATATTGTCTATTCTGTAAAATAGTCAGATGTCTATTCATATTAATGTACAGAATTCACCTGCTTGCTGCTACTACTGCACATTCACCCAATGTATATACTCTATATATATATGTATATATATATGTATATATATATATATATATATATATATATAAAATGTTCTTCCTCTACACCCCCCCCCCCCCCCCCCCTCCATTTTTCCACATGTTGAGGAGCGTGTAAGGCTACATTACACTGTGTGTTATACTTGTATAACTATGCATGTGACAAATAAAGAACCTTGAACCTTGATGTGTGTAGACATTTCCTAATGCATCATGGGTGATTTAACTTAAATGATTCATTAAACACACATCTGTGAAAACATTACTGGTAACCTTTGCATAATTTTATGTTAAAGCAAATATAATTTTAAAATTAAGACAAGGATATTTAAATCTGACCACAAACTTTTGAGCAGTAGTGTGTGTTGTATGCATGTGTCTGTCTGTATCTGATCAGGATTTTGTCATCAGTGTCAACAAAACGCTCATTTTTTTAGCTGTGTCCATCATCAAAAATTGAGTTGGAGTGTTTTAACTCTGATGGCAATCTCTCCCTAACAAGTCCACTTTATTGCGTGCTCATTTTCTCCTATTAGTGGCTCATAGGAGTCTAACTAATGAACTGTATGCATGTTTCCTAATCTGTCACGCTTATCAGTGGCTCATGGTTACTTAAGGCCTATGTCTGTACTTGACCACAGAGGCAGAGCATCATTCAACCTGCCAGCTGCCTATCTTGGGAGCTTTTCAAGGATGACAGACTCCACTTTCTCTGCAGCAAGACAGCTCATAACTTTTTTACAGTGTCTCCCTGTCCTCATACTTCTATATATTCTTCTGTAACAGATAACTATACACTATCACTGCAATCTACACTACAGCTCAAAAGTTTGAAGTCAATTTTCACCTGGTTTAAAACCATGTGATCGGTCCATACAGCAGTGATGGTTACTAAAAATGGGCCCATGTATTAGTGTTTAGACATTTCCTAATGCATCATGGGTGATTTAACTTAAATGGTTCATTAAACACACAACTGTCAAAAAATTACTGGTAAACTTTGTGTAATATTATGTTAAAGTAAATGTAAGTTATTAATTAAAAGACGACTGTTTCAATCTGACCACAAACCTTTGAGCAGTAGTGTGTGTTGTATGCATGTGTCTGTCTGTATCTGATCAGGATTTTGTCATCAATGTCAAGAAAATGCTCATTTTTTTTAGCTGTGTCTGTCATCAAAATTGAGTTGGAGTGTTTTAACTGTGATGGCAATCTCTCCCTAACAAGTCCACTTTATTGCGTGCTCATTTTCTCCTATTAGTGGCTCATAGGAGTCTAACTAATGAACTGTATGCATGTTTCCTAATCTGTCACGCTTATCAGTGGCTCATGGTTGCTTAAGGCCTATGTCTGTACTTGACCACAGAGGCAGAGCATCATTCAACCTGCCAGCTGCCTATCTTGGGAGCTTTTCAAGGATGACAGACTCCACTTTCTCTGCAGCAAGACAGCTCATAACTTTTTTACAGTGTCTCCCTGTCCTCATACTTCTATATATTCCTCTGTAATAGATAACTATACACTATCATTGCAATCTACACTACAGCTCAAAAGTTTGAAGTCAATTTTCACCTGGTTTATAACCATGTGATCGGTCCACACAGGAGCGATTGTTACTAAAAATGGGCCCATGTATTAGTGTGTAGACATTTCCTAATGCATCATGGGTGATTTAACTTAAATGATTCATTAAACACACATCTGTGAAAACATTACTAAAATTGAGTTTATGGCAAACTCTCCCTAACATGTTCAGTTTATTGCGTGCTCATCAATCTACTCTACAGCTCAAAAAAGTTTGAAGTTAGTTACAAACGTCTTTTTTTCTTAAAAAAACAAGATTTGCTTTTAGATTTTGTAAATTAATTGTTAATGCAAATAAATATTATTCCTTAAAACTTGCATAGATCACCAATTATGAATGATGATTGATTAAATATTAACTGGTGTATGGATTACAACAATAATAGCGAGTGTGTAGATTATATTACCTTTCCTCAGTTAATCACATTAAATCTCATCTTACTAGTGACCCAGCAGTTTTCCAAGTACAGAAGCGCTAATCAACATATTTTTTTCAAGTAATATAAAAATCAATTTTATATATTACCTTTTTAAACATCCCATTTTTCTTTCTAATGTCATTAAAACAAGTTTGCACATTTGTATAACAACAGCTGGACCTCCAGATCTTTCAAGCTTTTAGTTTTTTTTTTCTCAGTGTCACACATGGATTAGTTTTTGTCTCTTTCAATAAGAAAGTCAAATCTTCAAACCCTAAAGCAATCTTTGTTTCTTTCAATCATTCCAATATTTTTCATCTCCTGTTATATAATTGCAGTTAACCAGGGCTTAGCTACTCTGATCTACAGTGATTTTGGGGGTGTGGATACCTATTTTTTTTCACAGGTGCAGAGCCTTTTTCTACAAAATTACGAATAAACTGCATTTTTTAAAAGTACCATTAACATAAATGTAGACTGACAAGTAACTCAACCTTTAACACAGTGATCAATAGAGAAGAAAGAAAATAACCCATTTCAAAATGTCTAGTTCCGATCAAAATTATTGTTCTGATTAAGGAAACAGTAAATCTGGCCGCATTATTGTCCCGATCCTCCAATTTTCCCTTTCCAATGTGACTAAATAAAATTCAACTTTTTTTAAATAAAAGCAGTTGCACACCCAGATATTTCTTACAGTAAGAATCCTCCAACAACCTTTCAAAAGAAACATTTTTTGTCTTTCCTCAATTTTGAGACCAACTGAACCCACAAACCTGAAGCTGCAGACCCCAAACTAACCAAATGTAATGTTTCCTTAATCAGCACAGTCATTTTTAAGTCTTTATGTGTTATGTTTACTCACAGTTTTGATGCTTGCTTCTTCGACTTGATCCACAATTAGCTCTGCACCATCGCTCTGCTGTTTCCTCTCTCCTCATGCTTCTCCTTCATGCGTCCTGTCCTCAGATATAATCCAACCAGCCTCCTTGTTTCCTCCTTGACTTGTATTCCCAAAATTTCCAGTTAAATTAAGAGTAATCCAGAAAAGTTTTCTTGCTTCAAAAGCTCTTCCAGTTGCCTGTCTTCTTGTCCTCCTTCAAATGTGCATTTCATATATTTGTATTTATTTGACTTCATATTGCCATGACAACACAAAAGCAGGTGGTTCTGTCCTCTGCTGGTGTTCCATAATGATGTAAAAGTATGTTAATAATCTTTAAACAGACACTCACTGATCCTGTAAGAGCAGGAATTTAACTACAAACCCTCATAGTTCCCATCAGTATCATTCATTCTGCTCTGCCTCAATGGTCACAGTGGCTGGTTTAAGTACGTTTGCCCCATAGAAATCCACTGATGTTCAGTGAGTCCCTTTGATACATATTTAGACCTTCATAATTTTCAGGGTGCATGAGTGTTATATCTCCATCTCATCCTAAACATTTTACCAACATGTAAAAGGCATACGTCCACAAGATTTTGATTTGTTTAATTTGAATTGAAACTTGTTTTTTTCTGAATAAATGTGTGAGATGGCCCTCAGGCCTCTAAATCCACGTCCAGGTTTGGGTGACTACTTGGATTAGAGGAGTACTATTTAGAGCAATGTTTGTCACTTTGGTTAATTGCTCAACTCAAGCCGTTTTTGTGTTGAAGTGTTTTAACTCTGATGGCAATCTCTCCCTAACAAGTCCACTTTATTGCTAATTTTGTCCTATTAGTGGCTCACAGGAGTCTAACTAATGAACTGTATGCATGTTTCCTAATCTGTCACGCTTATCAGTGGCTCATGGTTGCTTAAGGCCTATGTCTGTACTTGACCCCAGAGGCAGAGCATCATTCAACCTGCCAGCTGCCTATCTTGGGAGCTTTTCAAGGATGACAGACTCCACTTTCTCTGCAGCAAGACAGCTCATAACTTTTTTACAGTGTCTCCCTGTCCTCATACTTCTATATATTCCTCTGTAATAGATAACTATACACTATCACTGCAATCTACACTACAGCTCAAAAGTTTGAAGTCAATTTTCACCTGGTTTATAACCATGTGATCGGTCCACACAGGAGCGATTGTTACTAAAAATGGGCATATGTATAAGTGTGTAGACATTTCCTAATGCATCATGGGTGATTTAACATAAATGATTCATTAAACACACATCTGTGAAAACATTACTGGTAAACGATGTGTAATTTTATGTTAAAGCAATTAAAATTTTACAATTAAGACAAGGATATTTGAATCTGACAACAAACGTTTGAGCAGTAGTGTGTGTTGTATGCATGTGTCTGTCTGTATCTGATCAGGATTTTGTCATCAGTGTCAACAAAACACTCATTTTTTTTAGCTGTGTCCATCATCAAAATTGAGTTGGAGTGTTTTAACTCTGATGGCAATCTCTCCCTAACAAGTCCACTTTATTGCGTGCTCATTTTCTCCTATTAGTGGCTCATAGGAGTCTAACTAATGAACTGTATACATGTTTCCTAATCTGTCACGCTTATCAGTGGCTCATGGTTGCTTAAGGCCTATGTCTGTACTTGACCACAGAGGCAGAGCATCATTCAACCTGCCAGCTGCCTATCTTGGGAGCTTTTCAAGGATGACAGACTCCACTTTCTCTGCAGCAAGACAGCTCATAACTTTTTTACAGTGTCTCCCTGTCCTCATACTTCTATATATTCTTCTGTAATAGATAACTATACACTATCATTGCAATCAATCTACACTACAGCTCAAAAGTTTGAAGTCAATTTTCACCTGGTTTATAACCATGTGATCGGTCCACACAGGAGCGATTGTTACTAAAATTTGGCGCACGTATAAGTCTGTAGACATTTCCTAATGCATCATGGGTGATTTAACATAAATGATTCATTAAACACACATCTGTGAAAACATTTCTGATAATTTTCATGTAAGTAAGTAAGTAAGTAAAACTTTATTTATATAGCACCTTTCAAGATAAAAATCACAAAGTGCTTCACAGAAGCTAAAACCTAAAAATGAAAATCAACCAAAAGCAAGTTTAAAAAGATGAGTTTTTAGCTGTTTTTTAAAAGCGACCACTGAGTCCACAGATCTCAGGCTCAAAGGGAGAGAGTTCCACAGTCTGGGGGCCACAGTTCCAAAAGCTTTGTCGCCTTTTGTTTTCAGCCTCGTGTGTTGGACAGCAAGCAAGCCCTGGTCACATGACCTCAGGGACCTGCTGGGAATGTATGCATGTAAAAGTTCACTTATATATGTTGGTGCTTGTCCATGCAGAGCCCTGAAAGTCAAGGTCAAAACCTTAAACTGGATTCTGAATTTAACGGGGAGCCAGTGCAGCTGAATCAGCAGGGGTGTGACATGGGAAAACTTGGAGGACTTGGTCAGAAGCTTTGCAGCAGCGTTCTGAACGACTTGCAGACGCTCCAAAGAGGCTTTACATAAACAAGTAAACAAAGAGTTACAATAGTCCAGACGAGATGAAACAAATGCATGAATAACAATTTCTAATTCGGAGCGCGATACAATGGGACTCAGCTTAGCAATGTTTCTCAAGTGATAAAAACAGGAGCGAACCAAAGATTTTACATGGGCGTCCAAAGTCAGAGCTGAGTCAATACTAACACCAAGGCTCCTGATAGACGGTTTTGCAAATGTAGCAAGTGGACCCAAGTTTTCCATAACACTAGGTACAACATTTTTAGGAGCACAAACAAGAACTTCAGTCTTCTCCTCATTTAGTTGAAGAAAGTTTCCAGCCATCCAACATCTAATGGAGTCTATGCACTTATGCAAAATCTGTAGCTTGGAAACATCATGGGGCTTAAAGGAGATATATAACTGAATATCATCTGCATAGCAGTGATACGAAATGTCCTTAAAAGTGCTCAATAAGTGTTGAAGAGGAAGTAAATACAGTAAGAACAATAAAGGCCCCAAAACTGAACCTTGTGGCACACAATAAGCAAGAAAAGTAGAAGAGGAACTGTACTTAGAGGTAGCCACAGAAAAGGATCGTTCATGCAAATAGGATTCAAACCAGTCCAAAGCAGCCCCTGATATACCCACCCAGTGTCTCAGCCTATCTAGCAGAATATGATGGTCCACAGTATCAAAGGCGGAGGTCAGGTCCAACATCAACAGAACGGAGCATTCTCCTGCATCACATCTCATCAAAATGTCGTTGGAGACTCTAAGAAGTGTAGTTTCAGTAGAGTGAGCTCTACGAAAGCCAGATTGGAATTTATCCAGAATGCTGTATTCATCTAAAACAGCTATAAGCTGCTTAGCCACAACCTTTTCTAAAATCTTAGAAATGAACGGTAATTTTGAAATCGGTCTGTAGCTACTAAGAAGAGAAGCATCAAGCTTAGGTTTTTTTAACAGTGGGTGAATGACAGCATTCTTACAATAAACAGGGACCTGACCAGAAACCAGTGAGGTATTGATAATTGTGAGCACACAGGGACCAACAGACTGAAAGACATTTTTAAACAAAGATCCAGGTAAAATATCAAGAGAGCAGGAGGATGCTTTCATTGAATTAACTAACTTGACCAGCTCAGGTAAGGACACAGGTAAAAATCTTTCTAAAATTAAAGGCCTAGCTTGAGTTGGAGCAGACAAGAGAGACACAGAAGGAGAGATATTGTTCCTCACATTACTGACTTTTTCAACGAAGAAAGAAAGAAATTTTTCACAATCTTCATTTGATATAATTGGGACAGCATGTGGAGCAGGAGCAACAATATCACTAATGGTGTCGAATAGCACCTTAGGGTTACCTCTGCTCTTAGACACTAAGTCTGAGAAATAGGCCGCCCTCGCATCTCGAACTGAAGTGTTAAAAGAGACTAAAAGGTCCTTTAAATGAAGGAGATGGACATGCAAACGCGTTTTCCTCCATAAACGCTCAACCTTACGGCAGCAACGCTTTAAGGAGCGAATGCTGTCATTTATCCAGGGAGACGACTTTGAAACCGGAGCTAGTCTAGTTTTGACAGGACAAACATTGTCTAAAATACAAAGACAATGATTATTAAAGAGATTTGTTAAAAAATGAACATCTTTATAAGGAGATAAAACTAAATTAAAAGCATCGGAAAATTTAACAGCAGTAGAGGAAGTTAAGATGCGAGAGCTAACCACATGTCGAATAGGAGAGAGGGACAAATGAAAAGACAGATTAAAAAGAATACAATGATGATCCGAAATAAAAATGTCCACAGTACAAATAAAATCAATGTTTAAACCTAAAGTAAAAACAAGGTCCAGTGTGTGTCCTTTGGTGTGTGTGGGACCAGACACATGCTGAGTAAAATGAAAAGAATCCATGACGCTAAGGAAACCTCTGGCAAAGAGGTCAGAGTCATCATCAACGTGTATATTAAAATCCCCGACTATAACCAGTCTGGACAGCTTCAAAGTCGAGGATAAAAAGTCACTGAACTCCTTTAAAAACATACTGTTTAGGCCAGGCGGACGATACACTACAGCGCAGTAAAATGGATCTTTATGTCCAATTCTAACTAGCTGTAGTTCAAAGGATGAAAAATGCCCGACCAACACTGCGCGACAGTAAAACCGGCTTCCAAACACCGCAGCGAGACCTCCTCCTCAACCCGACGTCCGAGGCTGGCTGATGAATGAGAACCCACTCGGAAAGAGTTAGATGAAGGATGAAAAGTCGCCATCGCGCTGCCAGGTTTCGGTTAGAAATAAGAAGTAAGACTGGACATTTACTTTAATATTATGTTGAAGTAAATGTAAGTTATTAATTAAAAGACGACTGTTTCAATCTGACCACAAACCTTTGAGCAGTAGTGTGTGTTGTATGCATGTGTCTGTCTGTATCTTATCAGGATTTTGTCATCAATGTCAAGAAAATGCTCATTTTTTTTAGCTGTGTCCATCATCAAAATTGAGTTGGAGTGTTTTAACTCTGATGGCAATCTCTCCCTATCAAGTCCACTTTATTGCGTGCTCATTTTCTCCTATTAGTGGCTCATACGTATATAATGAGAAAACATGCATTAAGTGGACTAATTTCTCACGCTTATCAGTGGCTCATGGTTGCTTAAGGCCTATGTCTGTACTTGACCACAGAGGCAGAGCATCATTCAACCTGCCAGCTGCCTATCTTGGGAGCTTTTCAAGGATGACAGACTCCACTTTCTCTGCAGCAAGACAGCTCATAACTTTTTTACAGTGTCTCCCTGTCCTCATACTTCTATATATTCTTCTGTAATAGATAACTATACACTATCACTGCAATCTACACTACAGCTCAAAATTTTGAAGTCAATTTTCACCTGGTTTATAACCATGTGATCGGTCCATACAGCAGTGATAGTTACTAAAAATGGGCCCATGTATTAGTGTGTAGACATTTCCTAATGCATCATGGGTGATTTAACTTAAATGATTCATTAAACACACATCTGTGAAAACATTACTAAAATTGAGTTTATGGCAAACTCTCCCTAACATGTTCAGTTTATTGCGTGCTCATCAATCTACTCTACAGCTCAAAAAAGTTTGAAGTCAGTTACAAACGTCTTTTTTTTCTTAAAAAAACAAGATTTGCTTTTAGATTTTGTAAATTAATTGGGAATGCAAATAAATATTATTCCTTAAAACTTGCATAGATCACCAATTATGAATGATGATTGATTAAATATTAACTGGTGTATGGATTACAACAATAATAGCGAGTGTGTAGATTATATTACCTTTCCTCAGTTTATCACATTAAATCTCAGCTTACTAGTGACCCAGCAGTTTTCCAAGTACAGAAGCGCTAATCAACATATTTTTTTCAAGTAATATAAAAATCAATTTTATATATTACCTTTTTAAACATCCCATTTTTCTTTCTAATGTCATTAAAACAAGTTTGCACATTTGTATAACAACAGCTGGACCTCCAGATCTTTCAAGCTTTTAGTTTTTTTTTCTCAGTGTCACACATGGATTAGTTTTTGTCTCTTTCAATAAGAAAGTCAAATCTTCAAACCCTAAAGCAATCTTTGTTTCTTTCAATCATTCCAATATTTTTCATCTCCTGTTATATAATTGCAGTTAACCAGGGCTTAGCTACTCTGATCTACAGTGATTTTGGGGGTGTGGATGTTAGGTTTTGTATTGTTGATTGTCGTTTATGCTTAGAAATATCTACTTATATATGCTTAGAGGTGTATAATTAATTGTGTAGTGATAGGATGTGTGATCTTTAGCAGGCTGCAAAGGCTTGGTGTGGATTCCAGAGTGTCCTGGAATCCACACCTACATCCTGGGAGCATGGGAAGAGGTCGTACCTTGTTTTATTGTTTTATGGTAGGATAAACGTGGCTATATCTGTTTTAGTCTAAGTGCCTTTTGTTTATGTGAACTGCTGGACTTTCCAGAGCAGTAGGTTTAGGGAAGTCATTTATGGGGTCACACTCTGACCCCACACACACACACACACACACACACACACACACACACACACACACACACACACACACACACACAATCCTTTATCCACATGTATACCTATGTAAGATGTTATATGTTAATGACCCTATGCATATTCATGTAACCACAATAAAAGGAGTGCTATGGGGAACCTGGCTGAGAGTCTGACGGAGGTCAAGTGGTGGAACGACACTTGGCTCCAGGCAGGTCTCCCTCATGCATGACTAACATGAAGAACTTTGCCTACTTTGTGTCTTGCTTTGCTGTGTAATTATATTGTCTTCAACGTTCCAGCGAATAGGTTCAAGCTACAAACCTATCAGTGGATACCTATTTTTTTTCACAGGTGCAGAGCCTTTTTCTACAAAATTACGAATAAACTGCATTTTTTAAAAGTACCATTAACATAAATGTAGACTGACAAGTAACTCAACCTTTAACACAGTGATCAATAGAGAAGAAAGAAAATAACCCATTTCAAAATGTCTAGTTCCGATCAAAATTATTGTTCTGATTAAGGAAACAGTAAATCTGGCCGCATTATTGTCCTGATCCTCCAATTTTCCCTTTCCAATGTGACTAAATAAAATTCAACTTTTTTTTAAATAAAAGCAGTTGCACACCCAGATATTTCTTACAGTAAGAATCCTCCAACAACCTTTCAAAAGAAACATTTTTTGTCTTTCCTCAATTTTGAGACCAACTGAACCCACAAACCTGAAGCTGCAGACCCCAAACTAACCAAATGTAATGTTTCCTTAATCAGCACAGTCATTTTTAAGTCTTTATGTGTTATGTTTACTCACAGTTTTGATGCTTGCTTCTTCGACTTGATCCACGATTAGCTCTGCACCATCGCTCTGCTGTTTCCTCTCTCCTCATGCTTCTCCTTCATGCGTCCTGTCCTCAGATATAATCCAACCAGCCTCCTTGTTTCCTCCTTGACTTGTATTCGCAAAATTTCCAGTTTTATTAAGAGTAATCCAGAAAAGTTTTCTTGCTTCAAAAGCTCTTCCAGTTGCCTGTCTTCTTGTCCACCTTCAAATGTGCATTTTATATATTTGTATATATTTGACTTCATATTGCCATGACAACACAAAAGCAGGTGGTTCTGTCCTCTGCTGGTGTTCCATAATGATGTAAAAGTATGTTAATAATCTTTAAACAGACACTCACTGATCCTGTAAGAGCAGGAATTTAACTACAAACCCTCATAGTTCCCATCAGTATCATTCATTCTGCTCTGCCTCAATGGTCACAGTGGCTGGTTTAACTACGTTTGCCCCATAGAAATCCACTGATGTTCAGTGAGTCCCTTTGATACATATTTAGACCTTCATAATTTTCAGGGTGCATGAGTGTTATATCTCCATCTCATCCTAAACATTTTACCAACATGTAAAAGGCATACGTCCACAAGATTTTGATTTGTTTAATTTGAATTGAAACTTGTTTTTTTCTGAATAAATGTGTGAGATGGCCCTCAGGCCTCTAAATCCACGTCCAGGTTTGGGTGACTACTTGGATTAGGGGAGTACTATTTAGAGCAATGTTTGTCACTTTGGTTAATTGCTCAACTCAGGCCGTTTTTGTTTTGGAGTGTTTTAACTCTGATGGCAATCTCTCCCTAACAAGTCCACTTTATCGAGTGCTCATTTTGTCCTATTAGTGGCTCATAGGAGTCTAACTAATGAACTTCATGCATGTTTCCTAATCTGTCACGCTTATCAGTGGCATATGGTTGCTTAAGGCCTATGTCTGTACTTGACCACAGAGGCAGAGCATCATTCAACCTGCCAGCTGCCTATCTTGGGAGCTTTTCAAGGATGACAGACTCCACTTTCTCTGCAGCAAGACAGCTCATAACTTTTTTACAGTGTCTCCCTGTCCTCATACTTCTATATATTCTTCTGTAATAGATAACTATACACTATCATTGCAATCAATCTACACTACAGCTCAAAAGTTTGAAGTCAATTTTCACCTGGTTTATAACCATGTGATCGGTCCATACAGCAGTGATGGTTACTAAAAATGGGCCCATGTATTAGTGTTTAGACATTTCCTAATGCATCATGGGTGATTTAACTTAAATGGTTCATTAAACACACAACTGTCAAAAAATTACTGGTAAACTTTGTGTAATATTATGTTAAAGTAAATGTAAGTTATTAATTACAAGACGACTGTTTCAATCTGACCACAAACCTTTGAGCAGTAGTGTGTGTTGTATGCATGTGTCTGTCTGTATCTGATCAAGATTTTGTCATCAGTGTCAACAAAATGCTCATTTTTTAGCTGTGTCCATCATCAAAATTGAGTTGGAGTGTTTTAACTCTGATGGCAATCTCTCCCTATCAAGTCCACTTTATTGCGTGCTCATTTTCTCCTATTAGTGGATCATACGTATATAATGAGAAAACATGCATTAAGTGGACTAATTTCTCACGCTTATCAGTGGCTCATGGTTGCTTAAGGCCTATGTCTGTACTTGACCACAGAGGCAGAGCATCATTCAACCTGTCAGCTGTCTATCTTGGGAGCTTTTCAAGGATGACAGACTCCACTTTCTCTGCAGCAAGACAGCTCATAACTTTTTTACAGTGTCTCCCTGTCCTCATACTTCTATATATTCTTCTATAATAGATAACTATACACTATCACTGCAATCTACAATACAGCTCAAAAGTTTGAAGTCAATTTATCACCTGGTTTATAACCATGTAATCGGTCCATACAGCAGTGATGGTTACTAAAAATGGGCCCATGTATTAGTGTTTAGACATTTCCTAATGCATCATGGGTGATTTAACTTAAATGGTTCATTAAACACACAACTGTCAAAAAAATACTGGTAAACTTTGTGTAATATTATGTTAAAGTAAATGTAAGTTATTAATTAAAAGACGACTGTTTCAATCTGACCACAACCTTTTGAGCAGTAGTGTGTGTTGTATGCATGTGTCTGTCTGTATCTGATCAGGATTTTGTCATCAGTGTCAAGAAAATGCTCATTTTTTTTAGCTGTGTCTGTCATCAAAATTGAGTTGGAGTGTTTTAACTCTGATGGCAATCTCTCCCTAACAAGTCCACTTTATTGCATGCTCATTTTCTCCTATTAGTGGCTCATAGGAGTCTAACTAATGTACTTCATGCATGTTTCCTAATCTGTCACGCTTATCAGTGGCTCATGGTTGCTTAAGGCCTATGTCTGTACTTGACCACAGAGGCAGAGCATCATTCAACCTGCCAGCTGCCTATCTTGGGAGCTTTTCAAGGATGACAGACTCCACTTTCTCTGCCGCAAGACAGCTCATAACTTTTTTACAGTGTCTCCCTGTCCTCATACTTCTATATATTCTTCTGTAATAGATAACTATACACTATCATTGCAGTCAATCTACACTACAGCTCAAAATTTTGAAGTCAATTTATCACCTGGTTTATAACCATGTGATCGGTCCACACAGGAGTGATTGTTACTAAAAATGGGCCCATGTATAAGTGTGTAGACATTTCCTAATGCATCATGGGTGATTTAACCAATAAAAGATTCATTAAACACACATCTGTGAAAACATTACTGATAAATTTCATTTAATATTATGTGAAAGTAAATGTTAATTATTAATTAAAAGACGACTGTTTCAATCTGACCACAAACCTTTGAGCAGTAGTGTGTGTTGTATGCATGTGTCTGTCTGTATCTGATCAGGATTTTGTCATCAGTGTCAAGAAAATGCTCATTTTTTTAGCTGTGTCCATCATCAAAATTGAGTTGGAGTGTTTTAACTCTGATGGCAATCTCTCCCTAACAAGTCCACTTTATTGCGTGCTCATTTTCTCCTATTAGTGGCTCATACGTATATAATGAGAAAACATGCATTAAGTGGACTAATTTCTCACGCTTATCAGTGGCTCATGGTTGCTTAAGGCCTATGTCTGTACTTGACCACAGAGGCAGAGCATCATTCAACCTGCCAGCTGCCTATCTTGGGAGCTTTTCAAGGATGACAGACTCCACTTTCTCTGCAGCAAGACAGCTCATAACTTTTTTTACAGTGTCTCCCTGTCCTCATACTTCTATATATTCCTCTGTAATAGATAACTATACACTATCATTGCAATCTACACTACAGCTCAAAAGTTTGAAGTCAATTTTCACCTGGTTTATAACCATGTGATCGGTCCACACAGGAGCGATTGTTACTAAAAATGGGCAAATTTATAAGTGTGTAGACATTTCCTAATGCATCATGGGTGATTTAACATAAATGATTCATTAAACACACATCTGTGAAAACATTACTAAAGTTGAGTTTATGGCAAACTCTCCCTAACATGTTCAGTTTATTGCATGCTCATCAATCTACTCTACAGCTCAAAAAAGTTTGAAGTTATTTACAAACGTCTTTTTTTCTTAAAAAAAACAAGATTTGCTTTTAGATTTTGTAAATTAATTGTTAATGGAAATAAATATTATTCCTTAAAACTTGCATAGATCAGCAATTATGAATGATGATTAATTAAATATTAACTGGTGTATGGATTACAACAATAATAGCGAGTGTGTAGATTATATTACCTTTCCTCAGTTTATCACATTAAATCTCAGCTTACTAGTGACCCAGCAGTTTTCCAAGTACAGAAGCGCTAATCAACATATTTTTTTCAAGTAATATAAAAATCAATTTTATATATTACCTTTTTAAACATCCCATTTTTCTTTCTAATGTCATTAAAACAAGTTTGCACATTTGTATAACAACAGCTGGACCTCCAGATCTTTCAAGCTTTTAGTTTTTTTTTCTCAGTGTCACACATGGATTAGTTTTTGTCTCTTTCAATAAGAAAGTCAAATCTTCAAACCCTAAAGCAATCTTTGTTTCTTTCAATCATTCCAATATTTTTCATCTCCTGTTATATAATTGCAGTTAACCAGGGCTTTGCTACTCTGATCTACAGTGATTTTGGGGGTGTGGATACCTATTTTTTTTCACAGGTGCAGAGCCTTTTTCTACAAAATTACGAATAAACTGCATTTTTTAAAAGTACCATTAACATAAATGTAGACTGACAAGTAACTCAACCTTTAACACAGTGATCAATAGAGAAGAAAGAAAATAACCCATTTCAAAATGTCTAGTTCCGATCAAAATTATTGTTCTGATTAAGGAAACAGTAAATCTGGCCGCATTATTGTCCTGATCCTCCAATTTTCCCTTTCCAATGTGACTAAATAAAATTCAACTTTTTTTTTAAATAAAAGCAGTTGCACACCCAGATATTTCTTACAGTAAGAATCCTCCAACAACCTTTCAAAAGAAACATTTTTTGTCTTTCCTCAATTTTGAGACCAACTGAACCCACAAACCTGAAGCTGCAGACCCCAAACTAACCAAATGTAATGTTTCCTTAATCAGCACAGTCATTTTTAAGTCTTTATGTGTTATGTTTACTCACAGTTTTGATGCTTGCTTCTTCGACTTGATCCACGATTAGCTCTGCACCATCGCTCTGCTGTTTCCTCTCTCCTCATGCTTCTCCTTCATGCGTCCTGTCCTCAGATATAATCCAACCAGCCTCCTTGTTTCCTCCTTGACTTGTATTCCCAAAATTTCCAGTTTTATTAAGAGTAATCCAGAAAAGTTTTCTTGCTTCAAAAGCTCTTCCAGTTGCCTGTCTTCTTGTCCACCTTCAAATGTGCATTTTATATATTTGTATTTATTTGACTTCATATTGCCATGACAACACAAAAGCAGGTGGTTCTGTCCTCTGCTGGTGTTCCATAATGATGTAAAAGTATGTTAATAATCTTTAAACAGACACTCACTGATCCTGTAAGAGCAGGAATTTAACTACAAACCCTCATAGTTCCCATCAGTATCATTCATTCTGCTCTGCCTCAGTGGTCACAGTGGCTGGTTTAACTACGTTTGCCCCATAGAAATCCACTGATGTTCAGTGAGTCCCTTTGATACATATTTAGACCTTCATAATTTTCAGGGTGCATGAGTGTTATATCTCCAACTCATCCTAAACATTTTACCAACATGTAAAAGGCATACGTCCACAAGATTTTGATTTGTTTAATTTGAATTGAAACTTGTTTTTTTCTGAATAAATGTGTGAGATGGCCCTCAGGCCTCTAAATCCACGTCCAGGTTTGGGTGACTACTTGGATTAGGGGAGTATTATTTAGAGCAATGTTTGTCACTTTGGTTAATTGCTCAACTCAGGCCGTTTTTGTTTTGGAGTGTTTTAACTCTGATGGCAATCTCTCCCTAACAAGTCCACTTTATCGAGTGCTCATTTTCTCCTATTAGTGGCTCATAGGAGTCTAACTAATGAACTGTATGCATGTTTCCTAATCTGTCACGCTTATCAGTGGCTCATGGTTGCTTAAGGCCTATGTCTGTACTTGACCACAGAGGCAGAGCATCATTCAACCTGCCAGCTGTCTATCTTGGGAGCTTTTCAAGGATGACAGACTCCACTTTCTCTGCAGCAAGACAGCTCATAACTTTTTTGCAGTGTCTCCCTGTCCTCATACTTCTATATATTCTTCTGTAATAGATAACTATACACTATCACTGCAATCTACACTACAGCTCAAAAGTTTGAAGTCAATTTATCACCTGGTTTATAACCATGTGATCGGTCCATACAGCAGTGATTGTTACTAAAAATGGGCCCATGTATTAGTGTTTAGACATTTCCTAATGCATCATGGGTGATTTAACATAAATGATTCATTAAACACACATCTGTGAAAACATTTCTGATAATTTTCATGTAATATTATGTTAAAGTAAATGTATGTTATTAATTAAAAGACGACTGTTTCAATCTGACCACAAACCTTTGAGCAGTAGTGTGTGTTGTATGCATGTGTCTGTCTGTATCTGATCAGGATTTTGTCATCAGTGTCTTTTTTTTCTTTCTTTCTTTCAAATGTCTTTTTATTAGACAAAGGTTCCAATACAATGTATACAATAACACAAAATGCTTCAGAATATTCCAAAATTTCAATCTTGTTCCCACCCTAACCCCTAAAACAACAAATAATTGGCAGCCTGCTGCCCAACTAAACCAAAAAACAAACAGAAAAAAACAAACAAAAGCAAAAAACAACAGACTCATAAAAGGAAAAAAAAATAAAAATAAAAAAAAATTACAAGAAGGGGGGGGGGGGGGGGGGGGTTTCCTTGGACTACTCAGTAACAGTAGTTGTGGGCCTTTCAAAGAAGTCCAGAAAGGGGGACCACAGTTTATAAAATTTATTTTTAGACCCACGAACTGTATATCTAATTTTTTCTAAATCCATACAAGACATTACATCTTTTAGCCATTGCGTGTGTGAGGGGGGAGAAGAGTCTTTCCACTTCAGCAGTATAGCTCGCCTGGCCAACAATAATGAAAAGTTTAATGTTTTGAGTCTGGAGTTGGACAGATTCAGATTCTGGACTGCACCAAACATAGCACAGAGTGGCTCTGGTTCAATTTGATGCTGCAGGACTTCAGACATGGTATGGAAAACAGATTTCCAAAAGGTGGACAAAGAAGGGCAGGACCAGTACATATGAAAAAATGTACCAGGGGCACCCCCACACCTTACACAGGCTGGGTCCACCCCTGGGTATATGTGTGCCAGTCTATCCCTGGACCAATGCCCCCGATGAACTATCTTAAACTGGATGAGTGTATGTCGAGCACACATTGATATATTGTGAACCTGGCCAAGGATAGAGTCCCACAGTTCATCCGTAATACGAAAGGTAAGGTCCTTTTCCCATTTAGATTTGATAACAGCTACTGAAGAGCCTTGTAAATTGGAAATTGAGCTGTACAAGGCTGATATTATGCCCCTTGAGGTTGGGTTTACCATTAAAAAAATCATCTACTGGATTGTGTGGAGGCATCTGGGGGAATTCTGCTGTCACACTCTGCACGTAGTGTCTGGCCTGTAAGAACCTAAAAAACTGAGCTGGAGCTATGCCAAATTTGGCGGATATTTGAGAGAAACTTACAAAATGTCCATCTTCATATAAGTCTGCAAAGGATTTTAGGCCCTTTTTATGCCAGATATGAAAAGCATTATCTGCCATTGAGGGAACAAATAGGTGGTTTGCTGCAACTGGGCTTTGAAGTGAGAAAGCCCGGAGACCCAGACTCTTCCTAAACTGAGACCAGATTCTAAGTGATTGCTGGACAACTCTATTGTTACTGAGTAGAGGCAATACCAAAGGGAGTGATGAACCTAAAGTTGCAGGTAGAGAAATTTTCCCACTTGAATATGACTCCATGGCAACCCAAACTGGTGGTGACGGTTCGAGATGGTAGTGTCTCCAATACAATAAACACCTGATATTGGTGGCCCAATAATAGTACTGGAAATTAGGGAGGCCTAGACCTCCAACCGGCTTGGGCCTTTGAAGAATAGATTTCTTCAATTTGGGAGGTTTACCATTCCAAATAAATGAAGTGATTAGTGAGTCTAGAGATTTAAAAAATGATTTTGGAATCAAGATAGGGAGGCATTGAAAAACATATAAGAATTTTGGAAGTAGCATCATTTTCACTGAGTTAATCCTACCTACTAAAGATAAGGATAATGGGGACCATCTGGACAGCATGTGCTTGCACTGTTCCAGCAGGGGGAGGAGATTCTTCTTAAACAAACAATTAAATTGCTTTGTGACACATATCCCAAGGTAATCAAAGTGATCTGTGACTATTTTAAAGGGAACATTTACCAAATCCAGATTTTGAGCACTCTCGTTAATCAAAAACAGTTCACTCTTATTCATATTAATTTTGTATCCAGAGAGGCGACTAAAAGCATTCAATATATTAAGTACAGCGGGTAAGGAGGTAAGCGGGTTGGAAAGAAATAGAAGGTGGTCATCGGCATACAGTGAAACTCTATGCTCAATCCCCCCCCTCCATATGCCCTTTATGTCCCCATTACCACGGACTGCAATTGCTAATGGCTCAATTGCAAGGGCAAAAAGCAAAGGGCTTAAAGGGCAGCCCTGTCTCGTTCCACGGTGGAGCCTAAAATGGTCAGAGTAGCGACAGTTAGTTACCACTGAAGCCGTGGGGCTTGCGTAAAGAAGTTTGATCCATGAGCAAAATAAAGGGCCCATCCCAAACCTTTCTAAAGTATAAAACAAATATTCCCACTCCACCCTATCAAATGCTTTTTCCGCGTCCATAGCAATAAGGCATTCAGGTACAACATGGCTGGGGGCATAGATAATATTAAAAAGTCGCCGTATGTTAAAGAAGGCGTGCCGATTTTTTATAAAGCCAGTTTGGTCGGGAGATATTATAGCAGGAAGAATTTTTTCCAGCCTGTGCGCCAGTAGCTTAGACAGAATTTTAACATCCGTGTTTAACAGAGATATAGGCCTATAAGAAGCACAGTCAGTCGGGTCCTTGCCCTTCTTAAGTAACACTGTGATACAGGCCTGGTAGCATGATGAAGGAAGTGCCCCAGAGTCTAGCGACTCTGTAAAAACTTCGCAAAGGAAAGGGGCCAAATCGTCCGAGAATATTTTATAAAAGTCTGCAGAAAATCCATCAGGGCCTGGAGATTTCCCAGATTTCATAGATGCTATTGCCGCCTGAATTTCCGCCTTTGAGATAGGGGCTTCCAGAGTCTGTCTGAGCTCTGGGGAAAGCGAGGGCATGTCAATGGAGTCAAAAAAACCATGTAAATCTTTTACATTAACAGTAGATTCTGATGTATATAACTTAGAATAAAATGAAGAAAAAATGTCATTAATCGCCTTCTGATCCCTGGTCACCACTCCATCGTCCGCCTTCAAGCCAGTTATAATTTGTTTAGCCCTAATACCACGCAGTTGGGTAGCCAAAAGCTTACCAGTCTTTCCACCGTGTTCGTAAAAATCGCTCTTGTTCCTAATCAGACATCCTTCCACTTGTCGAGTGGAAAGTAGATTGAGTTTGGTTTGTAAACTTAAGCGTTCTTTATATAGCGCCGGTGATGGAGACTGAGCGTACTGCCTGTCGATGTTTAAAATCTGGTCTGAAATAAGCCTCTGGTCCCGTTGATCACACTGTCTTTTAAATGCTGCCACTGAGATGATTTCTCCTCTCAGAAATGCCTTCAGAGCCTCCCACACAGTCCTGTTTGGCATACCAGGTGTTCTATTCTCAGTAAGAAAAATTTTAACTTTAGAAGAGATGTTAGAAACAAATTGTTCATCCGTGAGCAGCAATGGATCCAGTCTCCAGAGCTTTCTCACAGAGTCGCAGCCCTGAAAAGCTATTTTGAGCACGAGGGGGGCATGATCAGAGACAGTAATACTTTCATAGCTGCAGGATCTAATATTATTAATTAGAAAATTGTCAATAAAAAAATAATCTATTCTACTGTAGGTGTGGTGTACGTGTGAGAAGAAAGAATAATCTCTACCAGTAGGGAATAAAAACCGCCAGGGATCCGTGAGACCATAATCTTCAAGAAAAGACTTGACATAAGTTGCAGATTTATTAAGAGTAGCAGGTTTGGGGGATGAACGATCTAATACCGCATGCATATAAAGATTAAAATCGCCCCCCAGAATCAAAGAGCGAGTATTTAAATCCGGGAGGTGTGAGAAGAGGCGTTGAAAAAATTGCACATCATCAAAATTGGGTGCATAAAGATTAGCCAAAGTCACAGACCTGTCGCAGAGTTTGCCAAACACTATTATAAACCGTCCGTTTTTGTCTGACACAACATTAGATGGAACAAATGGGATGTTCCGATCGATAAGAATAGCTGTACCCCTGGCCTTTGCTTTAAAATTAGAGTGAAACATCTGTCCTGACCAACATTTTGCCAAGCGTGAGTGATCTGAATCCTGCAAGTGAGTCTCTTGCAAAAAAACTACCCCGGGCTTAAATTGCTTCAGACGTGATAAGACTCTCTTTCGCTTTATTGGGTGGTTCAACCCCCTCACATTCCAGCTAACAAAGGTAAGATTACCGCTCATCGAGGAAGTCCCACATTTTTATGTACAGAGTTGTCCAAGGAGGGAAGGGAGGGGACAAAAACAAAACAAAACAAACAAACAAAACAAAACAACAAAAAAAAAACATGACAACCAACCCCACCCCAGAAAGAAAATGCAATACAATAACATATCACTGTGTAAAAAAAAACCCTAAAACAATACCACCCACCAATATCCCCCAGCAGGTTGCATTAAAAAGCAACCGCGTAAGCCCCTGCTTTCTTCCCATATTAGTCAAGAACTCCCCGTACCACTAGGACCATACCTGCACCCTTGAACAGTAGCCCCTAAACTCGAGCCAGGGTCTCAGTTTTCAGGCCACGAAGAAGAGAAAAAACAAAAACAAATCAACCAAACAACGAACCAGTTTTACCTTAAAATGAACAGCAAAGAATACTGATATGCCAACAGCGCAGCTGTATAATGTCAGTCACAACGAGGACGCCACTTAGGCTAGTCAGACCCGTTATAATTGTAAATTAGGGTGAGTGCTCTAACCGGCTACAGTGTCCAACTCAGGATGGAGAGCCTCGGTTTTCTTCCATGGTTTGAATGAAGCGAGAGGCCTCCTCAACTGACTCCAATCGCCGGATTTTCCCATCTGAAAGAGTAATGCGGAGCCTGGCGGGGAAGAGGAGGGAAGGACGAAGGCCTCTCCGGTATAACTCGGCCATAACATCCTTATACTGGGCTCGCTGCTTCTGGACGTCGGCGTTGTAATCCTCATAAAACTGAAGTTTATGTCCGCAGTACTCTAACGTCCCTCGGCGTCTCCGTGCTTCCCTCATCAGCAGCTCCTTAATCTGGAAGCGGTGGAAGCGGATAATGACTGAGCGCGGCCTTCCATCAGGGCCCGGTTTGGGCATAAGGCTACGGTGGGCTCTGTCAAGCTCCGGGGGGGATGGCAAAGTTTGTGCGCCGAAGACCTCCACCAGCAGCCGGGAAAAGAACTCAGTTGGCCGTGGACCCGGCTCCACCGATTCCGGCAAACCCACCAGACGGATGTTCTGCCTTCTGCTTCTACTCTCCAGGTCGGAAAGTTTAGTTTTGAAAAGTTTGTTTTCCTCCTGTAGTGAATCATACTTAGCTTCGAGCGCTGCTAAACGCTGAACAACATCCACTGCGTTTGATTCAAGCTCACCAATTCGTAGTTCTTGATTTGCGACTTCCGCTTGAATCTTGTCCAGTTTACCGTTAATCACATCCGATGTAGCCTTAAAATCTGCGGCTATGGCTGTTCTGTGCTGTTCGAGCAGGGCGACAAGCGCCGGGTTCAGGACTGCACTAGCATCCTCTGCTGCGCCAGCGTTAGCACAGCTCTCGCCAGTAAGATTTTTCTCGATTTGTCTCCTTCCCTTGGACATCCTTCCAGCGTGACACTTACAAATGACCCGAAAAATTCGTATCTAACAGCAAAATGGGGCTCAGAGAGTAAAATTTTAAAAAAGTTAGGCAGGTGCTAGTGGCCGACACACCTTACTCCATTGCCGGAAAACGGAAGTGTCAACAAAACGCTAATTTTTTTAGCTGTGTCTGTCATCAAAATTGAGTTGGAGTGTTTTAACTCTGATGGCAATCTCTCCCTATCAAGTCCACTTTATTGCATGCTCATTTTCTCCTATTAGTGGCTCATACGTATATAATTAGAAAATATGCATTAAGTCGACTAATTTCTCACGCTTATCAGTGGCTCATGGTTGCTTAAGGCCTATGTCTTTACTTGACCACAGAGGCAGAGCATCATTCAACCTGCCAGCTGCCTATCTTGGGAGCTTTTCAAGGATGACAGACTCCACTTTCTCTGCAGCAAGACAGCTCATAACTTTTTTACAGTGTCTCCCTGTCCTCATACTTCTATATATTCTTCTGTAATAGATAACTATACACTATCACTGCAATCTACACTACAGCTCAAAAGTTTGAAGTCAATTTTCACCTGGTTTATAACCATGTGATCGGTCCATACAGCAGTGATGGTTACTAAAAATGGGCCCATGTATTAGTGTGTAGACATTTCCTAATGCATCATGGGTGATTTAACTTAAATGATTCATTAAACACACATCTGTGAAAACATTACTAAAATTGAGTTTATGGCAAACTCTCCCTAACATGTTCAGTTTATTGCGTGCTCATCAATCTACTCTACAGCTCAAAAAAGTTTGAAGTTAGTTACAAACGTCTTTTTTTTCTTAAAAAAACAAGATTTGCTTTTAGATTTTGTAAATTAATTGGGAATGCAAATAAATATTATTCCTTAAAACTTGCATAGATCACCAATTATGAATGATGAGTGATTAAATATTAACTGGTGTATGGATTACAACAATAATAGCGAGTGTGTAGATTATATTACCTTTCCTCAGTTAATCACATTAAATCTCAGCTTACTAGTGACCCAGCAGTTTTCCAAGTACAGAAGCGCTAATCAACATATTTTTTTCAAGTAATATAAAAATCAATTTTATATATTACCTTTTTAAACATCCCATTTTTCTTTCTAATGTCATTAAAACAAGTTTGCACATTTGTATAACAACAGCTGGACCTCCAGATCTTTCAAGCTTTTAGTTTTTTTTTTTTTCTCAGTGTCACACATGGATTAGTTTTTGTCTCTTTCAATAAGAAAGTCAAATCTTCAAACCCTAAAGCAATCTTTGTTTCTTTCAATCATTCCAATATTTTTCATCTCCTGTTATATAATTGCAGTTAACCAGGGCTTAGCTACTCTGATCTGCAGTGATTTTGGGGGGTGTGGATACCTATTTTTTTTCACAGGTGCAGAGCCTTTTTCTACAAAATTACGAATAAACTGCATTTTTTAAAAGTACCATTAACATAAATGTAGACTGACAAGTAACTCAATCTTTAACACAGTGATCAATAGAGAAGAAAGAAAATAACCCATTTCAAAATGTCTAGTTCTGATCAAAATTATTGTTCTGATTAAGGAAACAGTAAATCTGGCCGCATTATTGTCCCGAACCTCCAATTTTCCCTTTCCAATGTGACTAAATAAAATTCAACTTTTTTTAAATAAAAGCAGTTGCACACCCAGATATTTCTTACAGTAAGAATCCTCCAACAACCTTTCAAAAGAAACATTTTTTGTCTTTCCTCAATTTTGAGACCAACTGAATCCACAAACCTGAAGCTGCAGACCCCAAACTAACCAAATGTAATGTTTCCTTAATCAGCACAGTCATTTTTAAGTCTTTATGTGTTATGTTTACTCACAGTTTTGATGCTTGCTTCTTCGACTTGATCCACGATTAGCTCTGCACCATCGCTCTGCTGTTTCCTCTCTCCTCATGCTTGTCCTTCATGCGTCCTGTCCTCAGATATAATCCAACCAGCCTCCTTGTTTCCTCCTTGACTTGTATTCCCAAAATTTCCAGTTAAATCAAGAGCAATCCAGAAAAGTTTTCTTGCTTCAAAAGCTCTTCCAGTTGCCTGTCTTCTTGTCCTCCTTCAAATGTCCATTTTATATATTTGTATTTATTTGACTTCATATTGCCATGACAACACAAAAGCAGGTGGTTCTGTCCTCTGCTGGTGTTCCATAATGATGTAAAAGTATGTTAATAATCTTTAAATAGACACTCACTGATCCTGTAAGAGCAGGAATTTAACTACAAACCCTCATAGTTCCCATCAGTATCATTCATTCTGCTCTGCCTCAATGGTCACAGTGGCTGATTTAAGTACGTTTGCCCCATAGAAATCCACTGATGTTCAGTGAGTCCCTTTGATACATATTTAGACCTTCATAATTTTCAGGGTGCATGAGTGTTATATCTCCATCTCATCCTAAACATTTTACCAACATGTAAAAGGCATACGTCCACAAGATTTTGATTTGTTTAATTTGAATTGAAACTTGTTTTTTTCTGAATAAATGTGTGAGATGGCCCTCAGGCCTCTAAATCCACGTCCAGGTTTGGGTGACTACTTGGATTAGGGGAGTATTATTTAGAGCAATGTTTGTCACTTTGGTTAATTGCTCAACTCAAGCCGTTTTTGTTTTGGAGTGTTTTAACTCTGATGGCAATCTCTCCCTAACAAGTCCACTTTATCGAGTGCTCATTTTGTCCTATTAGTGGCTCATAGGAGTCTAACTAATGAACTTCATGCATGTTTCCTAATCTGTCACGCTTATCAGTGGCATATGGTTGCTTAAGGCCTATGTCTGTACTTGACCACAGAGGCAGAGCATCATTCAACCTGCCAGCTGCCTATCTTGGGAGCTTTTCAAGGATGACAGACTCCACTTTCTCTGCAGCAAGACAGCTCATAACTTTTTTACAGTGTCTCCCTGTCCTCATACTTCTATATATTCTTCTGTAATAGATAACTATACACTATCACTGCAATCTACACTACAGCTCAAAAGTTTGAAGTCAATTTTCACCTGGTTTATAACCATGTGATCGGTCCACACAAGAGTGATTGTTACTAAAAATGGGCCTATGTATAAGTGTTTAGACATTTCCTAATGCATCATGGGTGATTTAACGTAAATGATTCATTAAACACACATCTGTGAAAACATTTCTGATAATTTTTATGTAATATTATGTTAAAGTAAATGTAAGTTATTAATTAAAAGACGACTGTTTCAATCTGACCACAAACCTTTGAGCAGTAGTGTGTGTTGTATGCATGTGTCTGTCTGTATCTGATCAGGATTTTGTCATCAGTGTCAACAAAACGCTAATTTTTTTAGCTGTGTCCATCATCAAAATTGAGTTGGAGTGTTTTTACTCTGATGGCAATCTCTCCCTAACAAGTCCACTTTATTGCGTGCTCATTTTCTCCTATCAGTGGCTCATAGGAGTCTAACTAATGAACTGTATGCATGTTTCCTAATCTGTCACGCTTATCAGTGGCTCATGGTTGCTTAAGGCCTATGTCTGTACTTGACCACAGAGGCAGAGCATCATTCAACCTGCCAGCTGCCTATCTTGGGAGCTTTTCAAGGATGACAGACTCCACTTTCTCTGCAGCAAGACAGCTCATAACTTTTTTACAGTGTCTCCCTGTCCTCATACTTCTATATATTCTTCTGTAATAGATAACTATACACTATCACTGCAATCTACACTACAGCTCAAAAGTTTGAAGTAAATTTTCACCTGGTTTATAACCATGTGATCGGTCCATACAGCAGTGATGGTTACTAAAAATGGGCCCATGTATTAGTGTTTAGACATTTCCTAATGCATCATGGGTGATTTAACATAAATGATTCATTAAACACACATCTGTGAAAACATTACTGGTAACCTTTGCATAATTTTATGTTAAAGCAAATATAATTTTAAAATTAAGACAAGAATATTTGAATCTGACCACAAACTTTTGAGCAGTAGTGTGTGTTGTATGCATGTGTCTGTCTGTATCTGATCAGGATTTTGTCATCAGTGTCAACAAAACGCTCAATTTTTTAGCTGTGTCCATCATCAAAATTGAGTTGGAGTGTTTTAACTCTGATGGCAATCTCTCCCTAACAACTCCACTTTATTGCGTGCTCATTTTCTCCTAATAGTGGCTCATAGGAGTCTAACTAATGAACTTCATGCATGTTTCCTAATCTGTCACGCTTATCAGTGGCTCATGGCTGCTTAAGGCCTATGTCTGTACTTGACCACAGAGGCAGAGCATCATTCAACCTGCCAGCTGCCTATCTTGGGAGCTTTTCCAGGATGACAGACTCCACTTTCTCTGCAGCAAGACAGCTCATAACTTTTTTTACAGTGTCTCCCTGTCCTCATACTTCTATATATTCTTCTGTAATAGATAACTATACACTATCATTGCAATCAATACAATGATAGTGTACAGCTCAAAAGTTTGAAGTCAATTTTCACCTGGTTTATAACCATGTGATCGGTCCATACAGCAGTGATTGTTACTAAAAATGGGCCTATGTATAAGTGTGTAGACATTTCCTAATGCATCATGGGTGATTTAACATAAATGATTCATTAAACACACATGTGTGAAAACATTTCTGATAATTTTCATGTAATATTATGTTAAAGTAAATGTAAGTTATTAATTAAAAGACGACTGTTTCAATCTGACCACAAACTTTTGAGCAGTAGTGTGTGTTGTATGCATGTGTCTGTCTGTATCTGATCAGGATTTTGTCATCAGTGTCAAGAAAATGCTCATTTTTTTTAGCTGTGTCCATCATCAAAATTGAGTTGGAGTGTTTTAACTCTGATGGCAATCTCTCCCTAACAAGTCCACTTTATTGCATGATCATTTTCTCCTATTAGTGGCTCATACGTATATAATGAGAAAACATGCATTAAGTGTACTCATTTCTCACGCTTATCAGTGGCTCATGGTTGCTTAAGGCCTATGTCTGTACTTGACCACAGAGGCAGAGCATCATTCAACCTGCCAGCTGCCTATCTTGGGAGCTCTTCAAGGATGACAGACTCCACTTTCTCTGCAGCAAGACAGCTCATAACTTTTTTACAGTGTCTCCCTGTCCTCATACTTCTATATATTCCTCTGTAATAGATAACTATACACTATCACTGCAATCTACACTACAGCTCAAAAGTTTGAAGTCAATTTTCACCTGGTTTATAACCATGTGATCGGTCCACACAGGAGCGATTGTTACTAAAAATGGGCCCATGTATTAGTGTGTAGACATTTCCTAATGCATCATGGGTGATTTAACTTAAATGATTCATTAAACACACATCTGTGAAAACATTACTAAAATTGAGTTTATGGCAAACTCTCCCTAACATGTTCAGTTTATTGCGTGCTCATCAATCTACTCTACAGCTCAAAAAAGTTTGAATTTAGTTACAAACGTCTTTTTTTCTTAAAAAAACAAGATTTGCTTTTAGATTTTGTAAATTAATTGTTAATGCAAATAAATATTATTCCTTAAAACTTGCATAGATCACCAATTATGAATGATGATTGATTAATTATTAACTGGTGTATGGATTACAACAATAATAGCGAGTGTGTAGATTATATTACCTTTCCTCAGTTTATCACATTAAATCTCAGCTTACTAGTGACCCAGCAGTTTTCCAAGTACAGAAGCGCTAATCAACATATTTTTTTCAAGTAATATAAAAATCAATTTTATATATTACCTTTTTAAACATCCCATTTTTCTTTCTAATGTCATTAAAACAAGTTTGTACATTTGTATAACAACAGCTGGACCTCCAGATCTTTCAAGCTTTTAGTTTTTTTTTCTCAGTGTCACACATGGATTAGTTTTTGTCTCTTTCAATAAGAAAGTCAAATCTTCAAACCCTAAAGCAATCTTTGTTTCTTTCAATCATTCCAATATTTTTCATCTCCTGTTATATAATTGCAGTTAACCAGGGCTTAGCTACTCTGATCTACAGTGATTTTGGGGGGTGTGGATACCTATTTTTTTGCACAGGTGCAGAGCCTTTTTCTACAAAATTACGAATAAACTGCATTTTTTAAAAGTACCATTAACATAAATGTAGACTGACAAGTAACTCAATCTTTAACACAGTGATCAATAGAGAAGAAAGAAAATAACCCATTTCAAAATGTCTAGTTCCGATCAAAATTATTGTTCTGATTAAGGAAACAGTAAATCTGGCCGCATTATTGTCCCGATCCTCCAATTTTCCCTTTCCAATGTGACTAAATAAAATTCAACTATTTTTTAAAATAAAAGCAGTTGCACACCCAGATATTTCTTACAGTAAGAATCCTCCAACAACCTTTCAAAAGAAACATTTTTTGTCTTTCCTCAATTTTGAGACCAACTGAACCCACAAACCTGAAGCTGCAGACCCCAAACTAACCAAATGTAATGTTTCCTTAATCAGCACAGTCATTTTTAAGTCTTTATGTGTTATGTTTACTCACAGTTTTGATGCTTGCTTCTTCAACTTGATCCACGATTAGCTCTGCACCATCGCTCTGCTGTTTCCTCTCTCCTCATGCTTCTCCTTCATGCGTCCTGTCCTCAGATATAATCCAACCAGCCTCCTTGTTTCCTCCTTGACTTGTATTCCCAAAATTTCCAGTTAAATTAAGAGTAATCCAGAAAAGTTTTCTTGCTTCAAAAACTCTTCCAGTTGCCTGTCTTCTTGTCCTCCTTCAAATGTGCATTTTATATATTTGTATTTATTTGACTTCATATTGCCATGACAACACAAAAGCAGGTGGTTCTGTCCTCTGCTGGTGTTCCATAATGATGTAAAAGTATGTTAATAATCTTTAAACAGACACTCACTGATCCTGTAAGAGCAGGAATTTAACTACAAACCCTCATAGTTCCCATCAGTATCATTCATTCTGCTCTGCCTCAATGGTCACAGTGGCTGGTTTTAAGTACGTTTGCCCAATAGAAATCCACTGATGTTCAGTGAGTCCCTTTGATACATATTTAGACCTTCATAATTTTCAGGGTGCATGAGTGTTATATCTCCAACTCATCCTAAACATTTTACCAACATGTAAAAGGCATACGTCCACAAGATTTTGATTTGTTTAATTTGAATTGAAACTTGTTTTTTTCTGAATAAATGTGTGAGATGGCCCTCAGGCCTCTAAATCCACGTCCAGGTTTGGGTGACTACTTGGATTAGGGGAGTACTATTTAGAGCAATGTTTGTCACTTTGGTTAATTGCTCAACTCAGGCCGTTTTTGTTTTGGAGTGTTTTAACTCTGATGGCAATCTCTCCCTAACAAGTCCACTTTATTGCGTGCTCATTTTGTCCTATTAGTGGCTCATAGGAGTCGAACTAATGAACTGTATGCATGTTTCCTAATCTGTCACGCTTATCAGTGGCTCATGGTTGCTTAAGGCCTATGTCTGTACTTGACCACAGAGGCAGAGCATCATTCAACCTGCCAGCTGCCTATCTTGGGAGCTTTTCAAGGATGACAGACTCCACTTTCTCTGCAGCAAGACAGCTCATAACTTTTTTACAGTGTCTCCCTGTCCTCATACTTCTATATATTCTTCTGTAACAGATAACTATACACTATCACTGCAATCAATCTACACTACAGCTCAAAAGTTTGAAGTCAATTTTCACCTGGTTTATAACCATGTGATCGTTCCATACAGCAGTGATTGTTACTAAAAATGGGCCCATGTATAAGTGTGTAGACATTTCCTAATGCATCATGGGTGATTTAACATAAATGATTCATTAAACACACATCTGTGAAAACATTTCTGATAATTTTCATGTAATATTATGTTAAAGTAAATGTAAGTTATTAATTAAAAGACGACTGTTTCAATCTGACCACAAACTTTTGAGCAGTAGTGTGTGTTGTATGCATGTGTCTGTCTGTATCTGATCAGGATTTTGTCATCAGTGTCAACAAAACGCTCATTTTTTTTAGCTGTGTCCATCATCAAAATTGAGTTGGAGTGTTTTAACTCTGATGGCAATCTCTCCCTAACAAGTCCACTTTATTGCGTGCTCATTTTCTCCTATTAGTGGCTCATACGTATATAATTAGAAAACATGCATTAAGTGGACTAATTTTTCACGCTTATCAGTGGCTCATGGTTGCTTAAGGCCTATGTCTGTACTTGACCACAGAGGCAGAGCATCATTCAACCTGCCAGCTGCCTATCTTGGAAGCTTTTCAAGGATGACAGACTCCACTTTCTCTGCAGCAAGACAGCTCATAACTTTTTTACAGTGTCTCCCTGTCCTCATACTTCTATATATTCTTCTGTAATAGATAACTATACACTATCACTGCAATCTACACTACAGCTCAAAAGTTTGAAGTCAATTTTCACCTGGTTTATAACCATGTGATCGGTCCATACAGCAGTGATGGTTACTAAAAATGGGCCCATGTATTAGTGTGTAGACATTTCCTAATGCATCATGGGTGATTTAACTTAAATGGTTCATTAAACACACAACTGTCAAAAAATTACTGGTAAACTTTGTGTAATATTATGTTAAAGTAAATGTAAGTTATTAATTAAAAGACGACTGTTTCAATCTGACCACAAACCTTTGAGCAGTAGTGTGTGTTGTATGCATGTGTCTGTCTGTATCTGATCAGGATTTTGTCATCAGTGTCAACAAAACGCTAAATTTTTTAGCTGTGTCCATCATCAAAATTGAGTTGGAGTGTTTTAACTCTGATGGCAATCTCTCCCTAACAAGTCCACTTTATTGCATGCTCATTTTCTCCTATTAGTGGCTCATAGGAGTCTAACTAATGAACTGTATACATGTTTCCTAATCTGTCACGCTTATCAGTGGCTCATGGTTGCTTAAGGCCTATGTCTGTACTTGACCACAGAGGCAGAGCATCATTCAACCTGCCAGCTGCCTATCTTGGGAGCTTTTCAAGGATGACAGACTCCACTTTCTCTGCAGCAAGACAGCTCATAACTTTTTTACAGTGTCTCCCTGTCCTCATACTTATATATATTCTTCTGTAATAGATAACTATACACTATCACTGCAATCTACACTACAGCTCAAAAGTTTGAAGTCAATTTTCACCTGGTTTATAACCATGTGATCGGTCCACACAGGAGCGATTGTTACTAAAAATGGGCCCATGTATTAATGTGTAGACATTTCCTAATGCATCATGGGTGATTTAACATAAATGATTCATTAAACACACATCTGTGAAAACATTACTGGTAAACGTTGTGTAATTTTATGTTAAAGCAAATATAATTTTACAATTAAGACAAGGATATTTGAATCTGACCACAAACTTTTGAGCAGTAGTGTGTGTTGTATGCATGTGTCTGTCTGTATCTGATCAGGATTTTGTCATCAGTGTCAACAAAACACTCATTTTTTTTAGCTGTGTCCATCATCAAAATTGAGTTGGAGTGTTTTAACTCTGATGGCAATCTCTCCCTAACAAGTCCACTTTATTGCGTGCTCATTTTCTCCTATTAGTGGCTCATACTTATATAATTAGGAAACATGCATTAAGTGCACTAATTTCTCATGCTTATCAGTGGCTCATGGTTGCTTAAGGCCTATGTCTGTACTTGACCACAGAGGCAGAGCATCATTCAACCTGCCAGCTGCCTATCTTGGGAGCTTTTCAAGGATGACAGACTCCACTTTCTCTGCAGCAAGACAGCTCATAACTTTTTTACAGTGTCTCCCTGTCCTCATACTTATATATATTCTTCTGTAATAGATAACTATACACTATCACTGCAATCTACACTACAGCTCAAAAGTTTGAAGTCAATTTTCACCTGGTTTATAACCATGTGATCGGTCCACACAGGAGCGATTGTTACTAAAAATGGGCCCATGTATAAGTGTGTAGACATTTCCTAATGCATCATGGGTGATTTAACATAAATGATTCATTAAACACACATCTGTGAAAACATTACTAAAACTGAGTTTATGGCAAACTCTCCCTAACATGTTCAGTTTATTGCGTGCTCATCAATCTACTCTACAGCTCAAAAAAGTTTGAAGTTAGTTACAAAAGTCTTTTTTTCTTAAAAAAACAAGATTTGCTTTTAGATTTTGTAAATTAATTGTTAATGCAAATAAATATTATTCCTTAAAACTTGCATAGATCACCAATTATGAATGATGATTGATTAAATATTAACTGGTGTATGGATTACAACAATAATAGCGAGTGTGTAGATTATATTACCTTTCCTCAGTTTATCACATTAAATCTCAGCTTACTAGTGACCCAGCAGTTTTCCAAGTACAGAAGCGCTAATCAACATATTTTTTTCAAGTAATATAAAAATCAATTTTATATATTACCTTTTTAAACATCCCATTTTTCTTTCTAATGTCATTAAAACAAGTTTGTACATTTGTATAACAACAGCTGGACCTCCAGATCTTTCAAGCTTTTAGTTTTTTTTTTCTCAGTGTCACACATGGATTAGTTTTTGTCTCTTTCAATAAGAAAGTCAAATCTTCAAACCCTAAAGCAATCTTTGTTTCTTTCAATCATTCCAATATTTTTCATCTCCTGTTTTATAATTGCAGTTAACCAGGGCTTAGCTACTCTGATCTACAGTGATTTTGGGGGTGTGGATACCTATTTTTTTTCACAGGTGCAGAGCCTTTTTCTACAAAATTACGAATAAACTGCATTTTTTAAAAGTACCATTAACATAAATGTAGACTGACAAGTAACTCAACCTTTAACACAGTGATCAATAGAGAAGAAAGAAAATAACCCATTTCAAAATGTCTAGTTCCGATCAAAATTATTGTTCTGATTAAGGAAACAGTAAATCTGGCCGCATTATTGTCCCGATCCTCCAATTTTCCCTTTCCAATGTGACTAAATAAAATTCAACTTTTTTTTTTAAATAAAAGCAGTTGCACACCCAGATATTTCTTACAGTAAGAATCCTCCAACAACCTTTCAAAAGAAACATTTTTTGTCTTTCCTCAATTTTGAGACCAACTGAACCCACAAACCTGAAGCTGCAGACCCCAAACTAACCAAATGTAATGTTTCCTTAATCAGCACAGTCATTTTTAAGTCTTTATGTGTTATGTTTACTCACAGTTTTGATGCTTGCTTCTTTGACTTGATCCACGATTAGCTCTGCACCATCGCTCTGCTGTTTCCTCTCTCCTCATGCTTCTCCTTCATTCGTCCTGTCCTCAGATATAATCCAACCAGCCTCCTTGTTTCCTCCTTGACTTGTATTCGCAAAATTTTGAGTTAAATCAAGAGTAATCCAGAAAAGTTTTCTTGCTTCAAAAGCTCTTCCAGTTGCCTGTCTTCTTGTCCTCCTTCAAATGTGCGTTTTATATATTTGTATTTATTTGACTTCATATTGCCATGACAACACAAAAGCAGGTGGTTCTGTCCTCTGCTGGTGTTCCATAATGATGTAAAAGTATGTTAATAATCTTTAAACAGACACTCACTGATCCTGTAAGAGCAGGAATTTAACTACAAACCCTCATAGTTCCCATCAGTATCATTCATTCTGCTCTGCCTCAATGGTCACAGTGGCTGGTTTAAGTACGTTTGCCCCATAGAAATCCACTGATGTTCAGTGAGTCCCTTTGATACATATTTAGACCTTCATAATTTTCAGGGTGCATGAGTGTTATATCTCCATCTCATCCTAAACATTTTACCAACATGTAAAAGGCATACGTCCACAAGATTTTGATTTGTTTAATTTGAATTGAAACTTGTTTTTTTCTGAATAAATGTGTGAGATGGCCCTCAGGCCTCTAAATCCACGTCCAGGTTTGGGTGACTACTTGGATTAGGGGAGTACTATTTAGAGCAATGTTTGTCACTTTGGTTAATTGCTCAACTCAAGCCGTTTTTGTTTTGGAGTGTTTTAACTCTGATGGCAATCTCTCCCTAACAAGTCCACTTTATTGCGTGCTCATTTTGTCCTATTAGTGGCTCATAGGAGTCGAACTAATGAACTGTATGCATGTTTCCTAATCTGTCACGGTTATCAGTGGCTCATGGTTGCTTAAGGCCTATGTCTGTACTTGACCACAGAGGCAGAGCATCATTCAACCTGCCAGCTGCCTATCTTGGGAGCTTTTCAAGGATGACAGACTCCACTTTCTCTGCAGCAAGACAGCTCATAACTTTTTTACAGTGTCTCCCTGTCCTCATACTTCTATATATTCTTCTGTAACAGATAACTATACACTATCACTGCAATCAATCTACACTACAGCTCAAAAGTTTGAAGTCAATTTTCACCTGGTTTATAACCATGTGATCGTTCCATACAGCAGTGATTGTTACTAAAAATGGGCCCATGTATAAGTGTGTAGACATTTCCTAATGCATCATGGGTGATTTAACATAAATGATTCATTAAACACACATCTGTGAAAACATTTCTGATAATTTTCATGTAATATTATGTTAAAGTAAATGTAAGTTATTAATTAAAAGACGACTGTTTCAATCTGACCACAAACCTTTGAGCAGTAGTGTGTGTTGTATGCATGTGTCTGTCTGTATCTGATCAGGATTTTGTCATCAGTGTCAACAAAACGCTAATTTTTTTAGCTGTGTCCATCATCAAAATTGAGTTGGAGTGTTTTAACTCTGATGGCAATCTCTCCCTAACAAGTCCACTTTATTGCGTGCTCATTTTCTCCTATTAGTGGCTCATACTTATATAATTAGGAAACATGCATTAAGTGCACTAATTTCTCATGCTTATCAGTGGCTCATGGTTGCTTAAGGCCTATGTCTGTACTTGACCACAGAGGCAGAGCATCATTCAACCTGCCAGCTGCCTATCTTGGGAGCTTTTCAAGGATGACAGACTCCACTTTCTCTGCAGCAAGACAGCTCATAACTTTTTTACAGTGTCTCCCTGTCCTCATACTTATATATATTCTTCTGTAATAGATAACTATACACTATCACTGCAATCTACACTACAGCTCAAAAGTTTGAAGTCAATTTTCACCTGGTTTATAACCATGTGATCGGTCCACACAGGAGCGATTGTTACTAAAAATGGGCCCATGTATTAGTGTGTAGACATTTCCTAATGCATCATGGGTGATTTAACTTAAATGATTCATTAAACACACATCTGTGAAAACATTACTAAAATTGAGTTCATGGCAAACTCTCCCTAACATGTTCAGTTTATTGCGTGCTCATCAATCTACTCTACAGCTCAAAAAAGTTTGAAGTTAGTTACAAACGTCTTTTTTTCTTAAAAAAAAAAGATTTGCTTTTAGATTTTGTAAATTAATTGTTAATGCAAATAAATATTATTCCTTAAAACTTGCATAGATCACCAATTATGAATGATGATTGATTAAATATTAACTGGTGTATGGATTACAACAATAATAGCGAGTGTGTAGATTATATTACCTTTCCTCAGTTTATCACATTAAATCTCAGCTTACTAGTGACCCAGCAGTTTTCCAAGTACAGAAGCGCTAATCAACATATTTTTTTCAAGTAATATAAAAATCAATTTTATATATTACCTTTTTAAACATCCTATTTTTCTTTCTAATGTCATTAAAACAAGTTTGCACATTTGTATAACAACAGCTGGACCTCCAGATCTTTCAAGCTTTTAGTTTTTTTTTCTCAGTGTCACACATGGATTAGTTTTTGTCTCTTTCAATAAGAAAGTCAAATCTTCAAACCCTAAAGCAATCTTTGTTTCTTTCAATCATTCCAATATTTTTCATCTCCTGTTATATAATTGCAGTTAACCAGGGCTTAGCTACTCTGATCTACAGTGATTTTGGGGGTGTGGATACCTATTTTTTTGCACAGGTGCAGAGCCTTTTTCTACAAAATTACGAATAAACTGCATTTTTTAAAAGTACCATTAACATAAATGTAGACTGACAAGTAACTCAACCTTTAACACAGTGATCAATAGAGAAGAAAGAAAATAACCCATTTCAAAATGTCTAGTTCCGATCAAAATTATTGTTCTGATTAAGGAAACAGTAAATCTGGCCGCATTATTGTCCCGATCCTCCAATTTTCCCTTTCCAATGTGACTAAATAAAATTCAACTTTTTTTAAATAAAAGCAGTTGCACACCCAGATATTTCTTACAGTAAGAATCCTCCAACAACCTTTCAAAAGAAACATTTTTTGTCTTTCCTCAATTTTGAGACCAACTGAACCCACAAACCTGAAGCTGCAGACCCCAAACTAACCAAATGTAATGTTTCCTTAATCAGCACAGTCATTTTTAAGTCTTTATGTGTTATGTTTACTCACAGTTTTGATGCTTGCTTCTTCAACTTGATCCACGATTAGCTCTGCACCATCGCTCTGCTGTTTCCTCTCTCCTCATGCTTCTCCTTCATGCGTCCTGTCCTCAGATATAATCCAACCAGCCTCCTTGTTTCCTCCTTGACTTGTATTCCCAAAATTTCCAGTTAAATTAAGAGTAATCCAGAAAAGTTTTCTTGCTTCAAAAGCTCTTCCAGTTGCCTGTCTTCTTGTCCTCCTTCAAATGTGCATTTTATATATTTGTATTTATTTGACTTCATATTGCCATGACAACACAAAAGCAGGTGGTTCTGTCCTCTGCTGGTGTTCCATAATGATGTAAAAGTATGTTAATAATCTTTAAACAGACACTCACTGATCCTGTAAGAGCAGGAATTTAACTACAAACCCTCATAGTTCCCATCAGTATCATTCATTCTGCTCTGCCTCAATGGTCACAGTGGCTGGTTTAAGTACGTTTGCCCCATAGAAATCCACTGATGTTCAGTGAGTCCCTTTGATACATATTTAGACCTTCATAATTTTCAGGGTGCATGAGTGTTATATCTCCATGTCATCCTAAACATTTTACCAACATGTAAAAGGCATACGTCCACAAGATTTTGATTTGTTTAATTTGAATTGAAACTTGTTTTTTTTCTGAATAAATGTGTGAGATGGCCCTCAGGCCTCTAAATCCACGTCGAGGTTTGGGTGACTACTTGGATTAGGGGAGTACTATTTAGAGCAATGTTTGTCACTTTGGTTAATTGCTCAACTCAGGCCGTTTTTGTTTTGGAGTGTTTTAACTCTGATGGCAATCTCTCCCTAACAAGTCCACTTTATCGAGTGCTCATTTTGTCCTATTAGTGGCTCATAGGAGTCTAACTAATGAACTGTATGCATGTTTCCTAATCTGTCACGCTTATCAGTGGCTCATGGTTGCTTAAGGCCTATGTCTGTACTTGACCACAGAGGCAGAGCATCATTCAACCTGCCAGCTGCCTATCTTGGGAGCTTTTCAAGGATGACAGACTCCACTTTCTCTGCAGCAAGACAGCTCATAACTTTTTACAGTGTCTCCCTGTCCTCATACTTCTATATATTCTTCTGTAATAGATAACTATACACTATCACTGCAATCTACACTACCGCACAAAAGTTTGAAGTCAATTTTCACCTGGTTTATAACCATGTGATCGGTCCATACAGCAGTGATGGTTACTAAAAATGGGACCATGTATTAGTGTTTAGACATTTCCTAATGCATCATGGGTGATTTAACATAAATGATTCATTAAACACACATCTGTGAAAACATTTCTGATAATTTTCATGTAAGTAAGTAAGTAAAAACTTTATTTATATAGCACCTTTCAAGATAAAAATCACAAAGTGCTTCACAGAAGCTAAAACCTAAAAATAAAAATCAACCAAAAGCAAGTTTAAAAAGATGAGTTTTTAGCTGTTTTTTAAAAGCGACCACTGAGTCCACAGATCTCAGGCTCAAAGGGAGAGAGTTCCACAGTCTGGGGGCCACAGTTCCAAAAGCTTTGTCGCCTTTGGTTTTCAGCCTCGTGTGTTGGACAGCAAGCAAGCCCTGGTCACATGACCTCAGGGACCTGCTGGGAATGTATGCATGTAAAAGTTCACTTATATATGTTGGTGCTTGTCCATGCAGAGCCCTGAAAGTCAAGGTCAAAACCTTAAACTGGATTCTGAATTTAACGGGGAGCCAGTGCAGCTGAATCAGCAGGGGTGTGACATGGGAAAATTTGGAGGACTTGGTCAGAAGCTTTGCAGCAGCGTTCTGAACGACTTGCAGACGCTCCAAAGAGGCTTTACATAAACAAGTAAACAAAGAGTTACAATAGTCCAGACGAGATGAAACAAATGCATGAATAACAATTTCTAATTCGGAGCGCGATACAATGGGACTCAGCTTAGCAATATTTCTCAAGTGATAAAAACAGGAGCGAACCAAAGATTTTACATGGGCGTCCAAAGTCAGAGCTGAGTCAATACTAACACCAAGGCTCCTGATAGACAGTTTTGCAAATGTAGCAAGTGGACCCAAGTTTTCCATAACACTAGGTACAACATTTTTAGGAGCACAAACAAGAACTTCAGTCTTCTCCTCATTTAGTTGAAGAAAGTTTCCAGCCATCCAACATCTAATGGAGTCTATGCACTTATGCAAAATCTGTAGCTTGGAAACATCATGGGGCTTAAAGGAGATATATAACTGAATATCATCTGCATAGCAGTGATACAAAATGTCCTTAAAAGTGCTCAATAAGTGTTGAAGAGGAAGTAAATACAGTAAGAACAATAAAGGCCCCAAAACTGAACCTTGTGGCACACAATAAGCAAGAAAAGTAGAAGAGGAACTGTACTTAGAGGTAGCCACAGAAAAGGATCGTTCATGCAAATAGGATTCAAACCAGTCCAAAGCAGCCCCTGATATACCCACCCAGTGTCTCAGCCTATCTAGCAGAATATGATGGTCCACAGTATCAAAGGCGGAGGTCAGGTCCAACATCAACAGAACGGAGCATTCTCCTGCATCACATCTCATCAAAATGTCGTTGGAGACTCTAAGAAGTGCAGTCAAAGGAGCTTGCAAAGAAGCTCTAAGAAGTGCAGTTTCAGTAGAGTGAGCTCTACGAAAGCCAGATTGGAATTTATCCAGAATGCTGTATTCATCTAAAACAGCTATAAGCTGCTTAGCCACAACCTTTTCTAAAATCTTAGAAATGAACGGTAATTTTGAAATCGGTCTGTAGCTACTAAGAAGAGAAGCATCAAGCTTAGGTTTTTTTTAACAGTGGGTGAATGACAGCATTCTTACAATAAACAGGGACCTGACCAGAAACCAGTGAGGTATTGATAATTGTGAGCACACAGGGACCAACAGACTGAAAGACATTTTTAAACAAAGATCCAGGTAAAATATCAAGAGAGCAGGAGGATGCTTTCATTGAATTAACTAACTTGACCAGCTCAGGTAAGGACACAGGTAAAAATCTTTCTAAAATTAAAGGCCTAGCTTGAGTTGGAGCAGACAAGAGGGACACAGAAGGAGAGATATTGTTCCTCACATTACTGACTTTTTCAACGAAGAAAGAAAGAAATTTTTCACAATCTTCATTTGATATAATTGGGACAGCATGTGGAGCAGGAGCAACAATATCACTAATGGTGTCGAATAGCACCTTAGTCTGAGAAATAGGCCGCCCTCGCATCTCGAACTGAAGTGTTAAAAGAGACTAAAAGGTCCTTTAAATGAAGGAGATGGACATGCAAACGCGTTTTCCTCCATAAACGCTCAACCTTACGGCAGCAACGCTTTAAGGAGCGAATGCTGTCATTTATCCAGGGAGACGACTTTGAAACCGGAGCTAGTCTAGTTTTGACAGGACAAACATTGTCTAAAATACAAAGACAATGATTATTAAAGAGATTTGTTAAAAAATGAACATCTTTATAAGGAGATAAAACTAAATTAAAAGCATCGGAAAATTTAACAGCAGTAGAGGAAGTTAAGATGCGAGAGCTAACCACATGTCGAATAGGAGAGAGGGACAAATGAAAAGACAGATTAAAAAGAATACAATGATGATCCGAAATAAAAATGTCCTCAGTACAAATAAAATCAATGTTTAAACCTAAAGTAAAAACAAGGTCCAGTGTGTGTCCTTTGGTGTGTGTGGGACCAGACACATGCTGAGTATAAAGTCGAGGATAAAAAGTCACTGAACTCCTTTAAAAACATACTGTTTAGGCCAGGCGGACGATACACTACAGCGCAGTAAAATGGATCTTTATGTCCAATTCTAACTAGCTGTAGTTCAAAGGATGAAAAATGCCCGACCAACACTGCGCGACAGTAAAACCGGCTTCCAAACACCGCAGCGACACCTCCTCCTCGACCCGACGTCCGAGGCTGGCTGATGAATGAGAACCCACTCGGAAAGAGTTAGATGAAGGATGAAAAGTCGCCATCGCGCTGCCAGGTTTCGGTTAGAAATAAGAAGTAAGACTGGACATTTACTTTAATATTATGTTAAAGTAAATGTAAGTTATTAATTAAAAGACGACTGTTTCAATCTGACCACAAACCTTTGAGCAGTAGTGTGTGTTGTATGCATGTGTCTGTCTGTATCTGATCAGGATTTTGTCATCAGTGTCAACAAAACGCTCATTTTTTTAGCTGTGCCTGTCATCAAAATTGAGTTGGAGTGTTTTAACTCTGATGGCAATCTCTCCCTAACAAGTCCACTTTATCGAGTGCTCATTTTCTCCTATTAGTGGCTCATAGGAGTCTAACTAATGAACTGTATGCATGTTTCCTAATCTGTCACGCTTATCAGTGGCTCATGGTTGCTTAAGGCCTATGTCTGTACTTGACCACAGAGGCAGAGCATCATTCAACCTGCCAGCTGCCTATCTTGGGAGCTTTTCAAGGATGACAGACTCCACTTTCTCTGCAGCAAGACAGCTCATAACTTTTTTACAGTGTCTCCCTGTCCTCATACTTCTATATATTCTTCTGTAATAGATAACTTTACACTATCATTGCAATCTACACTACAGCTCAAAATTTTGAAGTCAATTTTCACCTGGTTTATAACCATGTGATCGGTCCACACAGGAGCGATTGTTACTAAAAATGGGCCCATGTATTAGTGTGTAGACATTTCCTAATGCATCATGGGTGATTTAACTTAAATGATTCATTAATCACACAACTGTCAAAAAATTACTGGTAAACTTTGTGTAATATTATGTTAAAGTAAATGTAAGTTATTAATTAAAAGACGACTGTTTCAATCTGACCACAAACCTTTGAGCAGTAGTGTGTGTTGTATGCATGTGTCTGTCTGTATCTGATCAGGATTTTGTCATCAGTGTCAACAAAACGCTAAATTTTTTAGCTGTGTCCATCATCAAAATTGAGTTGGACTGTTTTAACTCTGATGGCAATCTCTCCCTAACAAGTCCACTTTATTGCGTGCTCATTTTCTCCTATTAGTGGCTCATAGGAGTCTAACTAATGTACTTCATGCATGTTTCCTAATCTGTCACGCTTATCAGTGGCTCATGGTTGCTTAAGGCCTATGTCTGTACTTGACCACAGAGGCAGAGCATCATTCAACCTGCCAGCTGCCTATCTTGGGAGCTTTTCAAGGATGACAGACTCCACTTTCTCTGCAGCAAGACAGCTCATAACTTTTTTACAGTGTCTCCCTGTCCTCATACTTCTATATATTCCTCTGTAATAGATAACTATACACTATCACTGCAATCTACACTACAGCTCAAAAGTTTGAAGTCAATTTTCACCTGGTTTATAACCATGTGATCGGTCCACACAGGAGCGATTGTTACTAAAAATGGGCCTATGTATATGTTCTGATATCAAAAGTTTATAAGGTAGACTGTTTTCTTTGATTTGGTAAATGTTTAAATATGCAATTGTAACTCTCTGGTGCCACCTTAAAACCTGTAGTCGGTAATAGGACATGATGTCGTCGGTAAACAGGAAGTAAGTCTGTGAATTAAGGAGAAGGCATGTGCAGCATGGTGGCTTTAGCCAGATAAATCCAGTGGCATCCACATATATCCTATGCCTTTGGTAGCATTGTGGGTATGTATAGACTTGTTTTATATTTTATGTGCATGTATAGACCACTTTCTTTCAAGTAAGTTCATTTTTCTGTAAGTTTAATGATAAAACCAATCTTATGCAGTTTACGCTAGCAATCGCTTACGGAGCTAGTTAAAGGGGAATGACAAACGAATTGGAGGCATTCATTGTAGCAAGACTTGTTAAAATCATAATTTGATGTTTGTATTTGAGTTAAAAAGGGAAGTAATTCATATGAGCATTCCATGTTGACATATTAAAAAACTGGGTTAATATATTTTCATTGTTATATATGTACATGGTGAATAAGTACAGTGATTATGCCTTGTACTGTTTGTTACAGTTTCACCTTTCCCTGTGTCAATAAACCTGTGAACCGGGAATCGTGTCATCAGAGTCTTGATGTGGGGAAGGAGTTTAGCTGACTGCCCATCCATAGCAGAGGCAGTACAGTGAAACCACACTTCCTAGCGGGCAAGATAACGTGGAAACGCCGACAGATGGTAGGGAGACCATCATCACAATCAACTAATGGACAATTAGCACATCTAAGCAGAGATTCGCTGAGAAATTGTTCAATCCAAGTCAGAAGAAACAACCATGTCAAAAACGCATTCGCACGCTCCTTCTGTGCACTCCTATGCATCATCAACTGGGTCTGCTGCAGCCAAGGCACGAGCACGTGCAGAAGCAGCAAAGGCTCGTCTTTCTTATGCTGAGGAGGAAATAAACCTAAAACTAGAAAAGGCTAAATTGGAAGCCTCAATGCAAATGCTAGAATATAAGAAAGAAACTGCTGCAGCCATTGCGGAGGCAGAAGTGCTAGAAGCTGCAGCTGATATCAATAGTGAAAGACGTAGTTGTGACCTTGTACTAGATTCCGACCCTCCAGAAACTATTCAACGGACACAACAGTATGTTGCAGACCAAGGCAAAGTACCAGAGACAGAACATCAGCGGCATGAAAGCGTTACGCCAATAAAATCACAGCCGTTCCCCAGCTCACATGGAGTTCAGATCTGTAAGGATGAAGATGTTCACGAGCCACGACAAGTAAGATTTGAACACAGTTCTGCTACTCCAACCCAGAATCTCGGATCTCAAAATGACTATAGTGGTGCATTTCCCTCAGCCTATCCCATATCTCCTAACGCCAACTATGGCAGCCCCAACCCAAATGATTTTGTGAGATATCTTGCACGCCGTGAACTTGTGTCTACAGGCTTACTTCAATTTAATGACAAGCCACAGAACTACAGAGCCTGGAAACGCTCATTTCTATCTGCAACCAGTGGCTTAGATTTGACTGCGAGTTAAGAGATGGATCTTCTTTTAAAGTGGCTTGGCAAGGAGTCAAAAGAACACGCAGAGCAGATCAGAGCAATTCATGTTAATCATCCAGGAGCTGGGCTGGATATGATATGGCAAAGACTCGATAGAACCTACGGCTCAACAGAGGCAATAGAGGATTCGCTCTTCAAGCGTATTGACACATTTCCAAAGGTAGAAAATCGAGACTATGCTAAGTTAACAATGTTGAGTGATCTTCTGATGGAACTTCTTTCAGCTAAGGATGAAGGAGACCTACCTGGACTTTCATTCCTTGACACAGCAAGAGGTGTCAACCCAATCGTGCAGAAGCTCCCTTTTCGTCTGCAAGAAAAGTGGGCTTCAGCTGGCGCATCGTACAAGCGGCGAGAACATGTGCCGTATCCGCCCTTTACCTTTTTTGTAGAGTTTGTTAGCCGGGAGGCTAGCATTGCCAACGATCCAAGCTTCAACTTCATCACTCAGACAGACATCAGCCCCAGGACTGAAAAGTTAGCGTGGCAGCCAAACAAGCATAGAGGAATCTCAGTCTGTAAAACGGACGTATTCTCCAGAGCTAGTTCTGATTCTAGTAAGTTCTCATCAAAGCTTGATGATTGTGATAAAGTATGCCCCATTCATGGGAAACCACACCCATTACGCAAATGTCGTGCATTCAGAGAAAAACCGATTGATGAGCGCAAGATGTTCTTGAAGGAGCACAATTTGTGTTTCAAATGCTGTTCAGCATCATCGCACCTTGCTAGGGATTGCAAGGTCAAAGTGCAGTGCTCTGAGTGCAAAAGTGAAAGGCACAACACAGCTCTACATCCAGGGCCTGCACCTTGGATAGAAGTGAAGGACCCTGCTCCAGACCATGGCGGGGAGGAAATTGAAACTTTGCCTCAATCGGACATCACAGCCAAATGCACAAAGGTTTGCGGGGGAGATCTGATGGACCGATCCTGTTCCAAAATATGCCTCGTGAAGGTATATCCAGCTGGGAACAGAGAAAAAGCAGTGAAGCTGTATGCAATTTTGGATGAGCAAAGTAACAGGTCGTTAGTTCGCTCACAGTTTTTTGAAGTATTTGGTGACAAAAGCCCATGTGCGCCATACATACTGAGAACATGTGCAGGAGTAAAAGAATCATCAGGTAGGAGGGCAAGTGGCTATGAGGTGGAATCTCTTGATGGGGCTGTCCGCATTCCATTACCCAGTCTCACAGAATGCAATGAAATTCCCAACAACAGGGATGAGATTCCAACCCCTGATGTCGCTATTCATCATGCACATTTAAAGTCACTGGCACACCTCATCCCAGATCTGGACCCAAATGCCCAGATCATGCTTCTCCTCGGGCGGGACGTTATCAGACTACATAAAGTCCGCAAACAGGTGAATGGTTCACACAACCAGCCCTATGCTCAGAAGTTAGATCTGGGGTGGGTTGTTGTGGGCAACGTGTGCCTCGGCAGTGTCCATAGGCCATCAGCAATCAGCTCCCTCTATACAAATACCACAGAGCTGCGAAGGCCATCTATCTTTAACCCATGCCCTAATGTGTTTTGTGTTAAAGAAAGGTACAGCGCCATCCAGGTTGCAGACCATGTTCCAACATGTCCTGAACAAGAGTCCATCTGCGATGTTGACCATCTTGGATGCAATGTGTTCAAGAGGACCAAAGAGGATAACCAAGTTGCTCCTTCAATTCAGGATGCTTCATTCATGAAAATAATGAAGGCTGGACTACAGAAAGACACAAATAACAGCTGGGTAGCCCCTTTACCCTTCAAGAGTCCACGTCAGCAGCTTCCTAACAACAGGCCTCAGGCACTGAAGCGTCTCAAGTCTCTCATTCACAACTTTGAGAGGAAGCCTGAAATGAGGGAACACTTCCTTAGCTTCATGGAACAGATGTTCAAAAGTGGTCATGCAGAGTTGGCTCCTCCATTGGGTGAGGAGGAAGAGCGATGGTATTTACCAACATTCGGTGTGTACCATCCCAAGAAACCAAAGAAGATCAGAATAGTTTTTGACTCCAGTGCTCGATTCAATGGTGTGTCACTCAACGATGTGCTGTTGACGGGGCCTGATCTGAACAACACACTGCTGGGTGTATTGATTCGCTTTAGAAAGGAAGCTGTTGCATTCTCAGCAGACATAGAACAAATGTTCTACTCTTTCTTGGTCAGAGAAGAGGACAGAAACTTCTTGAGGTTTCTATGGTTCCGTGATAATGACCTCTCCAAAGATATCGTGGACTACCGCATGACAGTCCACGTGTTCGGGAATAGCCCCTCGCCTGCAGTGGCTATTTACGGCCTGCATCAATCCGTTCAGGTCAGTGAGTTCCATGCTGACCCTGATGTAAAGCATTTTGTGATGCGAGACTTTTATGTAGATGATGGACTGAAGTCTCTGCCTACAGTCGAAGCAGCTATCAACTTGTTAAAGAAGACACAGGATGTCCTCTCCAGGTCTAACCTGAGGCTACATAAGATCGCAGCAAACAAGAAGGAGGTCATGAGAGCCTTTCCTTCAAGAGACTATGCAAGTGACCTTAAAGATCTTGACCTTGATGCAGACACAGTACCGATGCAGCGCAGTCTCGGGCTCAACTGGAACCTTCAAACAGATTGCTTTGTCTTCAGTGTCTCCCAGGAGACAAAACCTTATACTCGCCGGGGAGTCTTATCTATCATCAACAGTCTCTACGACCCTCTTGGGTTTGTAGCACCAGTTGTCATACAAGGCAAGGCCATTCTGCGAGAGCTCACTGCTGAGAATGGTGACTGGGATGCGCCATTACCTCAAGACAAGGAGGAAGCTTGGGCCTCATGGAGAGCTTCACTGACAGAGTTGTCAAGTCTGACAATACCCAGACCCTACACTGAAACTTCACCATCGACAGCTGTCAACAGAGAATTGTGTGTTTTCTCTGACGCTTCAACAAAAGCTATTGCTGCAGTAGCATATCTTAGAGTCACAGACACTGCTGGAAACCAGCATGTCGGGTTTGTCATGGGAAAGGCCAAGCTGGCTCCTCGTCCAGAGCACACAATCCCGAGATTAGAGCTCTGTGCAGCAGTACTGGCTGTTGAGTTGTCAGACCTGATCTCAGCAGAACTTGATCTTCAGCTTAATGCTGTGACTTATTACACAGATAGTAAGGTGGTTCTGGGCTACATTTGTAATGAGACCAGGCGTTTTTATGTGTATGTAAGTAATCGTGTCCTGCGCATTCGAAGATCCTCCAGTCCACGCCAGTGGCGCTACGTGGCCACAAACCAGAACCCTGCAGACCATGCAACACGTTCGGTTGCTGCAGGCACTTTAAAAGACACCAACTGGCTTAGTGGACCCAGGTTTCTGTCCAAACCAGAGCAAGACGTCCCTGACATCACCTTTGATCTTGTGGACCCAGGTTTAGATCCAGACATCCGACCGCTTGTGTCCACATTAAGCACTGCCACAGCATCCAAGCAACTTGGGTCCCAACGATTCACCAAGTTTTCTTCGTGGCAGTCACTGACTCGTGCAATCGCCCATCTGAAACATATTGCCAGTTGTTACAACATGATCACAACAAACAAACCTTGTAAGGGCTGGCATCTTTGCAAGACAGGATTTAGTGTTGAGGAATCCACCCAAGCCTCAGACATCATCATTCGAACAGTCCAAGAAGAGGTTTATGGCGAGGAGATCAAATGTATCATAATACACAAAGAGGTTCCCAGAAGTAGTCCTCTGAAAAGTCTCGATCCCTTTATTGATGCACATGGCCTACTAAGAGTCGGAGGTCGTCTTCACTATTCGAGTCTTGCTCAGAGTGAGAAGACTCCTGTGATTATTCCAGGGAATCATCATATTGCAACCCTGCTCATTAGACAGTACCACGAACAAGTTCACCATCAAGGGCGTCTCTTTACGGATGGGGCTGTCCGTGCAGCTGGGTTTTGGATAGTTGGTGGAAAGAGAAAAGTGAGCAGCATCATCTACCGATGTGTGACATGCAGAAGACTTAGAGCTCCAGTAAGCTGCCAAAAAATGGCCAGCCTTCCGGCAGATCGTCTCTCAACAGACCCCCCCCTTCACAAATGTTGGCCTTGATGTGTTTGGTCCTTGGAGTGTTTCTGCACGCCGGACTAGAGGAGGCCTCTCACACAGCAAAAGGTGGGCTGTGATTTTTACATGTATGAGTGTAAGAGCCGTACATATTGAAGTCATAGAATCCCTCGACACATCCAGCTTTATCAACGCATTAAGGCGGTTTCTAGCAGTTAGAGGGCCGGTCAAAAGTATTCGATCAGACAGAGGCACTGACTTTGTGGGTGCTTGTCAGTCCTTAAAGATACCTTCTAACATCGACCACAATGGTGTCAAGTCTTACCTGTCAGCCCAAGGATGCTCTTGGACATTCAACCCTCCACATGCCTCCCACTTTGGTGGAACGTGGGAAAGGATGATTGGTCTGGCTAGAAGGATTCTTGACTCCATGTTCCTCCAGCTCAAGGGGAAGCTTACCCATGAAGTGTTGGTAACTTTCATGGCAGAAGTAGCAGGCATCATTAATGCCCGGCCTCTTGTTCCTGTAACAACTGACCCCGACAACTCATTCATTCTTACTCCAGCTGCTCTTCTAACACAGAAGGTAAACTGTGTTCCTGCTCCTCCAGGAGAGTTTGGAGCCGCTGACCTCTACAAGCATCAGTGGAGACAAGTCCAGCACCTGTCTAACACCTTCTGGGACAGGTGGCGCAAGCAGTTCCTTCCAACATTGCAATCACTTAGGAAGTGGCAGTCATCTAACCCAAACATTAAGCCAGGGGATGTTGTTCTCCTCAAGGACAGTCAAGTACAAAGAAATAAGTGGCCACTTGGTCTGGTAACACAGACCTTCCAAAGCAAAGATGGTAAAGTTCGCCAGGTCGAGGTCAAGGTCATCAAGCCAGGAGGAGAAACATTGTTTGTGAGACCCATTACAGAAATAGTACTTCTTCTGGCTTCAGATGTCTAGGTGTTGAACTGTCATTGACAAAGTGTGGTGGCGTTAATCACGCCAGGCGGGGAGTATTCTGATATCAAAAGTTTTTTAAGGTAGACTGTTTTGTTTGATTTGGTAAATGTTTAAATATGCAATTGTAACTCTCTGGTGCCACCTTAAAAACTGTAGTCGGTAATAGGACATGATGTCGTCGGTAAACAGGAAGTAAGTCTGTGAATTAAGGAGAAGGCATGTGCAGCATGGTGGCTTTAGCCAGATAAATCCAGTGGCATCCACATACATCCTATGCCTTTGGTAGCATTGTGGGTATGTATAGACTTGTTTTATATTTTATGTGCATGTATAGACCACTTTCTTTCAAGTAAGTTCATTTTTCTGTAAGTTTAATGATAAAACCAATCTTATGCAGTTTACGCTAGCAATCGCTTACGGAGCTAGTTAAAGGGGAATGACAAACGAATTGGAGGCATTCATTATAGCAAGACTTGTTAAAATCATAATTTGATGTTTGTATTTGAGTTAAAAAGGGAAGTAATTCATATGAACATTCCATGTTGACATATTAAAAAACTGGATTAATATATTTTCATTGTTATATATGTACATGGTGAATAAGTACAGTGATTATGCCTTGTACTGTTTGTTACAGTTTCACCTTTCCCTGTGTCAATAAACCTGTGAACCGGGAATCGTGTCATCAGAGTCTTGATGTGGGGAAGGAGTTTAGCTGACTGCCCATCCATAGCAGAGGCAGTACAGTGAAACCACACTTCCTAGCGGGCAAGATAACGTGGAAACGCCGACAGATGGTAGGGAGACCATCATCACAATCAACTAATGGACAATTAGCACATCTAAGCAGAGATTCGCTGAGAAATTGTTCAATCCAAGTCAGAAGAAACAACCATGTCAAAAACGCATTCGCACGCTCCTTCTGTGCACTCCTATGCATCATCAACTGGGTCTGCTGCAGCCAAGGCACGAGCACGTGCAGAAGCAGCAAAGGCTCGTCTTTCTTATGCTGAGGAGGAAATAAACCTAAAACTAGAAAAGGCTAAATTGGAAGCCTCAATGCAAATGCTAGAATATAAGAAAGAAACTGCTGCAGCCATTGCGGAGGCAGAAGTGCTAGAAGCTGCAGCTGATATCAATAGTGAAAGACGTAGTTGTGACCTTGTACTAGATTCCGACCCTCTAGAAACTATTCAACGGACACAACAGTATGTTGCGGACCAAGGCAAAGTACCAGAGACAGAACATCAGCGGCATGAAAGCGTTACGCCAATAAAATCACAGCCGTTCCCCAGCTCACATGGAGTTCAGATCTGTAAGGATGAAGATGTTCACGAGCCACGACAAGTAAGATTTGAACACAGTTCTGCTACTCCAACCCAGAATCTCGGATCAGAGGCAGTACAGTATAAGTGTGTAGACATTTCCTAATGCATGATGGGTGATTTAACTTAAATGATTCATTAAACACACATCTGTGAAAACATTACTGGTAAACGTTGTGTAATTTTATGTTAAAGCAAATATAATTTTACAATTAAGACAAGGATATTTGAATCTGACCACAAAATTTGAGCAGTAGTGTGTGTTGTATGCATGTGTCTGTCTGTGTCTGATCAGGATTTTGTCATCAGTGTCAACAAAATGCTCATTTTTTAGCTGTGTCCATCATCAAAATTGAGTTGGAGTGTTTTAACTCTGATGGCAATCTCAGCCTAACAAGTCCACTTTATTGCGTGCTCATTTTCTCCTATTAGTGGCTCATAAGAGTCTAACTAATGTACTTCATGCATGTTTCCTAATCTGTCACGCTTATCAGTGGCTCATGGTTGCTTAAGGCCTATGTCTGTACTTGACCACAGAGGCAGAGCATCATTCAACCTGCCAGCTGCCTATCTTGGGAGCTTTTCAAGGATGACAGACTCCACTTTCTCTGCAGCAAGAAAGCTCATAACTTTTTTACAGTGTCTCCGTGTCCTCATACTTCTATATATTCTTCTGTAATAGATAACTATACACTATCACTGCAATAATAATGGATTGGATTTATATAGCGCTTTTCAAGGCACCCAAAGCGCTTTACAATGCCACTATTCATTCACTCTCACATTCACACACTGGTGGAGGCAAGCTACGGTTGTAGCCACAGCTGCCCTGGGGCAGACTGACAGAAGCGAGGCTGCCATATCGCGCCATCGGCCCCTCTGGCCATCACCAGTAGGCAGTAGGGTATAATCTACAATCTACATTACAGCTCAAAAGTTTGAAGTCAATTTTCACCTGGTTTATAACCATGTGATCGGTCCATACAGCAGTGATGGTTACTAAAAATGGGCCCATGTATTAGTGTTTAGACATTTCCTAATGCATCATGGGTGATTTAACTTAAATGGTTCATTAAACACACAACTGTCAAAAAATTTCTGGTAAACTTTGTGTAATATTATGTTAAAGTAAATGTAAGTTATTAATTAAAAGACGACTGTTTCAATCTGACCACAAACCTTTGAGCAGTAGTGTGTGTTGTATGCATGTGTCTGTCTGTATCTGATCAGGATTTTGTCATCAGTGTCAACAAAACGCTAAATTTTTTAGCTGTGTCCATCATCAAAATTGAGTTGGAGTGTTTTAACTCTGATGGCAATCTCTCCCTAACAAGTCCACTTTATTGCATGCTCATTTTCTCCTATTAGTGGCTCATAGGAGTCTAACTAATGAACTGTATGCATGTTTCCTAATCTGTCACGCTTATCAGTGGCTCATGGTTGCTTTTAGATTTTGTAAATTAATTGGGAATGCAAATAAATATTATTCCTTAAAACTTGCATAGATCACCAATTATGAATGATGATTGATTAAATATTAACTGGTGTATGGATTACAACAATAATAGCGAGTGTGTAGATTATATTACCTTTCCTCAGTTTATCACATTAAATCTCAGCTTACTAGTGACCCAGCAGTTTTCCAAGTACAGAAGTGCTAATCAACATATTTTTTTCAAGTAATATAAAAATCAATTTTATATATTACCTTTTTAAACATCCCATTTTTCTTTCTAATGTCATTAAAACAAGTTTGCACATTTGTATAACAACAGCTGGACCTCCAGATCTTTCAAGCTTTTAGTTTTTTTTTTTCTCAGTGTCACACATGGATTAGTGTTTGTCTCTTTCAATAAGAAAGTCAAATCTTCAAACCCTAAAGCAATCTTTGTTTCTTTCAATCATTCCAATATTTTTCATCTCCTGTTATATAATTGCAGTTAACCAGGGCTTAGCTACTCTGATCTACAGTGATTTTGGGGGTGTGGATACCTATTTTTTTTCACAGGTGCAGAGCCTTTTTCTACAAAATTACGAATAAACTGCATTTTTTGAAAGTACCATTAACATAAATGTAGACTGACAAGTAACTCAACCTTTAACACAGTGATCAATAGAGAAGAAAGAAAATAACCCATTTCAAAATGTCTAGTTCCGATCAAAATTATTGTTCTGATTAAGGAAACAGTAAATCTGGCCGCATTATTGTCCCGATCCTCCAATTTTCCCTTTCCAATGTGACTAAATAAAATTCAACTTTTTTTAAAAATGAAAGCAGTTGCACACCCAGATATTTCTTACAGTAAGAATCCTCCAACAACCTTTCAAGAGAAACATTTTTTGTCTTTCCTCAATTTTGAGACCAACTGAACCCACAAACCTGAAGCTGCAGACCCCAAACTAACCAAATGTAATGTTTCCTTAATCAGCACAGTCATTTTTAAGTCTTTATGTGTTATGTTTACTCACAGTTTTGATGCTTGCTTCTTCGACTTGATCCACGATTAGCTCTGCACCATCGCTCTGCTGTTTCCTCTCTCCTCATGCTTCTCCTTCATGCGTCCTGTCCTCAGATATAATCCAACCAGCCTCCTTGTTTCCTCCTTGACTTGTATTCCCAAAATTTCCAGTTAAATTAAGAGTAATCCAGAAAAGTTTTCTTGCTTCAAAAGCTCTTCCAGTTGCCTGTCTTCTTGTCCTCCTTCAAATGTGCATTTCATATATTTGTATTTATTTGACTTCATATTGCCATGACAACACAAAAGCAGGTGGTTCTGTCCTCTGCTGGTGTTCCATAATGATGTAAAAGTATGTTAATAATCTTTAAACAGACACTCACTGATCCTGTAAGAGCAGGAATTTAACTACAAACCCTCATAGTTCCCATCAGTATCATTCATTCTGCTCTGCCTCAATGGTCACAGTGGCTGGTTTAAGTACGTTTGCCCCATAGAAATCCACTGATGTTCAGTGAGTCCCTTTGATACATATTTAGACCTTCATAATTTTCAGGGTGCATGAGTGTTATATCTCCATCTCATCCTAAACATTTTACCAACATGTAAAAGGCACACGTCCACAAGATTTTGATTTGTTTAATTTGAATTGAAACTTGTTTTTTTCTGAATAAATGTGTGAGATGGCCCTCAGGCCTCTAAATCCACGTCCAGGTTTGGGTGACTACTTGGATTAGGGGAGTATTATTTAGAGCAATGTTTGTCACTTTGGTTAATTGCTCAACTCAGGCCGTTTTTGTGTTGGAGTGTTTTAACTCTGATGGCAATCTCTCCCTAACAAGTCCACTTTATTGCGTGCTCATTTTGTCCTATTAGTGGCTCACAGGAGTCTAACTAATGAACTGTATGCATGTTTCCTAATCTGTCACGCTTATCAGTGGCTCATGGTTGCTTAAGGCCTATGTCTGTACTTGACAACAGAGGCAGAGCATCATTCAACCTGCCAGCTGCCTATCTTGGGAGCTTTTCAAGGATGACAGACTCCACTTTCTCTGCAGCAAGACAGCTCATAACTTTTTTACAGTGTCTCCCTGTCCTCATACTTCTATATATTCCTCTGTAATAGATAACTATACACTATCATTGCAATCTACACTACAGCTCAAAAGTTTGAAGTCAATGTTCACCTGGTTTATAACCATGTGATCGGTCCACACAGGAGCGATTGTTACTAAAAATGGGCCCATGTTTAAGTGTGTAGACATTTCCTAATGCATCATGGGTGATTTAACATAAATGATTCATTAAACACACATCTGTGAAAACATTACTGGTAAACGTTGTGTAATTTTATGTTAATGCAAATATAATTTTACAATTAAGACAAGGATATTTGAATCTGACCACAATCTTTTGAGCAGTAGTGTGTGTTGTATGCATGTGTCTGTCTGTATCTGATCAGGATTTTGTCATCAGTGTCAACAAAACGCTCATTTTTTTTAGCTGTGTCCATCATCAAAATTGAGTTGGAGTGTTTTAACTCTGATGGCAATCTCTCCCTAACAAGTCCACTTTATTGCGTGCTCATTTTCTCCTATTAGTGGCTCATACGTATATAATGAGAAAACATGCATTAAGTGGACTAATTTCTCACGCTTATCAGTGGCTCATGGTTGCTTAAGGCCTATGTCTGTACTTGACCACAGAGGCAGAGCATCATTCAACCTGCCAGCTGCTTATCTTGGGAGCTTTTCAAGGATGACAGACTCCACTTTCTCTGCAGCAAGACAGCTCATAACTTTTTTACAGTGTCTCCCTGTTCTCATACTTCTATATATTCCTCTGTAATAGATAACTATACACTATCATTGCAATCTACACTACAGCTGAAAAGTTCTAAGTCAATTTTCACCTGGTTTATAACCATGTGATCGGTCCATACAGCAGTGATTGTTTCTAAAAATGGGCCCATGTTTAAGTGTTTAAGAAGTCTATGGCCCCCACATGCCTCAAAAGATCCACCATCATCCCTGTGCCCAAGAACAGCAAACCCTCATCCCTGAATGATTAACGGCCAGCTGCACTGACCTCGGTAGTAATGAAGGTGTTTGAGAGGCTGCTGAAGAACATCATCTCCTCCTCCATCCCAGACACCACAGATCCGCTGCAGTTCGCCTACCAATCCAACAGATTCACAGAGGACGCCATCGCCCACGTCCTGCACACCACCCTCAGCTACTTGGACAAGAAACAGGGTAACTATGTGAGAATGCTGTTTGTTGATTACAGTTCAGCGTTTAACACAATAGTGCCCTGCAGACTGTTCACAAAGCTGAGGGATCTGGGACTTAACAGCCATCTGTGTGCATGGGTGTTGGACTTCCTCACTGGCAGAACTCAGGTGGTGAGGGTGGGTAGATGCGTCTCTAACAGCATCACCATCAACACAGGAGCACCTCAGCGATGTGTCCTCTTGCCACTGCTCTACTCCCTCTACACTTCAGACTGTGTGGCCACCCACGGCTCCAACACCATTGTGAAGTTTGCTGACGACACAGTGGTGTTGGGTGCCATCTCCAACAACGATGAGGCGGCCTACATGGACAAAGTGAAGAATCTGGCATCATGGTGCCAGGACAACCACCTCCAGCTGAACGTCGGCAAGACCAAGGAGCTGGTGGTGGACTTCAGAAGGAGTCAGCACAGAGACTACAAGCCCATTATCATCAATGGAGCTCCAGTGGAGAGGGTGCAGTCCTTCAAGTATCTTGGTGTCCACATCTCCTCAGGCCTGACATGGTCTGCCCACATTCAGGTCCAGACCAAAAAGGCTAGGCAGCGCCTGTATCACCTACGACAACTGAGGAAGTTCAGGGTCTCTCCAAAGATCCTCAGGATTTTCTATACAGGCGCTGTGGAGAGCATCCTCACACAGAACATGATATCGTGGTTTGGGAACAGCTGTGTGAAGGACCAAAAAGCTCTCCAGAGAGTGATCCACACAGCAGAACGCTGCTGCAGGATTGATCTCCCCCCGCTTCAGGACACCTACACCAGGAGATGCCGGACTATAGCAGAGCAGATACTGAAGGACCCGTCCCATCCTGGCAACAAACTGTTCCAACTTCTGCAATCTGGCAGAAGGTTCCTCATCATCCGGGCAAGGACAGAGAGACTAAAGAGGAGCTTCTATCCCCAAGCCATCCGGGCCCTAAACACACACACCCGCCCTCTCACATCATCTATAATTGACTGAGACAGGACTCTGTTCCAGACACTCTAAACCCAGGCACAATGTACATTCCAAATTCCTTTAATTTTAAATATGTTTATATTGTCTATTCTGTAAAATAGTCAGATGTCTATTCATATTAATGTACAGAATTCACCTGCTTGCTGCTACTACTGCACATTCACCCAATGTATATACTCTATATATATACTCTGTATATATACAGTATATATATATATATATATATATATATATATATATATAAAAAATGTTCTTCCTCTAACCCCCCCCCCCCCCCCCCCCCCCCATTTTTCCACATGTTGAGGAGCGTGTAAGGCTACATTACACTGTGTGTTATACTTGTATAACTATGCATGTGACAAATAAAGAACCTTGAACCTTGATGTGTGTAGACATTTCCTAATGCATCATGGGTGATTTAACTTAAATGATTCATTAAACACACATCTGTGAAAACATTTCTGATAATTTTCATGTAATATTATGTTAAAGTAAATGTAAGTTATTAATTAAAAGACGACTGTTTCAATCTGACCACAAACCTTTGAGCAGTAGTGTGTGTTGTATGCATGTGTCTGTCTGTATCTGATCAGGATTTTGTCATCAGAGTCAAGAAAATGCTCATTATTTTTAGCTGTGTCTGTCATCAAAATTGAGTTGGAGTGTTTTAACTCTGATGGCAATCTCTCCCTAACAAGTCCACTTTATTGCGTGCTCATTTTCTCCTATTAGTGGCTCATAGGAGTCTAACTAATGAACTGTATGCATGTTTCCTAATCTGTCACGCTTATCAGTGGCTCATGGTTGCTTAAGGCCTATGTCTGTACTTGACCACAGAGGCAGAGCATCATTCAACCTGCCAGCTGCCTATCTTGGGAGCTTTTCAAGGATGACAGACTCCACTTTCTCTGCAGCAAGACAGCTCATAACTTTTTTTACAGTGTCTCCCTGTCCTCATACTTCTATATATTCTTCTGTAATAGATAACTTTACACTATCACTGCAATAATAATAATAATAATGATAATGGATTGGATTTATATAGCGCTTTTCAAGGCACCCAAAGCGCTTTACAATGCCACTATTCATTCACTCTCACATTCACACACTGGTGGAGGCAAGCTACGGTTGTAGCCACAGCTGCCCTGGGGCAGACTGACAGAAGCGAGGCTGCCATATCGCGCCATCGGCCCCTCTGGCCATCACCAGTAGGCAGTAGGGTAAAATCTACAATCTACATTACAGCTCAAAAGTTTGAAGTCAATTTTCACCTGGTTTATAACCATGTGATCGGTCCATACAGCAGTGATGGTTACTAAAAATGGGCCCATGTAAAGGTCCAGTTTTGTTTATTGATCTAAGCCTGAACAGCTATGTGTAGTGTCCAGTAGAGGGCTCTCTTGCTTTGTTAGCGGCAAGCTGCACTTCCAGCTCAGACCGGTTTTTGTGGCGCACATGTCCCAGTAGGCAGCTCTCGATGAAGCATGAAGCAGCGTGATACCGGACTCTAGCAAAATTAACAGTTTGCAGCCCTTGGAAGGCGGAGCGAGGTACATGTTTTAAGTTGTATTTGTTTTCTTACTTGATATTTTGTTGTATTTTCTGCTTTATTTGAGTTCATATTTGTAATAAGCATCTAAGAAAATGTATTTTGTGTTTCTGTTTAGTTTTCACGGTGCATTGGTGCACCTCAGCACTGTTAGATTCTGAATGAATCTTAAAGTAAAAATTACTGCACCCGTCGAGGCTCTCTCTATTTCTTCCTTGGTCCGGGGGACTGCTACAGTGAAAACTCGATCGCTGAGTGAAGGCTACTTGCTAGCTCCCGTGCCAGATGAGTGCAGCCCGTGCCACGAGGTGGGTCCGTGTGTCAGCTGTGAGAGATTTCTACACCAGTCAAGATCATCTTTGCTTCGTCGCCTACCTCCACTTTGAACTCTGATGGTCACTTTACAGAGGTGCAGGTATTATGCCCATTAAGGACTTTGCTGATAACAAAGTTAAAATGTCTGCACACTAATTTAGAGTTACTTGCCTTAAATATTTTGTGGTTACAGCTTTAAAGGTATACTGCATTGCACTAAGTAATTACAATCTTTAAATTGTATGGGTTTATTCTTCTTGAAAGTAACGTTATGGTATATCAGCAGTATTTACAGTTACATTTTGTCTAATATGTGGGTGCTAATCTGTTTACTTATGTGATGTAAACGTCTGATGTGAGCATTGTTTCCAAAAAGTAACACTCACGTAAGTTTAAGTCCAGACGTTATCGCATAGAGCAACATACACATAACAGTAACAAAATGTTGAACCCTGCTGAAGAAGCCAACGACTCAGAGCAACAAGGAGTAAGATCCAGCAATCGTGAAAGGCATTTAACTGAAAAGGGTAAAGAAATGCAGGAATATGAGGCAAAGAAAAATGAGAAGGCATTTAACAAAGCTTATGACACTTGGAAGAAGGCAGCTAAAGAAATCAGAACAAAGCTGAAAATTTTCTGCTCACCTGAAGAGCTGAACAATGCCAGTCATGACATAAGAGACAAGCACGCTGTAGTACAACAGCATTATGAACCCATTCGCCGCAGCCAATCCATGACGCCAGACATTGTTAAGCGAATGGATGCTTGTGCAGTGCTTACAACTGACATTTGTGAAGTTATTGCTAAACGACAGGAAAATATCGATCAGCTCTTTAACGATCGCCTTGAAAAAGAAAGAGTACGAGTGATGTTAAACAAAAGGGACTATGGTTCTGTGTTTGGTGATACAAAAACTGAAACGTCATTCCCTGAGGGTTCAGTCGCACGCTCAAAGGCAGATTCTACTGGCAGTCGTGAGGTGGAAGCAGAAGCTGAACTTGCAGCCAAAGTGGAACAAGCAAAGGCCACACAAGAAATATTGGCACAGGAAACCAAGATCAGCCAAATGGAAAATGAGTGGAAAATAAAGGAAGAGGAAACAAAGGCAAAGTTGGAGGAGGAAAAGACTAAACTTCAACAGTTAAAGGCAGACAGTGAAGTGAAAGTAGCAGCTGCACGAGTAAGAGCCCTTAGCGTTCAAAATGACATTGAAAGCTATGATCAAGTGTCCTGCTACAACTTAGAAAATTCCGCAAATCTCCCCAACAGCGCACCACGGCTCTCTTTAAATCCACGAGCACCGACATTTAGACCTCACAATACTACTCCAGAACGAGAAGAACTTAGCTTAGTTCAAGCCCTTGCCAGCTCTCTTACCCTAAACAGGCTTCCTGTACCTGAGCCCACCATCTTTAGTGGCGACCCCCTAAAGTTTATGGATTGGAAGGTATCCTTTATGGCACTAATTGGTGACAAACCTTTACCTGTGTGTGAGAAAATGTTGTATCTAAAGAGCTATCTTGCAGGTGAAGCACGAAAGGCAGTAGAGGGATATTTCTTCCGCAACAGTGAGCAGGCATACGCAGGTATTTGGAGCGTTCTAGAGGAAAGGTATGGTAGCCCATTTGTTATCCAAAGAGCCTTTAGGGCTAAACTCACAAAATGGCCTAAAATAGCTGCCAATGATCCTAAAGCACTGAGGGAGTTTGCAGATTTTCTCCAAAGCTGTGCAGAGGCTATCCCTCAAGTCAAAGGCCTAGAGATCCTTAATGATTGTGAGGAAAATCACAAGCTTCTAAGAAAACTGCCTGAGTGGATAGTGCAGAGATGGAGCCGCATTGTAGTGGAGGAGCTAGACAAAAGCCAAGACTACCCCAACTTCTCTCGCTTTACAAAGTTCATACAAAATGAAGCTAAAGTAGTTTGCAATCCTGTTGCCTCACCATTCCTAATAAACGAAAGGGCATCAGAAGAGCGGCACGTTAAAAGAGCGAAGGCACTCAGTACTACCATCCAACCAAAGTCTCCACCAATCCCAGTATCTACTTCTAGACCTAAACCCCCATGTTTGTTTTGCAAAGAAGAATTGCACGGCATAGCTAAGTGTCCTGCTTTTGCAGCGAAAACTAGTGATGACAAGAAAGTTTTCATTCAAGAAAATCGTCTCTGCTTTGGGTGTTTGAGAAGGGGTCATGTAACCAAAGAATGCAGAGGACGTCACTCCTGTAGTAAGTGTGGTCGGCGTCACCCCACCTGTCTACACACAGAAAGAGTGAATGAACCTAAAGAAAGGAAAACTGAGGATTCTAAATCCCCAGATGAAGGTGCAAACAAGGAAGTGCATAATGTTATGACTCATGTACTAACAAGGAAACCATCTTCCACATCCAGCATAGTACCAGTATTTGTGTCAGTTGCATCTGAGCCTGAGAAAGAAATACTAACATATGCCCTGCTTGACACCCAGAGTGACTCATCCTTTATTTTAGAGGATTTGGCCTCAGAACTAAATGTAGACGCCCAACCAGTGCAGTTAAAGCTTAGCACCATGACTTCCGTCGACACAGTCGTTGCAAGTAAACTTGCCAACAACTTACAGGTGCGAGGGTTTGACTCTGAGACTCGTGTCCGAATAGAACAAGTCTACTCTCGTGACTTTAACCCAGTGGACAAGTCTCATATCCCTACCAAGGAAACTGCACTTCAGTGGCCACACCTTGAAGGCTTAGCTAACAAGTTACAGCCATTGCAGAACTGTGAAGTAGGTCTATTGATTGGTTATGACTGCCCATCAGCACTAGCCCCCCTAGAGATCGTCACAGGCAAAATAAACGAACCTTTCGCACAAAGAACCCTACTAGGATGGAGTATTATTGGTTCTGGCAATCCTCACCTAGACAGAGAAGGTAACCAGAGTTACGTGCACAGGATCACAGTCAAAGAAATGCCCATACCATCAGCCACAGATGTACTCAAAGTCCTAGAGTCTGACTTTAATGAGAGAAACTATGAGGATAAGTATGTATCACAGGATGATGTTCGCTTCATACAAATCCTCAGTGATACAATAAAACAAAGACCAGATGGGCACTATGAGATGCCGCTTCCCTTCAAGGGCAATGATCCACCAGCGCTTCCCAACAATAAGAAGCTAGCCACAGTCCGACTGCAACACCTGAAGAAAAGGCTAAAGGCTGATAAACAGTATCATGAACATTACTGTTCCTTTATGAGAGACATTATCAGCAGTGGTGATGCAGAATTAGCCCCTCCTTTGACCGATGGTGAGACTGCATGGTACATCCCACACCATGGGGTATATCACCCGAAAAAACCAGCCAAGCTAAGAGTCGTCTTTGACTGTTCAGCAAAATTTCTCGGTGTCTCATTAAACGACACTCTTCTCACAGGTCCAGATATGATCAACTCATTGGTGGGGGTACTCTGTCGTTTCAGAAAGGAAAATGTAGCCATAATCTGTGATATCGAGAGAATGTTCCACCAGTTCTCTGTTTGTCCAGACATGCGCAACTATCTGAGATTTCTGTGGTGGCAGGATGGACAATTAGACAAAGAACCCAGAGAGTACAGAATGGCTGTACATCTATTCGGTGCCAGTTCATCCCCTGGATGTGCTAATTTCGGCCTGAAATATTTAGCACAACAGTACAGAACAGACTATCCTAAGGCCTCAGAGTTTGTTGAACAGAACTTTTATGTAGACGATGGTCTAACTAGTGTCCCATCAGTCCAAGAGGCACAAGAACTCATCACCGAAACACAAGCGCTTTGTAGACTTGGCGGTCTACATCTGCACAAGTTCAACTCAAACCAAAGTGATGCGCTTTCCCAGCTGGAACCCTCAGACAGAGCAGACACCACAGAACCGCTCGATCTCAAACCTGACACAACAGCTGAAGGCCATGTGCTCGGCATCCAGTGGTCAATCAAAAATGACACTTTCAGTTTCAAAATAAACACTAAGGACCAACCTCCTACTCGCCGGAGCATACTGTCAGTGATCTCATCCCTGTACGACCCACTAGGGTTCGTAGCTCCCTTCACCTTAAGAGGCAAAGGTATCCTACAGGAACTGTGTCGCAGAGGCACTGAATGGGATGACCCTCTTCCTGACAACTTGCGTTCACGGTGGGAGGACTGGAAAGATGGTTTGGAAAGACTAAAATTGGTTGCAGTGCCTAGATGTTACCACCCACCAGAACTAACAGACATTGTAAAGGTGGAACTGCACCACTTTTGTGATGCTAGTGATTTAGGATATGGTGCATGCTCCTATATTAGGTACCTCAGCAACGAGAAGGTTGCACTGCCTCCACCAGGAAAGTTTGTGAAAGAGGACTTATATGCAAGGAAACGTTGGCGCAGAGTCCAGTATCTCACTGAGCAGTTTTGGAGTAGATGGAAAAGAGAGTACCTTCTGAACATATCTACGAGACAGAAGTGGCACGTACCACGTCGAAATCTTAAAGTCAATGACATAGTCATTATCAAAGAAGAGATGCTTCCCAGAAATCAGTGGCAACTGGCTCGAGTGGTTGAAGCACCAGAAGAAGATGACGGGTTGGTCCGCAGAGTCAAGCTTCAAGTTGGCGATCAAGGCTTAATAAAGAAGCAGGGAACAGCACACAAACCTCACATAGTTGAGCGACCTGTTCAAAAGCTTGTAGTTCTATTAGAAAATAACTAATTGATGTTTCAATCAATACTGTCACATCAGGCGTATTTTTGCGAAAGTTTATTGATGATGTACTTGAAATTGTGTTTGTCTTGTAGTAATGTCCATAAGTTAAAGCTGGAAATCATGTAAAGAATGTTGTTTGTTATACATGATTTGGTGGGAGTGTAAAGGTCCAGTTTTGTTTATTGATCTAAGCCTGAACAGCTATGTGTAGTGTCCAGTAGAGGGCTCTCTTGCTTTGTTAGCGGCAAGCTGCACTTCCAGCTCAGACCGGTTTTTGTGGCGCACATGTCCCAGTAGGCAGCTCTCGATGAAGCATGAAGCAGCGTGATACCGGACTCTAGCAAAATTAACAGTTTGCAGCCCTTGGAAGGCGGAGCGAGGTACATGTTTTAAGTTGTATTTGTTTTCTTACTTGATATTTTGTTGTATTTTCTGCTTTATTTGAGTTCATATTTGTAATAAGCATCTAAGAAAATGTATTTTGTGTTTCTGTTTAGTTTTCATGGTGCATTGGCGCACCTCAGCACTGTTAGATTCTGAATGAATCTTAAAGTAAAAATTACTGCACCCGTCGAGGCTCTCTCTATTTCTTCCTTGGTCCGGGGGACTGCTACAGCCCATGTATTAGTGTTTAGACATTTCCTAATGCATCATGGGTGATTTAACTTAAATGGTTCATTAAACACACAACTGTCAAAAAATTACTGGTAAACTTTGTGTAATATTATGTTAAAGTAAATGTAAGTTATTAATTAAAAGACGACTGTTTCAATCTGACCACAAACTTTTGAGCAGTAGTGTGTGTTGTATGCATGTGTCTGTCTGTATCTGATCAGGATTTTGTCATCAGTGTCAACAAAACGCTAAATTTTTTAGCTGTGTCCATCATCAAAATTGAGTTGAAGTGTTTTAACTCTGATGGCAATCTCTCCCTAACAAGTCCACTTTATTGCGTGCTCATTTTCTCCTATTAGTGGCTCATAAGAGTCTAACTAATGTACTTCATGCATGTTTCCTAATCTGTCACACTTATCAGTGGCTCATGGTTGCTTAAGGCCTATGTCTGTACTTGACCACAGAGGCAGAGCATCATTCAACCTGCCAGCTGCCTATCTTGGGAGCTTTTCAAGGATGACAGACTCCACTTTCTCTGCAGCAAGACAGCTCATAACTTTTTTACAGTGTCTCCCTGTCCTCATACTTCTATATATTCTTCTGTAATATATAACTATACACTATCACTGCAATCAATCTATACTACAGCTCAAAAGTTTGAAGTCAATTTTCACCTGGTTTATAACCATGTGATCGTTCCATACAGCAGTGATTGTTACTAAAAATGGGCCTATGTATAAGTGTGTAGACATTTCCTAATGCATCATGGGTGATTTAACTTAAATGATTCATTAAACACACATCTGTGAAAACATTTCTGATAATTTTCATGTAATATTATGTTAAAGTAAATGTATGTTATTAATTAAAAGACGACTGTTTCAATCTGACCACAAACCTTTGAGCAGTAGTGTGTGTTGTATGCATGTGTCTGTCTGTATCTGATCAGGATTTTGTCATCAGTGTCAACAAAACGCTAAATTTTTTAGCTGTGTCCATCATCAAAATTGAGTTGGAGTGTTTTAACTCTGATGGCAATCTCTCCCTAACAAGTCCACTTTATTGCGTGCTCATTTTCTCCTATTAGTGGCTCATAAGAGTCTAACTAATGTACTTCATGCATGTTTCCTAATCTGTCACACTTATCAGTGGCTCATGGTTACTTAAGGCCTATGTCTGTACTTGACCACAGAGGCAGAGCATCATTCAACCTGCCAGCTGCCTATCTTGGGAGCTTTTCAAGGATGACAGACTCCACTTTCTCTGCAGCAAGACAGCTCATAACTTTTTTACAGTGTCTCCCTGTCCTCATACTTCTATATATCCATCCATCCATCTTCATCCGCTTTATCCGGGGCCGGGTCGCGGGGACAGCAGCCTAAGCAAAGAGGCCCAGACCTCCCTCTCCCCAGCCACCTCCTCCAGCTCATCTGGGGGAACACCAAGGCGTTCCCAGGCCAGCTGAGAGATATAATCTCTCCAGCGTGTCCTGGATCTGCCCCGGGGCCTCCTCCCGGTGGGACATGCCTGGAACACCTCACCCAGGAGGCGCCCAGGGGGCATCCTTGTCAGATGCCCGAACCACCTCAGCTGGCTCCTTTCGACGTGGAGCAGCAGCGGCTCTACTTTGAGCCCCTCCCGGATGGCCGAACTTCTCACCCTATCTCTAATGGAGATGCCAGCCACCCTTCGGAGGAAGCTCATTTCCGCCGCTTGTATCCGCGATCTCGTCCTTTCGGTCACTACCCACAGCTCGTGGCCATAGGTGAGGGTAGGGACGTAGATCGACCGGTAAATTGAGAGCTTCGCTTTTACACTCAGCTCCCTCTTCACCACGACGGACCGCTGCAGCGTCTGCATTACTGCAGCTGCAGCCCCAATCCGTCTGTCGATCTCCGGCTCCCTTCTCCCATCACTCGCGAACAAGACCCCGAGATACTTGAACTCCTCCACTTGGGGCAGGACCTCATCCCCGACCCGGAGTGGGCACTCCACCCTTTTCCGCCTGAGAACCATGGCCTCAGATTTGAAGGTGCTGATCCTCATTCCCACTGCTTCACACTCGGCTGCGAACCACTCCAGTGCGAGCTGGAGGCCCTCACCCGATGAAGCCAACAGAACCACATCATCCGCAAAAATCAGAGATGAGATCCTGAGGCCACCAAAGCGAAAGCCCTCCGCCACTTGGCTGCGCCTAGAAATCCTGTCCATAAAAATTATGAACAGAACCGGTGACAAAGGGCAGCCCTGGCGGAGCCCATCACCCACCGGGAACGAGTCCGACTTATTGCCGGCAATGCGAACCAAGCTCTTGCAACGGTTGTATAGGGATCGAATGGCCCGTAGCAATGGGCCAGACACCCCATACTCCCGCAACACCTCCCACAGGACACCCCGAGGGACACGGTCGAATGCCTTCTCCAAGTCCACAAAACACATGTAGACTGGTTGGGCAAACTCCCATGCACCCTCAAGTATCCTCGAGAGGATGAAGAGCTGGTCCAGTGTTCCGCGACCAGTACGAAAACCGCATTGTTCCTCCTGTATCCGAGGTTCGACTAGCGGACGAACTCTCCTTTCCAGCACCCTGGCATAGACTTTCCCGGAGAGGCTGAGGAGTGTGATCCCCCTGTAGTTGGAACACACCCTCCGGTCCCCCTTCTTAAAGATGGGGACCACCACCCCGGGCTGCCAATCCACGGGTACTGCCCCTGATCTCCACGCAACATTGCAGAGGCGTGTCAAGCACTTCTATATATTCCTCTGTAATAGATAACTATAAACTATCATGGCAATCTACACTACAGCTCAAAAGTTTGAAGTCAATTTTCACCTGGTTTATAACCATGTGATCGGTCCACACAGGGGCGATTGTTACTAAAAATGGGCCTATGTATAAGTGTGTAGACATTTCCTAATGCATCATGGGTGATTTAACATAAATGATTCATTAAACACACATCTGTGAAAACATTTCTGATAATTTTCATGTAATATTATGTTAAAGTAAATGTAAGTTATTAATTAAAAGACGACTGTTTCAATCTGACCACAAACCTTTGAGCAGCAGTGTGTGTTGTATGCATGTGTCTGTCTGTATCTGATCAGGATTTTGTCATCAGTGTCAACAAAACACTCATTTTTTTAGCTGTGTCTGTCATCAAAATTGAGTTGGAGTGTTTTAACTCTGATGGCAATCTCTCCCTAACAAGTCCACTTTATTGCGTGCTCATTTTCTCCTATTAGTGGCTCATACGTATATAATGAGAAAACATGCATTAAGTGGACTAATTTCTCACGCTTATCAGTGGCTCATGGTTGCTTAAGGCCTATGTCTGTACTTGACCACAGAGGCAGAGCATCATTCAACCTGCCAGCTGCCTATCTTGGGAGCTTTTCAAGGATGACAGACTCCACTTTCTCTGCAGCAAGACAGCTCATAACTTTTTTACAGTGTCTCCCTGTCCTCATACTTCTATATATTCTTCTGTAATAGATAACTATACACTATCACTGCAATCTACACTACAGCTCAAAAGTTTGAAGTCAATTTTCACCTGGTTTATAACCATGTGATCGGTCCATACAGCAGTGATGGTTACTAAAAATGGGCCCATGTATGAGTGTGTAGACATTTCCTAATGCATCATGGGTGATTTAACATAAATGATTCATTAAACACACATCTGTGAAAACATTTCTGATAATTTTCATGTAATATTATGTTAAAGTAAATGTAAGTTATTAATTAAAAGACGACTGTTTCAATCTGACCACAAACCTTTGAGCAGCAGTGTGTGTTGTATGCATGTGTCTGTCTGTATCTGATCAGGATTTTGTCATCAGTGTCAACAAAACACTCATTTTTTTAGCTGTGTCTGTCATCAAAATTGAGTTGGAGTGTTTTAACTCTGATGGCAATCTCTCCCTAACAAGTCCACTTTATTGCGTGCTCATTTTCTCCTATTAGTGGCTCATACGTATATAATGAGAAAACATGCATTAAGTGGACTAATTTCTCACGCTTATCAGTGGCTCATGGTTGCTTAAGGCCTATGTCTGTACTTGACCACAGAGGCAGAGCATCATTCAACCTGCCAGCTGCCTATCTTGGGAGCTTTTCAAGGATGACAGACTCCACTTTCTCTGCAGCAAGACAGCTCATAACTTTTTTACAGTGTCTCCCTGTCCTCATACTTCTATATATTCTTCTGTAATAGATAACTATACACTATCACTGCAATCTACACTACAGCTCAAAAGTTTGAAGTCAATTTTCACCTGGTTTCAAAATGTCTAGTTCCGATCAAAATTATTGTTCTGATTAAGGAAACAGTAAATCTGGCCGCATTATTGTCCCGATCCTCCAATTTTCCCTTTCCAATGTGTCTAAATAAAATTCAACTTTTTTTTAAATAAAAGCAGTTGCACACCCAGATATTTCTTACAGTAAGAATCCTCCAACAACCTTTCAAAAGAAACATTTTTTGTCTTTCCTCAATTTTGAGACCAACTGAACCCACAAACCTGAAGCTGCAGACCCCAAACTAACCAAATGTAATGTTTCCTTAATCAGCACAGTCATTTTTAAGTCTTTATGTGTTATGTTTACTCACAGTTTTGATGCTTGCTTCTTCGACTTGATCCACGATTAGCTCTGCACCATCGCTCTGCTGTTTCCTCTCTCCTCATGCTTCTCCTTCATGCGTCCTGTCCTCAGATATAATCCAACCAGCCTCCTTGTTTCCTCCTTGACTTGTATTCCCAAAATTTCCAGTTAAATTAAGAGTAATCCAGAAAAGTTTTCTTGCTTCAAAAGCTCTTCCAGTTGCCTGTCTTCTTGTCCTCCTTCAAATGTGCATTTTATATATTTGTATTTATTTGACTTCATATTGCCATGACAACACAAAAGCAGGTGGTTCTGTCCTCTGCTGGTGTTCCATAATGATGTAAAAGTATGTTAATAATCTTTAAACAGACACTCACTGATCCTGTAAGAGCAGGAATTTAACTACAAACCCTCATAGTTCCCATCAGTATCATTCATTCTGCTCTGCCTCAATGGTCACAGTGGCTGGTTTAAGTATGTTTGCCCCATAGAAATCCACTGATGTTCAGTGAGTCCCTTTGATACATATTTAGACCTTCATAATTTTCAGGGTGCATGAGTGTTATATCTCCATCTCATCCTAAACATTTTACCAACATGTAAAAGGCATACGTCCACAAGATTTTGATTTGTTTAATTTGAATTGAAACTTGTTTTTTTCTGAATAAATGTGTGAGATGGCCCTCAGGCCTCTAAATCCACGTCCAGGTTTGGGTGACTACTTGGATTAGGGGAGTACTATTTAGAGCAATGTTTGTCACTTTGGTTAATTGCTCAACTCAGGCCGTTTTTGTTTTGGAGTGTTTTAACTCTGATGGCAATCTCTCCCTAACAAGTCCACTTTATCGAGTGCTCATTTTCTCCTATTAGTGGCTCATACGTACATAATGAGAAAACATGTATTAAGTGGACTAATTTCTCACGCTTATCAGTGGCTCATGGTTGCTTAAGGCCTATGTCTGTACTTTTTTTTTTTTTTTTTTTTTTTTTTTTTTCTTTTTGCCTGTCCCGTTTGGCTCTTTTGCCATCAGAATTATTGTCTAAAGGCGAAGAAAGATGCCCAACGGATTTTCTTTACCAAATTGACCATCCCAGCTTTGCCGTAATGGTCCATTTGATTCACCTTTTATTCTTTATTTTATTTTCACTTGCTGAATACGGGACAGACTTGACTGGGGGAAAGAAAAGGGAGAAAGAAAGAGGGAAAGAAAAACAGTTGAGAAGAGGGACGGGGGAGAAGGGCAAAAAACAAAAACCAACAGAATAAGCAGAAAAAAATAAAATAAATAAATAAATAAAAAAATACATATATCGATCACCTGGATCACCTGTTGATAAAGAAAAAAGAAAACAAGCAGAAGAAAACGAGAGTAATACAATAAACAACATCACAATGATATATGGGAATATGACAGTAAATACTAAATATTAAACATTATTGTGCAGCACGTAAGATCGACAGCACAGTGTGCATTGTTGTAGGAGCCAAAAAGGGTGTAGTTTGTGTGTGTGATCACCCGTGTGTACACCTGTGAGCATGGACGCGCTTGTTTTCTTAAAAGGTTCCCTCATGTAATGATCTGCTAGAGGGTGTGGGGGGCCACTGCCCCGTCCTCCAGGGCATGAAGCAGGTATGGAGGAGATCAAAACTCCAGACATCCAGAGGCCCTCAGAACACAAGAGACCAAGGAAGACCAACAGAGGGGCAGCCGTGCCACTGTCCCAGAAAGAGCCGAGGAGAGTCCCAGATGAGGGGTCACCCAGCAGCCACGGAGCAGAAGCCGGGGGGGGTTGCAGTGACGTGCCCGTGAGCTCTGCCGGCAGCCAGCTGTGCCTGAGTGACCGAGCCCCAGGCCGAGAGGCCGGGGACACCCCACCTCCGAAGTGGCCCAAGCGAGCCCCAGGCTCCAGGCCCCGATAAGCAGCCGCCAAGGAGTGAGCCAGTGTGTACCCGGACGCCCACCCCCGGACACAAAGAACCACCAATGCACCGATGTCTGAGGGAGTCCGCCCCCGGCAGGGGAAGTGGTGGGGGGAGATAGGCCTCCAAACCTTGGAGGGCCTGAGCTGTCCTCAGAGAGGTGGCATCTGATACCCAACCTGACATATAGACACAGACATACAGGCACACACAGATACAAACATCCATTCCCACCCTCATGCTCTCATATGCACTTACTCCACACTCAACCAACGTGGAGACAGACATAAAGAGACGCTGTACACACAATCACACTCCCCAAGCGTACTCTACGAACCGGGTCTAGGTACCCTTGCCCCTGGAGGGGGGAACTGCACCCAGACCCAGGTTGTGTTACCCTTTTCCCTGCGGTGGGGAGAAGCAGACCGCCCCGACTCCGCAGCAGCAGGGAGGCCCCACATTCCGGACCCCAGTCGGACGGCCAACTCCTCCTCCTAGCCCCCCTGCTCCAGCAGACCGCAGAGAACGAGGGTGAGAGAAGACTCCTAACCTCCCTCCACCCGCTCATTGTAGTGTTGATGTATGTGTGTTCTAAGGTGCATTTAAAACCCAGGAGGGCATGGAGCTACCTGCCAGAGAGCAGCAGGTAAGCGCATAGTCCCTCCTGCTAGCCCTCAATGTCTACGTGTATTTAAAATTGAGAGGTGGGCAACGACACCAGGGGTGAGGTGTACACCCTGATGGTAATTGGGATTCCGTGTAGCGTGCCCACCCCCAAGATCCTATATGTATGTGTAATGAGAGTGTGAGTAATGTGAATGTCTAAGTTGCGGGATAAAATTGAGGCAGAGGCAGCCAGAAGGGGACAGAGGGGGGGGTTACCTCCTCTGCACCCTGGTGACACACCCCTACTCCAAGGCCCTGCATGTGTGGGTGGTTGTGGTGGAGCGGGAAGAGGGAGGCAGCTGGAGATGGGGAGGGAAGGAAGGGAGGGGCAAGTGACCCCTCCCTGGGGCCAGCTCCCCCGCTGACCCCAGTAGGCACCCCCATACTCCGCGACCCACCAGGGAAGGGGGGCCCAGGCCCATCCGAACCGGGGCCCAGTGCAGCGGCGCCGCCCGGCCCCACAGAGCCCGGGGCAGTCCACCCAACCCCACCACAGAGAAAACTGCACCCACCCCATTATCCACTCATCTTCCAGACTACATAAGACAATAGACGCCCAGGCTGAGATCTTCCTCCACCTCTCCTGTATCTCCCCCTCTTGCAGAGAGAGTTCCTGAGAGAGGAAAGCTCCTGCAAGATGTGACAACCCCCCCCCCCCACCAGTTGAAGCACCCTGCGCCAGTGGTGGGCCCCCATATACCCACCGGCCCACAACCCCGGCAACACACCAACCAGGACCCAGGCCCCCGAGGCCCTAAGCCTGACCCTACCCCCACACCAATCACAACAGTGAAGGCGAGACCAAAATATGACCCCCCACCCCCACTAGGTGATGGAGCTGATCAGAGGAGCCCAGAGCGATTGATCTGATGTGGTGGCAGAGGCTGTATCAAGACTAATGTAATCTAATAGATAATTTCTATATTGGTTAGAATTAAGATTATATAATGAGAAAACATGCATTAAGTGGACTAATTTCTCACGCTTCACCTTAAGAGGCAAAGGTATCCTACAGGAACTGTGTCGCAGAGGCACTGAATGGGATGACCCTCTTCCTGACAACTTGCGTTCACGGTGGGAGGACTGGAAAGATGGTTTGGAAAGACTAAAATTGGTTGCAGTGCCTAGATGTTACCACCCACCAGAACTAACAGACATTGTAAAGGTGGAACTGCACCACTTTTGTGATGCTAGTGATTTAGGATATGGTGCATGCTCCTATATTAGGTACCTCAGCAACGAGAAGGTTGCACTGCCTCCACCAGGAAAGTTTGTGAAAGAGGACTTATATGCAAGGAAACGTTGGCGCAGAGTCCAGTATCTCACTGAGCAGTTTTGGAGTAGATGGAAAAGAGAGTACCTTCTGAACATATCTACGAGACAGAAGTGGCACGTACCACGTCGAAATCTTAAAGTCAATGACATAGTCATTATCAAAGAAGAGATGCTTCCCAGAAATCAGTGGCAACTGGCTCGAGTGGTTGAAGCACCAGAAGAAGATGACGGGTTGGTCCGCAGAGTCAAGCTTCAAGTTGGCGATCAAGGCTTAATAAAGAAGCAGGGAACAGCACACAAACCTCACATAGTTGAGCGACCTGTTCAAAAGCTTGTAGTTCTATTAGAAAATAACTAATTGATGTTTCAATCAATACTGTCACATCAGGCGTATTTTTGCGAAAGTTTATTGATGATGTACTTGAAATTGTGTTTGTCTTGTAGTAATGTCCATAAGTTAAAGCTGGAAATCATGTAAAGAATGTTGTTTGTTATACATGATTTGGTGGGAGTGTAAAGGTCCAGTTTTGTTTATTGATCTAAGCCTGAACAGCTATGTGTAGTGTCCAGTAGAGGGCTCTCTTGCTTTGTTAGCGGCAAGCTGCACTTCCAGCTCAGACCGGTTTTTGTGGCGCACATGTCCCAGTAGGCAGCTCTCGATGAAGCATGAAGCAGCGTGATACCGGACTCTAGCAAAATTAACAGTTTGCAGCCCTTGGAAGGCGGAGCGAGGTACATGTTTTAAGTTGTATTTGTTTTCTTACTTGATATTTTGTTGTATTTTCTGCTTTATTTGAGTTCATATTTGTAATAAGCATCTAAGAAAATGTATTTTGTGTTTCTGTTTAGTTTTCATGGTGCATTGGCGCACCTCAGCACTGTTAGATTCTGAATGAATCTTAAAGTAAAAATTACTGCACCCGTCGAGGCTCTCTCTATTTCTTCCTTGGTCCGGGGGACTGCTACAGCCCATGTATTAGTGTTTAGACATTTCCTAATGCATCATGGGTGATTTAACTTAAATGGTTCATTAAACACACAACTGTCAAAAAATTACTGGTAAACTTTGTGTAATATTATGTTAAAGTAAATGTAAGTTATTAATTAAAAGACGACTGTTTCAATCTGACCACAAACTTTTGAGCAGTAGTGTGTGTTGTATGCATGTGTCTGTCTGTATCTGATCAGGATTTTGTCATCAGTGTCAACAAAACGCTAAATTTTTTAGCTGTGTCCATCATCAAAATTGAGTTGAAGTGTTTTAACTCTGATGGCAATCTCTCCCTAACAAGTCCACTTTATTGCGTGCTCATTTTCTCCTATTAGTGGCTCATAGGAGTCTAACTAATGAACTGTATGCATGTTTCCTAATCTGTCACACTTATCAGTGGCTCATGGTTGCTTAAGGCCTATGTCTGTACTTGACCACAGAGGCAGAGCATCATTCAACCTGCCAGCTGCCTATCTTGGGAGCTTTTCAAGGATGACAGACTCCACTTTCTCTGCAGCAAGACAGCTCATAACTTTTTTACAGTGTCTCCCTGTCCTCATACTTCTATATATTCTTCTGTAATAGATAACTATACACTATCATTGCAATCAATCTATACTACAGCTCAAAAGTTTGAAGTCAATTTTCACCTGGTTTATAACCATGTGATCGGTCCACACAGCAGTGATGGTTACTAAAAATGGGCCCATGTATTAGTGTGTAGACATTTCCTAATGCATCATGGGTGATTTAACTTAAATGATTCATTAAACACACATCTGTGAAAAAATTTCTTATAAATTACATGTAATATTATGTTAAAGTAAATGTAAGTTATTAATTAAAAGACGACTGTTTCAATCTGACCACAAACCTTTGAGCAGTAGTGTGTGTTGTATGCATGTGTCTGTCTGTATCTGATCAGGATTTTGTCATCAGTGTCAAGAAAATGCTCATTTTTTTTAGCTGTGTCTGTCATCAAAATTGAGTTGGAGTGTTTTAACTCTGATGGCAATCTCTCCCTAACAAGTCCACTTTATTGCGTGCTCATTTTCTCCTATTAGTGGCTCATACGTATATAATTAGGAAACATGCATTAAGTGCACTAATTTCTCACGCTGATCAGTGGCTCATGGTTGCTTAAGCCCTATGTCTGTACTTGACAACAGAGGCAGAGCATCATTCAACCTGCCAGCTGCCTATCTTGGGAGCTTTTCAAGGATGACAGACTCCACTTTCTCTGCAGCAAGACAGCTCATAACTTTTTTACAGTGTCTCCCTGTCCTCATACTTCTATATATTCTTCTGTAATTGATAACTATACACTATCACTGCAATCTACACTACAGCTCAAAAGTTTGAAGTCAATTTTCACCTGGTTTATAACCATGTGATCGGTCCACACAGGAGCGATTGTTACTAAAAATGGGCCTATGTATAAGTGTGTAGACATTTCCTAATGCATCATGGGTGATTTAACATGAATGATTCATTAAACACACATCTGTGAAAACATTACTGGTAAACGTTGTGTAATTTTATGTTAAAGCAAATATAATTTTACAATTAAGACAAGGATATTTGAATCTGACCACAAACCTTTGAGCAGTAGTGTGTGTTGTATGCATGTGTCTGTCTGTATCTGATCAGGATTTTGTCATCAGTGTCAAGAAAATGATCTTTTTTTTTTAGCTGTGTCTGTCATCAAAATTGAGTTGGAGTGTTTTAACTCTGATGGCAATCTCAGCCTAACAAGTCCACTTTATTGCGTGCTCATTTTCTCCTATTAGTGGCTCATAGGAGTCTAACTAATGTACTTCATGCATGTTTCCTAATCTGTCACGCTTATCAGTGGCTCATGGTTGCTTAAGGCCTATGTCTGTACTTGACCACAGAGGCAGAGCATCATTCAACCTGCCAGCTGCCTATCTTGGGAGCTTTTCAAGGATGACAGACTCCACTTTCTCTGCAGCAAGACAGCTCATAACTTTTTTACAGTGTCTCCCTGTCCTCATACTTCTATATATTCCTCTGTAATAGATAACTATACACTATCATTGCAATCAATCTACACTACAGCTCAAAAGTTTGAAGTCAATTTTCACCTGGTTTATAACCATGTGATCGGTCCATACAGCAGTGATTGTTACTAAAAATGGGCCCATGTATTAGTGTGTAGACATTTCCTAATGCATCATGGGTGTTTTACCATAAATGATTCATTAAACACACATGTGTGAAAACATTTCTGATAATTTTCATGTAATATTATGTTAAAGTAAATGTAAGTTATTAATTAAAAGACGACTGTTTCAATCTCACCACAAACTTTTGAGCAGTAGTGTGTGTTGTATGCATGTGTCTGTCTGTATCTGATCAGGATTTTGTCATCAGTGTCAACAAAACGCTAAATTTTTTAGCTGTGTCCATCATCAAAATTGAGTTGGAGTGTTTTAACTCTGATGGCAATCTCAGCCTAACAAGTCCACTTTATTGCATGCTCATTTTCTCCTATTAGTGGCTCATAAGAGTCTAACTAATGAACTGTATGCATGTTTCCTAATCTGTCACGCTTATCAGTGGCTCATGGTTACTTAAGGCCTATGTCTGTACTTGACCACAGAGGCAGAGCATCATTCAACCTGCCAGCTGCTTATCTTGGGAGCTTTTCAAGGATGACAGACTCCACTTTCTCTGCAGCAAGACAGCTCATAACTTTTTTACAGTGTCTCCCTGTCCTCATACTTCTATATATTCCTCTGTAATAGATAACTATACACTATCATTGCAATCTACACTACAGCTCAAAAGTTTGAAGTCAATTTTCACCTGGTTTATAACCATGTGATCGGTCCACACAGGAGCAATTGTTACTAAAAATGGGCCCATGTATAAGTGTGTAGACATTTCCTAATGCATCATGGGTGATTTAACTTAAATGATTCATTAAACACACATCTGTGAAAACATTACTAAAATTGAGTTTATGGCAAACTCTCCCTAACATGTTCAGTTTATTGCGTGCTCACCAATCTACTCTACAGCTCAAAAAAGTTTGAAGTTAGTTACAAACGTCTTTTTTTCTTAAAAAAAACAAGATTTGCTTTTAGATTTTGTAAATTAATTGGGAATGCAAATAAATATTATTCCTTAAAACTTGCATAGATCACCAATTATGAATGATGATTGATTAAATATTAACTGGTGTATGGATTACAACAATAATAGCGAGTGTGTAGATTATATTACCTTTCCTCAGTTAATCACATTAAATCTCAGCTTACTAGTGACCCAGCAGTTTTCCAAGTACAGAAGCGCTAATCAACATATTTTTTTCAAGTAATATAAAAATCAATTTTATATATTACCTTTTTAAACATCCCATTTTTCTTTCTAATGTCATTAAAACAAGTTTGCACATTTGTATAACAACAGCTGGACCTCCAGATCTTTCAAGCTTTTAGTTTTTTTTTTTTTCTCAGTGTCACACATGGATTAGTTTTTGTCTCTTTCAATAAGAAAGTCAAATCTTCAAACCCTAAAGCAATCTTTGTTTCTTTCAATCATTCCAATATTTTTCATCTCCTGTTATATAATTGCAGTTAACCAGGGCTTAGCTACTCTGATCTACAGTGATTTTGGGGGTGTGGATACCTATTTTTTTTCACAGGTGCAGAGCCTTTTTCTACAAAATTACGAATAAACTGCATTTTTTTAAAGTACCATTAACATAAATGTAGACTGACAAGTAACTCAACCTTTAACACAGTGATCAATAGAGAAGAAAGAAAATAACCCATTTCAAAATTTCTAGTTCAGATCAAAATTATTGTTCTGATTTAGGAAACAGTAAATCTGGCCACATTATTGTCCCGATCCTCCAATTTTCCCTTTCCAATGTGACTAAATAAAATTCAACTTTTTTTTAAATAAAAGCAGTTGTACACCCAGATATTTCTTACAGTAAGAATCCTCCAACAACCTTTCAAAAGAAACATTTTTTGTCTTTCCTCAATTTTGAGACCAACTGAACCCACAAACCTGAAGCTGCAGACCCCAAACTAACCAAATGTAATGTTTCCTTAATCAGCACAGTCATTTTTAAGTCTTTATGTGTTACGTTTACTCACAGTTTTGATGCTTGCTTCTTCGACTTGATCCACGATTAGCTCTGCACCATCGCTCTGCTGTTTCCTCTCTCCTCATGCTTCTCCTTCATGCGTCCTGTCCTCAGATATAATCCAACCAGCCTCCTTGTTTCCTCCTTGACTTGTATTCCCAAAATTTCCAGTTAAATTAAGAGTAATCCAGAAAAGTTTTCTTGCTTCAAAAGCTCTTCCAGTTGCCTGTCTTCTTGTCCTCCTTCAAATGTGCATTTTATATATTTGTATTTATTTGACTTCATATTGCCATGACAACACAAAAGCAGGTGGTTCTGTCCTCTGCTGGTGTTCCATAATGATGTAAAAGTATGTTAATAATCTTTAAACAGACACTCACTGATCCTGTAAGAGCAGGAATTTAACTACAAACCCTCATAGTTCCCATCAGTATCATTCATTCTGCTCTGCCTCAATGGTCACAGTGGCTGGTTTAAGTACGTTTGCCCCATAGAAATCCACTGATGTTCAGTGAGTCCCTTTGATACATATTTAGACCTTGATAATTTTCAGGGTGCATGAGTGTTATATCTCCATCTCATCCTAAACATTTTACCAACATGTAAAAGGCATACGTCGACAAGATTTTGATTTGTTTAATTTGAATTGAAACTTGTTTTTTTCTGAATAAATGTGTGAGATGGCCCTCAGGCCTCTAAATCCACGTCCAGGTTTGGGTGACTACTTGGATTAGGGGAGTATTATTTAGAGCAATGTTTGTCACTTTGGTTAATTGCTCAACTCAGGCTGTTTTTGTTTTGGAGTGTTTTAACTCTGATGGCAATCTCTCCCTAACAAGTCCACTTTATCGAGTGCTCATTTTCTCCTATTAGTGGCTCATAGGAGTCTAACTAATGAACTGTATACATGTTTCCTAATCTGTCACGCTTATCAGTGGCTCATGGTTGCTTAAGGCCTATGTCTGTACTTGACCACAGAGGCAGAGCATCATTCAACCTGCCAGCTGCCTATCTTGGGAGCTTTTCAAGGATGACAGACTCCACTTTCTCTGCAGCAAGACAGCTCATAACTTTTTTACAGTGTCTCCCTGTCCTCATACTTCTATATATTCTTCTGTAATAGATAACTATACACTATCACTGCAATCTACACTACAGCTCAAAAGTTTGAAGTCAATTTTCACCTGGTTTATAACCATGTGATCGTTCCATACAGCAGTGATGGTTACTAAAAATGGGCCCATGTATTAGTGTTTAGACATTTCCTAATGCATCATGGGTGATTTAACTTAAATGGTTCATTAAACACACAACTGTCAAAAAATTACTGGTAAACTTTGTGAAATATAATGTTAAAGTAAATGTAAGTTATTAATTAAAAGACGACTGTTTCAATCTGACCACAAACCTTTGAGCAGTAGTGTGTGTTGTATGCATGTGTCTGTCTGTATCTGATCAGGATTTTGTCATCAGTGTCAACAAAACGCTCATTTTTTAGCTGTGTCTGTCATCAAAATTGAGTTGGAGTGTTTTAACTCTGATGGCAATCTCTCCCTAACAACTCCACTTTATTGCGTGCTCATTTTCTCCTATTAGTGGCTCATAGGAGTCTAACTAATGAACTGTATGCATGTTTCCTAATCTGTCACGCTTATCAGTGGCTCATGGTTGCTTAAGGCCTATGTCTGTACTTGACCACAGAGGCAGAGCATCATTCAACCTGCCAGCTGCCTATCTTGGGAGCTTTTCAAGGATGACAGACTCCACTTTCTCTGCAGCAAGACAGCTCATAACTTTTTTACAGTGTCTCCCTGTCCTCATACTTCTATATATTCTTCTGTAATAGATAACTATACACTATCATTGCAATCTACACTACAGCTCAAAATTTTGAAGTCAATTTTCACCTGGTTTATAACCATGTGATCGGTCCATACAGCAGTGATGGTTACTAAAAATGGGCCCATGTATAAGTGTGTAGACATTTCCTAATGCATCATGGGTGATTTAACGTAAATGATTCATTAAACACACATCTGTGAAAACATTACTAAAATTGAGTTTATGGCAAACTCTCCCTAACATGTTCAGTTTATTGCGTGCTCATCAATCTACTCTACAGCTCAAAAAAGTTTGAAGTCAGTTAGAAACGTCTTTTTTTTCTTAAAAAAACAAGATTTGCTTTTAGATTTTGTAAATTAATTGTTAATGCAAATAAATATTATTCTTTAAAACTTGCATAGATCACCAATTATGAATGATGATTGATTAAATATTAACTGGTGTATGGATTACAGCAATAATAGCGAGTGTGTAGATTATATTACCTTTCCTCAGTTTATCACATTAAATCTCAGCTTACTAGTGACCCAGCAGTTTTACAAGTACAGACGCGCTAATCAACATATTTTTTTCAAGTAATATAAAAATCAATTTTATATATTACCTTTTTAAACATCCCATTTTTCTTTCTAATGTCATTAAAACAAGTTTGCACATTTGTATAACAACAGTTGGACCTCCAGATCTTTCAAGCTTTTAGTTTTTTTTTCTCAGTGTCACACATGGATTAGTTTTTGTCTCTTTCAATAAGAAAGTCAAATCTTCAAACCCTAAAGCAATCTTTGTTTCTTTCAATCATTCCAATATTTTTCATCTCCTGTTATATAATTGCAGTTAACCAGGGCTTAGCTACTCTGATCTACAGTGATTTTGGGGGTGTGGATGTTAGGTTTTGTATTGTTGATTGTCGTTTATGCTTAGAAATATCTACTTATATATGCTTAGAGGTGTATAATTAATTGTGTAGTGATAGGATGTGTGATCTTTAGCAGGCTGCAAAGGCTTGGTGTGGATTCCAGAGTGTCCTGGAATCCACACCTACATCCTGGGAGCATGGGAAGAGGTCGTACCTTGTTTTATTGTTTTATGGTAGGATAAACGTGGCTATATCTGTTTTAGTCTAAGTGCCTTTTGTTTATGTGAACTGCTGGACTTTCCAGACCAGTAGGTTTAGGGAAGTCATTTATGGGGTCACACTCTGACCCCACACACACACACACACACACACACACACACACACACACACACACACACACACACACACACACACACACACAATCCTTTATCCACATGTATACCTATGTAAGATGTTATATGTTAATGACCCTATGCATATTCATGTAACCACAATAAAAGGAGTGCTATGGGGAACCTGGCTGAGAGTCTGACGGAGGTCAAGTGGTGGAACGACACTTGGCTCCAGGCAGGTCTCCCTCATGCATGACTAACATGAAGAACTTTGCCTACTTTGTGTCTTGCTTTGCTGTGTAATTATATTGTCTTCAACGTTCCAGCGAATAGGTTCAAGCTACAAACCTATCAGTGGATACCTATTTTTTTTCACAGGTGCAGAGCCTTTTTCTACAAAATTACGAATAAACTGCATTTTTTAAAAGTACCATTAACATAAATGTAGACTGACAAGTAACTCAACCTTTAACACAGTGATCAATAGAGAAGAAAGAAAATAACCCATTTCAAAATGTCTAGTTCCGATCAAAATTATTGTTCTGATTAAGGAAACAGTAAATCTGGCCGCATTATTGTCCCGATCCTCCAATTTTCCCTTTCCAATGTGACTAAATAAAATTCAACTTTTTTTTTAAATAAAAGCAGTTGCACACCCAGATATTTCTTACAGTAAGAATCCTCCAACAACCTTTCAAAAGAAACATTTTTTGTCTTTCCTCAATTTTGAGACCAACTGAACCCACAAACCTGAAGCTGCAGACCCCAAACTAACCAAATGTAATGTTTCCTTAATCAGCACAGTCATTTTTAAGTCTTTATGTGTTATGTTTACTCACAGTTTTGATGCTTGCTTCTTCGACTTGATCCACGATTAGCTCTGCACCATCGCTCTGCTGTTTCCTCTCTCCTCATGCTTCTCCTTCATGCGTCCTGTCCTCAGATATAATCCAACCAGCCTCCTTGTTTCCTCCTTGACTTGTATTCCCAAAATTTCCAGTTAAATCAAGAGTAATCCAGAAAAGTTTTCTTGCTTCAAAAGCTCTTCCAGTTGCCTGTCTTTTTGTCCTCCTTCAAATGTGCATTTCATATATTTGTATTTATTTGACTTCATATTGCCATGACAACACAAAAGCAGGTGGTTCTGTCCTCTGCTGGTGTTCCATAATGATGTAAAAGTATGTTAATAATCTTTAAACAGACACTCACTGATCCTGTAAGAGCAGGAATTTAACTACAAACCCTCATAGTTCCCATCAGTATCATTCATTCTGCTCTGCCTCAATGATCACAGTGGCTGGTTTTAAGTACGTTTGCCCCATAGAAATCCACTGATGTTCAGTGAGTCCCTTTGATACATATTTAGACTTTCATAATTTTCAGGGTGCATGAGTGTTATATCTCCATCTCATCCTAAACATTTTACCAACATGTAAAAGGCATACGTCCACAAGATTTTGATTTGTTTAATTTGAATTGAAACTTGTTTTTTTCTGAATAAATGTGTGAGATGGCCCTCAGGCCTCTAAATCCACGTCCAGGTTTGGGTGACTACTTGGATTAGGGGAGTACTATTTAGAGCAATGTTTGTCACTTTGGTTAATTGCTCAACTCAGGCAGTTTTTGTTTTGGAGTGTTTTAACTCTGATGGCAATCTCTCCCTAACAAGTCCACTTTATCGAGTGCTCATTTTGTCCTATTAGTGGCTCATAGGAGTCTAACTAATGAACTTCATGCATGTTTCCTAATCTGTCACGCTTATCAGTGGCTCATGGTTACTTAAGGCCTGTGTCTGTACTTGACCACAGAGGCAGAGCATCATTCAACCTGCCAGCTGCCTATCTTGGCAGCTTTTCAAGGATGACAGACTCCACTTTCTCTGCAGCAAGACAGCTCATAACTTTTTTACAGTGTCTCCCTGTCCTCATACTTCTTATTCTTCTGTAATAGATAACTATACACTATCATTGCAATTAATACACTACAGCTCAAAAGTTTGAAGTCAATTTTCACCTGGTTTATAACCATGTGATCGTTCCATACAGCAGTGATTGTTACTAAAAATGGGCCTATGTATAAGTGTGTAGACATTTCCTAATGCATCATGGTTGATTTAACATAAATGATTCATTAAACACACATGTGTGAAAACATTTCTGATAATTTTCATGTAATATTATGTTAAAGTAAATGTAAGTTATTAATTAAAAGACGACTGTTTCAATCTGACCACAAACTTTTGAGCAGTAGTGTGTGTTGTATGCATGTGTCTGTCTGTATCTGATCAGGATTTTGTCATCAGTGTCAACAAAACGCTCATTTTTTTTAGCTGTGTCCATCATCAAAATTGAGTTGGAGTGTTTTAACTCTGATGGCAATCTCTCCCTAACAAGTCCACTTTATTGCGTGCTCATTTTCTCCTATTAGTGGCTCATAGGAGTCTAACTAATGAACTGTATGCATGTTTCCTAATCTGTCACGCTTATCAGTGGCTCATGGTTGCTTAAGGCCTATGTCTGTACTTGACCACAGAGGCAGAGCATCATTCAACCTGCCAGCTGCCTATCTTGGGAGCTTTTCAAGGATGACAGACTCCACTTTCTCTGCAGCAAGACAGCTCATAACTTTTTTACAGTGTCTCCCTGTCCTCATACTCCTATATATTCTTCTGTAATAGATAACTATACACTATCACTGCAATCTACACTACAGCTCAAAAGTTTGAAGTCAATTTTCACCTAGTTTATAACCATGTGATCGGTCCATACAGCAGTGATGGTTACTAAAAATGGGCCCATGTATTAGTGTTTAGACATTTCCTAATGCATCATGGGTGATTTAACTTAAATGGTTCATTAAACACACAACTGTCAAAAAATTACTGGTAAACTTTGTGTAATATTATGTTAAAGTAAATGTAAGTTATTAATTAAAAGACGACTGTTTCAATCTGACCACAAACCTTTGAGCAGTAGTGTGTGTTGTATGCATGTGTCTGTCTGTATCTGATCAGGATTTTGTCATCAGTGTCAACAAAACGCTAAATTTTTTAGCTGTGTCCATCATCAAAATTGAGTTGGAGTGTTTTAACTCTGATGGCAATCTCTCCCTAACAAGTCCACTTTATTGTGTGCTCATTTTCTCCTATTAGTGGCTCATAGGAGTCTAACTAATGAACTGTATGCATGTTTCCTAATCTGTCACGCTTATCAGTGGCTCATGGTTACTTAAGGCCTATGTCTGTACTTGACCACAGAGGCAGAGCATCATTCAACCTGCCAGCTGCCTATCTTGGGAGCTTTTCAAGGATGACAGACTCCACTTTCTCTGCAGCAAGACAGCTCATAACTCTTTTACAGTGTCTCCCTGTCCTCATACTTCTATATATTCTTCTGTAATAGATAACTATACACTATCATTGCAATTGTGATACCCACTAATGTGTGATCACATTTATGTGAATTAATTTAATTGATTTCACTTTCAATGTAAGTGATATCTCCTTTTTGGGAATGCCCTAAATAACTACTGTAATTTTAACAGGAAACTTGGTAATTACCCTGGGATAGTTGTAGCGGACGCTCCACTTTTTATACCAGTAGGTGGCAGTATGAGACCATGGTTTGGCCTGTTGTTAGCAGCCTGAGGCGCATGCTCAGTGCCGTTTTCTCATAATGGTGGAGTATTCAGGAAACGGCAAGCCACGTCTCTCTGTCTGATCATTTCTTTCCTGTTTACAGGTTCGTATCGTGCCCAAAACAGAATATAATAGCAATCACATCCATTATATAGCATAGATTAACCATTACGGTTGGAAAGTGAAAGCGTACAACATTGAGTAGTACAGTAAATTAGACTTTTTAAAGTATGTGTTTACGGCTTTAGCAGCATGCTATGGTTAGCATGTTAGTTTGGGTCTCACACCTCCTATGCTCTGTTATGTTAGCGATCGGCTCCACCGTTATTCTGTATTGTTTTAGTATCTTGTTTTCTGCCATAAAGTGTTTCCGTGAATTCAGTGCACATGTCAAGATGGTGCTGATTACACCATTCTTTCAAACTATTTGAGATTTATAGATTTGTCCTGTTGAAATTCATTTTGAACCAAGTCTTACAAGAAAATTGGTCATGTTTATGACATTGGAATGTGTTAATTTCCTTTAGTCTAGTTGGTAACAGTTGGTAACATATATGGAGAATGTGTGAGCTATGTTAAGAATAAGTAAATACACAGTTGTAATACTGTAAAAGTAATAAAAGGAGTGCATAATTGTGAATTTGAATAAATAATGGCGGAGTATTCAGGAAACGGCAAGCCACGTCTCTCTGTCTGATCATTTCTTTCCTGTTTACAGGACACATATATAGCTGTCTACAGGTGCTGCCACCCGGTACCTGTAACAGTTTTCTGGGGGCTCGTCCGGGATCAGTCCTGCCTTTGAGGCTGGGAGCTGATCCAGTAATACCGGTACTTTGGGCCAAGAGTGGCAAGAAAACACCAACAACTCCAGTCTGCTGGTTGTTATCTACACCTCCTGCTGATGCCTGATGGAGAATAGATGCTACTGATTGTGCAGGAAATGCATTGGCCATGTGTCACAACTAGCGTAATGGACAAGAAGTAAGAAAAAGACAAATAAGACTGCTTGGTGCTGCTTGGTGCTCGGACCATCGCCCATCAAGGCAAAAACTGTAGGAAAGCTGACATTGTGTTACCCACTGCAAGGGATAGGGAAGCAACCATGGCGGAAAGTGAGAGGAGGAGCTTGGTGTGGGCCATCAAGAAAGACCTTCTCACCCTCTCTGCTGATGAACTGTTCCAGATTGCCAAGTCACTGGGTCCAGTGCCAGGAGTGGATCAGTCTTGCCTTAAGTCAGGGGATGAAGACAGCTGCTTCGAGTACATCAGTGGTTTCATGTGCAGTAAGGCTTTATTAGAGTCAGAAGATCAGGGCATGTCACACTTATTGTCACTGAAAGATGTTGTTGATGCTGTTACCCAGGGTCATGTTTCTGATTTGCAGATACAGGCTGCCACTGGTAATGATTCATGTGATCTATGTCCAAATGCTCAGCCTCATGATGTCAGTGTTGAAGTGAGTCCAACTAATGCAATGTTTTTAGAAGATGGTCATAATAGTGGTACAGAAGTAACTGACAGTGTGACCCAGAATACCAACTCTACTGCTGTTTCCCAACATGATATAGAACTACAAAAAATACTCTTCAGTTACGAAGAGCTCTCCAAGAAAATTAAGCAGTACATGCCCACATCAGGTTCTCAACTCACCTCTCAGACACCATCACAGGCTCATTGTAGAAGCACACCACACAATGACGGCTTAGTTGAAACTCACACACCCATGAGACTTGACAAGGTGGTGTCCCTAAGAGACTTGTCTTACCTCCATCGCAGGGAGTTTAAGATTCATGGGGGCCAGATTGGAGACCAGGGATCAGACATCAGTTATAACAGCATCTGTCGCCAGATTGAAGAGGGTCTCAAAGAACAGTTCAATGATGCCGAAATTGTGAGGGCTGTCATGAGAGTTATCAAACCTGGTAATTTCAAAGACATGCTAATGAACAAGGATGAACTGACAGTAGAGGAGCTTAAAGACTTCCTCCATTCTCACCTTGGTGAGCAAAACAACACAGAACTTTTCCAGGAACTCATGTGCACCAAACAAAGTGACAGTGAGACACCACAACAGTTTCTGTATCGAGTCATAGGTCTCAAACAAAAGATCTTGCTCACCTCAAAGCATACCAACTCAGATGTAAAGTACTCAGCCAGTACAGTTTAGGATGTATTTCTTCATACTGTGTATCAAGGACTGGGCCACAAACATAGTGACATTCGTAGAGAGTTAAAGCCACTCCTTGCAGATGCCAATGTCAGAGATGAGACTATCCTTAAACAAATGAAGAAAGTAATGAGTGATGAAAGTGAAAGACAGCGTCGTCTAGGATCAGTCACCCGTCAGAGAAACACCAATGTGCACAGCACACAAGTTGAGATTAATGGTACGCAGTGTCCTGTATTGAAAGAGGAAAATGCAGGAAAAAGACCTAAGGTGGATATGATCCAGCAGCTGTCAGAGAAAGTCGAAAAACTTGCAAGCATTGTTGAACAAATGACACAGTCACTACAAATAACAGCCGAACAGAGCAGCCATTACAAGAAAATCAAAACCGATCACCACAGAGAAAGAAAGTATGGTTGTGAAAAGTGCATAGAACAAGACCGCCCTGACTGGAGCCGGTCCCTGTCACGGGACAAACAGTGACCGTGTCCCACTCTCCGTCCCAATCTGACCTATGTAGTACTAGTGAGACTGTTGCTGTAAGTTTGGCAAAATGTGAAGCTGACACCAAACATAATGTAGTGCCAACCCAGAGACAGAATAACCAAGAAAATAAATCTGCTATACTTCTTGGCAGTTCACCCAACAGTAAAAGTGAAAAATTAGCCAAACTAATTGGAAGAAAAGCTCTCACCCAGTGCCATCTAAATGGTTTAGCAGTTAGTGCTTTGTTGGACACGGGAGCTCAAGTGAGCATGATTGACAGAGAGTGGAAAAATAAATACCTACCAGATACACCTGTAAGGTCACTTGATGAAGTCGTTGATAATGAAGAAGAGTTAAAAGTCCGTGCTGTGAATGGTGACACTCTCCCATTTGATGGCTGGGTGCCAATCACAGTTAATTTGAGAGGGAATGAAGACCCTAATTTGTCAATAACTGTGCCTTTTCTTGTAAGCAGTTTTGTTTTGGAGAGACCGCTGCTGGGTTTCAATGTGATGGAGGAGCTTGTGCAGGAACAACCAGGACGGTTCATGCCAACTCTCGTCACCCTGCTTTGCAATGCCATGTCAATACCAACAGAAAAGGCAGAGCTCCTGGTAAACCTCATCAAGGCTGATGAAGCCCCTGCACAATGTGGACGTCTGCGGACTGGCAGGTATGACACCTTCATTCCAGCGGGTCAGGTGATTTGGGTTAAGTGTCCAGTCTCACCTGCCATGAACCTGTCCGAATCTGTTTTCCTCTTTGAGCCTGATGATAACAACACACAGCTTGCTGAGCTAGATGTCTGTGAAGGACTGCTTGAAGTGCAAAGCACCAAGAGGCCCTTTGTAGAGGTACCTGTGGGCAACAACACAAAACATAACATCACACTACCAAGGAAAACAGCCCTTGGCAGTATTCATTCTGTTGAGAAGGTGATTACAATGGACTCACTTGGAGAATCTAAGCCCACAGTGACAGCCAGTAGTGCCACCTCTACATCTACTCATACCAACTTACCCCTATGGCAGCCTCCTGTCGACATCAGCCATCTTAATGAGGAACAACAGGCAAAAGTTAACAAAATGCTTTGCGAGGAGGCTCGGGCTTTTGCTCGTGACAGTACTGATATAGGATGCATACCCAGTTTGCAAATGGCAATCAACTTGAAAGATGATATCCCTGTTCAGAAAACCTACTCATCCATCCCTAAGCCACTTTTTAAAGAGGTTAAAGAGTACATACAAGAACTTTTGGTAAAAGGCTGGATAGTAAAGTCTCAGTCCCCGTACGCCGCCCCAGTCGTCTGTGTCAGAAAGAAAGATGGCAGTTTACGCTTATGCATAGACTATCGCCTTCTGAACAAAAAGACTGTTCCCGATCGACACCCACTGCCCAGGATACAGGATCTGATTGATACTCTGGGTGGGTACTCATGGTTTAGCATCTTAGACCAAGGAAAAGCTTACCACCAGGGTTTTGTAGCCGAGGGCTCTCGCCACCTCACTGCCTTCATAACACCATGGGGTCTTTATGAATGGGTTCGCATCCCATTTGGTCTCACAAATGCCCCAGCTGCTTTTCAGCGGAGCATGGAAGAGATGCTTGGCTCTCTTAGAGATGAATGTTGCATCCCATACCTCGACGATGTACTTTGCTATGCAAAAACATTTGACGACCATGTTGAGACCCTCCGCAAAGTTCTCCAGGCACTCCAAGAACATGGAGTAAAATTGAGGCCGGAGAAATGTGATCTCTTCAAACAAGAAGTTAGATATGTGGGTCGGCTTGTGTCCGCTGAAGGAGTCAAAATAGACCCGGCAGACCTGGAGGCTGTCAAAACCCTGACATCTAAGACACCTCAAACAGTTGGTGATGTGAGGAAGCTGGCAGGCTTTCTAAGCTACTACAGCTCGTATATCCAGGATTTTTCCCGGATAGCTAAACCAATCTATGAACTCCTTCAGACCAAGCCAGGCAAAACTCAGTGTCCAAAATCTGTGAGAAACAGCAAACACCCACAGCTGCCATCTCGAGAGCATGTTGAGTGGACCCTGAAACACCAGAGAGCGCTAGAACAGTTGGTGACCCTCCTCACCAACCCCCCTGTTCTGACATATCCCGATTTTAGCCTGCCTTTCACATTGCATACAGATGCATCTGACCAGGGCTTAGGAGCTGTCCTGTATCAGCGTCAACATGGGAAATTGAGAGTAATTGGCTATGGATCTAGGACTCTGACACAAGCAGAACGCAACTACCACCTGCATAGTGGAAAATGCAGGTGGTATATATCTATCACATACGGCCCATTTCCTTGCGTTGAAATGGGCCGTATGTGAAAAATTCCGTGACTACCTGTACTATGCCCCACACTTCACAGTTTATACAGATAACAACCCCCTAACCTATGTAATGAGTACCGCAAAGCTAAACGCAGTGGGACATAGGTGGGTTGGAGAGCTCTCAGATTTCCGGTTCGACATCAGATACAGGCCAGGAAAGTCAAATGTAGACGCAGACACTCTTTCTCGTCTCCCCTTGGATATAGAGAAATATGAAACTGCTTGTACAGAGGGATTTCCAGATGAGGCAGTGCAGGCAGTCTGGGATGGAAGCCAGGTGGCCAGACAGAAAGATGTTGCTTGGGTAGCCATGCTCAATATCTCTTCTCTGGACCCCCATCAGCAGCCTCATATCAACTCGCTGAGCATCAGCCATGATGATCTGGTTAAAGCTCAAAGAGAGGATCCAGCCATTGGCCAAATCCTCAAGCTGAAACTAGATGGAGCAAAACTGACAGATGAAATACGCAAGATGGTAAGAGGAACTGCCCATAAACTCCTCCATGAGTGGGGTAAGTTACATCTTGAAAATGACCTCTTGTATAGATGTACCAGTGACAGAAGACAATTAGTGCTTCCTGCCAAGTACAGGACTTTGGCATTAAGACATTTACATGACACGATGGGTCATGTTGGGACAGACCGAGTGTTACATCTCACAAGGGATAGATTCTATTGGCCCTTTATGGCTAAGGACATTGAAGCCTATGTGACCCAGAAATGTCCCTGTATCATGTCCAAGAAACCAGTAACACACGTCAGGGCTCCTATGGGTAGTATAACATCGGACTACCCTTTAGAACTGGTGTGTATTGACTTTTTGCATTTGGAAGCCAGCCGTGGAGGGTATGAGTATATTCTAGTGGTAATTGACCATTTCACTAGATTTGCTCAAGCATACCCCACAAGGAACAAGAGTGGAAAAACAGCTGCTGAACGGATTTTCCAGGATTTCATACCCAGATTTGGATACCCATCCAAACTACATCATGACCAGGGTCGTGAATTTGAGAATGAACTGTTCAGGACACTACAGAAATTATCTGGTGTCGGACATTCCAGAACATCACCTTACCATCCTCAAAGTAACCCTTCAGAACGTCTCAACAGGACAATACTCCAGATGTTGAGAACATTAACAGAAAAGGAAAAAGTACAGTGGAAAGACCACCTCCCACATCTTGTACATGCGTACAACTGTACTCGACATGAGTCCACCGGCTACTCACCCTTCTATCTCCTCTATGGACGACACCCGCGTCTACCAGTTGATCTGCTGTTTGGATTGAAGGGGGAGAATGAAACATACTCACCTACAGGATACGCCAAGAAATGGGCCGAAAGAATGTCGGAAGCTTATCGGATTGCTAGTGAAAATAGCAAGAAGTCTAGTGCAAGAGGCAAAATAACATATGATAAAAAGGCAAAAGGAGTCATGCTTCAGCCAGGAGACAGAGTTCTGGTCAGAAACCTCAGTGAGCGGGGAGGACCTGGCAAGTTGAGATCATATTGGGAGAGGACTATTTATATAGTAAAAGAGCAGCTAGCAGATAGCCCAGTTTACGTAGTCCATCCTGAAGCTGGAGACCCAAAAAGAACCCGAACATTGCATCGCAATCTGCTGTTACTTGTAAATAACTTACCTGTTCAAGTCACTCCCCCCCTGGCAAAGCCTGCGATTGGAAAGACAACACGCAACAGACGAAGGATGGAAAGATCTACAGATGCACAAAGACAAACAGACATGTGGGATAACTCTGACAGCGGTTCTGAGAGTGATTGCTCGGGGTACTGGCTAAGAGCACCTGTTGAAAGGACTGTGAGAAGGGACCTGGACCATGAGCAACACCCTGCATCTCAGTCTTACCAGGCCAAAGAACCTATTAGAGTGACAACAAACACAAAAAATGGACATTCACCTGTGCAGATGATGGAAGACATACTGACTATGCCTGAGCATTCATTATCCGTCAGCATTGAACAATTTGAAGAGGAAACTGGGAGAGAATGCTCACATCTGCCATGTTCTCTGAGAGAGGAGATGGAAGAAATGCAAGTGGGTAGTGACAACCTATCTGAACCCAGAGGGTCTGGTGAGGAGTGGGAAACTCATTCACAGTCTAACTTACAGGTTCAACCACCGGGCCAGCAATGCTCAATTACATGGGTGGGAACTAGTGTGTTAGCGCAGTTAGCTCGTTAACGTGTTGGCCGTCCAGCCCCACACAGGCGATCCGAGGTAGCTCGTTAACAGAGATTTGCCTTGTTGTGGCGTTAACCTCATTTCAGATTAACGCTGACAGCACTAGTGGAAACACAACGAATATGACTGCACATTTACGCTGACATCATCCTAGTGCAAAGACAAGTGGAAGCAGACAAAAACAAGCACGCATGCTACAAACTTTACCCGAGTCATTTAGACAGCCGTTAGCACATGATTCTCCTTATGGGGACCTGATATGTTTAATATGCTGCTGAGAATATAGCCCAGAAGAAGCGTATAGTATAGCTTTTATTTAGGAAAGAGCCATTTCTCTGTAATAAACTCTTTTCCAAAGATGAGTGATTCCTCAATCAGATACAGGGCTCGCAAAAGCCAGTTTTTCCAGTCGGGCTACCAAAATCTATCTCTGCCCTGCCCGTCGGCCTATCGTAGGAAGGAAAAATATATGTCAATGCTTTTGCATTCTTTCGGAAATGTAGCTGGGTAATTATGTCATTGGCATCGGTGAGCCACTGTCAATATGTGACATATTGAAATCCCGTTTGAATTTGCGCTTGTTTTTTGCTTTCACTTTGCAATCGTGAACTGTGTATAGAGAGGGACAGTACTGATTAGTGAGCGATGATAATTTGCGCACCAATTCCTCTGACATCATCTTATCAATCATTAGCTTACTATGCAAACATGACAAGTGAAATCTCCCACAGCAAGCTTAAACATGTGAGAGGTTGATTGCACAGAGAATCGCTGAGCGTTATGTGAGTGCATGTGTAAAAGCAGCAGGATATATATTTTAGTTCTGCTGAGCCAAATAAGACAGGTCAGGGTGAAGAAGTGACAGCCAAAGAAAAGCTTACCACAAAACAGAAAAGTTATGACAAATCAGACTATAAGGCGAAAAGAAAGTGCAGCTTTATGGTTTCATGGACAAAAGAATTTCTGTGGCTGCAATATGACGAGCTAAATAACCAGGGGTGCACATAAGTGGTCTGCAGGTGCGCATTCGCTGTCAAAATAAAAAACGCGCACAAGATAAGAAGTTGCAACCCGTGTTTGCGTACATAAGATTTTCCGGAGGAGGACAGACATTTGTTTAGAACTCTTAAAGATGTCGAAGAAGCAAGCTCCTTTAAGCAATTACTTTGGTGTTCCTCCACCTCCAAAGAAATGTCAGAAGGAGTCCGAACCACAAAAGAAGCTCGTATTCTCGGAAAAGTGGTTGCAGGAGGTGAGCTGGCTTCAAACAAATTATGAACGCACAGAGATGTGGTGCAGAATGTGCCGTAAAAATTTAATAAATGACAAATTAAAAAGGCATGAACATTTTTTTTTTGTATCGAAAAAATATCGAACCGTGACACCAAAGTATCGAACCGAACCGAACCGTGAATTTTGTGTATCGTTGCACCCCTAGTAAGCACTGTCAGTGGTGTACTGCATTGGTTTTTTGTTTAAAAATAAGTGTTCCACTGTGTAAAATGGCGGTTAGCTAAGCATATATTTTGTTTATTGAGAGGTTCATGTGCTGTCTGATGAGAGTATGAGCAGTTTGTGTGCATGTTCCATTTTGTAATATCTGCCGCAATTTCGGGCTACATTCCCGCTAGTTAGCAGAGCACTCATTTGGGCAAAGTAATGCAAGATGAAGCATTAGCTGTTCAGCTACAATTTGCTGGTAGTCCAGCTATGTTACTTTTGTGTCATACACATTCCTGAGACCGAGGAATTTTGTAAAGACATGATTATTTTTGCTTAATGTGTTTTTTATATATTTGTTGTTGGCTTTTACTATGTTGATAATCACGCAGTGTTTACTGTGATTTGCAAAGGGCCAGCAGCAGAGTTGGAGTGGTGTTTGCCCCAGCATCTGAATAAACGGCGCGGTCCGAGCCACAAATTGAATGCCTGTGTCTGACTGGTCTCTCTACTGTGCACCCCAATCCAACACAAACTTACACAACGCAGAGTCCGGGGTGTAGGGAGGCCCCTGCACTGGTTGGGTTACATTATGTTAAAGTAAATGTAAGTTATTAATTAAAAGACGACTGATTCAATCTGACCACAAACCTTTGAGCAGTAGTGTGTGTTGTATGCACGTGTCTGTCTGTATCTGATCAGGATTTTGTCATCAGTGTCAACAAAACGCTCATTTTTTTAGCTGTGTCCATCATAAAAAATTGAGTTGGAGTGTTTTAACTCTGATGGCAATCTCTCCCTAACAAGTCCACTTTATTGCATGATCATTTTCTCCTATTAGTGGCTCATAGGAGTCTAACTAATGAACTGTATGCATGTTTCCTAATCTGTCACGCTTATCAGTGGCTCATGGTTACTTAAGGCCCATGTCTGTACTTGACCACAGAGGCAGAGCATCATTCAACCTGCCAGCTGCCTATCTTGGGAGCTTTTCAAGGATGACAGACTCCACTTTCTCTGCAGCAAGACAGCTCATAACTTTTTTACAGTGTCTCCCTGTCCTCATACTTCTATATATTCCTCTGTAATAGATAACTATACACTATCACTGCAATCTACACTACAGCTCAAAAGTTTGAAGTCAATTTTCACCTGGTTTATAACCATGTGATCGGTCCATACAGCAGTGATGGTTATTAAAAATGGGCCCATGTATTAGTGTGTAGACATTTCCTAATGCATCATGGGTGATTTAACTTAAATGATTCATTAAACACACATCTGTGAAAACATTACTAAAATTGAGTTTATGGCAAACTCTCCCTAACATGTTCAGTTTATTGCGTGCTCATCAATCTACTCTACAGCTCAAAAAAGTTTGAAGTTAGTTACAAACGTCTTTTTTTCTCAAAAAAACAAGATTTGCTTTTAGATTTTGTAAATTAATTGGGAATGCAAATAAATATTATTCCTTAAAACTTGCATAGATCACCAATTATGAATGATGATTGATTAAATATTAACTGGTGTATGGATTACAACAATAATAGCGAGTGTGTAGATTATATTACCTTTCCTCAGTTTATCACATTAAATCTCAGCTTACTAGTGACCCAGCAGTTTTCCAAGTACAGAAGCGCTAATCAACATATTTTTTTCAAGTAATATAAAAATCAATTTTATATATTACCTTTTTAAACATCCCATTTTTCTTTCTAATGTCATTAAAACAAGTTTGCACATTTGTATAACAACAGCTGGACCTCCAGATCTTTCAAGCTTTTAGTTTTTTTTTCTCAGTGTCACACATGGATTAGTTTTTGTCTCTTTCAATAAGAAAGTCAAATCTTCAAACCCTAAAGCAATCTTTGTTTCTTTCAATCATTCCAATATTTTTCATCTCCTGTTATATAATTACAGTTAACCAGGGCTTAGCTACTCTGATCTGCAGTGATTTTGGGGGGTGTGGATACCTATTTTTTTTCACAGGTGCAGAGCCTTTTTCTACAAAATTATGAATAAACTGCATTTTTTAAAAGTACCATTAACATAAATGTAGACTGACAAGTAACTCAATCTTTAACACAGTGATCAATAGAGAAGAAAGAAAATAACCCATTTCAAAATGTCTAGTTCTGATCAAAATTATTGTTCTGATTAAGGAAACAGTAAATCTGGCCGCATTATTGTCCCGATCCTCCAATTTTCCCTTTCCAATGTGACTAAATAAAATTCAACTTTTTTTTAAATAAAAGCAGTTGCACACCCAGATATTTCTTACAGTAAGAATCCTCCAACAACCTTTCAAAAGAAACATTTTTTGTCTTTCCTCAATTTTGAGACCAACTGAACCCACAAACCTGAAGCTGCAGACCCCAAACTAACCAAATGTAATGTTTCCTTAATCAGCACAGTCATTTTTAAGTCTTTATGTGTTATGTTTACTCACAGTTTTGATGCTTGCTTCTTCGACTTGATCCACGATTAGCTCTGCACCATCGCTCTGCTGTTTCCTCTCTCCTCATGCTTCTCCTTCATGCGTCCTGTCCTCAGATATAATCCAACCAGCCTCCTTGTTTCCTCCTTGACTTGTATTCCCAAAATTTCCAGTTAAATTAAGAGTAATCCAGAAAAGTTTTCTTGCTTCAAAAGCTCTTCCAGTTGCCTGTCTTCTTGTCCTCCTTCAAATGTGCATTTTATATATTTGTATTTATTTGACTTCATATTGCCATGACAACACAAAAGCAGGTGGTTCTGTCCTCTGCTGGTGTTCCATAATGATGTAAAAGTATGTTAATCAGGCCCATAACAAAAGCCGAAAGTCAATTCTTAACTTCATGAAGGAACTACATTTGATTGACATCTGGAGACAGTTAAAACCTGATGATATACTTTTTTCCTGCCATTCAAAAACATTTAATACATATTCCAGAATAGACTATTTCTTAGTATCAGCGAGCCTCCTATCAAACATAAAGACATGTTCATATGACAGTATATTAATATCGGATCATGCTCCCTGCAATATCATATATACACATAACAACTTAATAATGGAACATAGATGGTGCTTACACCAGAAATGGCTGAATGATGAAGGATTCCTCACTTTTGTAGGAAAAGAAATAGATGAATATTTTACTATAAATAGCTCACAAACATCAGCTAGTATTAGGTGGGAGGCATTTAAGGCATGTTTAAGGGGAGTTATGATAGCATATACTTCATCGAAATCTAAAGAAAAATGCAAAACAAGACAGTAAATGGAAAAGGAAATTAAAAAACTAGAGAAACTAGTGTTCAAAAGTAGAGACCTATTAATACAGAAAGACTTGCTAATACTAAAAGCACAATATAATAAAGAATCGGCAGATAGAGCAGCTTCGGTCATTTTGAGATTAAATCAGTCTTTTTATGAACAAGGAGAGAAACCTGGAAAAATATTGGCATGGCAAATTAAACAATTGGAAGTGCAGAAAAATATAACGTCGATTAAGAACAGCAAAGGGGAAATGATAATGGATCCAATTGAAATAAACAAGGAGTTTAGAAACTATTATGAAAAACTTTATGAATCCCAGGATAGATCAGATCAAAACTCCAGAAATGCATTTCTGGATAAAATTAATATTCCTACTATCGCTGATGACGCAAAACAACAATTAGATGCATAAATAACCGAAGAGGAAATAAGCAGGGCAATTAACAACATGAGATCAGGTAAAAAAGCTGGACCAGATGGATTCCCAATTGATTTTTATAAAAAATTAAAAAGTAAATTAATGAAACCACTATTGGAAATGTATCGGGAATCATTAAGCAAAGGAAGTCTTCCTAAATCAGTAAGAGGTTCACTAATCATTTTGTTACCTAAATCAGGAAAACCGAGTAATGAATGTGCAAATTTGAGGCCGATAAGCTTACTTAATTCTGATTTTAAGGTGTTGGGTAAAATATTAGCAATACGTCTGCAAGATACTCTCCCCTCAGTAATTCATAGAGATCAAAACGGTTTTATATTGGGGCGCCAAGGTCTACATAATGTAAGAAGAGTCTTTAACATTATAGACGGACTAAACGATTCTTCAGAGAGGGCCTTACTCTCACTGGATGCTGAAAAAGCATTCGATAGGGTCGAGTGGCCTTATCTTTTTGATGTTCTGACTAGATTTGGTTATGGAGATGTGTTTCGAAGATGGATACAATTATTACACTCAAATCCAACTGCTGAAATCTTGACAAACAAAAATATCTCTAAACCAATAAGGGTGAAACAGGGATGTCCGCAAGGCTCACCGATAAGCCCACTGTTGTTTATATTAGCTATGGAACCCTTTGCTATAGCCGCACGTTCGAGTTTATCATTGACAGGAACTATGGTAAATGAAGTAGAACATAGGATTTCGTTGTACGCAGACGATATAATAGTATATCTCTCTAAAATAACAGAATCTATACCTGCTCTGCTTAGATTGATAGGGGAGTTTGGTCAAATATCAGGGTATGTCATTAACAAATCTAAATCATCCATTTTATTACTAAATGAAGAAGAAAGGAAAAACCCACCCATAGTAACATCTTATTTTAAGACAGTAAAGGACTTTATGTACTTAGGAATAATGATTTCGCCCAAATGAAGTGAGATCGTGGAAAATAACTATGAAAGACTTTCTAAAGAAATAACAGAGATAGTGGACAGATGCATATCTCTACCAGTTTCTTTAATTGGTCGGATTAATATATACAAAATGAGTATACTGCCAAAGGTGCTTTATGCGTATCAGAACATCCCCCTGCCGCCTCCTGTTGATTGGTTTAGCAGGATCAAAAAGCCTGTTCTCGGTTTTTTATGGAAAAATGGGAGACCAAGGATAAGATTATCATTGTTGCATCTACCATACAACGAGGGTGGTGTCATGTGTCCAAATATTGAGTGGTATTACTGGGCATGTCAAATCAGGTCTATAAGATACTATTTTGACTTAAATAACGCCCCGCAGTGGTCAGAGATGAAAAGTATTAATTTGCATCCACCTTTACCTTTATATTTTTTCTCAGACACAGCAATAAACTTGATTAAAAAGGCGAAAAATCCAATGGTAAAGAACATGGTCAAAGTGTTGTATGATGTAAAAAGATATATGAAGGAACCTGTTGTATTGTCACAGTTTACACCGATGTGGGGAAACCAGGATTTCAGACCAGGAAGAGAGGATGTTTTTAGACAATGGTCAATTAAAGGACTCCAAAAAATCCAAGATTTGTATGCAACAGATTCTCAAGATATGATGTCCTTTGATATGCTTAGAAATAAATATTATATAGATAGAAAGCAATTTTTCAAATATCTCCAAATTAGAAGTTACATTCGAGCAAATCAAAATAATACCTGCACCAAACCACCAAAATCAGAAGTGGAAGACACAAATAGCAAAAGCAGTTCAAAAAAAGGGGCAATATCAGAAATATATAAATTGATTAGGTCCAAAACATCTGACAATTCGTTGGGAAGGTTGAACGCCTGGAAAAATTATTTAAAGAAGGACATATCCATGGAACAATGGGCATTGGTTTGCGCAAAAGCTCATAAACAAACTATTAATTCTAGACTAAGGTTGTTGCAATACAAATGGTTAATGCGAATATATGTTACTCCGGAAAAATTAAATAAGTACAACTCTAATATTCCAGACACTTGTAATAAATGTAATGAAGATAAGGGTAACTTTTGGCATTGTATTTGGGATTGCAGGAAGATTGGCTCCTTTTGGGTTGCAGTAACACAAACTATGAAACAAATATTATCCAAGAAGGTTGTTTTGGATCCTGGCTTCCTTGTTCTGGGATTGTACCCAGAAAACATGAGGTACACAAAAAGTGACAGAATGTTTATTGATATGGGTTTGTTACAAGCAAAAAGATTAATTGCACTAAAATGGAAAAAACAAGGGAACCGAGTATCACACAGTGGATAAAACAAATGATGGTGGCTTTGCCATTGGAGCGAATAACATGTATACTGAAAAGGAAATTGGATGTTTTTGAGAAGGTGTGGAGACCATTTGTGAATTTTGTAGATCTGAGGAGGACAAGGACTGAGGGCAATGACATTTGATTTGGGATAATGACAAATTTAGGCCTTTAATGGAGTGATAAATCTGAAAACTTTTTTGTTTTCTTTTTGCTGTCTGAGAGGAGTGTATGTTCATGTAGTATTTAGAATGTTGGACTGTTTGTAAGTCATTAAAATGTAAAAAATAATAAAGATATTGTTGGGGGAAAAAAAGTATGTTAATAATCTTTAAACAGACACTCACTGATCCTGTAAGAGCAGGAATTTAACTACAAACCCTCCATAGTTCCCATCAGTATCATTCATTCTGCTCTGCCTCAATGGTCACAGTGGCTGGTTTTAAGTATGTTTGCCCAATAGAAATCCACTGATGTTCAGTGAGTCCCTTTGATACATATTTAGACCTTCATAATTTTCAGGGTGCATGAGTGTTATATCTCCATCTCATCCTAAACATTTTACCAACATGTAAAAGGCATACGTCCACAAGATTTTGATTTGTTTAATTTGAATTGAAACTTGTTTTTTTTCAGAATAAATGTGTGAGATGGCCCTCAGGCCTCTAAATCCACGTCCAGGTTTGGGTGACTACTTGGATTAGGGGAGTACTATTTAGAGCAATGTTTGTCACTTTGGTTAATTGCTCAACTCAAGCCGTTTTTGTTTTGGAGTGTTTTAACTCTGATGGCAATCTCTCCCTAACAAGTCCACTTTATCGAGTGCTCATTTTCTCCTATTAGTGGCTCATACGTACATAATGAGAAAACATGCATTAAGTGGACTAATTTCTCACGCTTATCAGTGGCTCATGGTTGCTTAAGGCCTATGTCTGTACTTTTTTTTTTTTTTTTTTTTTTTTTTTTTCTTTTTGCCTGTCCCGTTTGGCTCTTTTGCCATCAGAATTATTGTCTAAAGGCGAAGAAAGATGCCCAACGGATTTTCTTTACCAAATTGACCATCCCAGCTTTGCCGTAATGGTCCATTTGATTCACCTTTTATTCTTTATTTTATTTTCACTTGCTGAATACGGGACAGACTTGACTGGGGGAAAGAAAAGGGAGAAAGAAAGAGGGAAAGAAAAACAGTTGAGAAGAGGGACGGGGGAGAAGGGCAAAAAACAAAAACCAACAGAATAAGCAGAAAATAATAAAAATAAAAAAAAAAATAAAAAAATACATATATCGATCACCTGGATCACCTGTTGATAAAGAAAAAAGAAAACAAGCAGAAGAAAACGAGAGTAATACAATAAACAACATCACAATGATATATGAGAATATGACAGTAAATACTAAATATTAAACATTATTGTGCAGCACGTAAGATCGACAGCACAGTGTGCATTGTTGTAGGAGCCAAAAAGGGTGTAGTTTGTGTGTGTGATCACCCGTGTGTACACCTGTGAGCATGGACGCGTTTGTTTTCTTAAAAGGTTCCCTCATGTAATGATCTGCTAGAGGGTGTGGGGGGCCACTGCCCCGTCCTCCAGGGCATGAAGCAGGTATGGAGGAGATCAAAACTCCAGACATCCAGAGGCCCTCAGAACACAAGAGACCAAGGAAGACCAACAGAGGGGCAGCCGTGCCACTGTCCCAGAAAGAGCCGAGGAGAGTCCCAGATGAGGGGTCACCCAGCAGCCACGGAGCAGAAGCCAGGGGGGGGTTGCAGTGACGTGCCCGTGAGCTCTGCCGGCAGCCAGCTGTGCCTGAGTGACCGAGCCCCAGGCCGAGAGGCCGGGGACACCCCACCTCCGAAGTGGCCCAAGCGAGCCCCAGGCTCCAGGCCCCGATAAGCAGCCGCCAAGGAGTGAGCCAGTGTGTACCCGGACGCCCACCCCCGGACACAAAGAACCACCAATGCACCGATGTCTGAGGGAGTCCGCCCCCGGCAGGGGAAGTGGTGGGGGGAGATAGGCCTCCAAACCTTGGAGGGCCTGAGCTGTCCTCAGAGAGGTGGCGTCTGATACCCAACCTGACATATGGACACAGACATACAGGCACACACAGATACAAACATCCATTCCCACCCTCATGCTCTCATATGCACTTACTCCACACTCAACCAACGTGGAGACAGACATAAAGAGACGCTGTACACACAATCACACTCCCCAAGCGTACTCTACGAACCGGGTCTAGGTACCCTTGCCCCTGGAGGGGGGAACTGCACCCAGACCCAGGTTGTGTTACCCTTTTCCCTGCGGTGGGGAGAAGCAGACCGCCCCGACTCCGCAGCAGCAGGGAGGCCCCACATTCCGGACCCCAGTCGGACGGCCAACTCCTCCTCCTAGCCCCCCTGCGCCAGCAGACCGCAGAGAACGAGGGTGAGAGAAGACTCCTAACCTCCCTCCACCCGCTCATTGTAGTGTTGATGTATGTGTGTTCTAAGGTGCATTTAAAACCCAGGAGGGCATGGAGCTACCTGCCAGAGAGCAGCAGGTAAGCGCATAGTCCCTCCTGCTAGCCCTCAATGTCTACGTGTATTTAAAATTGAGAGGTGGGCAACGACACCAGGGGTGAGGTGTACACCCTGATGGTAATTGGGATTCCGTGTAGCGTGCCCACCCCCAAGATCCTATATGTATGTGTTATGAGAGTGTGAGTAATGTGAATGTCTAAGTTGCAGGATAAAATTGAGGCAGAGGCAGCCAGAAGGGGACAGAGGGGGGGGGGGGTTACCTCCTCTGCACCCTGGTGACACACCCCTACTCCAAGGCCCTGCATGTGTGGGTGGTTGTGGTGGAGCGGGAAGAGGGAGGCAGCTGGAGATGGGGAGGGAAGGAAGGGAGGGGCAAGTGACCCCTCCCTGGGGCCAGCTCCCCCGCTGACCCCAGTAGGCACCCCCATACTCCGCGACCCGCCAGGGAAGGGGGGCCCAGGCCCATCCGAACCGGGGCCCAGTGCAGCGGCGCCGCCCGGCCCCACAGAGCCCGGGGCAGTCCACCCAACCGCACCACAGAGAAAACTGCACCCACCCCATCATCCACTCATCTTCCAGACTACATAAGACAATAGACGCCCAGGCTGAGATCTTCCTCCACCTCTCCTGTATCTCCCCCTCTTGCAGAGAGAGTTCCTGAGAGAGGAAAGCTCCTGCAAGATGTGACAACCCCCCCCCCCCACCAGTTGAAGAGCCCCTCAGGTGGCTCGGCGCACCGGCGGCACCCTGCGCCAGTGGTGGGCCCCCATATACCCACCGGCCCACAACCCCGGCAACACACCAACCAGGACCCAGGCCCCCGAGGCCCGGCCAGGGCCCCAGGCCAGAGCCGGAGCGCCCCCAGAACCTCACGCCCGTCCCGGACCCACCCAGGGACAGCCAGGCTACCAGGTCAGTAACCCCCGTCCGTCAGCACAGACCCTCCCCTAGCCCTGCTGCACGTAGCCACGAGGAAACCGTCACCTGAGAGCCAACAGAGCCCCTAATTGGCCATGACCGCTACCCCGGGTTGAGCCCCCCAAGGAAGATGCTCCCGGGGAACCCCCCGACGCCCTAAGCCTGACCCTACCCCCACACCAATCACAACAGTGAAGGCGAGACCAAAATATGACCCCCCACCCCCACTAGGTGATGGAGCTGATCAGAGGAGCCCAGAGCGATTGATCTGATGTGGTGGCAGAGGCTGTATCAAGACTAATGTAATCTAATAGATAATTTCTATATTGGTTAGAATTAAGATTATATAATGAGAAAACATGCATTAAGTGGACTAATTTCTCACGCTTATCAGTGGCTCATGGTTGCTTAAGGCCTATGTCTGTACTTGACCACAGAGGCAGAGCATCATTCAACCTGCCAGCTGCCTATCTTGGGAGCTTTTCAAGGATGACAGACTCCACTTTCTCTGCAGCAAGACAGCTCATAACTTTTTTACAGTGTCTCCCTGTCCTCATACTTCTATATATTCTTCTGTAATAGATAACTATACACTATCATTGCAATCAATCTATACTACAGCTCAAAAGTTTGAAGTCAATTTTCACCTGGTTTATAACCATGTGATCGGTCCACACAGCAGTGATGGTTACTAAAAATGGGCCCATGTATTAGTGTGTAGACATTTCCTAATGCATCATGGGTGATTTAACTTAAATGATTCATTAAACACACATCTGTGAAAAAATTTCTTATAAATTACATGTAATATTATGTTAAAGTAAATGTAAGTTATTAATTAAAAGACGACTGTTTCAATCTGACCACAAACCTTTGAGCAGTAGTGTGTGTTGTATGCATGTGTCTGTCTGTATCTGATCAGGATTTTGTCATCAGTGTCAAGAAAATGCTCATTTTTTTTAGCTGTGTCTGTCATCAAAATTGAGTTGGAGTGTTTTAACTCTGATGGCAATCTCTCCCTAACAAGTCCACTTTATTGCGTGCTCATTTTCTCCTATTAGTGGCTCATACGTATATAATTAGGAAACATGCATTAAGTGCACTAATCTGTCACGCTTATCAGTGGCTCATGGTTGCTTAAGGCCTATGTCTGTACTTGACAACAGAGGCAGAGCATCATTCAACCTGCCAGCTGCCTATCTTGGGAGCTTTTCAAGGATGACAGACTCCACTTTCTCTGCAGCAAGACAGCTCATAACTTTTTTACAGTGTCTCCCTGTCCTCATACTTCTATATATTCCTCTGTAATAGATAACTATACACTATCATTGCAATCAATCTACACTACAGCTCAAAAGTTTGAAGTAAATTTTCACCTGGTTTATAAAAATGTGATCGGTCCATACAGGAGTGATTGTTACTAAAATTTGGCGCACGTATAAGTGTGTAGACATTTCCTAATGCATCATGGGTGATTTAACATAAATGATTCATTAAACACACATCTGTGAAAACATTACTGGTAAACGTTGTGTAATTTTATCTTAGAGCAAATATAATTTTACAATTAAGACAAGGATATTTGAATCTGACCACAAACTTTAGAGCAGTAGTGTGTGTTGTATGCATGTGTCTGTCTGTATCTGATCAGGATTTTGTCATCAGTGTCAAGAAAATGCTCATTTTTTAGCTGTGTCCATCATCAAAATTGAGTTGGAGTGTTTTAACTCTGATGGCAATCTCTCCCTAACAAGTCCACTTTATTGCGTGCTCATTTTCTCCTATTAGTGGCTCATAGGAGTCTAACTAATGAACTGTATGCATGTTTCCTAATCTGTCACGCTTATCAGTGGCTCATGGTTGCTTAAGGCCTATGTCTGTACTTGACCACAGAGGCAGAGCATCATTCAACCTGCCAGCTGCCTATCTTGGGAGCTTTTCAAGGATGACAGACTCCACTTTCTCTGCAGCAAGACAGCTCATAACTTTTTTACAGTGTCTCCCTGTCCTCATACTTCTATATATTCTTCTGTAATAGATAACTATACACTATCATTGCAATCAATCTATACTACAGCTCAAAAGTTTGAAGTCAATTTTCACCTGGTTTATAACCATGTGATCGGTCCACACAGCAGTGATGGTTACTAAAAATGGGCCCATGTATTAGTGTGTAGACATTTCCTAATGCATCATGGGTGATTTAACTTAAATGATTCATTAAACACACATCTGTGAAAAAATTTCTTATAAATTACATGTAATATTATGTTAAAGTAAATGTAAGTTATTAATTAAAAGACGACTGTTTCAATCTGACCACAAACCTTTGAGCAGTAGTGTGTGTTGTATGCATGTGTCTGTCTGTATCTGATCAGGATTTTGTCATCAGTGTCAAGAAAATGCTCATTTTTTTTAGCTGTGTCTGTCATCAAAATTGAGTTGGAGTGTTTTAACTCTGATGGCAATCTCTCCCTAACAAGTCCACTTTATTGCGTGCTCATTTTCTCCTATTAGTGGCTCATACGTATATAATTAGGAAACATGCATTAAGTGCACTAATCTGTCACGCTTATCAGTGGCTCATGGTTGCTTAAGGCCTATGTCTGTACTTGACAACAGAGGCAGAGCATCATTCAACCTGCCAGCTGCCTATCTTGGGAGCTTTTCAAGGATGACAGACTCCACTTTCTCTGCAGCAAGACAGCTCATAACTTTTTTACAGTGTCTCCCTGTCCTCATACTTCTATATATTCCTCTGTAATAGATAACTATACACTATCATTGCAATCAATCTACACTACAGCTCAAAAGTTTGAAGTCAATTTTCACCTGGTTTATAAAAATGTGATCGGTCCATACAGGAGTGATTGTTACTAAAATTTGGCGCACGTATAAGTGTGTAGACATTTCCTAATGCATCATGGGTGATTTAACATAAATGATTCATTAAACACACATCTGTGAAAACATTACTGGTAAACGTTGTGTAATTTTATCTTAGAGCAAATATAATTTTACAATTAAGACAAGGATATTTGAATCTGACCACAAACTTTAGAGCAGTAGTGTGTGTTGTATGCATGTGTCTGTCTGTATCTGATCAGGATTTTGTCATCAGTGTCAAGAAAATGCTCATTTTTTAGCTGTGTCCATCATCAAAATTGAGTTGGAGTGTTTTAACTCTGATGGCAATCTCTCCCTAACAAGTCCACTTTATTGCGTGCTCATTTTCTCCTATTAGTGGCTCATAGGAGTCTAACTAATGAACTGTATGCATGTTTCCTAATCTGTCACGCTTATCAGTGGCTCATGGTTGCTTAAGGCCTATGTCTGTACTTGACCACAGAGGCAGAGCATCATTCAACCTGCCAGCTGCCTATCTTGGGAGCTTTTCAAGGATGACAGACTCCACTTTCTCTGCAGCAAGACAGCTCATAACTTTTTTACAGTGTCTCCCTGTCCTCATACTTCTATATATTCTTCTGTAATAGATAACTATACACTATCATTGCAATCAATCTATACTACAGCTCAAAAGTTTGAAGTCAATTTTCACCTGGTTTATAACCATGTGATCGGTCCACACAGCAGTGATGGTTACTAAAAATGGGCCCATGTATTAGTGTGTAGACATTTCCTAATGCATCATGGGTGATTTAACTTAAATGATTCATTAAACACACATCTGTGAAAAAATTTCTTATAAATTACATGTAATATTATGTTAAAGTAAATGTAAGTTATTAATTAAAAGACGACTGTTTCAATCTGACCACAAACCTTTGAGCAGTAGTGTGTGTTGTATGCATGTGTCTGTCTGTATCTGATCAGGATTTTGTCATCAGTGTCAAGAAAATGCTCATTTTTTTTAGCTGTGTCTGTCATCAAAATTGAGTTGGAGTGTTTTAACTCTGATGGCAATCTCTCCCTAACAAGTCCACTTTATTGCGTGCTCATTTTCTCCTATTAGTGGCTCATACGTATATAATTAGGAAACATGCATTAAGTGCACTAATCTGTCACGCTTATCAGTGGCTCATGGTTGCTTAAGGCCTATGTCTGTACTTGACAACAGAGGCAGAGCATCATTCAACCTGCCAGCTGCCTATCTTGGGAGCTTTTCAAGGATGACAGACTCCACTTTCTCTGCAGCAAGACAGCTCATAACTTTTTTACAGTGTCTCCCTGTCCTCATACTTCTATATATTCCTCTGTAATAGATAACTATACACTATCATTGCAATCAATCTACACTACAGCTCAAAAGTTTGAAGTCAATTTTCACCTGGTTTATAAAAATGTGATCGGTCCATACAGGAGTGATTGTTACTAAAATTTGGCGCACGTATAAGTGTGTAGACATTTCCTAATGCATCATGGGTGATTTAACATAAATGATTCATTAAACACACATCTGTGAAAACATTACTGGTAAACGTTGTGTAATTTTATCTTAGAGCAAATATAATTTTACAATTAAGACAAGGATATTTGAATCTGACCACAAACTTTAGAGCAGTAGTGTGTGTTGTATGCATGTGTCTGTCTGTATCTGATCAGGATTTTGTCATCAGTGTCAAGAAAATGCTCATTTTTTAGCTGTGTCCATCATCAAAATTGAGTTGGAGTGTTTTAACTCTGATGGCAATCTCTCCCTAACAAGTCCACTTTATTGCGTGCTCATTTTCTCCTATTAGTGGCTCATAGGAGTCTAACTAATGAACTGTATGCATGTTTCCTAATCTGTCACGCTTATCAGTGGCTCATGGTTGCTTAAGGCCTATGTCTGTACTTGACCACAGAGGCAGAGCATCATTCAACCTGCCAGCTGCCTATCTTGGGAGCTTTTCAAGGATGACAGACTCCACTTTCTCTGCAGCAAGACAGCTCATAACTTTTTTACAGTGTCTCCCTGTCCTCATACTTCTATATATTCTTCTGTAATAGATAACTATACACTATCACTGCAATCTACACTACAGCTCAAAAGTTTGAAGTCAATTTTCACCTGGTTTATAACCATGTGATCGGTCCACACAGGAGCGATTGTTACTAAAATTTGGCCCCATGTTTAAGTGTGTAGACATTTCCTAATGCATCATGGGTGATTTAACATAAATGATTCATTAAACACACATCTGTGAAAACATTACTGGTAAACGTTGTGTAATTTTATGTTAAAGCAAATATAATTTTACAATTAAGACAAGGATATTTGAATCTGACCACAAACCTTTGAGCAGTAGTGTGTGTTGTGTGCATGTGTCTGTCTGTATCTGATCAGGATTTTGTCATCAGTGTCAACAAAACACTAATTTTTTAGCTGTGTCCATCATCAAAATTGAGTTGGAGTGTTTTAACTCTGATGGCAATCTCTCCCTAACAAGTCCACTTTATTGCATGCTCATTTCCTCCTATTAGTGGCTCATAGGAGTCTAACTAATGAACTGTATGCATGTTTCCTAATCTGTCACGCTTATCAGTGGCTCATGGTTGCTTAAGGCCTATGTCTGTACTTGACCACAGAGGCAGAGCATCATTCAACCTGCCAGCTGCCTATCTTGGGAGCTTTTCAAGGATGACAGACTCCACTTTCTCTGCAGCAAGACAGCTCATAACTTTTTTACAGTGTCTCCCTGTCCTCATACTTCTATATATTCTTCTGTAATAGATAACTATACACTATCACTGCAATCTACACTACAGCTCAAAAGTTTGAAGTCAATTTTCACCTGGTTTATAACCATGTGATCGGTCCACACAGGAGCGATTGTTACTAAAAATGGGCCCATGTATAAGTGTGTAGACATTTCCTAATGCATCATGGGTGATTTAACATAAATGATTCATTAAACACACATCTGTGAAAACATTACTAAAACTGAGTTTATGGCAAACTCTCCCTAACATGTTCAGTTTATTGCGTGCTCATCAATCTACTCTACAGCTCAAAAAAGTTTGAAGTTAGTTACAAACGTCTTTTTTTCTTAAAAAAACAAGATTTGCTTTTAGATTTTGTAAATTAATTGTTAATGCAAATAAATATTATTCCTTAAAACTTGCATAGATCACCAATTATGAATGATGATTGATTAATTATTAACTGGTGTATGGATTACAACAATAATAGCGAGTGTGTAGATTATATTACCTTTCCTCAGTTTATCACATTAAATCTCAGCTTACTAGTGACCCAGCAGTTTTCCAAGTACAGAAGCGCTAATCAACATATTTTTTTCAAGTAATATAAAAATCAATTTTATATATTACCTTTTTAAACATCCCATTTTTCTTTCTAATGTCATTAAAACAAGTTTGCACATTTGTATAACAACAGCTGGACCTCCAGATCTTTCAAGCTTTTAGTTTTTTTTTTCTCAGTGTCACACATGGATTAGTTTTTGTCTCTTTCAATAAGAAAGTCAAATCTTCAAACCCTAAAGCAATCTTTGTTTCTTTCAATCATTCCAATATTTTTCATCTCCTGTTATATAATTGCAGTTAACCAGGGCTTAGCTACTCTGATCTACAGTGATTTTGGGGGTGTGGATACCTATTTTTTTTCACAGGTGCAGAGCCTTTTTCTACAAAATTACGAATAAACTGCATTTTTTAAAAGTACCATTAACATAAATGTAGACTGACAAGTAACTCAACCTTTAACACTGTGATCAATAGAGAAGAAAGAAAATAACCCATTTCAAAATGTCTAGTTCCGATCAAAATTATTGTTCTGATTAAGGAAACAGTAAATCTGGCCGCATTATTGTCCTGATCCTCCAATTTTCCCTTTCCAATGTGACAAAATAAAATTCAACTTTTTTAGATAAAAGCAGTTGCACACCCAGATATTTCTTACAGTACGAATCCTCCAACAACCTTTCAAAAGAAACATTTTTTGTCTTTCCTCAATTTTGAGACCAACTGAACCCACAAACCTGAAGCTGCAGACCCCAAACTAACCAAATGTAATGTTTCCTTAATCAGCACAGTAATTTTTAAGTCTTTATGTGTTATGTTTACTCACAGTTTTGATGCTTGCTTCTTCGACTTGATCCACGATTAGCTCTGCACCATTGCTCTGCTGTTTCCTCTCTCCTCATGCTTCTCCTTCATGCGTCCTGTCCTCAGATATAATCCAACCAGCCTCCTTGTTTCCTCCTTGATTTGTATTCCCAAAATTTCCAGTTAAATTAAGAGTAATCCAGAAAAGTTTTCTTGCTTCAAAAGCTCTTCCAGTTGCCTGTCTTTTTGTCCTCCTTCAAATGTGCATTTCATATATTTGTATTTATTTGACTTCATATTGCCATGACAACACAAAAGCAGGTGGTTCTGTCCTCTGCTGGTGTTCCATAATGATGTAAAAGTATGTTAATAATCTTTAAACAGACACTCACTGATCCTGTAAGAGCAGGAATTTAACTACAAACCCTCATAGTTCCCATCAGTATCATTCATTCTGCTCTGCCTCAATGGTCACAGTGGCTGGTTTTAAGTATGTTTGCCCCATAGAAATCCACTGATGTTCAGTGAGTCCCTTTGATACATATTTAGACCTTCATAATTTTCAGGGTGCATGAGTGTTATATCTCCATCTCATTCTAAACATTTTACCAACATGTAAAAGGCATACGTCCACAAGATTTTGATTTGTTTAATTTGAATTGAAACTTGTTTTTTTCTGAATAAATGTGTGAGATGGCCCTCAGGCCTCTAAATCCACGTCCAGGTTTGGGTGACTACTTGGATTAGGGGAGTATTATTTAGAGCAATGTTTGTCACTTTGGTTAATTGCTCAACTCAGGCCGTTTTTGTTTTGGAGTGTTTTAACTCTGATGGCAATCTCTCCCTAACAACTCCACTTTATTGCGTGCTCATTTTCTCCTATTAGTGGCTCATAAGAGTCTAACTAATGAACTTCATGCATGTTTCCTAATCTGTCACGCTTATCAGTGGCTCATGGCTGCTTAAGGCCTATGTCTGTACTTGACCACAGAGGCAGAGCATCATTCAACCTGCCAGCTGCTTATCTTGGGAGCTTTTCAAGGATGAAAGACTTCACTTTCTCTGCAGCAAGACAGCTCATAACTTTTTTACAGTGTCTCCCTGTCCTCATACTTCTATATATTCCTCTGTAATAGATAACTATACACTATCATTGCAATCTACACTACAGCTCAAAAGTTCTAAGTCAATTTTCACCTGGTTTATAACCATGTGATCGGTCCATACAGCAGTGATTGTTTCTAAAAATGGGCCCATGTTTAAGTGTTTAAGAAGTCTATGGTTCCCACATGCCTCAAAAGATCCACCATCATCCCTGTGCCCAAGAACAGCAAACCCTCATCCCTGAACGATTAACGGCCAGCTGCACTGACCTCGGTAGTAATGAAGGTGTTTGAGAGGCTGCTGAAGAACATCATCTCCTCCTCCATCCCAGACACCACAGATCCGCTGCAGTTCGCCTACCGATCCAACAGATTCACAGAGGACGCCATCGCCCACGTCCTGCACACCACCCTCAGCTACTTGGACAAGAAACAGGGTAACTATGTGAGAATGCTGTTTGTTGATTACAGTTCAGCGTTTAACACAATAGTGCCCTGCAGACTGTTCACAAAGCTGAGGGATCTGGGACTTAACAGCCATCTGTGTGCATGGGTGTTGGACTTCCTCACTGGCAGAACTCAGGTGGTGAGGGTGGGTAGATGCGTCTCTAACAGCATCACCATCAACACAGGAGCACCTCAGGGATGTGTCCTCTTGCCACTGCTCTACTCCCTGTACACTTCAGACTGTGTGGCCACCCACGGCTCCAACACCATTGTGAAGTTTGCTGACGACACAGTGGTGTTGGGTGCCATCTCCAACAACGATGAGGCGGCCTACATGGACGAAGTGAAGAATCTGGCATCATGGTGCCAGGACAACCACCTCCAGCTGAACGTCGGCAAGACCAAGGAGCTGGTGGTGGACTTCAGAAGGAGTCAGCACAGAGACTACAAGCCCATTATCATCAATGGAGCTCCAGTGGAGAGGGTGCAGTCCTTCAAGTATCTTGGTGTCCACATCTCCTCAGGCCTGACATGGTCTGCCCACATTCAGGTCCAGACCAAAAAGGCTAGGCAGCGCCTGTATCACCTACGACAACTGAGGAAGTTCAGGGTCTCTCCAAAGATCCTCAGGATTTTCTATACAGGCGCTGTGGAGAGCATCCTCACACAGAACATGATATCGTGGTTTGGGAACAGCTGTGTGAAGGACCAAAAAGCTCTCCAGAGAGTGATCCGTACAGCAGAACGCTGCTGCAGGATTGCTCTCCCCCCGCTTCAGGACACCTACACCAGGAGATGCCGGACTATAGCAGAGCAGATACTGAAGGACCCGTCCCATCCTGGCAACAAACTGTTCCAACTTCTGCAATCTGGCAGAAGGTTCCTCATCATCCGGGCAAGGACAGAGAGACTAAAGAGAAGCTTCTATCCCCAAGCCATCCGGGCCCTAAACACACACACCCGCCCTCTCACATCATCTATAATTGACTGAGACAGGACTCTGTTCCAGACACTCTAAACCCAGGAACAATGTACATTCCAAATTCCTTTAATTTTAAATATGTTTATATTGTCTGTTCTGTAAAATAGTCAGATGTCTATTCATATTAATGTACAGAATTCACCTGCTTGCTGCTACTACTGCACATTCACCCAATGTATATACTCTATATATATATATGTATATATATATATATATATATATATATATATATATATATATATATATATATATATATATATATATATATATAAAATGTTCTTCCTCTACACCCCCCCCCCCCCCCCCCCCATTTTTCCACATGTTGAGGAGCGTGTAAGGCTACATTACACTGTGTGTTATACTTGTATAACTATGCATGTGACAAATAAAGAACCTTGAACCTTGATGTGTGTACATTTCCTAATGCATCATGGGTGATTTAACTTAAATGATTCATTAAACACACATCTATGAAAACATTACTGGTAAACGTTGTGTAATTTTATGTTAAAGCAAATATAATTTTACAATTAAGACAAGAATATTTGAATCTGACCACAAACTTTTGAGCAGTAGTGTGTGCTGTATGCATGTGTCTGTCTGTATCTGATCAGGATTTTGTCATCAGTGTCAACAAAATGCTCATTTTTTTTAGCTGTGTCTGTCATCAAAATTGAGTTGGAGTGTTTTAACTCTGATGGCAATCTCTCCCTAACAAGTCCACTTTATTGCGTGCTCATTTTCTCCTATTAGTGGCTCATAGGAGTCTAAATAATGAACTGTATGCATGTTTCCTAATCTGTCACGCTTGTCAGTGGCTCATGGTTGCTTAAGGCCTATGTCTGTACTTGACCACAGAGGCAGAGCATCATTCAACCTGCCAGCTGCCTATCTTGGGAGCTTTTCAAGGATGACAGACTCCACTTTCTCTGCAGCAAGACGGCTCATAACTTTTTTTACAGTGTCTCCCTGTCCTCATACTTCTATATATTCTTCTGTAATAGATAACTATACACTATCATTGCAATCAATCTACACTACAGCTCAAAAGTTGGAAATCAATTTTCACCTGGTTTATAACCATGTGATCGGTCCATACAGCAGTGATGGTTACTAAAAATGGGCCCATGTATAAGTGTGTAGATATTTCCTAATGCATCATGGGTGATTTAACGTAAATGATTCATTAAACACACATCTGTGAAAACATTACTGGTAAACTTTTTGTAATATTATGTTAAAGTAAATGTAAGTTATTAATTAAAAGACGACTGTTTAAATCTGAGCACAAACTTTTGAGCAGTAGTGTGTGTTGTATGCATGTGTCTGTCTGTATCTGATCAGGATTTTGTCATCAGTGTCAACAAAACGCTAAATTTTTTAGCTGTGTCCATCATCAAAATTGAGTTGGAGTGTTTTAACTGTGATGGCAATCTCTCCCTAACAAGTCCACTTTATTGCGTGCTCATTTTCTCCTATTAGTGGCTCATAGGAGTCTAACTAATGAACTGTATGCATGTTTCCTAATCTGTCACGCTTATCAGTGGCTCATGATTTTTTAAGGCCTATGTCTGTACTTGACCACAGAGGCAGAGCATCATTCAACCTGCCAGCTGCTTATCTTGGGAGCTTTTCAAGGATGAAAGACTTCACTTTCTCTGCAGCAAGACAGCTCATAACTTTTTTACAGTGTCTCCCTGTCCTCATACTTCTATATATTCCTCTGTAATAGATAACTATACACTATCATTGCAATCTACACTACAGCTCAAAAGTTTGAAGTCAATTTTCACCTGGTTTATAACCATGTGATCGGTCCATACAGCAGTGATTTTTACTAAAAATGGGCCCATGTTTAAGTGTTTAAGAAGTCTATGGTCCCCACATGCCTCAAAAGATCCACCATCATCCCTGTGCCCAAGAACAGCAAACCCTCATCCCTGAACGATTAACGGCCAGCTGCACTGACCTCGGTAGTAATGAAGGTGTTTGAGAGGCTGCTGAAGAACATCATCTCCTCCTCCATCCCAGACACCACAGATCCGCTGCAGTTCGCCTACCGATCCAACAGATTCACAGAGGACGCCATCGCCCACGTCCTGCACACCACCCTCAGCTACTTGGACAAGAAACAGGGTAACTATGTGAGAATGCTGTTTGTTGATTACAGTTCAGCGTTTAACACAATAGTGCCCTGCAGACTGTTCACAAAGCTGAGGGATCTGGGACTTAACAGCCATCTGTGTGCATGGGTGTTGGACTTCCTCACTGGCAGAACTCAGGTGGTGAGGGTGGGTAGATGCGTCTCTAACAGCATCACCATCAACACAGGAGCACCTCAGGGATGTGTCCTCTTGCCACTGCTCTACTCCCTGTACACTTCAGACTGTGTGGCCACCCACGGCTCCAACACCATTGTGAAGTTTGCTGACGACACAGTGGTGTTGGGTGCCATCTCCAACAACGATGAGGCGGCCTACATGGACGAAGTGAAGAATCTGGCATCATGGTGCCAGGACAACCACCTCCAGCTGAACGTCGGCAAGACCAAGGAGCTGGTGGTGGACTTCAGAAGGAGTCAGCACAGAGACTACAAGCCCATTATCATCAATGGAGCTCCAGTGGAGAGGGTGCAGTCCTTCAAGTATCTTGGTGTCCACATCTCCTCAGGCCTGACATGGTCTGCCCACATTCAGGTCCAGACCAAAAAGGCTAGGCAGCGCCTGTATCACCTACGACAACTGAGGAAGTTCAGGGTCTCTCCAAAGATCCTCAGGATTTTCTATACAGGCGCTGTGGAGAGCATCCTCACACAGAACATGATATCGTGGTTTGGGAACAGCTGTGTGAAGGACCAAAAAGCTCTCCAGAGAGTGATCCGTACAGCAGAACGCTGCTGCAGGATTGCTCTCCCCCCGCTTCAGGACACCTACACCAGGAGATGCCGGACTATAGCAGAGCAGATACTGAAGGACCCGTCCCATCCTGGCAACAAACTGTTCCAACTTCTGCAATCTGGCAGAAGGTTCCTCATCATCCGGGCAAGGACAGAGAGACTAAAGAGGAGCTTCTATCCCCAAGCCATCCGGGCCCTAAACACACACACCCGCCCTCTCACTTCATCTATAATTGACTGAGACAGGACTCTGTTCCAGACACTCTAAACCCAGGCACAATGTACATTCCAAATTCCTTTAATTTTAAATATGTTTATATTGTCTGTTCTGTAAAATAGTCAGATGTCTATTCATATTAATGTACAGAATTCACCTGCTTGCTGCTACTACTGCACATTCACCCAATGTATATACTCTATATATATATGTATATATATATATATATATATATATATATATATATATATATATGTATATATATAAAATGTTCTTCCTCTACACCCCCCCCCCCCCTCCATTTTTCCACATGTTGAGGAGCGTGTAAGGCTACATTACACTGTGTGTTATACTTGTATAACTATGAATGTGACAAATAAAGAACCTTGAACCTTGATGTGTGTAGACATTTCCTAATGCATCATGGGTGATTTAACTTAAATGATTCATTAAACACACATCTGTGAAAACATTTCTGATAATTTTCATGTAATATTATGTTAAAGTAAATGTAAGTTATTAATTAAAAAACGACTGTTTCAATCTGACCACAAACCTTTGAGCAGTAGTGTGTGTTGTATGCATGTGTCTGTCTGTATCTGATCAGGATTTTGTCATCAGTGTCAACAAAACGCTCATTTTTTTTAGCTGTGTCCATCATCAAAATTGAGTTGGAGTGTTTTAACTCTGATGGCAATCTCTCCCTAACAAGTCCACTTTATCGAATGCTCATTTTCTCCTATTAGTGGCTCATAGGAGTCTAACTAATGAACTGTATGCATGTTTCCTAATCTGTCACGCTTATCAGTGGCTCATGGTTGCTTAAGGCCTATGTCTGTACTTGACCACAGAGGCAGAGCATCATTCAACCTGCCAGCTGCCTATCTTGGGAGCTTTTCAAGGATGACAGACTCCACTTTCTCTGCAGCAAGACAGCTCATAACTTTTTTACAGTGTCTCCCTGTCCTCATACTTCTATATATTCTTCTGTAATAGATAACTATACACTATCACTGCAATCTACACTACAGCTCAAAAGTTTGAAGTCAATTTTCACCTGGTTTATAACCATGTGATCGGTCCATACAGCAGTGATGGTTATTAAAAATGGGCCCATGTATTAGTGTGTAGACATTTCCTAATGCATCATGGGTGATTTAACTTAAATGATTCATTAAACACACATCTGTGAAAACATTACTAAAATTGAGTTTATGGCAAACTCTCCCTAACATGTTCAGTTTATTGCGTGCTCATCAATCTACTCTACAGCTCAAAAAAGTTTGAAGTTAGTTACAAACGTCTTTTTTTCTTAAAAAAACAAGATTTGCTTTTAGATTTTGTAAATTAATTGGGAATGCAAATAAATATTATTCCTTAAAACTTGCATAGATCACCAACTATGAATGATGATTGATTAAATATTAACTGGTGTATGGATTACAACAATAATAGCGAGTGTGTAGATTATATTACCTTTCCTCAGTTTATCACATTAAATCTCAGCTTACTAGTGACCCAGCAGTTTTCCAAGTACAGAAGCGCTAATCAACATATTTTTTTCAAGTAATATAAAAATCAATTTTATATATTACCTTTTTAAACATCCCATTTTTCTTTCTAATGTCATTAAAACAAGTTTGCACATTTGTATAACAACAGCTGGACCTCCAGATCTTTCAAGCTTTTAGTTTTTTTTTCTCAGTGTCACACATGGATTAGTTTTTGTCTCTTTCAATAAGAAAGTCAAATCTTCAAACCCTAAAGCAATCTTTGTTTCTTTCAATCATTCCAATATTTTTCATCTCCTGTTATATAATTGCAGTTAACCAGGGCTTAGCTACTCTGATCTGCAGTGATTTTGGGGGGTGTGGATACCTATTTTTTTTCACAGGTGCAGAGCCTTTTTCTACAAAATTATGAATAAACTGCATTTTTTAAAAGTACCATTAACATAAATGTAGACTGACAAGTAACTCAATCTTTAACACAGTGATCAATAGAGAAGAAAGAAAATAACCCATTTCAAAATGTCTAGTTCTGATCAAAATTATTGTTCTGATTAAGGAAACAGTAAATCTGGCCGCATTATTGTCCCGATCCTCCAATTTTCCCTTTCCAATGTGACTAAATAAAATGCAACTTTTTTTTAAATAAAAGCAGTTGCACACCCAGATATTTCTTACAGTAAGAATCCTCCAACAACCTTTCAAAAGAAACATTTTTTGTCTTTCCTCAATTTTGAGACCAGCTGAACCCACAAACCTGAAGCTGCAGACCCCAAACTAACCAAATGTAATGTTTCCTTAATCAGCACAGTCATTTTTAAGTCTTTATGTGTTATGTTTACTCACAGTTTTGATGCTTGCTTCTTCGACTTGATCCACGATTAGCTCTGCACCATCGCTCTGCTGTTTCCTCTCTCCTCATGCTTCTCCTTCATGCGTCCTGTCCTCAGATATAATCCAACCAGCCTCCTTGTTTCCTCCTTGACTTGTATTCCCAAAATTTCCAGTTAAATTAAGAGTAATCCAGAAAAGTTTTCTTGCTTCAAAAGCTCTTCCAGTTGCCTGTCTTCTTGTCCTCCTTCAAATGTGCATTTCATATATTTGTATTTATTTGACTTCATATTGCCATGACAACACAAAAGCAGGTGGTTCTGTCCTCTGCTGGTGTTCCATAATGATGTAAAAGTATGTTAATCAGGCCCATAACAAAAGCCGAAAGTCAATTCTTAACTTCATGAAGGAACTACATTTGATTGACATCTGGAGACAGTTAAAACCTGATGATATACTTTTTTCTTGCCATTCAAAAACATTTAATACATATTCCAGAATAGACTATTTCTTAGTATCAGCGAGCCTCCTATCAAACATAAAGACATGTTCATATGACAGTATATTAATATCGGATCATGCTCCCTGCAATATCATATATACACATAACAACTTAATAATGGAACATAGATGGTGCTTACACCAGAAATGGCTGAATGATGAAGGATTCCTCACTTTTGTAGGAAAAGAAATAGATGAATATTTTACTATAAATAGCTCACAAACATCAGCTAGTATTAGGTGGGAGGCATTTAAGGCATGTTTAAGGGGAGTTATGATAGCATATACTTCATCGAAATCTAAAGAAAAATGCAAAACAAGACAGCAAATGGAAAAGGAAATTAAAAAACTAGAGAAACTAGTGTTCAAAAGTAGAGACCTATTAATACAGAAAGACTTGCTAATACTAAAAGCACAATATAATAAAGAATCGGCAGATAGAGCAGCTTCGGTCATTTTGAGATTAAATCAGTCTTTTTATGAACAAGGAGAGAAACCTGGAAAAATATTGGCATGGCAAATTAAACAATTGGAAGTGCAGAAAAATATAACGTCGATTAAGAACAGCAAAGGGGAAATGATAATGGATCCGATTGAAATAAACAAGGAGTTTAGAAACTATTATGAAAAACTTTATGAATCCCAGGATAGATCAGATCAAAACTCCAGAAATGCATTTCTGGATAAAATTAATATTCCTACTATCGCTGATGACGCAAAACAACAATTAGATGCATAAATCACCGAAGAGGAAATAAGCAGGGCAATTAACAACATGAGATCAGGTAAAAAAGCTGGACCAGATGGATTCCCAATTGATTTTTATAAAAAATTAAAAAGTAAATTAATGAAACCACTATTGGAAATGTATCGGGAATCATTAAGCAAAGGAAGTCTTCCTAAATCAGTAACAGGTTCACTAATCATTTTGTTACCTAAATCAGGAAAACCGAGTAATGAATGTGCAAATTTGAGGCCGATAAGCTTACTTAATTCTGATTTTAAGGTGTTGGGTAAAATATTAGCAATACGTCTGCAAGATACTCTCCCCTCAGTAATTCATAGAGATCAAAACGGTTTTATATTGGGGCGCCAAGGTCTACATAATGTAAGAAGAGTCTTTAACATTATAGACGGACTAAACGATTCTTCAGAGAGGGCCTTACTCTCACTGGATGCTGAAAAAGCATTCGATAGGGTCGAGTGGCCTTATCTTTTTGATGTTCTGACTAGATTTGGTTATGGAGATGTGTTTCGAAGATGGATACAATTATTACACTCAAATCCAACTGCTGAAATCTTGACAAACAAAAATATCTCTAAACCAATAAGGGTGAAACAGGGATGTCCGCAAGGCTCACCGATAAGCCCACTGTTGTTTATATTAGCTATGGAACCCTTTGCTATAGCCGCACGTTCGAGTTTATCATTGACAGGAACTATGGTAAATGAAGTAGAACATAGGATTTCGTTGTACGCAGACGATATAATAGTATATCTCTCTAAAATAACAGAATCTATACCTGCTCTGCTTAGATTGATAGGGGAGTTTGGTCAAATATCAGGGTATGTCATTAACAAATCTAAATCATCCATTTTATTACTAAATGAAGAAGAAAGGAAAAACCCACCCATAGTAACATCTTATTTTAAGACAGTAAAGGACTTTATGTACTTAGGAATAATGATTTCGCCCAAATGAAGTGAGATCGTGGAAAATAACTATGAAAGACTTTCTAAAGAAATAACAGAGATAGTGGACAGATGCATATCTCTACCAGTTTCTTTAATTGGTCGGATTAATATATACAAAATGAGTATACTGCCAAAGGTGCTTTATGCGTATCAGAACATCCCCCTGCCGCCTCCTGTTGATTGGTTTAGCAGGATCAAAAAGCTTGTTCTCGGTTTTTTATGGAAAAATGGGAGACCAAGGATAAGATTATCATTGTTGCATCTACCATACAACGAGGGTGGTGTCATGTGTCCAAATATTGAGTGGTATTACTGGGCATGTCAAATCAGGTCTATAAGATACTATTTTGACTTAAATAACGCCCCGCAGTGGTCAGAGATGAAAAGTATTAATTTGCATCCACCTTTAACTTTATATTTTTTCTCAGACACAGCAATAAACTTGATTAAAAAGGCGAAAAATCCAATGGTAAAGAACATGGTCAAAGTGTTGTATGATGTAAAAAGATATATGAAGGAACCTGTTGTATTGTCACAGTTTACACCGATGTGGGGAAACCAGGATTTCAGACCAGGAAGAGAGGATGTTTTTAGACAATGGTCAATTAAAGGACTCCAAAAAATCCAAGATTTGTATGCAACAGATTCTCAAGATATGATGTCCTTTGATATGCTTAGAAATAAATATTATATAGATAGAAAGCAATTTTTCAAATATCTCCAAATTAGAAGTTACATTCGAGCAAATCAAAATAATACCTGCACCAAACCACCAAAATCAGAATTGGAAGACACAATTAGCAAAAGCAGTTCAAAAAAAGGGGCAATATCAGAAATATATAAATTGATTAGGTCCAAAACATCTGACAATTCGTTGGGAAGGTTGAACGCCTGGAAAAATTATTTAAAGAAGGACATATCCATGGAACAATGGGCATTGGTTTGCGCAAAAGCTCATAAACAAACTATTAATTCTAGACTAAGGTTGTTGCAATACAAATGGTTAATGCGAATATATGTTACTCCGGAAAAATTAAATAAGTACAACTCTAATATTCCAGACACTTGTAATAAATGTAATGAAGATAAGGGTAACTTTTGGCATTGTATTTGGGATTGCAGGAAGATTGGCTCCTTTTGGGTTGCAGTAACACAAACTATGAAACAAATATTATCCAAGAAGGTTGTTTTGGATCCTGGCTTCCTTGTTCTGGGATTGTACCCAGAAAACATGAGGTACACAGAAAGTGACAGAATGTTTATTGATATGGGTTTGTTACAAGCAAAAAGATTAATTGCACTAAAATGGAAAAAACAAGGGAACCGAGTATCACACAGTGGATAAAACAAATGATGGTGGCTTTGCCATTGGAGCGAATAACATGTATACTGAAAAGGAAATTGGATGTTTTTGAGAAGGTGTGGAGACCATTTGTGAATTTTGTAGATCTGAGGAGGACAAGGACTGAGGGCAATGACATTTGATTTGGGATAATGACAAATTTAGGCCTTTAATGGAGTGATAAATCTGAAAACTTTTTTGTTTTCTTTTTGCTGTCTGAGAGGAGTGTATGTTCATGTAGTATTTAGAATGTTGGACTGTTTGTAAGTCATTAAAATGTAAAAAATAATAAAGATATTGTTGGGGGAAAAAAAGTATGTTAATAATCTTTAAACAGACACTCACTGATCCTGTAAGAGCAGGAATTTAACTACAAACCCTCATAGTTCCCATCAGTATCATTCATTCTGCTCTGCCTCAATGGTCACAGTGGCTGGTTTAAGTACGTTTGCCCCATAGAAATCCACTGATGTTCAGTGAGTCCCTTTGATACATATTTAGACCTTCATAATTTTCAGGGTGCATGAGTGTTATATCTCCATCTCATCCTAAACATTTTACCAACATGTAAAAGGCATACGTCCACAAGATTTTGATTTGTTTAATTTGAATTGAAACTTGTTTTTTTCTGAATAAATGTGTGAGATGGCCCTCAGGCCTCTAAATCCACGTCCAGGTTTGGGTGACTACTTGGATTAGGGGAGTACTATTTAGAGCAATGTTTGTCACTTTGGTTAATTGCTCAACTCAAGCCGTTTTTGTTTTGGAGTGTTTTAACTCTGATGGCAATCTCTCCCTAACAACTCCACTTTATCGAGTGCTCATTTTGTCCTATTAGTGGCTCATAGGAGTCTAACTAATGAACTGTATGCATGTTTCCTAATCTGTCACGCTTATCAGTGGCTCATGGTTGCTTAAGGCCTATGTCTGTACTTGACCACAGAGGCAGAGCATCATTCAACCTGCCAGCTGCCTATCTTGGGAGCTTTTCAAGGATGACAGACTCCACTTTCTCTGCAGCAAGACAGCTCATAACTTTTTTACAGTGTCTCCCTGTCCTCATACTTCTATATATTCTTCTGTAACAGATAACTATACACTATCACTGCAATCTATACTACAGCTCAAAAGTTTGAAGTCAATTTTCACCTGGTTTATAACCATGTCATCGGTCCACACAGGAGCGATTGTTACTAAAAATGGACCCATGTTTAAGTGTGTAGACATTTCCTAATGCATCATGGGTGATTTAACATAAATGATTCATTAAACACACATCTGTGAAAACATTTCTGATAATTTTCATGTAATATTATGTTAAAGTAAATGTAAGTTATTAATTAAAAGACGACTGTTTCAATCTGACCACAAACTTTTGAGCAGTAGTGTGTGTTGTATGCATGTGTCTGTCTGTATCTGATCAGGATTTTGTCATCAGTGTCAACAAAACGCTCATTTTTTTTAGCTGTGTCCATCATCAAAATTGAGTTGGAGTGTTTTAACTCTGATGGCAATCTCTCCCTAACAAGTCCACTTTATCGAATGCTCATTTTCTCCTATTAGTGGCTCATAGGAGTCTAACTAATGAACTGTATGCATGTTTCCTAATCTGTCACGCTTATCAGTGGCTCATGGTTGCTTAAGGCCTATGTCTGTACTTGACCACAGAGGCAGAGCATCATTCAACCTGCCAGCTGCCTATCTTGGGAGCTTTTCAAGGATGACAGACTCCACTTTCTCTGCAGCAAGACAGCTCATAACTTTTTTACAGTGTCTCCCTGTCCTCATACTTCTATATATTCCTCTGTAATAGATAACTATACACTATCATTGCAATCTACACTACAGCTCAAAAGTTTGAAGTCAATTTTCACCTGTTTTATAACCATGTGATCGGTCCACACAGGAGCAATTGTTACTAAAAATGGGCCCATGTATAAGTCTGTAGACATTTCCTAATGCATCATGGGTGATTTAACATAAATGATTCATTAAACACACATCTGTGAAAACATTACTGGTAAACGTTGTGTAATTTTATGTTAAAGCAAATATAATTTTACAATTAAGACAAGGATATTTGAATCTGACCACAAACTTTTGAGCAGTAGTGTGTGTTGTATGCATGTGTCTGTCTGTATCTGATCAGGATTTTGTCATCAGTGTCAACAAAACGCTCATATTTTTAGCTGTGTCTGTCATCAAAATTGAGTTGGAGTGTTTTAACTCTGATGGCAATCTCTCCCTAACAAGTCCACTTTATTGCGTGCTCATTTTCTCCTATTAGTGGCTCATACTTATATAATTAGGAAACATGCATTAAGTGCACTAATTTCTCATGCTTATCAGTGGCTCATGGTTGCTTAAGGCCTATGTCTGTACTTGACCACAGAGGCAGAGCATCATTCAACCTGCCGGCTGCCTATCTTGGGAGCTTTTCAAGGATGACAGACTCCACTTTCTCTGCAGCAAGACAGCTCATAACTTTTTTACAGTGTCTCCCTGTCCTCATACTTCTATATATTCTTCTGTAATAGATAACTATACACTATCACTGCAATCTACACTACAGCTCAAAAGTTTGAAGTCAATTTTCACCTGGTTTATAACCATGTGATCGGTCCATACAGCAGTGATGGTTATTAAAAATGGGCATATGTATTAGTGTGTAGACATTTCCTAATGCATCATGGGTGATTTAACATAAATGATTCATTAAACACACATCTGTGAAAACATTACTAAAATTGAGTTTATGGCAAACTCTCCCTAACATGTTCAGTTTATTGCGTGCTCATCAATCTACTCTACAGCTCAAAAAAGTTTGAAGTTAGTTACAAACGTCTTTTTTTCTTAAAAAAACAAGATTTGCTTTTAGATTTTGTAAATTAATTGGGAATGCAAATAAATATTATTCCTTAAAACTTGCATAGATCACCAATTATGAATGATGATTGATTAAATATTAACTGGTGTATGGATTACAACAATAATAGCGAGTGTGTAGATTATATTACCTTTCCTCAGTTTATCACATTAAATCTCAGCTTACTAGTGACCCAGCAGTTTTCCAAGTACAGAAGCGCTAATCAACATATTTTTTTCAAGTAATATAAAAATCAATTTTATATATTACCTTTTTAAACATCCCATTTTTCTTTCTAATGTCATTAAAACAAGTTTGCACATTTGTATAACAACAGCTGGACCTCCAGATCTTTCAAGCTTTTAGTTTTTTTTTCTCAGTGTCACACATGGATTAGTTTTTGTCTCTTTCAATAAGAAAGTCAAATCTTCAAACCCTAAAGCAATCTTTGTTTCTTTCAATCATTCCAATATTTTTCATCTCCTGTTATATAATTGCAGTTAACCAGGGCTTAGCTACTCTGATCTGCAGTGATTTTGGGGGGTGTGGATACCTATTTTTTTTCACAGGTGCAGAGCCTTTTTCTACAAAATTACGAATAAACTGCATTTTTTAAAAGTACCATTAACATAAATGTAGACTGACAAGTAACTCAATCTTTAACACAGTGATCAATAGAGAAGAAAGAAAATAACCCATTTCAAAATGTCTAGTTCTGATCAAAATTATTGTTCTGATTAAGGAAACAGTAAATCTGGCCGCATTATTGTCCCGATCCTCCAATTTTCCCTTTCCAATGTGACTAAATAAAATTCAACTTTTTTTTAAATAAAAGCAGTTGCACACCCAGATATTTCTTACAGTAAGAATCCTCCAACAACCTTTCAAAAGAAACATTTTTTGTCTTTCCTCAATTTTGAGACCAACTGAACCCACAAACCTGAAGCTGCAGACACCAAACTAACAAAATGTAATGTTTCCTTAATCAGCACAGTCATTTTTAAGTCTTTATGTGTTATGTTTACTCACAGTTTTGATGCTTGCTTCTTCGACTTGATCCACGATTAGCTCTGCACCATCGCTCTGCTGTTTCCTCTCTCCTCATGCTTGTCCTTCATGCGTCCTGTCCTCAGATATAATCCAACCAGCCTCCTTGTTTCCTCCTTGACTTGTATTCCCAAAATTTCCAGTTAAATTAAGAGTAATCCAGAAAAGTTTTCTTGCTTCAAAAGCTCTTCCAGTTGCCTGTCTTCTTGTCCTCCTTCAAATGTGCATTTTATATATTTGTATTTATTTGACTTCATATTGCCATGACAACACAAAAGCAGGTGGTTCTGTCCTCTGCTGGTGTTCCATAATGATGCAAAAGTATGTTAATCAGGCCCATAACAAAAGCCGAAAGTCAATTCTTAACTTCATGAAGGAACTACATTTGATTGACATCTGGAGACAGTTAAAACCTGATGATATACTTTTTTCTTGCCTTTCAAAAACATTTAATACATATTCCAGAATAGACTATTTCTTAGTATCAGCGAGCCTCCTATCAAACATAAAGACATGTTCATATGACAGTATATCAATATCGGATCATGCTCCCTGCAATATCATATATACACATAACAACTTAATAATGGAACATAGATGGTGCTTACACCAGAAATGGCTGAATGATGAAGGATTCCTCACTTTTGTAGGAAAAGAAATAGATGAATATTTTACTATAAATAGCTCACAAACATCAGCTAATATTAGGTGGGAGGCATTTAAGGCATGTTTAAGGGGAGTTATGATAGCATATACTTCATCGAAATCTAAAGAAAAATGCAAAACAAGACAGCAAATGGAAAAGGAAATTAAAAAACTAGAGAAACTAGTGTTCAAAAGTAGAGACCTATTAATACAGAAAGACTTGCTAATACTAAAAGCACAATATAATAAAGAATCGGCAGATAGAGCAGCTTCGGTCATTTTGAGATTAAATCAGTCTTTTTATGAACAAGGAGAGAAACCTGGAAAAATATTGGCATGGCAAATTAAACAATTGGAAGTGCAGAAAAATATAACGTCGATTAAGAACAGCAAAGGGGAAATGATAATGGATCCGATTGAAATAAACAAGGAGTTTAGAAACTATTATGAAAAACTTTATGAATCCCAGGATAGATCAGATCAAAACTCCAGAAATGCATTTCTGGATAAAATTAATATTCCTACTATCGCTGATGACGCAAAACAACAATTAGATGCATAAATCACCGAAGAGGAAATAAGCAGGGCAATTAACAACATGAGATCAGATAAAAAAGCTGGACCAGATGGATTCCCAATTGATTTTTATAAAAAATTAAAAAGTAAATTAATGAAACCACTATTGGAAATGTATCGGGAATCATTAAGCAAAGGAAGTCTTCCTAAATCAGTAACAGGTTCACTAATCATTTTGTTACCTAAATCAGGAAAACCGAGTAATGAATGTGCAAATTTGAGGCCGATAAGCTTACTTAATTCTGATTTTAAGGTGTTGGGTAAAATATTAGCAATACGTCTGCAAGATACTCTCCCCTCAGTAATTCATAGAGATCAAAACGGTTTTATATTGGGGCGCCAAGGTCTACATAATGTAAGAAGAGTCTTTAACATTATAGACGGACTAAACGATTCTTCAGAGAGGGCCTTACTCTCACTGGATGCTGAAAAAGCATTCGATAGGGTCGAGTGGCCTTATCTTTTTGATGTTCTGACTAGATTTGGTTATGGAGATGTGTTTCGAAGATGGATACAATTATTACACTCAAATCCAACTGCTGAAATCTTGACAAACAAAAATATCTCTAAACCAATAAGGGTGAAACAGGGACGTCCGCAAGGCTCACCGATAAGCCCACTGTTGTTTATATTAGCTATGGAACCCTTTGCTATAGCCGCACGTTCGAGTTTATCATTGACAGGAACTATGGTAAATGAAGTAGAACATAGGATTTCGTTGTACGCAGACGATATAATAGTATATCTCTCTAAAATAACAGAATCTATACCTGCTCTGCTTAGATTGATAGGGGAGTTTGGTCAAATATCAGGGTATGTCATTAACAAATCTAAATCATCCATTTTATTACTAAATGAAGAAGAAAGGAAAAACCCACCCATAGTAACATCTTATTTTAAGACAGTAAAGGACTTTATGTACTTAGGAATAATGATTTCGCCCAAATGAAGTGAGATCGTGGAAAATAACTATGAAAGACTTTCTAAAGAAATAACAGAGATAGTGGACAGATGCATATCTCTACCAGTTTCTTTAATTGGTCGGATTAATATATACAAAATGAGTATACTGCCAAAGGTGCTTTATGCGTATCAGAACATCCCCCTGCCGCCTCCTGTTGATTGGTTTAGCAGGATCAAAAAGCTTGTTCTCGGTTTTTTATGGAAAAATGGGAGACCAAGGATAAGATTATCATTGTTGCATCTACCATACAACGAGGGTGGTGTCATGTGTCCAAATATTGAGTGGTATTACTGGGCATGTCAAATCAGGTCTATAAGATACTATTTTGACTTAAATAACGCCCCGCAGTGGTCAGAGATGAAAAGTATTAATTTGCATCCACCTTTAACTTTATATTTTTTCTCAGACACAGCAATAAACTTGATTAAAAAGGCGAAAAATCCAATGGTAAAGAACATGGTCAAAGTGTTGTATGATGTAAAAAGATATATGAAGGAACCTGTTGTATTGTCACAGTTTACACCGATGTGGGGAAACCAGGATTTCAGACCAGGAAGAGAGGATGTTTTTAGACAATGGTCAATTAAAGGACTCCAAAAAATCCAAGATTTGTATGCAACAGATTCTCAAGATATGATGTCCTTTGATATGCTTAGAAATAAATATTATATAGATAGAAAGCAATTTTTCAAATATCTCCAAATTAGAAGTTACATTCGAGCAAATCAAAATAATACCTGCACCAAACCACCAAAATCAGAATTGGAAGACACAATTAGCAAAAGCAGTTCAAAAAAAGGGGCAATATCAGAAATATATAAATTGATTAGGTCCAAAACATCTGCCAATTCGTTGGGAAGGTTGAACGCCTGGAAAAATTATTTAAAGAAGGACATATCCATGGAACAATGGGCATTGGTTTGCGCAAAAGCTCATAAACAAACTATTAATTCTAGACTAAGGTTGTTGCAATACAAATGGTTAATGCGAATATATGTTACTCCGGAAAAATTAAATAAGTACAACTCTAATATTCCAGACACTTGTAATAAATGTAATGAAGATAAGGGTAACTTTTGGCATTGTATTTGGGATTGCAGGAAGATTGGCTCCTTTTGGGTTGCAGTAACACAAACTATGAAACAAATATTATCCAAGAAGGTTGTTTTGGATCCTGGCTTCCTTGTTCTGGGATTGTACCCAGAAAACATGAGGTACACAAAAAGTGACAGAATGTTTATTGATATGGGTTTGTTACAAGCAAAAAGATTAATTGCACTAAAATGGAAAAAACAAGGGAACCGAGTATCACACAGTGGATAAAACAAATGATGGTGGCTTTGCCATTGGAGCGAATAACATGTATACTGAAAAGGAAATTGGATGTTTTTGAGAAGGTGTGGAGACCATTTGTGAATTTTGTAGATCTGAGGAGGACAAGGACTGAGGGCAATGACATTTGATTTGGGATAATGACAAATTTAGGCCTTTAATGGAGTGATAAATCTGAAAACTTTTTTGTTTTCTTTTTGCTGTCTGAGAGGAGTGTATGTTCATGTAGTATTTAGAATGTTGGACTGTTTGTAAGTCATTAAAATGTAAAAAATAATAAAGATATTGTTGGGGGAAAAAAAGTATGTTAATAATCTTTAAACAGACACTCACTGATCCTGTAAGAGCAGGAATTTAACTACAAACCCTCCATAGTTCCCATCAGTATCATTCATTCTGCTCTGCCTCAATGGTCACAGTGGCTGGTTTTAAGTATGTTTGCCCAATAGAAATCCACTGATGTTCAGTGAGTCCCTTTGATACATATTTAGACCTTCATAATTTTCAGGGTGCATGAGTGTTATATCTCCATCTCATCCTAAACATTTTACCAACATGTAAAAGGCATACGTCCACAAGATTTTGATTTGTTTAATTTGAATTGAAACTTGTTTTTTTCTGAATAAATGTGTGAGATGGCCCTCAGGCCTCTAAATCCACGTCCAGGTTTGGGTGACTACTTGGATTAGGGGAGTACTATTTAGAGCAATGTTTGTCACTTTGGTTAATTGCTCAACTCAGGCCGTTTTTGTTTTGGAGTGTTTTAACTCTGATGGCAATGTCTCCCTAACAAGTCCACTTTATCGAGTGCTCATTTTCTCCTATTAGTGGCTCATAGGAGTCTAACTAATGAACTTCATGCATGTTTCCTAATCTGTCACGCTTATCAGTGGCTCATGGTTGCTTAAGGCCTATGTCTGTACTTGACCACAGAGGCAGAGCATCATTCAACCTGCCAGCTGCCTATCTTGGGAGCTTTTCAAGGATGACAGACTCCACTTTCTCTGCAGCAAGACAGCTCATAACTTTTTTACAGTGTCTCCCTGTCCTCATACTTCTATATATTCTTCTGTAACAGATAACTATACACTATCACTGCAATCTATACTACAGCTCAAAAGTTTGAAGTCAATTTTCACCTGGTTTATAACCATGTCATCGGTCCACACAGGAGCGATTGTTACTAAAAATGGACCCATGTTTAAGTGTGTAGACATTTCCTAATGCATCATGGGTGATTTAACATAAATGATTCATTAAACACACATCTGTGAAAACATTTCTGATAATTTTCATGTAATATTATGTTAAAGTAAATGTAAGTTATTAATTAAAAGACGACTGTTTCAATCTGACCACAAACTTTTGAGCAGTAGTGTGTGTTGTATGCATGTGTCTGTCTGTATCTGATCAGGATTTTGTCATCAGTGTCAACAAAACGCTCATTTTTTTTAGCTGTGTCCATCATCAAAATTGAGTTGGAGTGTTTTAACTCTGATGGCAATCTCTCCCTAACAAGTCCACTTTATCGAATGCTCATTTTCTCCTATTAGTGGCTCATAGGAGTCTAACTAATGAACTGTATGCATGTTTCCTAATCTGTCACGCTTATCATTGACTCATGGTTACTTAAGGCCTATGTCTGTACTTGACCACAGAGGCAGAGCATCATTCAACCTGCCAGCTGCCTATCTTGGGAGCTTTTCAAGGATGACAGACTCCACTTTCTCTGCAGCAAGACAGCTCATAACTTTTTTACAGTGTCTCCCTGTCCTCATACTTCTATATATTCTTCTGTAATAGATAACTATACACTATCACTGCAATCTACACTACAGCTCAAAAGTTTGAAGTCAATTTTCACCTGGTTTATAACCATGTGATCGGTCCATACAGCAGTGATTGTTACTAAAGATGGGCCCATGTATTAGTGTTTAGACATTTCCTAATGCATCATGGGTGATTTAACTTAAATGGTTCATTAAACACACAACTGTCAAAAAATTACTGGTAAACTTTGTGTAATATTATGTTAAAGTAAATGTAAGTTATTAATTAAAAGACGACTGTTTCAATCTGACCACAAACCTTTGAGCAGTAGTGTGTGTTGTATGCATGTGTCTGTCTGTATCTGATCAGGATTTTGTCATCAGTGTCAACAAAATGCTCATTTTTTTTAGCTGTGTCCATCATCAAAATTGAGTTGGAGTGTTTTAACTCTGATGGCAATCTCTCCCTAACAAGTCCACTTTATTGCGTGCTCATTTTCTCCTATTAGTGGCTCATACGTATATAATGAGAAAACATGCATTAAGTGGACTAATCTGTCACGCATATCAGTGGCTCATGGTTGCTTAAGGCATATGTCTGTACTTGACCACAGAGGCAGAGCATCATTCAACCTGCCAGCTGCCTATCTTGGGAGCTTTTCAAGGATGACAGACTCCACTTTCTCTGCAGCAAGACAGCTCATAACTTTTTTACAGTGTCTCCCTGTCCTCATACTTCTATATATTCCTCTGTAATAGATAACTATACACTATCATTGCAATCAATCTACACTACAGCTCAAACGTTTGAAGTCAATTTTCACCTGGTTTATAACCATGTGATCGGTCCACACAGGAGCGATTGTTACTAAAAATGGGCCCATGTTTTAGTGTGTAGATATTTCCTAATGCATCATGGGTGATTTAACTTAAATGATTCATTAAACACACATCTGTGAAAACATTACTAAAATTGAGTTTATGGCAAACTCTCCCTAACATGTTCAGTTTATTGCGTGCTCATCAATCTACTCTACAGCTCAAAAAAGTTTGAAGTTAGTTACAAACGTCTTTTTTTCTTAAAAAAAACAAGATTTGCTTTTAGATTTTGTAAATTAATTGTTAATGCAAATAAATATTATTCCTTAAAACTTGCATAGATCACCAGTTATGAATGATGATTGATTAAATATTAACTGGTGTATGGATTACAACAATAATAGCGAGTGTGTAGATTATATTACCTTTCCTCAGTTTATCACATTAAATCTCAGCTTACTAGTGACCCAGCAGTTTTCCAAGTACAGAAGCGCTAATCAACATATTTTTTTCAAGTAATATAAAAATCAATTTTATATATTACCTTTTTAAACATCCCATTTTTCTTTCTAATGTCATTAAAACAAGTTTGCACATTTGTATAACAACAGCTGGACCTCCAGATCTTTCAAGCTTTTAGTTTTTTTTCTCAGTGTCACACATGGATTAGTTTTTGTCTCTTTCAATAAGAAAGTCAAATCTTCAAACCCTAAAGCGATCTTTGTTTCTTTCAATCATTCCAATATTTTTCATCTCCTGTTATATAATTGCAGTTAACCAGGGCTTAGCTACTCTGATCTACAGTGATTTTGGGGGTGTGGATACCTATTTTTTTTCACAGGTGCAGAGCCTTTTTCTACAAAATTACGAATAAACTGCACTTTTTAAAAGTACCATTAACATAAATGTAGACTGACAAGTAACTCAACCTTTAACACAGTGATCAATAGAGAAGAAAGAAAATAACCCATTTCAAAATGTCTAGTTCCGATCAAAATTATTGTTCTGATTAAGGAAACAGTAAATCTGGCCGCATTATTGTCCTGATCCTCCAATTTTCCCTTTCCAATGTGACTAAATAAAATTCAACTTTTTTAGATAAAAGCAGTTGCACACCCAGATATTTCTTACAGTAAGAATCCTCCAACAACCTTTCAAAAGAAACATTTTTTGTCTTTCCTCAATTTTGAGACCAACTGAACCCACAAACCTGAAGCTGCAGACCCCAAACTAACCAAATTTAATGTTTCCTTAATCAGCACAGTCATTTTTAAGTCTTTATGTGTTATGTTTACTCACAGTTTTGATGCTTGCTTCTTCGACTTGATCCACGATTAGCTCTGCACCATCGCTCTGCTGTTTCCTCTCTCCTCATGCTTCTCCTTCATGCGTCCTGTCCTCAGATATAATCCAACCAGCCTCCTTGTTTCCTCCTTGACTTGTATTCCCAAAATTTCCAGTTAAATTAAGAGTAATCCAGAAAAGTTTTCTTGCTTCAAAAGCTCTTCCAGTTGCCTGTCTTCTTGTCCTCCTTCAAATGTGCATTTCATATATTTGTATTTATTTGACTTCATATTGCCATGACAACACAAAAGCAGGTGGTTCTGTCCTCTGCTGGTGTTCCATAATGATGTAAAAGTATGTTAATAATCTTTAAACAGACACTCACTGATCCTGTAAGAGCAGGAATTTAACTACAAACCCTCATAGTTCCCATCAGTATCATTCATTCTGCTCTGCCTCAATGGTCACAGTGGCTGGTTTTAAGTACGTTTGCCCCATAGAAATCCACTGATGTTCAGTGAGTCCCTTTGATACATATTTAGACCTTCATAATTTTCAGGGTGCATGAGTGTTATATCTCCATCTCATCCTAAACATTTTACCAACATGTAAAAGGCATACGTCCACAAGATTTTGATTTGTTTAATTTGAATTGAAACTTGTTTTTTTCTGAATAAATGTGTGAGATGGCCCTCAGGCCTCTAAATCCACGTCCAGGTTTGGGTGACTACTTGGATTAGGGGAGTATTATTTAGAGCAATGTTTGTCACTTTGGTTAATTGCTCAACTCAGGCCGTTTTTGTTTTGGAGTGTTTTAACTCTGATGGCAATCTCTCCCTAACAAGTCCACTTTATCGAGTGCTCATTTTGTCCTATTAGTGGCTCATAGGAGTCTAACTAATGAACTGTATGCATGTTTCCTAATCTGTCACGCTTATCAGTGGCTCATGATTTTTTAAGGCCTATGTCTGTACTTGACCACAGAGGCAGAGCATCATTCAACCTGCCAGCTGCCTATCTTGGGAGCTTTTCAAGGATGACAGACTCCACTTTCTCTGCAGCAAGACAGCTCATAACTTTTTTACAGTGTCTCCCTGTCCTCATACTTCTATATATTCCTCTGTAATAGATAACTATACACTATCATTGCAATCTACACTACAGCTCAAAAGTTTGAAGTCAATTTTCACCTGGTTTATAACCATGTGATCGGTCCATACAGCAGTGATTGTTTCTAAAAATGGGCCCATGTTTAAGTGTTTAAGAAGTCTATGGTCCCCACATGCCTCAAAAGATCCACCATCATCCCTGTGCCGAAGAACAGCAAACCCTCATCCCTGAACGATTAACGGCCAGCTGCACTGACCTCGGTAGTAATGAAGGTGTTTGAGAGGCTGCTGAAGAACATCATCTCCTCCTCCATCCCAGACACCACAGATCCGCTGCAGTTCGCCTACCGATCCAACAGATCCACAGAGGACGCTATCGCCCACGTCCTGCACACCACCCTCCGCTACTTGGACAAGAAACAGGGTAACTATGTGATAATGCTGTTTGTTGATTACAGTTCAGCGTTTAACACAATAGTGCCCTGCAGACTGTTCACAAAGCTGAGGGATCTGGGACTTAACAGCCATCTGTGTGCATGGGTGTTGGACTTCCTCACTGGCAGAACTCAGGTGGTGAGGGTGGGTAGATTCGTCTCTAACAGCATCACCATCAACACAGGAGCACCTCAGGGATGTGTCCTCTTGCCACTGCTCTACTCCCTCTACACTTCAGACTGTGTGGCCACCCACGGCTCCAACACCATTGTGAAGTTTGCTGACGACACAGTGGTGTTGGGTGCCATCTCCAACAACGTTGAGGCGGCCTACAACGACGAAGTGAAGAATCTGGCATCATGGTGCCAGGACAACCACCTCCAGCTGAACGTCGGCAAGACCAAGGAGCTGGTGGTGGACTTCAGAAGGAGTCAGCACAGAGACTACAAGCCCATTATCATCAATGGAGCTCCAGTGGAGAGGGTGCAGTCCTTCAAGTATCTTGGTGTCCACATCTCCTCAGGCCTGACATGGTCTGCCCACATTCAGGTCCAGACCAAAAAGGCTAGGCAGCGCCTGTATCACCTACGACAACTGAGGAAGTTCAGGGTCTCTCCAAAGATCCTCAGGATTTTCAGTGTCAACAAAACGCTCATTTTTTTAGCTGTGTCCATCATCAAAATTGAGTTGGAGTGTTTTAACTCTGATGGCAATCTCTCCCTAACCAGTCTACTTTATTGAGTGCTCATTTTCTCCTATTAGTGGCTCATAGGAGTCTAACTAATGAACTGTATGCATGTTTCCTAATCTGTCACGCTTATCAGTGGCTCATGGTTGCTTAAGGCCTATGTCTGTACTTGACCACAGAGGCAGATCATCATTCAACCTGCCAGCTGCCTATCTTGGGAGCTTTTCAAGGATGACAGACTCCACTTTCTCTGCAGCAAGACAGCTCATAACTTTTTTACAGTGTCTCCCTGTCCTCATACTTCTATATATTCCTCTGTAATAGATAACTATACACTATCATTGCAATCTACACTACAGCTCAAAAGTTTGAAGTCAATTTTCACCTGGTTTATAACCATGTGATCGGTTCACACAGGAGCGATTTTTTCTAAAAATGGGCCCATGTATTAGTGTGTAGACATTTCCTAATGCATCATGGGTGATTTAACGTAAATGATTCATTAAACACACATCTGTGAAAACATTTCTGATAATTTTCATGTAATATTATGTTAAAGTAAATGTAAGTTATTAATTAAAAGACGACTGATTCAGTCTGACCACAAACTTTTGAGCAGTAGTGTGTGTTGTATGCATGTGTCTGTTGTAACACTTCCAATTTCTCTAATCAGGGCTAAGTTTCAAATGATGTGACTCATCCTGTGCATGCTCAATTCAGTTCTGCTATCACATGTGAAAAATCAGCACATTTTGTCAAACACAGACAATTTAACATGAAAAAAAGTAATTTGTATGCCAAAAAGTAAGTTTTTCTACTTTATTTCAACTTCTAATAGCATTATCTGCTTTGCAGTTAAACTCATCAAACTTAAATTATGTTATTTGTATGTCTATGGGGATATATTCTGTGTAGGTCTTTAGTGCTAATGTTTTAGCCGTTGCCTGTAATGTTAGCTAGTTCATGGCTATAGGAGTCTGGGTCAGTTGTCACAATAATGCAGATGTTACTACTTACCACACTATTACTTTAACTTATATTAAACAAGTTGGGGCAACGACATCAGCAGAGATAGGTTCACTGGTCGCTTTTGTATATGCGGTTAATGCCATTGGCAACACAATTCCTCCACTGTTTGTGTTCCCACACATACATAATGCAGACCACTGTGTCAGAGATGGACTAGTAGGAAGTATTGGTAATGGAAATAAATCAGGATGGGTGCAAGAAACAGATTTCCTCAGCTTTCTGAAGCACTTTGCAAACCACACCAAGGTAAGCCATGGAAAAAAGTAATGGAATTGCGATGCTGGTCAACAACTACATTTTTTCAGCTTCATTGTTATGTTCAAAAGTTGGTGCAAGAGTTGTAGGTTATAATGCCCACTGAGCCAATGAGGCCAAACTCAAGGAAGACCAACCATAATTAATGAAATATTCAGTTGCAGAAAATTCCATAATTTGTCTTTTTTGGGGGGTTGACATATGTTCAAAAGCTAGATTTCTGCATTCTGTCACACACACACATAGCTACATAAATGGCTCTAAGTGCATTCATGTGTTGAATAAACAAAGATTACATGGTAATGTTTTGTTAGTACCCCTTTTTCATTGTGTTACATTTCACCCCAGGATATGTTACAACTAACCCAGACTATGGGGTTAATTGTAACATTTCACTCTTTGTGTTCGAGACCATACCATACAATGGGTAATTGTGCTGCAGAGAAAATAGCTGCACTATTTAATAGCCGAGACATGTAAATACTTTGCATTACATTTTGAATCCACTACCTTAAAAGAGCTCCAATTTACAGACAGAAATGTCAAAAATGTTACAACTACCTCCGGTCTTCCCTACTTGACCACAGAGGCAGAGCATCATTCAACCTGCCAGCTGCCTATCTTGGGAGCTTTTCAAGGATGACAGACTCCACTTTCTCTGCAGCAAGACAGCTCATAACTTTTTTACAGTGTCTCCCTGTCCTCATACTTCTATATTGGTGCGACTTGGTGTTCGCTCGCTCTGTGGTATAGTATCACTTCCTGTTCCTGCTCAAACACAGTGGTGTTTCTGAGTAGCTTATCTGCTTAGCAGTTTAATTAACAACTTTTAAATACATTCTTTTTTCATAGTATAATCTTCACGTGCTTCATCCGAAACACACTTTCTGTGTACTCACTACCTAATTTATAGCCAAAGTATTCACTCACTGTCTCTGTACTGTTTCGCTAGCTTAGCTCGTAGCTGACTCGTTAGCACCATGGCTACTTCACCTGTCCCTCCTGCACTTTCTTGCTCATTGTGTCAGATGTTTAGTTACTCCTCGGCCTCCTTTAGCAGTAATGATATCTGTAACAAATGTAGCATATTTGCAGCTCTGGAGGCCAGGATTACTGAATTGGAGACTCGGCTTTGCACCCTTTATTCACCCGTAGCTAGCCAGGCCCCTGTAGCTGGTGCAGCCGAAGATAGCGTAGGCCCCGCTAGCTGTTCCCCGGCAGATCCCAAGCAGCTGCGGAAAGAGGGCGGCTGGGTAACGGTGAGGAGGAAGCATAGTCCTAAACAGAAGCCCCAGGTACACCACCAACCCGTTCATGTGTCTAACCGTTTTTCCCCACTCGGCGACACACCCACTGGGGGTCAAACTCTGGTAATTGGTGATTCTGTTCTCAGACATGTGAAGCTAGAGACACCGGCAACCATAGTCAATTGTCTTCCAGGGGCCAGAGCAGGCGACATTGAAGGAAATTTAAAACTGCTGGCTAAGGGTAAACGTAAATTCAATAAAATCATAATTCACGTCGGCAGTAATGACACCCGGTTACGCCAATCGGAGGTCACTAAAATCAATATTGAATCGGTGTGCAACTTTGCCAAAACAATGTCGGACTCTGTAGTTTTCTCTGGTCCCCTCCCCAATCAGACCAGGAGTGACATGTTTAGCCGCATGTTCTCCTTAAATTGCTGGCTGTCTGAGTGGTGTCCCAGAAATGATGTGGGCTTCATAGATAATTGGCAAACCTTCTGGAGGAAACCTGGTCTTGTTAGGAGAGATGGCATCCATCCCACTTTGGATGGAGCAGCTCTCATTTCTAGAAATATCGACAAATTTATTAAACCCCTCAAAATATGACTATCCAGAGTTGGGACCAGGAAGCAGAGTTGCAGTCTTACACGCCTCTCTGCAGCTTCTCTCCTCCTGCTACCCCCCCAAAAACCCATCTCCATAGAGACTGTGTCAGCTTCCAAAAAGACAAAAAACAAACTAAAAACCAGCAACAAACAACTTAAACATTTACAAAGAAAGAACAATACAGTATCCACATCTGAACCAAAGAGTAAAACAGTGAAATGTGGATTATTAAATATTAGGTCTCTCTCCTCCAAGTCTCTGTTAGTACATAAATTGATTTACTCTGCCTTACAGAAACCTGGTTGCAGCAGGATGATTATGTTAGTTTAAATGAATCAACACCCCGAGTCATTCTAACTACCAGAAATCTCGAAGCACAGGTCGAGGGGGCGGTGTGGCAGCAATTTTTCACACCAGTCTATTAACTAATGAAAGACCAAGACAGACTTTTAATTCATTTGAAAGCCTGATGCTTAACATTGTCCACCCCAGCTGTGAAACTCAGAAACCAGTCTTACTTGTTATCATCTATCGTCCACCTGGGCCTTACACAGAGTTTCTGTCTGATTTTTCAGACTTTATATCTAATTTAGTTCTGAGCTCAGATAAAATAATTATTGTGGGTGATTTTAACATCCATGTTGATGCTAAAAATGACAGCCTCAACATGGCATTTAATCTGTTGTTAGACTCAATTGGTTTCTCTCAAAATGTAAAAGAACCCACCCACCACTTTAATCACACTCTAGATCTTGTTTTAACATATGGCATAGAAACTGAACATTTAACAGTGTTTCCTGAAAACCCTCTCCTGTCTGATCATTTCTTGATAACATTTACATTTACAATAATTGATTACGCAGCAGTGGAGAGTGGACTTTATCAAAGTAGATGTCTTTCCGAAAGCGCTGTAACTAAGTTTAAGAATATAATCCACCCACTGTTATCATCGTCAATGCCCTGTACCAACACAGAGCAGAGCAGCTATCTGAACGCTACCCCAACAGAGGTCGATTATCTTGTTAATAATTTCACCTCCTCACTACGTACGACTCTGGATACTGTAGCTCCAGTGAAAACTAAGGTCTCTAATCAGAAGTACCTGACCCCGTGGTATAATTCTCAAACACGTACCCTAAAGCAGATGACTCGTAATCTGGAGAGGAAATGGCGTGTCACAAATTTAGAGGATCATCATTTAGCCTGGAGAAATAGTTTGTTGCTTTATAAGAAAGCCCTCCGCAAAGCCAGAACAGCTTACTACTCATCACTGATTGAAGAAAATAAGAACAACCCCAGGTTTCTCTTCAGCACTGTAGCCAGGCTGACAAAAAGTCAGAGCTCTTTTGAGCCAACCATCCCTTTAACGTTAACTAGTGATGACTTCATGAACTTCTTCACAAATAAAATTTTTATCATTAGAGAAAAAATTACCAATAATCATCCCACAGATGTAATATTATCTACAGCTACTCTTAGTACCATTGATGTTAAGTTAGACTCTTTTTCTCCAATCGATCTTTCTGAGTTAACTTCAATAATTACTTCCTCCAAACCATCAACGTGTCTTTTAGACCCCATTCCTACAAAAACTGCTCAAAGAAGTCCTGCCATTGATTAATTCTTCGATCTTATATATGATCAACCTATCTCTAATAATCGGCTATGTACCACAGGCCTTCAAGGTGGCTGCAGTTAAACCTTTACTCAAAAAGCCATCTCTAGACCCAGCAGTCTTAGCTAATTATAGGCCAATCTCCAACCTTCCTTTCATATCAAAAATCCTTGAAAGAGTAGTTGTCAAACAGCTAACAGATCATCTGCAGAGGAATGGTTTATTTGAAGAGTTTCAGTCAGGTTTTAGAGCTCATCACAGCACAGAAACAGCTTTAGTGAAGGTTACAAATGATCTTCTTATGGCCTCTGACAGTGGACTCATCTCTGTGCTTGTCCTTCTTGACCTTAGTGCAGCATTCGATACTGTTGACCATAATATCCTATTAGAGCGATTAGAACTTGCTGTAGGTATTACAGGTATTGCACTGCAGTGGTTTGTATCATATCTATCTAATAGACTCCAATTTGTGCATGTAAATGGAGAGTCCTCTTCACACACTAAGGTTAATTATGGAGTTCCACAGGGTTCAGTGCTAGGACCAATTCTGTTTACATTATACATGCTTCCCCTAGGCAGCATCATTAGAAGACAAAGCATACATTTTCACTGCTATGCAGATGACACCCAGCTCTATCTGTCCATGAAGCCAGATAACACACACCAAGTAGTTAAACTGCAGGAATGTCTTAAAGACATAAAGACTTGGATGGCCACTAACTTTCTGCTCCTTAATTCAGATAAAACTGAGGTCATTGTACTCGGCGCTGAAAAGCTTAGAAATATGGTATCTAACCAGATTCTTACTCTGGATGGCATTACCTTGGCCTCCAGTAACACCGTGAGGAACCTTGGAGTCATTTTTGACCAGGATATGTCCTTCAACGCACATATTAAACAAATATGTAAGACTGCGTTCTTCCATTTGCGCAACATCTCTAAAATTAGAAATTTCCTGTCTCAGAGTGACGCTGAAAAACTAGTTCATGCATTTATTACTTCCAGGCTGGACTACTGCAATTCATTATTATCAGGATGTCCAAAAAACTCACTGAAAAGCCTTCAGCTAATCCAAAATGCTGCAGCAAGAGTACTGACAGGGACTAGAAAGAGAGAGCATATTTCTCCTGTTTTGGCTTCCCTTCATTGGCTTCCTGTTAAATCCAGAATTGAATTCAAAATCCTGCTCCTCACATACAAGGTCTTAAATAATCAGGCCCCATCTTATCTTAATGACCTTGTAGTACCATATCACCCTATTAGAGCACTTCGCTCCCGCTCTGCAGGCCTACTTGTTGTTCCTAGAGTATTTAAAAGTAGAATGGGAGGGAGAGCCTTCAGTTTTCAGGCCCCTCTTCTGTGGAACCAGCTTCCAGTTTGGATTGGATTGTTAAAAGGGAGTTTTTCCTTCCCACTGTCGCCAAAGTGCTTGCTCATAGGGGGTCATATGATTGTTGGGCTTTTCTCTGTATCTATGAAGCGCCTTGAGGCGACATTTGTTGTGATTTGGCGCTATATAAATAAAATTGAATTGAATTGAATTGAATTCGGGAGACAGACACTATCTCTACTTTTAAGATTAGGCTTAAAACTTTCCTTTTTGCTAAAGCATATAGTTAGGGCTGGACCAGGTGACCCTGAATCCTCCCTTAGTTATGCTGCAATAGATGTAGGCTGCCGGGGGATTCCCATGATGCATTGAGTTCTTCCTTTCCAGTCACCTTTCTCGCTCACTATGTGTTAACAGACCTCTCTGTGTTGAATCATATCTGTTATTAACCTCTGTCTCTCTTCCACAGCATGTCTTTTATCCTGTCTTCCTTCTCTCACCCCAACCGGTCGCAGCAGATGGCCGCCCCTCCCTGAGCCTGGTTCTGCCGGAGGTTTCTTCCTGTTAAAAGGGAGTTTTTCCTTCCCACTGTCGCCAAAGTGCTTTAATCATAGGGGGTCATATGATTGTTGGGTTTTTCTCTGTATCTATGAAGCGCCTTGAGGCGACTTTTGTTGTGATTTGGCGCTATATAAATAAAATTGAATTGAATTGAATTGAATTGAATTGAATTGAATATATTCTTCTGTAATAGATAACTATACACTATCACTGCAATCTACACTACAGCTCAAACGTTTGAAGTCAATTTTCACCTGGTTTATAACCATGTGATCGGTCCATACAGCAGTGATGGTTACTAAAAATGGGCCCATGTATTAGTGTTTAGACATTTCCTAATGCATCATGGGTGATTTAACTTAAATGGTTCATTAAACACACAACTGTCAAAAAATTACTGGTAAACTTTGTGTAATATTATGTTAAAGTAAATGTAAGTTATTAATTAAAAGACGACTGTTTCAATCTGACCACAAACCTTTGAGCAGTAGTGTGTGTTGTATGCATGTGTCTTTCTGTATCTGATCAGGATTTTGTCATCAGTGTCAACAAAACGCTAATTTTTTTTTAGCTGTGTCCATCATCAAAATTGAGTTGGAGTGTTTTAACTCTGATGGCAATCTCTCCCTAACAAGTCCACTTTATTGCGTGCTCATTTTCTCCTATTAGTGGCTCATACGTATATAATTAGGAAACATGCATTAAGTGGACTAATTTCTCACGCTTATCAGTGGCTCATGGTTGCTTAAGGCCTATGTCTGTACTTGACCACAGAGGCAGAGCATCATTCAACCTGCCAGCTGCCTATCTTGGGAGTTTTTCAAGGATGACAGACTCCACTTTCTCTGCAGCAAGACAGCTCATAACTTTTTTACAGTGTCTCCCTGTCCTCACACTGCTATATATTCCTCTGTAATATATAACTATACACTATCATTGCAATCTACACTACAGCTCAAAAGTTTTGAAGTCAATTTTCACCTGTGTGGACTGTGTGGACCGATCACATGGTTATAAAACCATGTGATCGGTCCACACAGGAGCGATTGTTACTAAAAATGGGCCCATGTATTAGTGTGTAGACATTTCCTAATGCATCATGGGTGATTTAACTTAAATGATTCATTAAACACACATCTGTGAAAACATTACTAAAATTGAGTTTATGGCAAACTCTCCCTAACATGTTCAGTTTATTGCGTGCTCATCAATCTACTCTACAGCTCAAAAAAGTTTGAAGTTAGTTACAAACGTCTTTTTTTCTTAAAAAAACAAGATTTGCTTTTAGATTTTGTTAAATAATTGTTAATGCAAATAAATATTATTCCTTAAAACTTGCATAGATCACCAATTATGAATGATGATTGATTAAATATTAACTGGTGTATGGATTACAACAATAATAGCGAGTGTGTAGATTATATTACCTTTCCTCAGTTTATCACATTAAATCTCAGCTTACTAGTGACCCAGCAGTTTTCCAAGTACAGAAGTGCTAATCAACATATTTTTTTCAAGTAATATAAAAATCAATTTTATATATTACCTTTTTAAACATCCCATTTTTCTTTCTAATGTCATTAAAACAAGTTTGCACATTTGTATAACAACAGCTGGACCTCCAGATCTTTCAAGCTTTTAGTTTTTTTTCTCAGTGTCACACATGGATTAGTTTTTGTCTCTTTCAATAAGAAAGTCAAATCTTCAAACCCTAAAGCAATCTTTGTTTCTTTCAATCATTCCAATATTTTTCATCTCCTGTTATATAATTGCAGTTAACCAGGGCTTAGCTACTCTGATCTACAGTGATTTTGGGGGTGTGGATACCTATTTTTTTTCACAGGTGCAGAGCCTTTTTCTACAAAATTACGAATAAACTGCATTTTTTAAAAGTACCATTAACATAAATGTAGACTGACAAGTAACTCAACCTTTAACACAGTGATCAATAGAGAAGAAAGAAAATAACCCATTTCAAATGTCTAGTTCCGATCAAAATTATTGTTCTGATTAAGGAAACAGTAAATCTGGCCGCATTATTGTCCCGATCCTCCAATTTTCCCTTTCCAATGTGACTAAATAAAATTCAACTTTTTTTAAATAAAAGCAGTTGCACACCCAGATATTTCTTACAGTAAGAATCCTCCAACAACCTTTCAAAAGAAACATTTTTTGTCTTTCCTCAATTTTGAGACCAGCTGAACCCACAAACCTGAAGCTGCAGACCCCAAACTAACCAAATGTAATGTTTCCTTAATCAGCACAGTCATTTTTAAGTCTTTATGTGTTATGTTTACTCACAGTTTTGATGCTTGCTTCTTCAACTTGATCCACGATTAGCTCTGCACCATCGCTCTGCTGTTTCCTCTCTCCTCATGCTTCTCCTTCATGCGTCCTGTCCTCAGATATAATCCAACCAGCCTCCTTGTTTCCTCCTTGACTTGTATTCGCAAAATTTCCAGTTAAATTAAGAGTAATCCAGAAAAGTTTTCTTGCTTCAAAAGCTCTTCCAGTTGCCTGTCTTCTTGTCCTCCTTCAAATGTGCATTTCATATATTTGTATTTATTTGACTTCATATTGCCATGACAACACAAAAGCAGGTGGTTCTGTCCTCTGCTGGTGTTCCATAATGATGTAAAAGTATGTTAATCAGGCCCATAACAAAAGCCGAAAGTCAATTCTTAACTTCATGAAGGAACTACATTTGATTGACATCTGGAGACAGTTAAAACCTGATGATATACTTTTTTCTTGCCATTCAAAAACATTTAATACATATTCCAGAATAGACTATTTCTTAGTATCAGCGAGCCTCCTATCAAACATAAAGACATGTTCATATGACAGTATATTAATATCGGATCATGCTCCCTGCAATATCATATATACACATAACAACTTAATAATGGAACATAGATGGTGCTTACACCAGAAATGGCTGAATGATGAAGGATTCCTCACTTTGTAGGAAAAGAAATAGATGAATATTTTACTATAAATAGCTCACAAACATCAGCTAGTATTAGGTGGGAGGCATTTAAGGCATGTTTAAGGGGAGTTATGATAGCATATACTTCATCGAAATCTAAAGAAAAATGCAAAACAAGACAGCAAATGGAAAAGGAAATTAAAAAAACTAGAGAAACTAGTGTTCAAAGTAGAGACCTATTAATACAGAAAGACTTGCTAATACTAAAAGCACAATATAATAAAGAATCGGCAGATAGAGCAGCTTCGGTCATTTGAGATTAAATCAGTCTTTTTATGAACAAGGAGAGAAACCTGGAAAAATATTGGCATGGCAAATTAAACAATTGGAAGTGCAGAAAAATATAACGTCGATTAAGAAGAGCAAAGGGGAAATGATAATGGATCCGATTGAAATAAACAAGGAGTTTAGAAACTATTATGAAAAACTTTATGAATCCCAGGATAGATCAGATCAAAACTCCAGAAATGCATTTCTGGATAAAATTAATATTCCTACTATCGCTGATGACGCAAAACAACAATTAGATGCATAAATCACCGAAGAGGAAATAAGCAGGGCAATTAACAACATGAGATCAGGTAAAAAAGCTGGACCAGATGGATTCCCAATTGATTTTATAAAAAATTAAAAAGTAAATTAATGAAACCACTATTGGAAATGTATCGGGAATCATTAAGCAAAGGAAGTCTTCCTAAATCAGTAACAGGTTCACTAATCATTTTGTTACCTAAATCAGGAAAACCGAGTAATGAATGTGCAAATTTGAGGCCGATATGCTTACTTAATTCTGATTTTAAGGTGTTGGGTAAAATATTAGCAATACGTCTGCAAGATACTCTCCCCTCAGTAATTCATAGAGATCAAAAACGGTTTTATATTGGGGCGCCAAGGTCTACATAATGTAAGAAGAGTCTTTAACATTATAGACGGACTAAACGATTCTTCAGAGAGGCCTTACTCTCACTGGATGCTGAAAAAGCATTCGATAGGGTCGAGTGGCCTTATCTTTTTGATGTTCTGACTAGATTTGGTTATGGAGATGTGTTTCGAAGATGGATACAATTATTACACTCAAATCCAACTGCTGAAATCTTGACAAACAAAAATATCTCTAAACCAATAAGGGTGAAACAGGGATGTCCGCAAGGCTCACCGATAAGCCCACTGTTGTTTATATTAGCTATGGAACCCTTTGCTATAGCCGCACTTTCGAGTTTATCATTGACAGGAACTATGGTAAATGAAGTAGAACATAGGATTTCGTTGTACGCAGACGATATAATAGTATATCTCTCTAAAATAACAGAATCTATACCTGCTCTGCTTAGATTGATAGGGGAGTTTGGTCAAATATCAGGGTATGTCATTAACAAATCTAAATCATCCATTTTATTACTAAATGAAGAAGAAAAGGAAAAACCACCCATAGTAACATCTTATTTTAAGACAGTAAAGGACTTTATGTACTTAGGAATAATGATTTCGCCCAAATGAAGTGAGATCGTGGAAAATAACTATGAAGACTTTCTAAAGAAATAACAGAGATAGTGGACAGATGCATATCTCTACCAGTTTCTTTAATTGGTCGGATTAATATATACAAAATGAGTATACGGCCAAAGGTGCTTTATGCGTATCAAGAACATCCCCCTGCCGCCTCCTGTTGATTGGTTTAGCAGGATCAAAAAGCTTGTTCTCGGTTTTTTATGGAAAAAATGGGAGACCAAGGATAAGATTATCATTGTTGCATCTACCATACAACGAGGGTGTGTCATGTGTCCAAATATTGAGTGGTATTACTGGGCATGTCAAATCAGGTCTATAAGATACTATTTTGACTTAAATAACGCCCCGCAGTGGTCAGAGATGAAAAGTATTAATTTGCATCCACCTTTACCTTTATTTTTTTTCTCAGACACAGCAATAAACTTGATTAAAAAGGCGAAAAATCCAATGGTAAAGAACATGGTCAAAGTGTTGTATGATGTAAAAAGATATATGAAGGAACCTGTTGTATTGTCACAGTTTACACCGATGTGGGGAAACCAGGATTTCAGACCAGGAAGAGAGGATGTTTTTAGACAATGGTCAATTAAAGGACTCCAAAAAATCCAAGATTTGTATGCAACAGATTCTCAAGATATGATGTCCTTTGATATGCTTAGAAATAAATATTATATAGATAGAAAGCAATTTTTCAAATATCTCCAAATTAGAAGTTACATTCGAGCAAATCAAAATAATACCTGCACCAAACCACCAAAATCAGAATTGGAAGACACAATTAGCAAAAGCAGTTCAAAAAAGGGGCAATATCAGAAATATATAAATTGATTAGGTCCAAAACATCTGCCAATTCGTTGGGAAGGTTGAACGCCTGGAAAAATTATTTAAAGAAGGACATATCCATGGAACAATGGGAATTGGTTTGCGCAAAAGCTCATAAACAAACTATTAATTCTAGACTAAGGTTGTTGCAATACAAATGGTTAATGCGAATATATGTTACTCCGGAAAAATTAAATAAGTACAACTCTAATATTCCAGACACTTGTAATAAATGTAATGAAGATATGGGTAAGTTTTGGCATTGTATTTGGGATTGCAGGAAGATTGGCTCCTTTGGGTTGCAGTAACACAAACTATGAAACAAATATTATCCAAGAAGGTTGTTTTGGATCCTGGCTTCCTTGTTCTGGGATTGTACCCAGAAAACATGAGGTACACAAAAAGTGACAGAATGTTTATTGATATGGGTTTGTTACAAGCAAAAAGATTAATTGCACTAAAATGGAAAAAACAAGGGAACCGAGTATCACACAGTGGATAAAACAAATGATGGTGGCTTTGCCATTGGAGCGAATAACATGTATACTGAAAAGGAAATTGGATGTTTTTGAGAAGGTGTGGAGACCCATTTGTGAATTTTGTAGATCTGAGGAGGACAAGGACTGAGGGCAATGACATTTGATTTGGGATAATGACAAATTTAGGCCTTTAATGGAGTGATAAATCTGAAAACTTTTTTGTTTTCTTTTTGCTGTCTGAGAGGAGTGTATGTTCATGTAGTATGTAGAATGTTGGACTGTTTGTAAGTCATTAAAATGTAAAAAATAATAAAGATATTGTTGGGGGAAAAAAAAGTATGTTAATATCTTTAAAACAGACACTCACTGATCCTGTAAGAGCAGGAATTTAACTACAAACCCTCCATAGTTCCCATCAGTATCATTCATTCTGCTCTGCCTCAATGGTCACAGTGGCTGGTTTAAGTACGTTTGCCCCATAGAAATCCACTGATGTTCAGTGAGTCCCTTTGATACATATTTAGACCTTCATAATTTTCAGGTGCATGAGTGTTATATCTCCATCTCATCCTAAACATTTTACCAACATGTAAAAGGCATACGTCCACAAGATTTTGATTTGTTTAATTTGAATTGAAACTTGTTTTTTTCTGAATAAATGTGTGAGATTGGCCCTCAGGCCTCTAAATCCACGTCCAGGTTTGGGTGACTACTTGGATTAGGGGAGTATTATTTAGAGCAATGTTTGTCACTTTGGTTAATTGCTCAACTCAAGCCGTTTTGTTTTGGAGTGTTTTAAACACTGATGGCAATCTCTCCCTAACAAGTCCACTTTATCGAGTGCTCATTTTGTCCTATTAGTGGCTCATAGGAGTCTAACTAATGAACTGTATGCATGTTTCCTAATCTGTCACGCTTATCAGTGGCTCATGGTTGCTTAAGGCCTATGTCTGTACTTGACCACAGAGGCAGAGCATCATTCAACCTGCCAGCTGCCTATCTTGGGAGCTTTTCAAGGATGACAGACTCCACTTTCTCTGCAGCAAGACGGCTCATAACTTTTTTACAGTGTCTCCCTGTCCTCATACTTCTATATATTCTTCTGTAATAGATAACTATACACTATCACTGCAGTCTACACTAAAGCTCAAAAGTTTGAAGTCAATTTTCACCTGGTTTATAACCATGTGATCGGTCTACACAGGAGCGATTGTTACTAAAAATGGACCCATGTTTGAAGTGTGTAGACATTTCCTAATGCATCATGGGGTGATTTAACATAAATGATTCATTAAAAAAAACATCTGTGAAAACATTTCTGATAATTTTCATGTAATATTATGTTAAAGTAAATGTAAGTTATTAATTAAAAGACGACTGTTTCAATCTGACCACAAACTTTTGAGAAGTTGTGTGTGTTGTATGCATGTGTCTGTCTGTATCTGATCAGGATTTTGTCATCAGTGTCAACAAAACGCTCATTTTTTAGCTGTGTCTGTCATCAAAATTGAGTTGGAGTGTTTTAACTCTGATGGCAATCTCTCCCTAACAAGTCCACTTTATTGCGTGCTCATTTTCTCCTATTAGTGGCTCATAGGAGTCTAACTAATGAACTGTATGCATGTTTCCTAATCTGTCACGCTTATCAGTGGCTCATGGTTGCTTAAGGCCTATGTCTGTACTTGACCACAGAGGCAGAGCATCATTCAACCTGCCAGCTGCCTATCTTGGGAGCTTTTCAAGGATGACAGACTCCACTTTCTCTGCAGCAAGACAGCTCATAACTTTTTTACAGTGTCTCCCTGTCCTCATACTTCTATATATTCTTCTGTAATAGATAACTATACACTATCACTGCAATCTATACTACAGCTCAAAAGTTTGAAGTCAATTTTCACCTGGTTTATAACCATGTGATCGGTCCATACAGCAGTGATGGTTACTAAAAATGGGCCCATGTATTAGTGTTTAGACATTTCCTAATGCATCATGGGTGATTTAACTTAAATGGATTCATTAAACACACATCTGTGAAAACATTACTGGTAAACGTTGTGTAATTTATGTTAAAGCAAATATAATTTTACAATTAAGACAAGGATATTTGAATCTGACCACAAACTTTTGAGCAGTAGTGTGTGTTGTATGCATGTGTCTGTCTGTATCTGATCAGGATTTTGTCATCAGTGTCAACAAAAACGCTCATTTTTTAGCTGTGTCCATCATCAAAATTGACTTGGAGTGTTTTAACTCTGATGGCAATCTCTCCCTAACAATTCCACTTTATTGCGTGCTCATTTTCTCCTATTAGTGGCTCATACTTATATAATTAGGAAACATGCATTAAGTGCACTAATTCTCATGCTTATCAGTGGCTCATGGTTGCTTAAGGCCTATGTCTGTACTTGACCACAGAGGCAGAGCATCATTCAACCTGCCGGCTGCCTATCTTGGGAGCTTTTCAAGGATGACAGACTCCACTTTCTCTGCAGCAAGACAGCTCATAACTTTTTTACAGTGTCTCCCCTGTCCTCATACTTCTATATATTCTTCTGTAATAGATAACTATACACTATCACTGCAATCTACACTACAGCTCAAAAGTTTGAAGTCAATTTTCACCTGGTTTATAACCATGTGATCGGTCCATACAGCAGTGATGGTTATTAAAAATGGGCCCATGTATTAGTGTGTAGACATTTCCTAATGCATCATGGGTGATTTAACTTAAATGATTCATTAAACACACATCTGTGAAAACATTACTAAAATTGAGTTTATGGCAAACTCTCCCTACATGTTCAGTTTATTGCGTGCTCATCAATCTACTCTACAGTTCAAAAAAGTTTGAAGTTAGTTACAAACGTCTTTTTTTCTTAAAAAACAAGATTTGCTTTTAGATTTTGTAAATTAATTGGGATGCAAATAAATATTATTCCTTAAAACTTGCATAGATCACCAATTATGAATGATGATTGATTAAGATATTAACTGGTGTATGGATTACAACAATAATAGCTATGTGTAGATTATAGTACCTTTCCTCAGTTTATCACATTAAATCTCAGCTTACTAGTGACCCAGCAGTTTTCCAAGTACAGAAGCGCTAATCCAACATATTTTTTCAAGTATATAAAATCAATTTATATATTACCTTTTTAAACATCCCATTTTTCTTTCTAATGTCATTAAAACAAGTTTGCACATTTGTATAACAACAGCTGGACCTCCAGATCTTCAAGCTTTTAGGTTTTTTTCTCAGTGTCAACATGGATTAGTTTTGTCTCTTCAATAAGAAAGTCAAATCTTCAAACCCTAAAGCAATCTTTGTTTCTTCAATCATTCCAATAGTTTTTCATCTCCTGTTATATATTGCAGTTAACCAGGGCTTAGCTACTCTGATCTACAGTGATTTTGGGGGTGTGGATACCTATTTTTTTCACAGGTGCAGAGCCTTTTTCTACAAAATTACGAATAAACTGCATTTTTTAAAAGTACCATTAACATAAATGTAGACTGACAAGTAACTCAACCTTTAACACAGTGATTCAATAGAGAAGAAAGAAAATAACCCATTTCAAATGTCTAGTTCCGATCAAAATTATTGTTCTGATTAAGGAAACAGTAAATCTGGCCGCATTATTGTCCTGATCCTCCAATTTTCCCTTTCCAATGTGACTAAATAAAATTCAACTTTTTTTTAAATAAAAGCAGTTGCACACCCAGATATTTCTTACAGTAAGAATCCTCCAACAACCTTTCAAAAGAAACATTTTTTGTCTTTCCTCAATTTTGAGACCAACTGAACCCACAAACCTGAAGCTGCAGACCCCAAACATACCAAATGTAATGTTTCCTTAATCAGCACAGTCATTTTTAAGTCTTTATGTGTTATGTTTACTCACAGTTTTGATGCTTGCTTCTTCGACTTGATCCACGATTAGCTCTGCACCATCGCTCTGCTGTTTCCTCTCTCCTCATGCTTCTCCTTCATGCGTCCTGTCCTCAGATATAATCCAACCAGCCTCCTTGTTTCCTCCTTGACTTGTATTCCAAAATTTCCAGTTAAATAAGAGTAATCCAGAAAAGTTTTCTTGCTTCAAAAGCTCTTCCAGTTGCCTGTCTTGTCCTCCTTCAAATGTGCATTTCATATATTTGTATTTATTTGACTTCATATTGCCATGACAACACAAAAGCAGGTGGTTCTGTCCTCTGCTGGTGTTCCATAATGATGTAAAAGTATGTTAATCAGGCCCATAACAAAAGCCGAAAGTCAATTCTTAACTTCATGAAGGAACTACATTTGATTGACATCTGGAGACAGTTAAAACCTGATGATATACTTTTTTCTTGCCATTCAAAAACATTTAATACATATTCCAGAATAGACTATTTCTTAGTATCAGCGAGCCTCCTATCAAACATAAAGACATGTTCATATGACAGTATATTAATATCGGATCATGCTCCCTGCAATATCATATATACACATAACAACTTAATAATGGAACATAGATGGTGCTTACACCAGAAATGGCTGAATGATGAAGGATTCCTCACTTTTGTAGGAAAAGAAATAGATGAATATTTTACTATAAATAGCTCACAAACATCAGCTAGTATTAGGTGGGAGGCATTTAAGGCATGTTTAAGGGAGTTATGATAGCATATACTTCATCGAAATCTAAAGAAAAATGCAAAACAAGACAGCAAATGGAAAAGGAAATTAAAAAACTAGAGAAACTAGTGTTCAAAAGTAGAGACCTATTAATACAGAAAGACTTGCTAATACTAAAAGCACAATATAATAAAGAATCGGCAGATAGAGCAGCTTCGGTCATTTTGAGATTAAATCAGTCTTTTTATGAACAAGGAGAGAAACCTGGAAAAATATTGGCATGGCAAATTAAACAATTGGAAGTGCAGAAAAATATAACGTCGATTAAGAACAGCAAAGGGGAAATGATAATGGATCCGATTGAAATAAACAAGGAGTTTAGAAACTATTATGAAAAACTTTATGAATCCCAGGATAGATCAGATCAAAACTCCAGAAATGCATTTCTGGATAAAATTAATATTCCTACTATCGCTGATGACGCAAAACAACAATTAGATGCATAAATCACCGAAGAGGAAATAAGCAGGGCAATTAACAACATGAGATCAGGTAAAAAAGCTGGACCAGATGGATTCCCAATTGATTTTTATAAAAAATTAAAAAGTAAATTAATGAAACCACTATTGGAAATGTATCGGGAATCATTAAGCAAAGGAAGTCTTCCTAAATCAGTAACAGGTTCACTAATCATTTTGTTACCTAAATCAGGAAAACCGAGTAATGAATGTGCAAATTTGAGGCCGATATGCTTACTTAATTCTGATTTTAAGGTGTTGGGTAAAATATTAGCAATACGTCTGCAAGATACTCTCCCTCAGTAATTCATAGAGATCAAAACGGTTTTATATTGGGGCGCCAAGGTCTACATAATGTAAGAAGAGTCTTTAACATTATAGACGGACTAAACGATTCTTCAGAGAGGGCCTTACTCTCACTGGATGCTGAAAAAGCATTCGATAGGGTCGAGTGGCCTTATCTTTTTGATGTTCTGACTAGATTTGGTTATGGAGATGTGTTTCGAAGATGGATACAATTATTACACTCAAATCCAACTGCTGAAATCTTGACAAACAAAATATCTCTAAACCAATAAGGGTGAAACAGGGATGTCCGCAAGGCTCACCGATAAGCCCACTGTTGTTTATATTAGCTATGGAACCCTTTGCTATAGCCGCACTTTCGAGTTTATCATTGACAGGAACTATGGTAAATGAAGTAGAACATAGGATTTCGTTGTACGCAGACGATATAATAGTATATCTCTCTAAAATAACAGAATCTATACCTGCTCTGCTTAGATTGATAGGGGAGTTTGGTCAAATATCAGGGTATGTCATTAACAAATCTAAATCATCCATTTTATTACTAAATGAAGAAGAAAGGAAAAACCCACCCATAGTAACATCTTATTTTAAGACAGTAAAGGACTTTATGTACTTAGGAATAATGATTTCGCCCAAATGAAGTGAGATCGTGGAAAATAACTATGAAAGACTTTCTAAGAAATAACAGAGATAGTGGACAGATGCATATCTCTACCAGTTTCTTTAATTGGTCGGATTAATATATACAAAATGAGTATACTGCCAAAGGGCTTTATGCGTATCAGAACATCCCCCTGCCGCCTCCTGTTGATTGGTTTAGCAGGATCAAAAAGCTTGTTCTCGGTTTTTTATGGAAAAATGGGAGACCAAGGATAAGATTATCATTGTTGCATCTACCATACAACGAGGGTGGTGTCATGTGTCCAAATATTGAGTGGTATTACTGGGCATGTCAAATCAGGTCTATAAGATACTATTTTGACTTAAATAACGCCCCGCAGTGGTCAGAGATGAAAAGTATTAATTTGCATCCACCTTTACCTTTATTTTTTTCTCAGACACAGCAATAAACTTGATTAAAAAGGCGAAAAATCCAATGGTAAAGAACATGGTCAAAGTGTTGTATGATGTAAAAAGATATATGAAGGAACCTGTTGTATTGTCACAGTTTACACCGATGTGGGGAAACCAGGATTTCAGACCAGGAAGAGAGGATGTTTTTAGACAATGGTCAATTAAAGGACTCCAAAAAATCCAAGATTTGTATGCAACAGATTCTCAAGATATGATGTCCTTTGATATGCTTAGAAATAAATATTATATAGATAGAAAGCAATTTTTCAAATATCTCCAAATTAGAAGTTACATTCGAGCAAATCAAAATAATACCTGCACCAAACCACCAAAATCAGAATTGGAAGACACAATTAGCAAAAGCAGTTCAAAAAAAGGGGCAATATCAGAAATATATAAATTGATTAGGTCCAAAACATCTGACAATTCGTTGGAAGGTTGAACGCCTGGAAAAATTATTTAAAGAAGGACATATCCATGGAACAATGGGAATTGGTTTGCGCAAAAGCTCATAAACAAACTATTAATTCTAGACTAAGGTTGTTGCAATACAAAGGTTAATGCGAATATATGTTACTCCGGAAAATTAAATAAGTACAACTCTAATATTCCAGACACTTGTAATAAATGTAATGAAGATATGGGTAAGTTTGGCATTGTATTTGGGATTGCAGGAAGATTGGCTCCTTTTGGGTTGCAGTAACACAAACTATGAAACAAATATTATCCAAGAAGGTTGTTTTGGATCCTGGCTTCCTTGTTCTGGGATTGTACCCAGAAAACATGAGGTACACAAAAAGTGACAGAATGTTTATTGATATGGGTTTGTTACAAGCAAAAAGATTAATTGCACTAAAATGGAAAAAACAAGGGAACCGAGTATCACACAGTGGATAAAACAAATGATGGTGGCTTTGCCATTGGAGCGAATAACATGTATACTGAAAAGGAAATTGGATGTTTTTGAGAAGGTGTGGAGACCATTTGTGAATTTTGTAGATCTGAGGAGGACAAGGACTGAGGGCAATGACATTTGATTTGGGATAATGACAAATTTAGGCCTTTAATGGAGTGATAAATCTGAAAACTTTTTTGTTTTTTTTTGCTGTCTGAGAGGAGTGTATGTTCATGTAGTATGTAGAATGTTGGACTGTTTGTAAGTCATTAAATGTAAAAAATAATAAAGATATTGTTGGGGGAAAAAAAGTATGTTAATAATCTTTAAACAGACACTCACTGATCCTGTAAGAGCAGGAATTTAACTACAAACCCTCCATAGTTCCCATCAGTATCATTCATTCTGCTCTGCCTCAATGGTCACAGTGGCTGGTTTAAGTACGTTTGCCCCATAGAAATCCACTGATGTTCAGTGAGTCCCTTTGATACATATTTAGACCTTCATAATTTTCAGGGTGCATGAGTGTTATATCTCCATCTCATCCTAAACATTTTACCAACATGTAAAAGGCATACGTCCACAAGATTTTGATTTGTTTAATTGAATTGAAACTTGTTTTTTTCTGAATAAATGTGTGAGATGGCCCTCAGGCCTCTAAATCCACGTCCAGGTTTGGGTGACTACTTGGATTAGGGGAGTATATTTAGAGCAATGTTGTCACTTTGGTTAATTGCTCAACTCAAGCCGTTTTTGTTTTGGAGTGTTTTAACACTGATGGCAATCTCTCCCTAACAAGTCCACTTTATCGAGTGCTCATTTTGTCCTATTAGTGGCTCATAGGAGTCTAACTAATGAACTGTATGCATGTTTCCTAATCTGTCACGCTTATCAGTGGCTCATGGTTGCTTAAGGCCTATGTCTGTACTTGACCACAGAGGCAGAGCATCATTCAACCTGCCAGCTGCCTATCTTGGGAGCTTTTCAAGGATGACAGACTCCACTTTCTCTGCAGCAAGACGGCTCATAACTTTTTTACAGTGTCTCCCTGTCCTCATACTTCTATATATTCTTCTGTAATAGATAACTATACACTATCACTGCAGTCTACACTAAAGCTCAAAAGTTTGAAGTCAATTTTCACCTGGTTTATAACCATGTGATCGGTCTACACAGGAGCGATTGTTACTAAAAATGGACCCATGTTTAAGTGTGTAGACATTTCCTAATGCATCATGGGTGATTTAACATAAATGATTCATTAAAAAAACATCTGTGAAAACATTTCTGATAATTTTCATGTAATATTATGTTAAAGTAAATGTAAGTTATTAATTAAAAGACGACTGTTTCAATCTGACCACAAACTTTTGAGAAGTTGTGTGTGTTGTATGCATGTGTCTGTCTGTATCTGATCAGGATTTTGTCATCAGTGTCAACAAAACGCTCATTTTTTAGCTGTGTCTGTCATCAAAATGAGTTGGAGTGTTTTAACTCTGATGGCAATCTCTCCCTAACAAGTCCACTTTATTGCGTGCTCATTTTCTCCTATTAGTGGCTCATAGGAGTCTAACTAATGAACTGTATGCATGTTTCCTAATCTGTCACGCTTATCAGTGGCTCATGTTGCTTAAGGCCTATGTCTGTACTTGACCACAGAGGCAGAGCATCATTCAACCTGCCAGCTGCCTATCTTGGGAGCTTTTCAAGGATGACAGACTCCACTTTCTCTGCAGCAAGACAGCTCATAACTTTTTTACAGTGTCTCCCTGTCCTCATACTTCTATATATCTTCTGTAATAGATAACTATACACTATCACTGCAATCTAACTACAGCTCAAAAGTTTGAAGTCAATTTTCACCTGGTTTATAACCATGTGATCGGTCCATACAGCAGTGATGGTTACTAAAAATGGGCCCATGTATTAGTGTTTAGACATTTCCTAATGCATCATGGGTGATTTAACTTAAATGTTCATTAAACACACATCTGTGAAAACATTACTGGTAAACGTTGTGTAATTTATGTTAAAGCAAATATAATTTTACAATTAAGACAAGGATATTTGAATCTGACCACAAATTTTGAGCAGTAGTGTGTGTTGTATGCATGTGTCTGTCTGTATCTGATCAGGATTTTGTCATCAGTGTCAACAAACCGCTCATTTTTTTAGCTGTGTCCATCATCAAAATTGACTTGGAGTGTTTTAACTCTGATGGCAATCTCTCCCTAACAAGTCCACTTTATTGCGTGCTCATTTTCTCCTATTAGTGGCTCATACGTATATAATTAGGAAACATGCATTAAGTGCACTAATTTCTCATGCTTATCAGTGGCTCATGGTTGCTTAAGGCCTATGTCTGTACTTGACCACAGAGGCAGAGCATCATTCAACCTGCCGGCTGCCTATCTTGGGAGCTTTTCAAGGATGACAGACTCCACTTTCTCTGCAGCAAGACAGCTCATAACTTTTTACAGTGTCTCCCTGTCCTCATACTTCTATATATTCTCTGTAATAGATAACTATACACTATCACTGCAATCTACACTACAGCTCAAAAGTTTGAAGTCAATTTTCACCTGGTTATAACCATGTGATCGGTCCATACAGCAGTGATGGTTATTAAAAATGGGCCCATGTATTAGTGTGTAGACATTTCCTAATGCATCATGGGTGATTTAACTTAAATGATTCATTAAACACACATCTGTGAAAACATTACTAAAATTGAGTTTATGGCAAACTCTCCCTAACATGTTCAGTTTATTGCGTGCTCATCAATCTACTCTACAGTTCAAAAAAGTTTGAAGTTAGTTACAAACGTCTTTTTTTCTTAAAAAAACAAGATTTGCTTTTAGATTTTGTAAATAATTGGGAATGCAAATAAATATTATTCCTTAAAACTTGCATAGATCACCAATTATGAATGATGATTGATTAAATATACTGGTGTATGGATTACAAACAATAATAGCTAGTGTGTAGATTATATTACCTTTCCTCAGTTTATCACATTAAATCTCAGCTTACTAGTGACCAGCAGTTTTCCAAGTACAGAAGCGCTAATCAACATATTTTTTTCAAGTAATATAAAAATCTATTTTATATATTACCTTTTTAAACATCCCATTTTTCTTTCTAATGTCATTAAAACAAGTTTGCACATTTGTATAACAACAGCTGGACCTCCAGATCTTTCAAGCTTTTAGGTTTTTTTTCTCAGTGTCACACATGGATTAGTTTTTGTCTCTTTCAATAAGAAAGTCAAATCTTCAAACCCTAAAGCAATCTTTGTTTCTTTCAATCATTCCAATATTTTTCATCTCCTGTTATATAATTGCAGTTAACCAGGGCTTAGCTACTCTGATCTACAGTGATTTTGGGGTGTGGATACCTATTTTTTTTCACAGGTGCAGAGCCTTTTTCTACAAAATTACGAATAAACTGCATTTTTTAAAAGTACCATTAACATAAATGTAGACTGACAAGTAACTCAACCTTTAACACAGTGATCAATAGAAGAAAAAAATAACCCATTTCAAAATGTCTAGTTCCGATCAAAATTATTGTTCTGATTAAGGAAACAGTAAATCTGGCCGCATTATTGTCCTGATCCTCCAATTTTCCCTTTCCAATGTGACTAAATAAAATTCAACTTTTTTTTAAATAAAAGCAGTTGCACACCCAGATATTTCTTACAGTAAGAATCCTCCAACAACCTTCAAAAGAAACATTTTTTGTCTTTCCTCAATTTTGAGACCACTGAACCCACAAACCTGAAGCTGCAGACCCCAAACTTACCAAATGTAATGTTTCCTTAATCAGCACAGTCATTTTTAAGTCTTTATGTGTTATGTTTACTCACAGTTTTGATGCTTGCTTCTTCGACTTGATCCACGATTAGCTCTGCACCATCGCTCTGCTGTTTCCTCTCTCCTCATGCTTCTCCTTCATGCGTCCTGTCCTCAGATATAATCCAACCAGCCTCCTTGTTTCCTCCTTGACTTGTATTCACAAAATTTCCAGTTAAATTAAGAGTAATCCAGAAAAGTTTCTTGCTTCAAAAGCTCTTCCAGTTGCCTGTCTTGTCCTCCTTCAAATGTGCATTTCATATATTGTATTTATTTGACTTCATATTGCCATGACAACACAAAAGCAGGTGGTTCTGTCCTCTGCTGGTGTTCCATAATGATGTAAAAGTATGTTAATCAGGCCCATAACAAAAGCCGAAAGTCAATTCTTAACTTCATGAAGGAACTACATTTGATTGACATCTGGAGACAGTTAAAACCTGATGATATACTTTTTTCTTGCCATTCAAAAACATTTAATACATATTCCAGAATAGACTATTTCTTAGTATCAGCGAGCCTCCTATCAAACATAAAGACATGTTCATATGACAGTATATTAATACGGATCATGCTCCCTGCAATATCATATATACACATAACAACTTAATAATGGAACATAGATGGTGCTTACACCAGAAATGGCTGAATGATGAAGGATTCCTCACTTTTGTAGGAAAAGAAATAGATGAATATTTACTATAAATAGCTCACAAACATCAGCTAGTATTAGGTGGGAGGCATTTAAGGCATGTTTAAGGGGAGTTATGATAGCATATACTTCATCGAAATCTAAAGAAAAATGCAAAACAAGACAGCAAATGGAAAAGGAAATTAAAAAACTAGAGAAACTAGTGTTCAAAAGTAGAGACCTATTAATACAGAAAGACTTGCTAATACTAAAAGCACAATATAATAAAGAATCGGCAGATAGAGCAGCTTCGGTCATTTTGAGATTAAATCAGTCTTTTATGAAAAAGGAGAGAAACCTGGAAAAATATTGGCATGGCAAATTAAACAATTGGAAGTGCAGAAAAATATAACGTCGATTAAGAACAGCAAAGGGGAAATGATAATGGATCCGATTGAAATAAACAAGGAGTTTTAGAAACTATTATGAAAAACTTTATGAATCCCAGGATAGATCAGATCAAAACTCCAGAAATGCATTTCTGGATAAAATTAATATTCCTACTATCGCTGATGACGCAAAACAACAATTAGATGCATAAATCACCGAAGAGGAAATAAGCAGGGCAATTAACAACATGAGATCAGGTAAAAAAAGCTGGACCAGATGGATTCCCAATTGATTTTTATAAAAATTAAAAAGTAAATTAATGAAACCACTATTGGAAATGTATCGGGAATCATTAAGCAAAGGAAGTCTTCCTAAATCAGTAACAGGTTCACTAATCATTTTGTTACCTAAATCAGGAAAACCGAGTAATGAATGTGCAAATTTGAGGCCGATATGCTTACTTAATTCTGATTTTTAAGGTGTTGGGTAAAATATTAGCAATACGTCTGCAAGATATCTCCCCTCAGTAATTCATAGAGATCAAAACGGTTTTATATTGGGGCGCCAAGGTCTACATAATGTAAGAAGAGTCTTTAACATTATAGACGGACTAAACGATTCTTCAGAGAGGGCCTTACTCTCACTGGATGCTGAAAAAGCATTCGATAGGGTCGAGTGGCCTTATCTTTTTGATGTTCTGACTAGATTTGGTTATGGAGATGTGTTTCGAAGATGGATACAATTATTAACTCAAATCCAACTGCTGAAATCTTGACAAACAAAATATCTCTAAACCAATAAGGGTGAAACAGGATGTCCGCAAGGCTCACCGATAAGCCACTGTTGTTTATATTAGCTATGGAAACCTTTGCTATAGCCGCACTTTCGAGTTTATCATTGACAGGAACTATGGTAAATGAAGGAACATAGGATTTCGTTGTACGCAGACGATATAATAGTATATCTCTAAAATAACAGAATCTATACCTGCTCTGCTTAGATTGATAGGGGAGTTTGGTCAAATATCAGGGTATGTCATTAACAAATCTAAATCATCCATTTTATTACTAAATGAAGAAGAAAGGAAAAAACCCACCCATAGTAACATCTTATTTAAGACAGTAAAGGACTTTATGTACTTAGAATGATGATTTCGCCCAAATGAAGTGAGATCGTGGAAAATAACTATGAAAGACTTTCTAAAGAAATAACAGAGATAGTGGACAGATGCATATCTCTACCAGTTTCTTTAATTGGTCGGATTAATATATACAAAATGAGTATACTGCCAAAGGTGCTTTATGCGTATCAGAACATCCCCTGCCGCCTCCTGTTGATTGGTTTAGCAGGATCAAAAAGCTTGTTCCGGTTTTTATGGAAAAATGGGAGACCAGGATAAGATTATCATTGTTGCATCTACCATAAACGAGGGTGGTGTCATGTGTCCAAATATTGAGTGGTATTACTGGGCATGTCAAATCAGGTCTATAAGATACTATTTTGACTTAAATAACGCCCGCAGTGGTCACAGATGAAAGTATAATTTGCATCCACCTTTACCTTTATTTTTTTTCTCAGACACAGCAATAAACTGATTAAAAAGGCGAAAAATCCAATGGTAAAGAACATGGTCAAAGTTTGTATGATGTAAAAAGATATATGAAGGAACCTGTTGTATTGTCACAGTTTACACCGATGTGGGGAAACCAGGATTTCAGACCAGGAAGAGAGGATGTTTTTTAGACAATGGTCAATTAAAGGACTCCAAAAAATCCAAGATTTGTATGCAACAGATTCTCAAGATATGATGTCCTTTGATATGCTTAGAAATAAATATTATATAGATAGAAAGCAATTTTTCAATATCTCCAAATTAGAAGTTACATTCGAGCAAATCAAAATAATACCTGCACCAAACCACCAAAATCAGAATTGGAAGACACAATTAGCAAAAGCAGTTCAAAAAAGGGGCAATATCAGAAATATATAAATTGATTAGGTCCAAAACATCTGCCAATTCGTTGGAAGGTTGAACGCCTGGAAAAATTATTAAGAAGAAGGACATATCCATGGAACAATGGGAATTGGTTTGCGCAAAAGCTCATAAACAAACTATTAATTCTAGACTAAGGTTGTTGCAATACAAATGGTTAATGCGAATATATGTTACTCCGGAAAAATTAAATAAGTACAACTCTAATATTCCAGACACTTGTATAAATGTAATGAAGATATGGGTAAGTTTTGGCATTGTATTTGGATTGCAGGAAGATTGGCTCCTTTTGGGTTTGCAGTAACACAAACTATGAAACAAATATTATCCAAGAAGGTTGTTTTGGATCCTGGCTTCCTTGTTCTGGGATTGTACCAGAAAACATGAGGTACACAAAAAGTGACAGAATGTTTATTGATATGGGTTTGTTACAAGCAAAAAGATTAATTGCACTAAAATGGAAAAAACAAGGGAACCGAGTATCACACAGTGGATAAAACAAATGATGGTGGCTTTGCATTGGAGCGAATAACATGTATACTGAAAAGGAAATTGGATGTTTTTGAGAAGGTGTGGAGACCATTTGTGAATTTTGTATATCTGAGGAGGACAAGGACTGAGGGCAATGACATTTGATTTGGGATAATGACAAATTAGGCCTTTATGGAGTGATAAATCTGAAAACTTTTTTGTTTCTTTTTGCTGTCTGAGAGGAGGTATGTTCATGTAGTATTTAGAATGTTGGACTGTTTGTAAGTCATTAAAATGTAAAAAATAATAAAGATATTGTTGGGGGAAAAAAAGTATGTTAATAATCTTTAAACAGACACTCACTGATCCTGTAAGAGCAGGAATTTAACTACAAACCCTCCATAGTTCCCATCAGTATCATTCATTCTGCTCTGCCTCAATGGTCACAGTGGCTGGTTTTAAGTATGTTTGCCCATAGAAATCCACTGATGTTCAGTGAGTCCCTTTGATACATATTTAGACCTTCATAATTTTCAGGGTGCATGAGTGTTATATCTCCATCTCATCCTAAACATTTTACCAACATGTAAAAGGCATACGTCCACAAGATTTTGATTTGTTTAATTTGAATTGAAACTTGTTTTTTTCTGAATAAATGTGTGAGATGGCCCTCAGGCCTCTAAATCCACGTCCAGGTTTGGGTGACTACTTGGATTAGGGGAGTACTTTAGAGCAATGTTTGTCACTTTGGTTAATTGCTCAACTCAAGACGTTTTTGTTTTGGAGTGTTTTAACACTGATGGCAATCTCTCCCTAACAAGTCCACTTTATCGAGTGCTCATTTTGTCCTATTAGTGGCTCATAGGAGTCTAACTAATGAACTGTATGCATGTTTCCTAATCTGTCACGCTTATCAGTGGCTCATGGTTGCTTAAGGCCTATGTCTGTACTTGACCACAGAGGCAGAGCATCATTCAACCTGCCAGCTGCCTATCTTGGGAGCTTTTCAAGGATGACAGACTCCACTTTCTCTGCAGCAAGACGGCTCATAACTTTTTTACAGTGTCTCCCTGTCCTCATACTTCTATATATTCTTCTGTAATAGATAACTATACACTATCACTGCAGTCTACACTAAGCTCAAAAGTTTGAAGTCAATTTTCACCTGGTTTATAACCATGTGATCGGTCTACACAGGAGCGATGTTACTAAAAATGGACCCATGTTAAGTGTGTAGACATTTCCTAATGCATCATGGGTGATTTAACATAAATGATTCATTAAAAAACATCTGTGAAAAATTTCTGATAATTTTCATGTAAATTATGTTAAAGTAAATGTAAGTTATTAATTAAAAGACGCTGTTTCAATCTGACCACAAACTTTTGAGAAGTGTGTGTGTATGCATGTGTCTGTCTGTATCTGATCAGGATTTTGTCATCAGTGTCAAAAACGCTAAATTTTTTAGCTGTGTCCATCATCAAAATTGAGTTGGAGTGTTTTAACTCTGATGGCAATCTCTCCCTAACAAGTCCACTTAATGCATGCTCATTTTCTCCTATTAGTGGCTCATAGGAGTCTAACTAATGAACTGTATGCATGTTTCCTAATCTGTCACGCTTATCAGTGGCTCATGGTTGCTTAGGCCTATGTCTGTACTTGACCACAGAGGCAGAGCATCATTCAACCTGCCAGCTGCCTATCTTGGGAGCTTTTCAAGGATGACAGACTCCACTTTCTCTGCAGCAAGACAGCTCATAACTTTTTTACAGTGTCTCCCTGTCCTCATACTTCTATATATTCCTCTGTAATAGATAACTATACACTATCACTGCAATCTACACTACAGCTCAAAAGTTTGAAGTCATTTTCACCTGGTTTATAACCATGTGATCGGTCCATACAGCAGTGATTGTTACTAAAAATGGGCCCATGTATTAGTGTGTAGACATTTCCTAATGCATCATGGGTGATTTAACATAAATGATTCATTAAACACACATCTGTGAAAACATTACTGGTAAACGTTGTGTAATTTTATGTTAAAGCAAATATAATTTTACAATTAAGACAAGGATATTTGAATCTGACCACAAACCTTTGAGAAGTAGTGTGTGTTGTATGCATGTGTCTGTCTGTATCTGATCAGGATTTTGTCATCATTGTCAACAAAACGCTAAATTTTTTTAGCTGTGTCTCATCAAAATTGAGTTGGAGTGTTTTAACTCTAATGGCAATCTCTCCCTAACAAGTCCACTTTATTGCGTGCTCATTTTCTCCTATTAGTGGCTCATACGTATATAATAGAAAACATGCATTAAGACTAATTCTCACGCTTATCAGTGGCTCATGGTTGCTTAAGGCCTATGTCTGTACTTGACCACAGAGGCAGAGCATCATTCAACCTGCCAGCTGCCTATCTTGGGAGCTTTTCAAGGATGACAGACTCCACTTTCTCTGCAGCAAGACAGCTCATAACTTTTTTACAGTGTCTCCCTGTCCTCATACTTCTATATATTCTTCTGTAATAGATAACTATACACTATCACTGCAATCTACACTACAGCTCAAAAGTTTGAAGTCAATTTTCACCTGGTTTATAACCATGTGATCGGTCCATACAGCAGTGATGGTTACTAAAAATGGGCCCATGTATTAGTGTTTAGACATTTCCTAATGCATCATGGGTGATTTAACCAATAAAAGATTCATTAAACACACATCTGTGAAAACATTACTGGTAAACTTTGTGTAATATTATGTAAGGCAGTGACTGGAATAGGTCATCAGGTGTCGCTGTGAGCTGCATATATCTTGTAAATTTTAGCAATTTCGACCATTTGTCCTCTGCAGGACACCGTAGTTCAGATTTCTCGTTCGCGCGTGTGCCTTCTTGGTTCAGTGTTTACTGTGATTTGCAAAGGTAAGCACTAGGGGTGCAAAGATACTCGTATCGACATTGAACCGTTCGATACAGTGCTTTCGGTTCGGTAGGCATATGTATGAACAATACAACATTTTTAAATTTATTTTATCAACTTTCCTTCTGACGGTGCTGTCTGTGTTGAGCGCTCAGTGGATCTGCGCTTGACAGTGCAGCCTAGGCGGAGTAGTCGAACGCAGATTCACTGAGCGCAGGGCAAGCTAGCAGACAGAAGTTAAGCTCTCCTTGCAACATGGCAAATTGAATCTCCCCCACCCTCATTCAGATCTGGCGTTTGGAACTATTTTGGTTTTCAAGCGCATCATGGACTAAAGTAAAACAGTATGTTGGATGTGCCAGCAATGCTCAATTACATGGGTGGGAACTAGTGTGTTAGCACAGTTAGCTCGTTAACGTGTTGGCCGTCCAGCCCCACACAGGCGATCCGAGGTAGCTCGTTAACAGAGATTTGCCTTGTTGTGGCGTTAACCTCATTTCAGATTAACGCTGACAGCACTAGTGGAAACACAACGAATATGACTGCACATTTACGCTGACATCATCCTAGTGCAAAGACAAGTGGAAGCAGACAAAAACAAGCACGCATGCTACAAACTTTACCCGAGTCATTTAGACAGCCGTTAGCACATGATTCTCCTTATGGGGACCTGATATGTTTAATATGCTGCTGAGAATATAGCCCAGAAGAAGCGTATAGTATAGCTTTTATTTAGGAAAGAGCCATTTCTCTGTAATAAACTCTCTTTTCCAAAGATGAGTGATTCTCAATCAGATACAGGGCTCGCAAAATCGCTAGCCCGACGTCCCTGGGCTAGCGATTTTTCCAGTCGGGCTACCAAAATCTATCTCTGCCCTGCCCGTGGCCTATCGTAGGAAGGAAAAATATATGTCAATGCTTTTGCATTCTTTCGGAAATGTAGCTGGGTAATTATGTCATTGGCATCGGTGAGCCACTGTCAATAGTGACATATTGAAATCCCGTTTGAATTTGCGCTTGTTTTTTGCTTTCACTTTGCAATCGTGAACTGTGTATAGAGAGGGACAGTACTGATTGGTGAGCGATGATAATTTGCGCACCAATTCCTCTGACATCATCTTATCAATCATTAGCTTACTATGCAAACATGACAAGTGAAATCTCCCACAGCAAGCTTAAACATGTGAGAGGTTGATTGCACAGAGAATCGCTGAGCGTTATGTGAGTGCATGTGTAAAAGCAGCAGGATATATATTTTAGTTCTGCTGAGCCAAATAAGACAGGTCAGGGTGAAGAAGTGACAGCCAAAGAAAAGCTTACACAAAACAGAAAAGTTATGACAAATCAGACTATAAGGCAAAAAGAAAGTGCAGCTTTATGGTTTCATGGACAAAAGAATTTCTGTGGCTGCAATATGACGAGCTAAATAACCAGGGGTGCACATAAGTGGTCCGCAGGTGCATTCGCTGTCAAAATAAAAAACGCGCACAAGATAAGAAGTTGCAACCCGTGTTTGCGTACATAAGATTTTCCGGAGGAGGACAGACATTTGTTTAGAACTCTTAAAGATGTCGAAGAAGCAAGCTCCTTTAAGCAATTACTTTGGTGTTCCTCCACCTCCAAAGAAATGTCAGAAGGAGTCCGAACCACAAAAGAAGCTCGTATTCTCGGAAAAGTGGTTGCAGGAGGTGAGCTGGCTTCAAACAAATGATGAACGCACAGAGATGTGCTGCAGAATGTGACGTGAAAATTTAATAAATGACAAATTAAAAAGGCATGAACATTTTTTTTTGTATCGAAAAAATATCGAACCGTGACACCAAAGTATCGAACCGAACGGAACCGTGAATTTTGTGTATCGTTGCACCCCTAGTAAGCACTGTCAGTGGTGTACTGCATTGGTTTTTTGTTTAAAAATAAG